>NC_047104.1:78019421-78695512 GCF_902500255.1 Thalassophryne amazonica
TCCGGGATCAGTTGCGGGTGCTCTCCGCCCGGGTTGTGCGTGTCAGTGATCCTAAAAGTGAATAATAGTTTGAACTCTCTTGCAGCCGTGTTCCTGTGATGTTGCCTTGTCTATGGAATTGGCGTTAAGCGTGATCAGTGACGGCTTCGATTCACACTCCAACCGGATGAGAGGTTAGACAGGAGCTGCATGAGTGTGTGATTGGAGGGTGAACGCGCATGGCGGAGTTCTGCAGCACGGGTCGCTTTGCGTCCTGCTGTTACAGTCGTAGCCCCGTCTCCCCGGGTGAAGATAGCTACTACGTCTGTTGTATCAGCTCCGGACTTATTAGTTAAATCACACTTTAGCTGTATGCTACACGTAGCTGCTCACAAGTAAAGCAGTGTGTGTTGAGTTTACTCGGTTGCCACAAGGCTTTTCCTTTTTAGCACTCTGGCTCCCCCTGCTGGTGACTGAGCCACATTACCGTCACAGCTCTTAAGGTAGAACATAGATGTTCCATTTTTTGAGCCTGACGGTATAAGTCACTTATCAGTTAGTTTCTTGTTGCTTTATTAATTGTGGGGTTTTATATGTGGGATTTAAACTGTTTTTGTGTGTGATATAGCACTGGTAGTTGGTCCGGTGGTATGGACAGATAGGCTGTCTGGAGCACAGTACTGGACTCAGGTAATCAAATGTCAATTAGATGCCAAAACTCACTCGTTTAAGTTTGTGGTAGGACAATAGCTGTGTTGACACAGATGTATCTGTGCACGTGTCTAGTGGTGTCTGGATGAGAGTGTTTGACTTAAGGTGAAGGTTTGAGGCTGAGAGGTGAGAGGCAAATTAATCACTCCTCAAAGCTTGGACTGTCACTTTGGCCACAGGAACAAGGTGAATGACCAAAAAAAAAAAGTAAATGCAAGTCATCATACTCCACATTCAATGCTGCTGGATATCAGTGCACATGTACTTTTTGTTTTATTCATATTTATTGTTTATTAGGTTTTTATTTTAGTCCCACCCCCCAGGGTTTGATTGTAAATGTCCTCTGGGGGGTGATGGGGGGGGTGATTGGGTCGTTTTGTTTTTTATTTCCTGGTCCTCTACCTCCAACCCTAGTCACTTCTGTACCGTTTGTCATTAGTGTTGCTGGGGTGGTGCAGGTTGGTGACGCTGGGGGTTTCCCAGAAAACCTCTGCACCTGGGAGGGGGGGGTTTAGGGGCATTTTATTTTATGTTAATTCCCTGTTCCACCTCCGGCCTCAGCGCGCCGTTGAGCCGTACGCCATCGGCGTGGCTGAGGTTTGATGCAGTGGAATATACTTCCAGCTAGGAGCTGGGTTGAAAGTCGGGGGCGTGGCGCCGTTTTGTGCCGTACACCAATACCGCAGTTCCACTCCTCCCGTTTGACTTTTAGGTATAGTCATAGGTAATGACACTGGACGTACTTCCAGTTTACCCTGTGCTGAGGGGGTGGGGTTGGGATCATTTTGTCCTGTTTTCTCCCCTGGATTCAGTTGTTTTGAGCTGTTTGCCGTTACAGTATCTGACAACTGGTTCTGGAGGGTTTCCAGGGTCTCTCGGGGTTCTGGCGGGAGCAACAGGTTTTTCCGTTTTTTGTTTTCCCCCGGGGTTGTTTGTGTGTCCACTGGGGGGCTTGGGGTTTGCTATGTTTCTCCCAGTTTCCATCCTCAGGGTATGACTGTGATGTCCTCTGGGGGGAAATATGACTGTGGGTCCAACTGGCCGTGGGTGGCCGGGGCTGGGTTTGTTTGGTCATGGGGGTGTCTCCTGGAGTTTGATGGGACGGTCCTCTGGGAGACGCAAAAAGCTCCTGTATGTGACTTTGGATCTCAGATGAACCTCGGCTATGGTTATTACTCCTGGAGCTGGCGATGATGTCCTCTGGGGAGTGTTGGACTCTACATGTCGTCTGGGGGGGGGGGGGGGGGGGTGTTAATTTGTTTTTCTTTTATTGGGATTATGTTTGGATTGTGTTTGTGGGGCTCTGTTGGGATTTTGGGATTGTATTTTTTCTTTTCCTCCCCAGGGTTTGATGGGACGGTCCTCTGGGGGGGTTGTTGGGGTTCTTCTATTTGTTTTATGTTGGACTATATTATGGGACTCTTTTGGGGTGTTTTGGACTGTATTTGTTTTGCTACCAGCCAACATGCCAGCCACGTTGCCTTGTCTCCTCACCGGCCTGTCATGTGTTTCCACCGTGGACCCAGGAGGGTCGCGCCACGTCTCCCTGCCGTGGACCATGGAGGATGGTGCCGTTTTCGGAGCAGGTCCGTGTGGTCGCCGGGAGGCTTCCCTTTGAGGGAGGGGTATTGTTATGGATTGGGGGGTGTTTGGCTGGCCCTGTTTTTCTCTGTCTCCCCAGGTGGTTCTGGGGGGGTTTATTGTCATGGAGTGGGGGGTGTCTGGCTGGGCCTGCTTTCTCTGTGTCTCCCCAGGTGGTTTGCATTTGGTCCTGAGTTGAGAAGAGGTGAAGTGTGCAGAGGATCAGAGAACCTTACTCACTGCCTGCACCTGCTGCCTGTCTACATGTGCAGATCAACAGGAGAACAGCTGGAGTGCATTCCCTGATGAGGCCTGCTGGATTTAAGCCCTGAAGATACAGGGCTTCTTTGCCAGAGGATTACCTTTGTGCCATCCGTGTGAGGCTGACTTGGAGAGATCAGCTTCGTTACAATAGACGCTGAGGACCGCTCCAGGTTTGACGCACGTGTCTGTGAGAGAGGAGAAGTGAGGTTCTCAAGCTGTACTGCGCACTTCCTGAGGTACCTTAATGTTTATGGTTTCTAATAATTAACGGTTGTAATTGAGCGTGTTACGTTAATTGTTTGGTTCGCTCCTCACCGCCGTTCATGGAAAGTGTTGGTTGGCACTTGCAGTGAGGAGCTACCTTTAACGTAAGCCTGGAAGTGTTTGCTGACCTGTTATGGTCTTCTGAAACAGTTGATAGATGTATTTTATAACTTAAAAACGGGAGCGATGCTAACGTGTTAGCATGTCTATGGCATTTTCAATGTTAAAAGTTAGCATTTAGCAATTGCAGTCATCACGTTCGGGTGCATTTCTTTTCAAATTGTAATATTCCTTAAATTTATTTTTGCTTATATATTAATAATCTAATGATTATTATATACAGTTTTAGAGAAAGAGACAAAAAGAACCTGAATAGAAACACAACAGAAAATATATAATAGCAACTAACAATGAACATAAATACATAAATAAATACATACAGAAATAAATAAGTGTTTCCTGTGAACACCTAGTGACTCTCACACCTCCATTTCATCCCTGTCTTATTTAAGTTTGACAGTTTGTTTCGGTCAAACCATATTTTCAGTTAATTTCTTCAGTGATTTCCTCCAGAGCTATCTGCCAAGCTAGAAAACTGCTGCATCCTAGTAATACTGGAATGAATTTGAATAAGGAAAGTTGTTTTTTTTTTTTCTCGCCTAAATGGATACTCCAGTTTATCATCTGGAATAGTCCCCGATTGCATTTCAGAGCTTCTAGAATTGAAACATTTTCATGCAGGTGGTGTTGGGGGGTAATTTTGGGTTTCAGCTTTTTTTGTTTTTCACCACTTTCATCCCTGAATATGAGTTGTGATTCACTTTTGTGCGGATTAAAGTTACTAACTGGGACTCCTGTCTCGTTGCGAGAAAGAAACGAGAATCTTCCTACGTTCTGTTCACACAGCTCCAAACGTTGCGCGGCTCTCTGACAAGTCAAGATAGAACGATAGAATCCAGTCTGAATTAATAACTTCAAAGCGAAACACTGTTTTGTTTATTTTTATTTATGTCCAGAGATCAAGGATACAGTGACTAATTTCATATTTATTTACTTTAAGACTCGAGGAAATACATAGAAAACCTGTAAAGCCTACTTTTAGTACAAAATTCAGGAGGAATCGATAAGGAATCAGATCGATAAGCAGAATTGATAATGGCATCGATATCAATAAAATCTTATCAATACCCATCCCTAGTGAAGAATGGGGTGGGTTAAAGACCCACGAGCACCCCCTGCTCTGGAGGTAAGTTGTAACTGGTGAGTCTTCCGTGTCGATGCCCAGCTCTTTACAGGCACCAACAAAGTTAGTCCCTCTGTCGGAGCGGAGAAGCTTGGCCGGGCCACGGATGGCAAAAAATCTTCTCAGGGCATTGATGAAGCTGTCGGTGGTCATGGACTCTATGAGCTCGAAGTGGACAGCCCTGGTTGACATACACATGAATATCACTGCCAGCACTTACTGTCCGCACTTCCTCCTTGTGTCCTCCGAGTCATACTGGCCCATGGCCCGAACACATCAAGGCCTACGTGGGTGAAGAGAGGCTCTGGAGTGAGCCTGTCGGGAGGCAGGTCGGCCATATTCTGTTCTTGCAGGCGCCCGCATAGCTTGCAGCAGCTCACACACACTCATCGATGACAGAAGACACCAGACGCTTACCTCCGACGATCCAGTATCCAGCTGCTCTCACGGCACCCTCTGTTATGTGACGCCCCTGGTGTATTACTTGCTCATGGTAGTACCTCACCAGCAGTGTAGCGATGTGGTGAGTGCGTGGGATAATCAGAGGATGCTTCTCTTCCCTTGGCAGGTCTGGGGCGGATGAGATGCGACCTCCGACCCGCAGCAGGCCGCTTTCATCGGCCACTGGATTGAGCTTCTTGAGTGGACTCTGCTTGGGAAGTGCATTGCCCTCTCTGAGGCATTCTAGTTCAGTTTCGCAGGCATCATGCTGGACAGCACAGATGATGACACTCTCTGCATGGGACAGCTCGCTTGTGGTGAGTGCGTCTTCGAAAGAGCCCCACCTGTTGTGCACCGAGCTGGCTGGATTGCCTTTAATGGATGCGGCAACATGAATTAGCCTGGCTGTAGCTTTGCAGAGGTTCCTCCAGTTAGAGAATCTTTCAAAGCGCTGAGAGCCCAGACGAGCATCCAGGGCTCTGGTAGCCAGAACCGCAACCTCGGGCCGGATCTCTGCATCTGCTTCGGGTTCCACAAGGGTGAAGACGTTGGGTTCTGGAGTCTCCTCAGTGTTCTCACGTGTGAGGAAGGTGGGACCGGAGAGCCAACTCCTTTGCTGTAGCTCTGCTGTCTGCATGAACCTTGTAGCATGGTCCGCAGGATTCAGGTCCATGGGGGTGTAGGACCACTGGTCTGGATGGGTGGATTGCCTGATGCAGGTCACCCTGTTGGCTACATAGACATAGAATCTTCTTGACGAATTATGGATGTAGCCAAGCACGATTCTACTGTCTGTGAAGAACCTGACAGCATCCACATCGATGTCCATCTCGTCTCTGATCAGTTCATAAATCTGGACAGCTAGCACGGCCACACAGAGCTCGAGGCGGGGGATGGTATGGGCAGGATGTGGGGCCAGCCTGTACTTTCCCATGACGAAGCCCACGTGTGGTTTGCCGTCAGCGGTGATTGCCCTCAGGTAAGCAATGATGCCTATGGCTACTGTGGAGGTATCGGAGAAGATGCAGTGTTCTCACCTCTGAGTTGAAGTCAGTGGCACAGGGATGTAGCACCTATTTATGTGCAGGTCTTCCAGAGCTTTTAGTGAGTCTTTCCACGTGTTCCACTGAGTCTCTTTCTCTGGGTCAAGTGGAGTGTCCCACCCCTGCTCTGTTGACAGTTCCCTCATTAATGCTTTTCCTTGCATTACAACAGGAGCGACAAACCCCAGGAGGTCATATAGGCTGTTGACCGTGGACAAGATACCGCTTCATGTGTACGGCTTCTCTTCCCGAGACACTATGAAGGTAAAGCTGTCCGTTTCCAGGTTCCAGGATAGGTCCAGGCTTCTCTGGAGGGGGAGAGGATCGACGCCGAGTTCCAGGTCTTTCAGGTCCTTGGAACGGTCTTGTTCAGGTAAGGCTTCCATCACTTGTTCGCTGTTTGATGCCACTTTATGCAGCATTAGGTTCAATTCTGCGAGCATTTCTTTAGTTCTTGTGATGAGGTGTATCGCTTGCTCAGGTCTGGCGACAGAGGTCAGCCCATCATCGACATAGAACTGGCGCTCCACTAATTGTCTTGCATCGGAGCCGTATTCCGCTTCACCTCTCTCGGCGTCTCGCCTCATGCAGTATATGGCAATGGCTGGGGATGGGGTATTCACAAATACATGGACTTTCATCCAATAGTCCACCACGGGTTTGCTTAAGTCATTGTCCTCATACCAGAGGTAGCGGAGGTAGTCTCTGTGATCGCTTCTGACCAAAAAGCAATAAAACATTTGTTGCACATCTGCTGTAATGGCAATTGGCTCTTTTCTGACTCTAAGGAGCACCCCTAGCAGCGTGTTATTCAGATCAGGGCCGCTGAGGAGTACATTATTCAGGCTGGTGTCTTCACATTTGGCGCTCGAGTCAAACACTACTCTAATCTGACCCGGCTTCTCCGAACGTGGGCAGGTATCAGTGTTCTTTACCTGGCTCCAGAGGTGGCACACGCTCGGCTTGGTCGTTGTCCAGCATTCTCTGCATGAACTCGGTGTAGTGACTTTTCATTTCTGGCTTTTTCTCCAGTGTCTTCCTGAGTGAGACTAGATGATTCACTGCTTGTTCCCGGTTGCTGGGGAGGAGTCGTCGTGGCGACCAGAACAGCAGAGGTGCTACCCAGCTGTGGTCGTCATCCTGGTAGACCTCTTTGTCCATGATGGTCAGGAACGCTATGTTGTCCATCGACAGCGCTGGATTGTTGTCATCTCTTGAGCTCTCAAAGTGCCCCCGCCCATCTGTGCTCACTGCCCGGTCCGGGTCATCCTGCTGGGTGGAGGAGAGGCATTGGTGATGGTGTGGCTTGCCACTGTAGTCCTCCTTCACTTGGATGTTGTTCGGACAGGGACGGAGAAAAGATGCACGGCCGTTGGGTAGCACACTTGCCTTGTACACGTTGACTTCGGCTGGTTTGTGGACAACCTCCAGACAGGACTCGCCCACGATGACCCAGCCCAGGTCGAGCCGTTGCGCATAAAGAGCGTTGTGTGGCCCGTTGATTTGCTCCTGTACCTTGTGGACTCTCAGGATGTCACTTCCTAAGAGCAGGAGGATGGGTGCGTCAGGGTCCACAACAGGAATCTTGTGCGTGACTGGCTGGAGGTGGGGTGGTTGTATGCAACATCTGGTGACAGGATTTCTGATATATCACCAGGCACGATGTTGCACTCGATCAGCATGGGGAGCGGGAGTTGCAGTTTTCCATCCATGGACTCGATCACAAAGTTGTTGGCTCGCCTGCCGGAGGTCTCTGTACTCCCCGAGCAGGTTTTCAGCGTATACGTTGCTGGGCTGGCTTTGACACCGAAAAGGCTGAAGAACTCTGCTTTTGTAAGAGACTTGTTACTCTGTTCGTCCAGCACTGCGTACATCTTGATTGCTTTCTCTTTTTTCCCTTCAGGAAAGGCTTTGATCGGGCAGATTTTGGCGCATGAGCGTGGGGTGTCTGCATTACCGCAGACCTCGGTGGAGTAGTTGGACATGGCTGCTGGTGTGTCCTCGGTCGGCTCCCCGCTTTCGTCCTTATCTGCTTTGGCATTCTCTGCAGGTGGAGGAGGACCAGGGTGGAGAGCTGCTATGTGCTTTTCACTATTGCACTCGGTGCATTTGATGGGTGCTTTGCAGTCTTTTGCAATGTGCTGAGTTGACCCACAACACTTGTAGCATATGTGGTTGTCTTTCAGGTATGCCTTACGTTCTTCAACAGTCTTTAATCTGAAAGCCCTACACTTTTTGAGTGGGTGTGGCTTCTTGTGTAGTGGACACTCACGGTCTGGTTCACTGGTTTTCTTGTCTGTGGAGCTGGCGTGACCATCGCTGGACTTGGATGTAGCATCCGTCTTGTGCACGGTGACTGTAGCTTTCTGGCTGGGCTTTATGGCCTTGTTGGGTTTGGACGGCATGGAGGTGGCAAAGGCAAAGCTGGGGTCGTTCCGGACTTTGGCCTGTTGGCGGACGAACTCTGAGAAGAGCGGGAATAGAGGGAAAGCTACAACGTGTTCTTCTTTGAACCTGGACCCCTTGGTGATCTCCTGAAGGCTGTAGGGCAACTTTTCCACTATGGGGTTTACCCCCGGGCTGGTGTCCAGGAAAGCGAGGCCGGGAGGAATCCATCTGCCTTCGCACATTCCAGTTCGAGCAGGATGTAGCCCAGATCCTGGAGTTTGGCGCTGTCTTTGTTGGTTAGTTTAGGAAAATCTTCCAGTTTTTTTAAGCAGTGCGTGTTCGATGACCTCTGGTGTGCCATGACATTCTTCCAGGCATTGCCACACCATGCTGAGGCCGGCGGCGGGATTGAGGACGTGCACTGAGCGGATTCTCTTTGTGTGTTCGGCTGATTCGGCTCCAAGCCATTTGACTAGCAAGTCCAGCTCCTCTCTATGGGAGAGGTTTAAATCTTGAGTGGCGGTCACAAAGGATGCTCTCCATGACCAGTAATGTCATCACACTTGATAAGGCCGGAGCTGACGAGCTCTCACCGCATGAGATACCTGGCGAGATCTTGCGCTTGTTGTGGCTCATGTGAGGTCACTCTCTGGGGGTTGGTGGGCGGCTGTAAGTTGTTGGGATATGCCCGAGTGGTGGCCTCAGCTGGGTTCTTCTCTTTAATGTTTGTGATGTTCAGCATCGGATGTTGGTGAACAGCTGGCCCGGCTCCGGCATCTTAGTGTCTGTGTGTTCTTTGGGGCTCCACTGATGTATGTTTCAGTGGCTGTGAAACAGCTCTGCGTGTTGCTGGACATAGTTACCGGCTCGTTCAGCTGCATTGAGGGGCTTTTCTGGAACATATGGCCCGTGGTGCTTCTCCCTGCTTTCAATCTCCTCTTCCTCCTTGCAGGCGGCTGCTTCGGCCTCACGGGCAGCAGCGTTCTTTTGGCAGTTGAGGAGGTGGAGACTGGCTTCGAGTTCAGCTTTTTGCCTCATTGCGTTAGCTTCAAGCTCGGCTTTCTGTCTCATCATGCTGGCTTCTTTTTCGGCTGTGCCTGTGCAGCTTTCAGTTTGGCGCGTGCTCTGGCAGCGTGTGTTGACGTTGACCCCCTGCTGGAGCAGTGTGAGGAGTGATGGGATTTTTGTGACCGGGCATCTGGTGTTTGAAGTGGCTCTTGCTGTTCAGTTGACTGGTGAATATCTTTGGTTGGCTCTGGTGCAGCTAAACCTAGTGCCTGTTCGACGGCCTCCTGCTCTGGATTGATTGACTGATGACTCATGATTTCTTTTCCTCTCTAATCTTCTTACTTGAGCCCGCTGCGCTGTTGTGTTTTTACTATGCTGCCCTCGCACTGCGTTGCTACTTTGCAGAACAGCTCCAGCTCTCCACAATTTCTCTGATACTTACTGGACTGGTAAGCATTGAAAGCCGAGATAGGCATGTCCAAACTTGTCCTCCGGCACGCCGAAACGGAGGTGTTCCTTTGTCTCGCTTCCAAAGCGAATCGGTATTTGCGCGCGAAGCCTCCGCGCGGCTTTCCATGACAAAATCTCTTGTTAAAAGTGAAATCTGTCGGAAAATGGCTGATGTCCAGCTCTTGTAATAATCAGAGAAAGAGCACACGACGGTCTCGTATCCACAGAGCCATCCGTTTAGAAATGGTCCGGTGGCTTGTGCCGCGCCGAGCGTCCTTAAAAGGGTCCTTAAAGCTGTAGTAACAGTCCTTATTCTCTGTGAAGCCCGTAAAATTTTCACCGAAAGCCAGATAAATTTTTCTAATGGTTTCCAGGTGCCTGTCTCTAACAGCTTCTGAAAAAATTCTGATGGAAAAAAAGTCCTTTTCATTCCGCCATTTCCAGACAATGAAAATCCGACGAGGGGGGCGGGACCACTCCTTCCCAAGGCATGCTCACAGGCGAATGACGTCACCGACAGGTGTGGAAAAACTCACGCATGCGCACGAGGGTTCAAGCATGTCTGACGTAAAAACATATGAATGAATAGTTTTTGAAAAAAATAAAAAGGACCGTTACTTTATTGACAGACCTCGTATTTATTCTACAGTTGGCTGACTTAAATACACCTACTGGCTCCTTTGTAAATACATGTATATATTCTTGTCTTTTTATATTTACTTTTTTACACCTTTGCACTACGGGAGTTGTCTTTTAATTTCGTTGTACCTTGTGTATAATGACAATTAAAAGCATTCTATTCTATTATTGTACCGGTGTGCCTTATTGGCTGGTCACTAACACAGTGCTCACAAACAGATTTAGACAGATTTGTGAACAACATTTGTGAGAAATAGGTATTTTGTGTGTAGAGAAAATGTTTTAGATCTTTGAGTTCAGCTCCTGAAAAATGGGAGCAAAAACAAAAGTGTTGCGTTTATATTTTTTGTGAGAGCAAGTTGTGGATCATACCATATTAATATAGTTATAAACAACAACAAAAAAAAACTTTGTAAATGTAATGTAAACAGAAGAATAACAACTTTTAAGGTCAAAACACTTCTATAATTTTACATGAGCTTAACTGTGTTTTATCAATTTTTAACCTGCATAACTATGTGGTTTAAACTTACACTGTGGGGTGTTCATAACTTTCTGTGTGTCACCCACCCTGCGCTCTCAGTGGTTTCTTCCTGACTCCAGCTGATCGGCCCTGCTTCCCCTGTACCTCTGTCCGTTCGTCGCTGCCTGCCATGTCTTAATATCAGTTTCAGCTGTTTTAAAAGTCCGGACCAATGGTTGATCGTGACAGATAACAGTTTCTTGTGCACTGAAAGTGTAAACGAGAATCTTACCGGGGCGTTTTGTCTTTGTTAAAGCCGGTGGATCTAAAGACTCACACAAGGCCTTAAATCCATCCTCGGATTCACCTGCTACGCGGACAGCCGAACGTCGACATGGGGGACACGGGGAGCGAACGAAAGCAAGCCTCCGAGTAACGTCATACCCCCGCGCTGCCCGTGTGGGTTCTGGGGGTAAGAACTTTTATTTCTTAAATATTTATCTTATTTGGCAGTTATTTCTCTATCAGTGAGAAGCTATCCGACTTGCTAGCAGCTCTTCCGTTGTTCCCCCTCCCCTTTGTTTTGTAGCATTAGCTGTTAGCTAACACCGGCTGCTTTAACGCCCTCAGCTGTGACACAGCTGCTAAAGTGGCCATTGAGCGAAGATAAACCGGCTTGTTAAAGAGAAAACCTGGAGTTTACTGAAGTACAAAGGGTGGATAGTACAGCCACTTCATGATTCATCTGACGACAAAAATCAACTTACATACATCGTAAATAACGAAATATGGACACACTGAATTTGTGAATCAAAGAAAGTAAACTGTGTAGACTCTCCATACTTTCAACTTGTATGGTTAATGTTGAAATATAAATATACGTGGGTGAGTGGGTGGTTAATCCTTCCCAGCCAGCTTGTGTAAGGAGTAACTCAAAAACAAGTATAATCATCTTGAAACTCACCAGATTATTTTATTTATTTAACCAGTTTAGTCCCTTTGAGATCGAGTTCTCTTTTGGAAGGGAGACCTAGACAATTCTAAAGTTTCCAATAGGGCACCACAGTCTCATTTGAGGGCGAGCGCGAAAGGGGTAAAATATGACACATATGGGTTGGAGCAGAGACTCATCACTTCCGACGAAGTAGAGAATCTGAATGCAAGCATTCGTACTTCCACGACTGGCTGCCCGATGAAAACAAGCTCAGGCTGCATTGGTTGTCTATTTAATGGCCCAGTCACATGGCACACGACGATTCCTGAACGAAGGGAAAAAGTTTAAAAAAGCCACAATTCGTTGAGAAAAGGTGGACGAGAGAGCCTTATCACCGAACAGCTGCGAAGCAAGAGCGCAAAAGGGACGAAAGAGGAACTTAAAAAAAACGAAGCTAACAATCACGACCGCTTTAAATGAAACGCGCCTGGAGCTATAGCTGGAGCAGTGTGTGTCTGCATCTCTGAGTTCCAGGACTCGGCGCTGGGATGGAGCTCATAGCGCCTCAGTTCTGGAGAAACTGCAAACAGAAGCTGTGGAGATCTGTGTGCACGTCATTGGACCCACCTGCTCTGGTTCCTTGTCCAGAACAAAAGAGGGATCATCTCTTTCATCATCAGAACCCACACTGTCCTGCTGCGGCGCTCCGTCTTGCTCCAATTAAAAAAAAAAAAAAAAAAAAGTCAATGCGCGCGTTCACCACGCACTGATTAATTTACTGCTCTGATATAGTCAATCATCTTTACACTTATATTTATTCCCCTTTGACAGTTTTCTGTTATAAATCAATATATATGGCTTAGTAACATAATACAGTAATACAGCAGTGACGCAGCACACTTTTTTTTTTTTTTAAATTGAGAGCAAGACGGAGCGCGCAGCGTCTGGACGAGGAACCAGAGCAGGTGGTCCACCGACGTTCACACAGATCTCCACAGCTTGTTTGCAGTTTCTCTCCAGGATTCAGGCGCTATGAGCCCTCCATCCCAGCGCCGAGTCCTGGAACTCAGAGATGCAGACACACATTGCTCCACCGTGCTCCAGGCGCATTTCATTTAAAGCGTCGATATCGTAAGCTTCAGTTTTTTAAGTTTCTCTTTTGTCCCTTTTGCGCTCTTGCATTCGCAGGCTGTTGGTGATAAAGCTCTTTTGTCCACCTTTTCTCAATGAATTGTGACTTTTTAAACTTTTTTCCCTTCGTTCAGGAATCATCGTGTGCCATGTGACTGGGCCATAAGTCAGCTGCGTTTTGTTTTGTCTCTGACCTCTAACTTTCTTCTAACAGCCAGCTGACAGATATCATTGGAACGAGATTTATCACCAAGGTGGCCTGAGGATGAACCATTGTACATTAAATTGTCTTTATTGATGAGTCTGAACCCTTTGAAAAGTGACCGAATTACATGTAATTGTACTGAGCTTGGCGATGTTTTCATTGGCCAAAAATGGCCACCAGAGGGCGCTTGGAGGTAAAATCCGCTCCAACCCATGATATAATTTCTCCACTTCCAGGGGAAAAACCACATTCAGTGGGTTTTTGGGCACATTACACACAAAGTGAAAATGCAAAAAAAAAAAATTAGAATGCAGTGGTAAAGTGGGCATGTGTTGTAGTTTGTTTATGACCTGGGGCAGAACCATGTGGAGGCGGTTTTGCAGGCGAGACAATGAAGCTACTCTGGTTAGCTGTGTAGGCTAACACATACCAATACAACGTCTTCCACTCCCTTTGTCTCCCTTCTCCACTAGGAACCGAAAAAAAAACAAAACAATTTTCCGCGACTGCTTTGGTGTTTGCAGCTGAAAACAAAACAGTACACTCTTTATCCATGTGATGTTATGGTGTGTAAATATTGCACAATGGCAGCGGTGCCTGTAAGTGTTCAGATCCTACGATATCATGCAGGGTTTTAAAATGAGACTGCGTGCCCAATTCACCTAACCTGCATGTCTTTAAATGTGGGAGGAAACCCTTCGCGAACATGGGGTGGGGGGGGGATCCTGCAAACTCCACACAGAAAGGGCCACAGGTGGGAATCGACCTTCTGGTGTTTCTGTGAAGGCTCTCAGTTGTCCAGGTGGCTTTCATAGTAGAGAAGCTTGAATCTTCGACTGGACTGGGATGCTTGACACAAGGACGTTTTGCTTCAAATCGCAAATTGACATCTTTGGCGTGAATGCCAGGCATCATTTTTGGAGGAAGCCAGGCACCATCCCTACAGTGAAGCATGGTGGGGCAGCATCATGCTATGGGTTGATTTTCAGCAGCAGGAACTGGGAGATTAGTCAGGATTGAGGGAAAGATGACTGCAGCAATGTATAGAGACATCCGGGATGAAAACCTGCTCCAGAGTGCTCTTGACCTCAGACTGGGTCAATGGTTTCATCTTCCTGCAGGAGAACGACCCTAAGCACATAGCTAAGATATTGAAGGATTGGCTTCAGAACAACTCGTGGAATGTCCTTGAGTGTCCAGCCAGAGCCCAGACCTGAATCTGACTGAACATCTCTGGAGAAATTTGAAAATGGCTGTGCATTGATGCTCCCCATCTAACCTGATGGAGCTTGAGAGGTGCTGCAAAGAGGAATGGCCAAAACTGCCCAAAGATAGGTGCACCAAGCTTGTAGCGTCATATTCAAGAAGACTTGAGGCTTTAATTGTTGCCAAAGGTGCATCAACAAAGTATTGAGCAATGGGTGTGAATACTTCTGTACACGTGACTTATTAGGTTTTTTTTTTTTTACTTTTAATAATTTGCTAAAATTTCAAAAAAAAAATCATGTTAGGTGTTGGTGAGTAGAATGTTGAGGGGAAAAAAATACATTTACTCCATTTGAATTAAGGGCTGTAACATAACAAAATGTGGAAAAAGTGAAGCACTACGAATACTTCCTGGGTGCACTGCAGTGGTAAGTATCCACGTTTGCTATGTGGGAGATGGGTTCAATTCTCTGACAGAAGACTTTTTTTTTTTTTTTTTTTTAAGCTCCCTTCATATCAACCAGCATTTCTTGTTTCAGTTATTCTCAAGTTTCGTGTGTCTCTGTAGGATTTAATTTATTTGGGCTATTAACGTTAGGGTTAAGATGTCACTCAGCGCCGTAATAATAACCTACCAACACATAGTTATGGTGACCACAGCGATATCCATGGCCTTGTGACAAGTGTTTTGATGTGTTCCATCTTCTGATGTGGGCCTGAAGAACACGGGTGCTGGGCGTGGAAACATAGCAATGACACTTGAAGCTGCACTGAGCCCTGCTTTGTCAAGTATAAGATGGTCGCATAAATGTCTCCATTTTTTTTTTCAGACCAAAATTCGAGACCTTTATTTGAACAAAATACTGTGTAAATAAGATGACTTCACTGTAGGGGCTGAGATGATAACTCAAATATTCAATTACAAAAAATGAATCGAGGCAAATTCATGTGTTTCTAAGCTTTGTTTAAACGTTGTAGTGCATCTGCCAGGCCTGTGTGTGGCGCTGTAATGTCCCCAGAAAAACAGAAGAAGACTAGAGCATATGCTCAGGCCGTGTAACAGCTAATAATTTAGCCCTTAAAGCTACCGCTTTCCAGTGCGACACAGAGTGAAATGAAGCCTTTTAAGAGAAAGAGGGTCCACACAGATCATCTGAAATAGACTTACTGCGCATTTAAAGTGAAGCAGTGTGTTTGTCTATTATTAAAAAACACACAGTCTGCTTGACGTGGTGAGTGACTATTGACCCACAGTCGAAGCCTGGCTGCTGTTCAGACTCGCACTAAGTGTTTTGCTTTTTCTGGGCAACAACACAATGCTTCACAAACACGTAACTTAAAAAAAAAAACAGTAACTGCGAGGCTTGCATGTTCAAACCTCCTGCTGAAATGCATCTGCTGAATCGCAGAGAAACGGGGATTAAAAAAAAAAAATCACGTAGGGATCCAGCCCCACCAACCTTAAAAAAAAAACAAATGGTTACATTTTACAAGTTGGGGTAAAAAAAACAGAACAGAAAGCCACATCCCATCGCCATTTCAGCAAAATGTCAAGACTTTGGCACAGGGACATTGTGCCATTGCTTAGGAGAGCCCTGGGCTATTGATGTTGTTTAAAAAACCGCAAAAGTACTTTTTATCTGATTACTCGATTAATCACCAGAATAATCATAGAATACTCGATTACAAAATAATCGATAGCTCCAGCCCTACTTCACTGAACACATATACTATGGGCATGGTGGGCACAGCTACCAAAAAGTTAGCTTCAGATAGCCGCTAATCAGCTACTGAAAAGTTAACTTTTATAATGCTAAACCGATAAACCACTAAAAAAAATTGGCATAAGCTACAGCTAACCGGTAACTTTCAGTAGTGTCTCCGGTACACGCAGCTACTGACAGGCTTGGTTTTGAGTTTAAACACTGCCAATGCTTCTGATTAGACTCAAAGATGATCACAACCCACACAACCAACGAGCCAACACCAGTGTTTACCCATGAGCCGAAGACCTCAAAGGGAAAGCAGCTTTGAATTATGTTAACTAAATTCTCTGGATTGTTTAACTACATTAATGTCAGGTCTGTCATTTGTGCAAAGTGAAAATATAACATCTTTTAATTTTAAAATAATGCACTAATTCTGAAGTTTTGAACATTGACACACACAAATGCCAAACTGCATTATGGGTCAACTGAACCCCAATTTCAATTCAGTTTATTCACTTTATATAGCGCCAAATCACACAAGTTGCCTCAAGGCACTTCACACAAAACAATTCAGAAAACAAAATAAAATGAATTAAAAAGATTAAAAAGCATAGTGAAATACTAAAAGGTAAAAAGCATAGTAACATAATATGCCAGTATGTAATTTGCCATCCAGTAGATAGGTCAAGAATGCATAGAATGACGCCCGGTTATATCACACAGTTGTTGCTGCCCTGGCTGAATCCCAACTTAACAAACAGAATTTTCAGGTTTGCAAATGCTTTTTTTTTTTTTTAATTTATTTATTTTTTTAACAAATGAAAAAAAATGACATATTTTACAAATACACATTTATTTGTAAAAATCAACAAGACGTTAAATTTTTCACCAATCAGTGATCACAGGCTCAGTTTACCCATAATACATTTTGGTTTCCTTTTGAGGACTTCGGCCTCATGGCGAAGCTGCTGTATACTGTAAAGGGTAATGACTTTTTTGTTGGTGGTGTTGTTGCTGTTTTGTAGCAGCCTGGCGGCCAGGCCCCTTCTGCTGGGGTAGAGTTGAGCTCAGCTTCTCTTAGCTGCCCCACTCTTCTGCAAAATACATAGCAGACAGGAGCCAACAGGGTTATACATATATATATATATATTTACCGTTACTGTGTAAAAATAAATAAATAAATAAATAAATGTTTGCGGTCTAAAAGTTATTGGAACCTAAATTTATCAGAAGCTCATTGGTCTGTGGATGGTTTTTTGAATTTAGCTGTAAAGCTAATCTGCTAACAAAAAAGTTAGCTTTGATAATTAAACGGTTAGCGGAACTGTGCCCACCACTGCTTATGTGGTAAATCCAATGAATGTGCAAAATACTGTTTTAGGGATGCTGTTTTTAGCTGTTTTGCAGTATTTCTTTCCCTTTTCATCATTGTTATTGTTTAATGGGAGAGTTCCAGTTCAGATATTGTCTGAAGACTTCCTATCATGCTGCTCCAGCAAAACAGTTGTGAAATATTATTTTTGTGTTTTATATTGTTGATCCCCAAAAACTCAGTTTTTTTTTTTTTTTTACCAGTTTTGGTTGGTTGTTGCTGTGATGTAGCTTTTATCACGCTTTCAAAATGTGTTTGTTGCATTTTAGATCATTAGGTTTGATTGATTTGTGCCTATTCATCCACTTAATGGTGTGGCATTCAGGCTTGACTTGAAAGATATGGGGGCGAAAAAAATCATAAAATCTGAGATGATTACAATAACATCCTGTTTAATATTCTCTGTCATTCAGTTATTATAAAGACTGACTTTTTTTTTAGTCTAAAAAGATGACTAGTAGCTTATCTTTGCTGAAGAAACAACTTATCCTACTTATTGAGCCATTTTTTGAAAGGCTCATGGTTTTATTAGAAGATGGCTGGTGTTTTTGCAACATGTGGTGTTACTTCTGTGAATGTCAGCCTTTGACAGGCTTTTATCTGTATTCATGAATTAATTTTTGATGCTCATTTCAGCATTGCTTTGTACAGCTTCCATTTTCTTAGTGTCTATTCCTCTCTTCCTTCATTTAAATGGCATCATGAAGAGGTGAAGTAGCAAATGGTCCTGTCTATTCCAGTTGGACGTGCTCATTAGTAACAGCAGCAGGCAAGATAGAACGTTTACAATCTGTAGAACTCTACACAATTTCAGAAAGATGGAGCTGTTTCTGATGGATCTTATTTCTATCTGTTTTTCACTTTTTTTGGCTTTCTTATTTAATCTGACTTGATTTGTTTGGATTTGTGTGCTTGACAGCAGGTAATGATGAGTTTACATTTTGGCCATTTTCATCAGTGGGTGACATAATGAAGTGGTGTCCTTTTGGTTTTATTCAGAAACAACATACCAGCAGACTGAAAGAGAGTCATCGGGTTTACTGTAGCTGACCTTGCCTTTTAACAATTGGGACAAAGGTGTCTTACGAAGCTCCCAAAATAAATAGAATGTGACTGATAGCACCTTCCGTCACACTTGGTGCACACATTAAGACATGGGCTGAAGAGGAAACAGGAGCCTTCTCTGAGTCAAGCAAGAGCCATGTTTATGAAAGATGTGCGCTACAGTGTTCAGCAAGATGTCAGTGACAAGCTCTAATCTTGTATCACTGTTTTTGGATTAAAGTTTTATCAGAGACAAATTACATGTTTAGATAATGTTCAAATATTCTACTGAATCACTGCATCTGGATGATTCTGCTAATAAAAAAATTAAACAAATATAATCATAATCAAATCAAATTATTGTCATTGTACATGCATGCAATGAAAATTGTCCTCCACATTTAACCCAACCTAATGACAGTCAGGGATTCCTGTTACGAACTGGATTGCCTCCCACATAATATGCTGGAACACACAAATGCAGTTTACTTGCCCCCGGCACCAGCCCTTGAGGTATGGGGTTAACACACGTGTGGCTCCATGCACGCTCAGCAAATGATTTTTCTGCCGATCACTGTCTTATATGCATATCACAGTCATTTTCATGTGAAGACACAAATATCCTGGAAAAAAATGGTGTAAAACATTGATTATTTAAATCCCCGTTACACAGGGGTGGAGTCTGAAGTTGAACTTGAAGACGTGCAGGTTAGGTGAATTGGAAACTTAAAAAATTGTCCCGGTCTGCCTTGTAAAAGAGATCTAGATCTCAATGGGATAGTGCTGGGTTGAAAAGATTGATTCACCAATTTTAAATCGATTCTCATTTTAATTCCCACAGACTGATTCACACATCAAGATCATATATATATATGCACTTCTCGCCAGCGTTGGAACAGCATCTCTGAAAAAACGACGCTACAGTTGGGCCGTTCCACTGTTTCTGAGGCTGTGAAAATGATCCTTTCTCTACATTGACGCTGGTTAAAAGCAGGACCACAACTTATTCATCAGCCTCTGTCAAAGCTATTTAAAGATGTCAATCATGACGACTGGGACTCTTGTCTTTTGCGGGCAGGAAAAGAGAAAAGTCCGCTGTTTGATTCACGCCGTCGTGTGTGTGTTTTTTTTTTTTTTCCTTCTTTCTCTCGGTCCTCGCACGAAGGTTGTCTGGTGTGGACTGACTTTTCAGTCAGTCTCTCTTCCACCAGCACTCGCTGTGCAGCTATGGGAGAAGAGACTGACTGAAAAGTCAGTCTGTGCGGCAGTCGTAAAAGTTCTCCTGCAGCCTGCCGCACATCGAGCGCTGCAGATGCGAGTGTTTGTAAGGGAGATTGGGACCGTTTGCCCACGGAAAGTTTTAAATTTATAACTCTCTGAAACACTATTGCCTGCATTTTGAGGGCCCAATTTTAAGTAAAGCCATAGTTTTTTTTTTTTTTTTTTCTTTTAAATCTTTGTTACAGCTTTACATGGAAGGGTGTAGAAATGTACCTGTGTCAGGGCCAATGAACCAGGTACCTCTGGTTCCTTCTGGGAGGGAGATCAGTCTTACAGCCATCATTATTAACTACTAATGCTTCATTAATTTGCTGTCAAATGTCAATATAATACTAGC
This sequence comes from Thalassophryne amazonica, assembly GCF_902500255.1. Classification (NCBI taxonomy): domain Eukaryota; kingdom Metazoa; phylum Chordata; class Actinopteri; order Batrachoidiformes; family Batrachoididae; genus Thalassophryne; species Thalassophryne amazonica. The sequence goes on from NC_047104.1 coordinate 78,039,115, forward strand.
ATTATGTTGCATAACTAGACAATTATGTAACAGCTCAAAAACTATTTTAGTAACACTAACCCAAATCAATATAGAATTGAATCGAAATAACCTATTCTGAATCTTAAGAATCAGAATCTTATCGATTCTTGAAATTTTAATCAATATCCAGTTCTACAGTGGGACTAACCTGGTTAAATAAAATAAAAAATAAAATCATGCCTTCCATATTTATGGACCGTTGTGCTGCTAGCCGACTTCACACTCTCACGAGTGCCACTAGCTTAGCTTATGGCAAGCTAAAAGTGGATGCTCTTGTTATGGCTGAAGAACTGCCCAGTTTATGGGTATTCTGTGTTAGTACGCATCTGCAGCCAATGTGCTTGATGAATTCCTGCACAAAAAGTAGTTTCCAGATAATTGTGTCCCAGATAAAATTTACCAGTAATAAAATTATAAAGATAACTGAAGTTTTAAGAGTGGATAAATATTAGTAATAAATATTTAAGAAACTTAAAGTTCATGAGCAATCATCACCTGTTATCGCTCAAGAACATTAACACGTTGGAGTTTGATGCGGAAGAGTTCAGAAAGATATGATTGAAATTGATTACCATTTGCAGTTGGCAATGAAAGACTTAGGTGTTAACTTCGTGTTGAAGTCAGATCAAGAAGCTGCACTGAAAGAGATCTATCTGGGACAAAGAGACACATTCTGTGTGGTGTCGCTCCAACGAGAGTGGCACACTGAGCAGTATGGTGAAAGTAGTCTGGCGAGCTCAACCTGTTGGCGAGCTATCCCACAATGCCAAAATACCAGAGATGTCAGTCCAATGAGAGCGGCACTCTGAGTAGGGTGAACTGTCTTTTTAATTCCTGGACTTTTTGGGCGTGCAGAGGCGATTTAGCCATGAAGTTTGTGGCTCCTTTTGAAATGCCACTCCAAATTCCCTTTCTTTAGTAAAGCCAAGTTTGCATTGCAGATAAGACTGATTTGTCATTTGAATATTTGAAAAAATAATCCTCCTCCTACTCTGAAAATAAGTTTTCAATTTTGGGGCGAACTGCGTGGCTAAATGCTGTGTGGCTCTTTGCCGAGTAAAGTGGGAAAGATGGATTACAGTCAGAATTAATAACTTCAAAGCGAATTGCTGTTTTAGATCAAATGACACCTCTTTCCAAATGTTGTAATACAGGCGACAAACTACAACAGACCAAAACCGTTTTTTTTTGTTTTTTTTCTCCCAAAATGAGATGTCCTCCATACTTTACAAATTACATTCATGTTGACGTGCAGCATAGCCAGCTGCAAGAGCTCAGCTCAGGGCTATGGGGTTATATTTGTCTCATTAAAACCTTAAAGGAAATGCTTTTGACGAAAACTACCGATTTTGTTTATTTTTATTTGTGTCCAGAGATGCAGGATCCATCATGTATAGATTTTATTTATGTCCAGAGATCAAAGATCCAATGACCAATTTCGTATTTATTTATTTTAAGACTCCAATAAAATGTTGTTGACATAGAAAACCTGTAAAGCCTACTTTTAGTACACGGGAAATGCACAAGAGGTATTGTTAAAGGGATTGATAAGCGAAATCAATAATCACATCTATATCGATAAAATCCTATCAATACCCATCTGTACAGAAGATGATACAGAGGACAGTGTGAGAAATGATTGATCTGCTGTGGCGACAGAAGAAGGAGATGAAGGCATCCTAAGCTTTCTAATGATACCAAATTTATAGAGTGGGGGGTTGTGTGGTTAGTGGGCCCATGCTGACCCATGGCCTAAATGTTAATGTATTTAATTTTACACATCGTCACCGGAAGAGCTGCTAAACTGCATTTCACAGCATGATATTGCCTGTCAGTTTTACAGTGACAAAGATCTATTCTAATTAAATTTCGATACAATAAATAGGATTTATTTTTAATTTATTTATCAAAAACAAAAACAAAAACTCATGAAAAGGGTAGAAAATGCAATTTTAAATGTTTTATGGTGAATGCTTTTTTGTGTGTTTTGTCAGATAAAATAAGAATTTTTTAATATAGCCCATCTAGGTACAACAATAAGAAGGGCCCCTTACTTTCAGATAGATCAACATGCTCCATTTTGATACAAGGTCATTCAGCTATCATGTTTGGCAATGAATAACACGGATATGATTGTGTACTACTTTAATGACCACTAAACTAATTCACAACTGCCAGGCCAATAATTCTTGACTGTAAATGGGCAAGTTCCTGAAATAGATACAGAGAAACTGTCCAGACTTAACTTGCGGATGCCTTGGCATTGGGAACCTTGCAGCAGGACGGTTTGGAATGAACCAAATATTTTAATATTGTACTCTGTATCAATTTCTCTGTGTAATTGGTTTCTTAGCAACTGCCAAATTACACTTTTTATTTCCGTTTCACATTTGAAACTATTTTCTATACAGCACGGTTTAAGTTATTAATGTATTACCTGTCTGTTCTTTCTTCAGGTCCAGCAAAACTATGAATCTTTGCTCAAAATGTTTTGCGGGTAAGTTCATCTGCATGCGTGTACATATTTTATATTATCTGTGTGTACACTTTTTGTAAAGACCTAGACTAAGCCATGAAGCATGTGGAGGACAAGCAAGAAACTAAGGAAACAAGTAGAGTATTGGTATTCCTTTCCACCAAGTCTGATTGCAGTATATGTATATATATATATATATATATATATATATATATATATATATATATACAGTAGATTTTTGATAGTTTTGAAAACAGGGTACTAAATTTTAAAATTTAAGTTCCTTTTTTTGTACTGCTTTCTCAGAACATGCTTGCTTGACATTAGGATTGGGCAGCTGGACGATGCCATTGTCCATCGCCGATGGCTGACTGACATCATGATGTGGAACCACCATCGTGATGCCACACCTCCCCATCCTGCCACACCCACACTAATTCCATTGTGCCTTCTATAATATAAATATATTTAATAGATCACACTAGGGATTTTGCTGAGACCAAATTGAGCACAGAGAGTCCACAAATGCAAGGTGGTAGTGAGTCTTTATTTATACATGAAGAGGTTAAGACACTTTGGCCATTCACAAGCCAAACGAGTGACCTGAGCGAGGTATGAAACAAGGCGGGCAGTCCAAGCTATCTCTGGCACAGTGTCCCAGGGATATACCATGATGCTCACTTTAGAGCATCCTGGTGACCACATTGGTCAGCAACTCTGCCAACAGTTTTCAAACCACACACAGAAAACCAACTAACCCAAGACATAAGGAACAGTTTTTCTGCCTGGAATTGCATAGAAATGCACCAGTCACTGTGCGTGGACTGAAATCAGGTAGGCAGTCTGCGCACGCACCAGCTGAATGTCTTGTGGAGACACTGGTACGTGGTTCAGACCACATGATGGCCGCAGCAGTGTGCAATTCGGCATCCATTTTTTCTTGCAGCGCACAGGAAAAAAATGCCTGAATTATCAAGAGTAGTATAGCCCAGTGATTCTCAACCGGGGTGCCGCGGCACCCTAGGGTGCTGTGATCAATCGTCAGGGGTGCCGTGGGCAGTTATCAAATATCACCATTATCGGGTGTATGTGCTGTAATAGTGTGACATATGGTGTAATGCTCTTTTATTCCAGTAGATGGCAGCAAAGCGCGCAGTAGCGCTGAGCCGTGTGCCGACAAGGAGGCGTGATCGCCATTTTAATTCCGGGCAAGTTAGTGATTTGTGTGCATAGAAGTTCACTTAGTCTCGTCAAGAAATAGGTGGAATATGCCGGAAAGCTGCGCATGTTGGCAAAGCTGTATGTCTCCTGCCGTACCTGTGTCGCCCGATGACACGGATCATTAATTTCACTTATGTCTAGTTGATATTTTCCACTGCTAGACCAATGTCTAGTTAAAATTCTTGTTGTTAGTGATTAAAAATTGTTCGACTAGGGACGTTTTTTTTTTGCACCTTAAAATAATGAGATTAATGACCCGCGCCGTGCTGCCACACACACAGAGATGTGCACACACACACCGCTGACTTCATGAATGAAACTCGGTCAATAAAGGATAATTGTGTAAAAATATAATATATATAAATGTATTGTAATGGTTTTAGGAGCCGCGCTGTGTTGAACACAGCAGCAGCTCAGCCGAGCAGCGTAGCTTATCAGCGCAGATCCGTGTAACTTTCAACACTAATATTTGTGAATGTATGTGTGTCAGAGTAAGTTTAATACTTTCCTGACATAATTTAATGTAATTTAATTTTACTGGCTCGATATCCAGGACAAAATGGCATTTTAACACGTATTTTGCGAACATTTTTCTGAGTGTGTTCAGTCGCGAATCTCCATTGAAAATGCATTAACATCCGGGAACTTCATCAATATTTTGCCCGGTTAGGAGACGTCATGTTGCTGTCCATGAAGGGACCTTTTCGTTTAGTGTGCAGCAATGGGAGTGCGCTCTCTAGTTCTTATATACAGCTCCACGACTATAGTATACTATGTTACGTCATATCTGTACCGCACGTGTTGCTAACGTGCTAACGCACCGTGTAGAGACAGTCGAGTTAGTGGTACGTGACACGTGACACATGACAGTGGTGTGCCGCAGGATTTTGTAAATATAAAAAGGGTGCCGCGGCTCAAAAAAGGTTGAAAATCACTGGTATAGCCTGTACAATAAACTAGTAATGGTAATTAATTTATAACTTAATTCATGAGTAGATATTTTAAAGAGTGTAAAATAAAGCGTGGATCTTTCCCCCAGTAAAACCAGTGCTGTACAGTAATATTTTCTCAATTGTCTGGGATTAAAAAAGTGCTTTGTCAGACAAAAAAATCAACTACCCCATCTTCCCAGATCAGGCAAGTTTTTAAAAAAATAAAAAAGCATTGAAACTAGGGATGCACGATCCACAATTTTTCACTTCCGATCCTGATACCTGAATTTGTATATCTGCCGATACCAATATGATTCCAGTACCAGAGCTGTGTTTGCTTTAATGTTATTATTATTATTATCATTGTTGTTGATTTTATATGAGGATTTTCTAAAAAGAAGACCTTAAAGTTCAGCTACAATTTGCGAGGAGATGCAAGCCAAGATTTGATGTTTTGGTGAAAGAATTAAGTACTTTTATTTTTTTTATGGACTTTTATAGACTTAAAGACAGCGCTCTCTCTGTCTGTCTCTCCTCAATTTTCAATTTCAGTGGAGCTTTATTGACGTGGGAAACATATGTTACATTGTCAAAACAAGTGTTAAGAGTAAAAATTAAGTCCTCTCCCCCTCTTTTCTGTCTGTCTCTCTCTCTGTCTGTCTCTTTCTCTCCCTCTCTCTCTCATTTGCTCTGTCTCTTGCTCACTGTCTTTCTCTCTGTCTTGCTGTTTTCCTGCTGAGCTGACACGAAACTTTTTGAAGCTGATCCTGATACTGGATCGTATTGGTCGCATCCTTAACTGAAACCTGTCTTTTTTTTTTTTTTTTACAGCGATAACTCACTGTGACACAGCTGATGACAGGAAATAATGTATTGTGTGTCTGTGGGCCCTGGGTCAAGCAATAAGCCCATCCCCTTTTTTGAAGAGAGTTTGTTCAGCACCTACCCAAAATGAAATTATCTTTTAAATTAAAGTTTACTAAATGCCCACCTGAAATAAATTAATTCTGTGAACCTCAAGATGTTGTAAAAAGCAAACGATAATGAGTTTTCACAATGTTTTTCTCATCTCTTTCGCGTTTGACTTGTGATGTCATCGCCGTGCTCTTATTTTAAAAACTCTTATGCAAGAAACAGGAAGTGTTCCAGGACAAGGGCTAGCTTTGTAGCCCCAGTCACACTGCGACTGATCAAGTAAATGTATGATGAGCTGATGCTATCAGTTTTTGTTTTTTGTCAATGAAAAGTCCTTTTGCCATCTGCAAAGCGAGTTCCTTGTCAGCTGATGTCCGCCAAGTTCGCCAGAAAGTTTTGTGTGCGTTCAAAATTTCGAGTGGAGGCAAATGATTTCGAGATGATTTGCAAATGATTTGAAAATCCTCTTCGACTTTTCAATTGAATACACCACAAAGACAAGATATTTAATGTTCAAACTGATAAACTTTATTTATTTATTTTTTGTGCAAATATTTGCTCATTTTGAAATGGATGCCTGCAGCACGTTTCAAAAAAGCTGGGACAGTGGTATGTCTACCACTGTGTTACATCACCTTTCCCTCTAACAACACTCAGTAAGAATTTGGGAACTGAAAACAGTAATTGTGAGTGTCATGATTGCATATAAAAGGAGCGTCCCCAAAAGGCTCAGCCGTTCACAAGCAAAGATGGGGTGAGGATCACCACTTTGTGAACAACTGCATGAAAAAATAGTCCAACAGTTTAAGAACAATGTTTCTCAATGTTCAATTGCAAGGAATTTAGGGATTCCATCATCTACATTCCATAATATAGTCAGAAGATTCAGAGAATCTGGAGAACTTTCTACATGTGAGCAGCAAGGCCGACAACCAACATTGGATGCCTGTGACCTTCGATCCCTCAGGCGGCACTACATTAAAAACCAACATCATTGTGTAAAGGATCTTACCGCATGGGCTTTGTTTAACATGTGTTTGCTTAGCATACGCGCAAACGTCGGGGTGTGTCGGGGGGTGGGGGGGCAACTTCCCCTTTATCTTTGGTGGAAAAATGCATGATGTAAACCAATCAAAATCACCCTCCAGGTGGACAACAGGAGGAATGACAAAGTGTCAGGCCTGTGATATGTCCAGCACAATACAGAGAGGTCTTGTATTGGACAGGAATTGTTTTTGAGTTGCTTCCAGTTCCGTGTTTTTGATGGCTTTAACTGGATGGTTGATGGATTTAGCGTGGATTTAACTCTGCAGCCGAGCTGGAGAAATCTGTGGGTCTGTTCACCGAATTTTCAGTTTGCCATGCAGCCACTGTTGCTACGGTAAGCTTTGACGAGCCGACCACACCCTTTCACAATGATTCGCTGTCCTGATTACTTACAGAAAAGTAAACCATGCAAACGATGGAATTGGATTGGAATGGGAATAACGTGTCACTGGTAGAACTCAATTTACAGGGAGGGTAACATTAGGATTTTACAGCAGCCCATGGAGCAGGTGATTAGAGACCCTGCAAGGCTTATGACAAATGTGGATGTGGAATCCATTAGCTTAGCAAGGAAATTAGTGCAGAAAATCCACTATGGTGATGGTGCAGTTTATGTGCCAGGAAGGGAAATTCATCAAGTTGAAACTGTGACCTGTTACATAGATGTGTCCATAAAAATCATAGAGGGCTATGCTTTGCAAACTTAATACTCATTACTACATTGGATGACACTGGAATTGAGGATGGACTGTTGGCTGTTTCAGCAATATCAAATATTTCGTGTCTGCTACCTACAACCCATGTGGAATGTCTCCCACCTTAACCTACTTAATCTGGGTCCTTAGTCTGGGTTTCATTAACAAAAGATCACTGTACTCAAAATTTTGATTAATGATCTAATTATGGATCATCACTTAGATATGATTGGGTTATGTGAAACCTGGCTTAAACCTACAGCTGTCTTCCCTTTAAGTGAGGCCTGCACACTGGCATACACATTTAGTCATGTCCCTCATGATGCAAAGTAAGGCGGGGGTGTTGCTCTTATTTATAATCTAGGTTTATGTTATTAGCTGTTGGGGGTCACAAATATAACGCGCCCACGACGCTACGTATCGCCTATGTCGGAACAATAAAAATCAGCGACATCGGCATCGATTTGACCAGACAGTTAGTTAATAGCCTAGGCTCGTGTGTCATACATCACGCTGACAGAGTGAGGAACCTCGGGGTTCCTTGCTTTATGTACGACTTCAGTTGTTCAACAGTCCGGGGTCTCCGTTGTCGGATTTTCTGCTTCATAATGTGCCACACATTTTCAATGGGCGACAGGTCTGGACTGCAGGCAGGCCAGTCCAGTACCCGCACTCTTTTACTACGAAGCCACGCTGTTGTAATACATGCAGAATGTGGTTTGGCATTGTCTTGCTGAAGTAAAGCAGGGACGTCCCTGAATAAGATGTTGCTTGGATGGCAGCATGTGTTGCTCCAAAACCTCGATGTATCTTTCAGCATTGATGGTGCATCACAGAGGTGTACGTTGCCCATTCCATGGGCAACTAACACACCCCATACCATCACAGATGCCGGCTTTTGAGCTTTGCGCTGGATGGTCTTTTTTTTCTCTTTTGTCCAGAGGACACAACGTGCATGATTTCCAAAAACAATATGAAATGTGGACTCATCAGACCACAGCACACTTTTCCACTTTGCGTCTGTCCATTTCAAATGAGCTCAGGCCCAGAGAAGGCGGGGGTGTTTCTGGATGTTGTTGATGTATGGCTTTCGCTTTGCATGGTAGTTTTAAGTTGCACTTGTAGATGTAGCGACGAACTGTGTTTACTGAAAATGGTTTTCTGAAGTGTTCCTGAGCCCACGTGGTAAGATCCTTTACACCAGGGGTGGGCATCGAGGGCCAAGACACTGCAGGTTTTCCATGCAACCATTCACCTCAGCAGGTCGGTTGCTGATGAGCTTCTCCTCTGAACATAACACCTGGTTGTCAATGAAATCACCTGCTGAGACACCTGATCATTAATGAAATCACCTGCTGAGGTGACTGGTTGCACGGAAAACCTGCAGTGTCTCGGCCCTTTATGGCACATGATTGCCCACCCCTGCTTTACACAATGAAACGGGGGACAGAGCGTGTCTGAGACAATGGGATACTCAGGTCAAAGCAGTTTCAGTCTTTTTTTTCATGGTAATGAATCATTCACGTCATTAGGAGAGTCGTCAAGGGAGCCATCAGGGGAGCTTCCATCCCATCATTAGGAGAGTGCTAACTAGAGCACAATAGGTGCTAATTAGAGCTATTGTTTAGTCACTAGCCTATAGCAGTCGGCCTCTCGGTAGGAGGGGTCTGGTTAGGTTAAAAACTCCAGCTTTTGTTGGCTTCTGGTTTATTCTTCTCTACAAGAGTCAAGACAGAAGTCAGACTACCAGAGCAAGAATTTTAGCTGAGGAAGCTTCTGTGATTTGAAGCGAAACGTCCTCACGTCAAGCAACCCAGTCCAGTCGAAGATTCAAGCTTCTCTACTATGGAAACCACCTGGACAACTGAGAGCCTACACAGAAAGGAAAAGTAATGTAAAACAGTGGTAAACATACCACTGTCCCAGCTGTTTTGAAATGTGTTGCAGGCATCCATTTCAAAATGAGCAAATATTTGGACAAACACATAAAGTTTATCAATTTGATTAAATATCTTGTCTTTGTGGTGTATTCAATTGCATATAGGTTGAAGAGGATTTGCAAATTTTTGTATTCTGTTTTTATTTACATTTTACACAATGTCCCAACTAGGGATGGGTATCGAGAACCGGTTCCTTTTGGGTATCGTTAATAAATTATTCGATCCACCGACATTAATAACCTTTTTGCTTAACGATTGCCTTATCGGTCCTTCAGGTGGCTGTTGCTTTTGGGGGTGTTTGTCAGGAAAATTGTAATTTCTCTACATTGATTACAGACCCTGCAGCGGGTCTGTAATCAACTTTTCTGCAGTGCAGCTTTGCTTTGAACCTTGAACCAATCAAAGCAGTGATTCGCAGATTGAAGCTGCTTTGTTGATTCATTGTTTTATTTCGCTTTATCTTAATTTTTCCCAGGTAAAACCCTAAAGAGCATATGTCTGTGAGTAATATGTACCTTTTTAATGTTAAACCAACCTGGTCTTCTGAAACAGTTGATAGATGTATTTTATAACTTAAATACAGGATCAGTGCTAACGCGTTAGCGTGTCTATGGTGTTTTCAGTGTTAAAGTTAGAAATAAGGTGTTCGCATCTCAGCACGTTTGTGTGGATTTTACTTTATAATAATTAATGGCTCAGCGTTCGTTGTCGTAAAAGGCTTTTTTTTTTTATTCGTATATTAATAATAATAGCAACAATAGTAATAATAACTCATAGTAACTAATAATGCAGCAGGCAGGGGTGGTGGCCAAGTGGTTAATGCGTTTGGTTTCAGTGCAGAAGGTTCCGGGTTCAAATCCCACCCCTAATGTGGAGTTGCGTCAGGTGGGGCATCCAGCGTAAAACCTGGCCTATTCAACATGCAGATCCACCTTGGAATTGCTGTGGCGACCCCGAGTGCAAACAAGGGAGCAGCCGAAGGGACTTACTAGTAACTAATAATGCAACAGTACAATTTTAGAGAAAGAGACAAAAAGAACAAAACACAACAGAAAAGATAAAACCAAATAACAATGAACATAAATAAGTAAATGTTTCCTGTGAACACCTAGTGACTCTTACATCTCCACTTCGTCCCTGTTTTATTTACGTTTAATGACAATTTGTTTCACTCAAACCATATTTTCAATTTGTTAATTTCTTCAGTGATTTCCTCCAGAACTATCTGACAAGCTAGAAAACTGCTGCATCATAGTAAGAGCAGAATACTACTGGAATAAATTTGAATAAGGAAAGTTGGGTTTTTTTCCTCACCAAAATGGATGCTGAACTCACTGCAGTTTATCTGGAATAGCCCCAGATTGCATTTCAGAGGTTCTACAATTCAAACATTTTTGTGCAGGTGGTGTTGGTGGGGGGCGGGATTTTGGGTTTCAGCTTTTTTGTTTTTCACCACTTTCATCCCTGAATATGTCAGTTGTGAGTCACTTTTCAATCAATCAATCAATCAATCAATTTTTTTTATATAGCGCCAAATCACAACAAACAGTTGCCCCAAGGCGCTTTATATTGTAAGGCAAGGCCATACAATAATTATGTAAAACCCCAACGGTCAAAACGACCCCCTGTGAGCAAGCACTTGGCTACAGTGGGAAGGAAAAACTCCCTTTTAACAGGAAGAAACCTCCAGCAGAACCAGGCTTATTGAGGGGCAGTCTTCTGCTGGGACTGGTTGGGGCTGAGGGAGAGAACCAGGAAAAAGACATGCTGTGGAGGGAGCAGAGATCGATCACTAATGATTAAATGCAGAGTGGTGCATACAGAGCAAAAAGAGAAAGAAACAGTGCATCATGGGAACCCCCAGCAGTCTACGTCTATAGCAGCATAACTAAGAGATGGTTCAGGGTCACCTGATCCAGCCCTAACTATAGGCTTTAGCAAAAAGGAAAGTTTTAAGCCTAATCTTAAAAGTAGAGAGGGTGTCTGTCTCCCTGATCTGAATTGGGAGCTGGTTCCACAGGAGAGGAGTCTGAAAGCTGAAGGCTCTGCCTCCCATTCTACTCTTACAAACCCTAGGAATTACAAGTAAGCCTGCAGTCTGAGAGCGAAGCGCTCTATTGGGGTGATATGGTACTACGAGGTCCCTAAGATAAGATGGGACCTGATTATTCAAAACCTTAATAAGAAGAAGAATTTTAAATTCTATTCTAGAATTAACAGGAAGCCAATGAAGAGAGGCCAATATGGGTGAGATATGCTCTCTCCTTCTAGTCCCCGTCAGTACTCTAACTGCAGCATTTTGAATTAACTGAAGACTTTTTAGGGAACTTTTAGGACAACCTGATAATAATGAATTACAATAGTCCAGCCTAGAGGAAATAAATGCATGAATTAGTTTTTCAGCATCACTCTGAGACAAGATCTTTCTGATTTTAGAGACATTGCATAAATGCAAAAAAGCAGTCCTACATTTGTTTAATATGCGCTTTGAATGACATATCCTGATCAAAAATGACTCCAAGATTTCTCACAGTATTACTAGAGGTCAGGGTAATGCCATCCAGAGTAAGGATCTGGTTAGACACCATGTTTCTAAGATTTGTGGGGCCAAGTACAATAACTTCAGTTTTATCTGAGTTTAAAAGCAGGAAATTAGAGATCATCCATGTCTTTATGTCTGTAAGACAATCCTGCAGTTTAGCTAATTGGTGTGTGTCCTCTGGCTTCATGGATAGATAAAGGGGTATCATCTGCGTAACAATGAAAATTTAAGCAATACCGTCTAATAATACTACCTAAGGGAAGCATGTATAAAGTGAATAAAATTGGTCCTAGCACAGAACCTTGTGGAACTCCATAATTAACTTTAGTCTGTGAAGAAGATTCCCCATTTACATGAACAAATTGTAATCTATTAGACAAATATGATTCAAACCACCGCAGCGCAGTGCCTTTAATACCTATGGCATGCTCTAATCTCTGTAATAAAATTTTATGGTCAACAGTATCAAAAGCAGCACTGAGGTCTAACAGAACAAGCACAGAGATGAGTCCACTGTCTGAGGCCATAAGAAGATCATTTGTAACCTTCACTAATGCTGTTTCTGTACTATGATGAATTCTAAAACCTGACTGAAACTCTTCAAATAGACCATTCCTCTGCAGATGATCAGTTAGCTGTTTTACAACTACCCTTTCAAGAATTTCTGAGAGAAAGGAAGGTTAGAGATTGGCCTATAATTAGCTAAGATAGCTGGGTCAAGTGATGGCTTTTTAAGTAATGGTTTAATTACTGCCACCTTAAAAGCCTGTGGTACATAGCCAACTAACAAAGATAGATTGATCATATTTAAGATCGAAGCATTAAATAATGGTAGGGCTTCCTTGAGCAGCCTGGTAGGAATGGGGTCTAATAAATATGTTGATGGTTTGGATGAAGTAACTAATGAAAATAACTCAGAACAATCGGAGAGAAAGAGTCTAACCAAATACCGGCATCACTGAAAGCAGCCAAAGATAACGATACGTCTTTGGGATGGTTATGAGTAATTTTTTCTCTAATAGTTAAAATTTTGTTAGCAAAGAAAGTCATGAAGTCATTACTAGTTAAAGTTAATGGAATACTCAGCTCAATAGAGCTCTGACTCTTTGTCAGCCTGGCTACAGTGCTGAAAAGAAACCTGGGGTTGTTCTTATTTTCTTCAATTAGTGATGAGTAGAAAGATGTCCTAGCTTTACGGAGGGCTTTTTTATAGAGCAACAGACTCTTTTTCCAGGCTAAGTGAAGATCTTCTAAATTAGTGAGACGCCATTTCCTCTCCAACTTACGGGTTATCTGCTTTAAGCTACGTTTGTGAGTTATACCACAGAGTCAGGCACTTCTGATTTAAAGCTCTCTTTTTTTAGAGGAGCTACAGCATCCAAAGTTGTCTTCAGTGAGGATGTAAAACTATTGACGAGATACTCTATCTCACTAAACAGAGTTTAGGTAGCTACTCTGCACTGTGTTGGTATATGGCATTAGAGAACATAAAGAAGGAATCATATCCTTAAACCTAGTTACAGCGCTTTCTGAAAGACTTCTAGTGTAATGAAACTTATTCCCCACTGCTGGGTAGTCCATCAGAGTAAATGTAAATGTTATTAAGAAATGATCAGACAGAAGGAGTTTTCAGGGAATACTGTTAAGTCTTCTATTTCCATACCATAAGTCAGAACAAGATCTAAGATATGATTAAAGTGGTGGGTGGACTCATTTACTTTTTGAGCAAAGCCAATAGAGTCTAATAATAGATTAAATGCAGTGTTGAGGCTGTCATTCTCAGCATCTGTGTGGATGTTAAAATCGCCCACTATAATTATCTTATCTGAGCTAAGCACTAAGTCAGACAAAAGGTCTGAAAATTCACAGAGAAACTCACAGTAACGACCAGGTGGACAATAGATAATAACAAATAAAACTGGTTTTTGGGACTTCCAATTTGGATGGACAAGACTAAGAGTCAAGCTTTCAAATGAATTAAAGCTCTGTCTGGGTTTTTGATTAATTAATAAGCTGGAAGGAAGATTGCTGCTAATCCTCCGCCCCGGCCCGTGCTACGAGCATTCTGACAGTTAGTGTGACTCGGGGGTGTTGACTCATTTAAACTAACATATTCATCCTGCTGTAACCAGGATTCTGTAAGGCAGAATAAATCAATATGTTGATCAATTATTATATCATTTATCAACAGGGACTTAGAAGAGAGAGACCTAATGTTTAATAGACCACATTTAACTGTTTTAGTCTGTGGTGCAGTTGAAGGTGCTATATATTTTTTCTTTTTGAATTTTTATGCTTAAATAGATTTTTGCTGGTTATTGGTAGTCTGGGAGCAGGCACCGTCTCTACGGGGATGGGGTAATGAGGGGATGGCTTTTGTGCAGATTAAAGTCACTAACTGGGACTCCTGTCTTGTTGCGAGAAAGAAACGAGATTCGTCCTCCATTCTGTTCACACAGTTCCAAATGCTGCACAGCTCTCTGCCGAGTCAAGTTAGAATGATAGAGTCCATTCGGAATTAATATATTCAAAGTGAAACACCGTTTAAATCAAATTACACCTCTTTCCAAATATTGTAATACAAACAAACTGCAATCAATCAAAATGTTTTTTCCTCCCAAAATGAGACGTCCTGCGCCAATGTGCAGTAGCTAGCTGAGCTCAGCTCAGAGGTACGGAGAGACATTACATGCTAAAATGTCTGAAAGGAAAAGATTTTATTTATTTTATTTATGTCCAGAGATCAGTATCAAGCCTACTTTTACTACACAGAAAATTCACAATTGGTATCGATAAAAGAATCGATACGGAATTGGATTGATAAGCGGAAACAATAATGGCATCGATATTGATTTAAAATCTTATCAATACCCATCCCTAGTCCCAACTTCATTGGAATTGGGGTTGTATGATGTACAATATTTGCCTCCTCTGACTGGAAACTGAGAGTCCACATCACATTTTACTTTCATCACCTGCATTACATTCAAAATGAGAACTTAGCAGCAAGTATTACAAGTAGAAAATGTTAGCTTAATTTTTTCATTCAGCTGCCCCTGTTTGTTTAGGGTTGCCACAGTAGATTCAGTACAGTTCTGCATTGTGATTTAGAACAAGTTTTATGGCCGATCTCTTCCTGATGCAACTCTGTTTCCACATGGAAAAACGCACAGCGCCTGGTTTTCCTTAATGGTCTCCTCAGAGTAGTAATTCAGACCTACGGTGTTCACTTGAAGTGAACACCGGAGAAGCACAGTGGAAGAGCTTCATATTTTAGTTTGTAAGAAAAGAAAAAACAAACAGCTTTACTATTATTCTGAGTAAATGTGTACAAAAGTAAGGCCGCCACTAAAACAGATCCGAAGTGGATCTGCATGTTGATTTTTGGCACAAGTTTTACACGGGATGCCCTCCCTGAGTCACCACCATATTACTTGGAGAATGGGCAGGGGTGGGTTTTGAACTAGGATCCTTCCCCACTGGAAACAAGCGCACTTGACCACTTGGCTACCACCCCTGCTAAATGTTCCTGTACTGGAACATAAAAAAAAACAGAGCTTCTGATTTCATTTTAGTTCTGAGAAATATGTGGCTTATTTCTGGTTTTAATTTCCATTCCCTGACTGGTTCAAGCCTTGGCTACACGTGCGTCATTTTTCATTCAGATGCTCAAGATGCACCTGTGTTCTGTGTAGCCATTCTCTGACCTACTGTACAAGATGACAATGCTTATTTCATGAAGCAAGCATTCAGCATGTACACATACCCACTTGTGCACAGGTATTTCCACTGTTAAATTTTATTCACAGATATGCAGAAGAAACAGCCAGATGATGATTGTTCCCCAAGAACAGCCTCAAGCTCCAGCGACAGCCAAGACAACGTATTTTGTAATGAAACAAACAGCATCAGTGAGTCTTTGAAGCTGATACCTAATTCCTCAGAAGAGTCTTTGCCGGGACAGAGAGGAATAATGTCACGACCTGCTCAGGGCGGTAAGATGGCAGTGTGTCGAGGAGAAGTTAATGCTGTCACTGTGTAGTGACAGTGATAGTTGTGTCATGACACGAGTAAATTCTGAGATCATAACTCAGTCTGAAGTAGCTTGCTCTGGACCCTTGATCTCAAATTACATTTGGTTTTTGCCCAACTGTTCATGAGTTTAGTACTCAGATGAGAAAAGTTAATACTGTTGACATACCTTTCCATCATTGGACAATTTGGTCAGAAGGGAAAAACAACACAATATCACAATTTATTTTTTTGTTTGTTTGAGGATGAGGGAATCCAAATATGAAAATGATTATGGCCTTTATGGTTAATCTTATCAAGCAAACATGCAGGCTTTGATATCAAGTTTGTTTAAAGGCAAAGAAAAGGTGAAAATGTAAAAAAGAAAATAAAACACACTATGCAGTACAACTAAATTTGCGAGGAGGGGGAATCAGGGTGACAAAACAGTTATTAAAAAAAAAAAAATCTTACAGAGTGCATCTCTGGACATCAAAAAACTCAAAATTTTCTGGGGGTCTTCAGCAGTCTCCAGCCCTGACCAAAATTTCCACTTTCACCAAAAAAGAAGGTTAAAGTCTTTCTAGAATTTGATGGCTGCATTACTGTATAAAAGAGCAGCAATGGTTAGTGAGTGAAATATAATCTTGTTCAACAGGAGAACAACTTGCTATTTTCTTAGTTTGGTTGGTAAGGTTAGACCTTGTGTGAGCACCTTGAAGCAGCTTTGTTGTGATTTGGTGCTATATAACTGAAACAAATTGAAACTTAATTAGCTGTCTCCACCTTGTTTTTACTTTAAACAATAGGATATGATTGCGAAAGGGTTTCTATAAAAAGATAGATGAAGATCTTATGATTTGGGAGCGAAAAAAATTTATTTTTTTATTTTTGTGTGCTTTAAGCCCTGTATTATACATAAGGTACTACTTCTTTTATTCAGCAAAGGGTGCAATGTGCTTGTTGTGGACCTAAATTGAGTGCGTGATATCGCCTCCTTCAAGCAGACATGAGGAAAATAATGGCAGACAGAGAGCTTGGAGACAATATGACCTGCACAGTTGCATTTAAATCTAAATGTGTGGAATTGCTGTTACAAGCAACAGGCGATGCAGTGTGAGACATGACCAAATGGTTACACTAGCTCTTGTTGCCACTTTTCATGCAGTTAAATCTGGGTTTGTAAAAAATAGTTTGGCAGGCAGCGCTTTACTTAAAAACACTTCTTTGTGAATTTCTCCACTGTGAGATCAATAAAGTCTTAATTTTTTTTTTACTTCCCAAGAATGTTGTGGAAAAAAAACCTAGAAAAGTGTTTAAAAAATGACTCTGAGGTACTGTCTCTGAAGGTGTATTATTCAACTCTAATTTGGTCTCGTATTAGGGAAAACTGCAGATATTGGGTACATCAATCATAACAGATTTCACAGCTTTTTAATCTTATGCCTGTTGACTGGATGTTCTGTTTTAGTGGTAAAAGTTTCCATTAGGATCCATGAAAAGTCTCCAAATGTTCAGATTGAGAAATTGTATGCATGTCCTGCTAATTGCAGGGAATAAATTACATTTTTATTAGCTGTGTAAAAAGTTGGCTATCTTTATGTAACAACACTTCTCAGGACATAATTATCAAGTAGCTCTCACATCCAAAAGACATGCATGTTATGTAAATTGGAATCTTTAACTTAACCATAGGTGTGAGTGTGTTATATGTGGCCCTGCGATAGACTGGCATCCTGTCCAGGGTGTACCCTGCCACACACCCTAGACTGCCGGCATAGGCTCCAGCTCCCCCATGACCCTTAATTGGAATAACCAGGTTTAGAAAATCGAGGGATGGATACGTTGGAGGCATTTAACAAGTTAATGTTTGTGTGCATGAAGCTGTTTCTCTTTCCAAAGTAAAGGCACATGACAAATTATTAAACACACCCCAGTAAGAGGATGTTCTCTTGCCAAATATGAAGAAAACAGTCCCTGAGCATCCAGGCAACCACCATCAAACTTTCCACCAGCTATTGACTCTGGCTGTTTATGCCCTTCAGGACAACGTGTATCTATCTAGTCAAACAGTTGTCATTTCTTATGCACTTTTACTCCACCGTTTGTCCTCCATATTACTGTAGTAAGTGTGCATGGCCATGCTTGCATGTCAAGAATTATGTATGCAGGAGGTTATGCATTTTAGAGCATACACACATTTATACATCAATAATTCTGTATATAATCTGCACTTTTGACATTTTGTCATTTCTTGATATCATTCTGTCTTTTTCAATTTTCTGATCTTATGTGCCCCACTTAGAAATATCCAGCACAGAAACGGTCTTCGAAACGCTCTCCACCCAAAACGTCCTTTTGACTCAGGTAAGGTGCCTCATGAAATCTATGGTATACAACAAAAGTCACTATGCACCTGGCATTATAATGTGTATGTTGGTTGGTTCAAAATTGCATCACCTCTCAGTAAGTGCAGTGTTTCCTCTTACGATCAGTCAAATACAAGTACTTTAAGAAGACCATATTGAAATACAGATGTAAAAGTGGCACCTTGGTATATCAAAAGTCAGGACCAGTATACATGCTCTTTTACATCTCACCAAATTATTTTTTCAGCCCTTTTCTAAGACATGTCAAGATAGATACAAAAATATTTGGAAGTCACTGAGATTTGCAGTTCATTTGAATTCTGTTACCAAAAGAAACTATATGGTATACTTAGCTGCAACCACAGCTGATTAGTCAAGTCTGGTGTTTCTTAGGTCTTGGCTTGATATTAACATAACTAGACGTGAAACCATAGCGGTTAGGTTGGTACAGTTCCACAATGTCCCAATACCATCCCCGGGATCAGCAGCTCTAACCCATCAGCACCTCCTCCCCCACCCCAACTGGGCTCTGCCCCTCCACAGAACTGCACACAACAAGGACCCCCACCTCCTCCCCCATCACACCTGTCTCCATTCATGAGAGGGATGTCAACAGGCTCTTCAAGAGACAGAACCCACACAAAGCAGCTGGACCTGATTCTGCTTTTCTATCCATACTGAAAACTTCGCAGATCAACTTTGGTGTTCCAGACATCTTCAACACCTCACTGGAGATGCGCCAGCATGCTTCAAGACCACCGCCATCATCCCCATCCCCAAAAAACAAAGAACTGCAGGACTTGATGACTGCAGACCCCGTCACCCTGATCTCTGTGGTGATGAAGACTTTCTAGCGCCTTGTCCTGACACACCTCAAGGCCATGTCCGACCCACTCCTGGATCCCCTGCAGTTCGCCTACAGAGCCAACAGATATGTAGATGATGCTACCAACATGGCTCTCCACTTCATCCTCCAGCATCTGGACTTCTCAGGAACCTACATCAGGATTCTGTTTGTGGACTTCAGTTCTCCTTTCAATAGTAGAGAAGCTTGAATCTTCGACTGGACTAGGTTGCTTGACGCTAGGATGTTCGCTTCTAATCGCAGAAGCTTCCCCCACCCCCACTTACTCTACCTCGCTCCCCACTACCATAAAGCACAGATTTGGTCATCCCTGCACTGAACTGTACTGTACATCTGTACTTCAGTTGCCTGTTTTGCACACTGTCCCATTCCATTACAGTTTAACAGTGAATATAGTTTTGTTCTTGTATACTTGTATTTATGACTCTATTTTAGTTCTTATAGAAGTTTTTCTTGTTTGTTTTTATGAAGCAATAGCACCAAATCAGTCAAATTCATTGTATTTGTGAACTTACTTGACAATAAATTAGATTCTGATTCAATGACCCTCCGCACTGTCATACCATGGATCAACTATTCAAACACAACAATGATTTCATATTGATTATGTTGGAAAACTAATAATGCCTTCCATTCCAGTCACCTGTAGGCCTATTCACCTCAGCAGTACATGATACACCTCAGGTTCTTCTTGTCTTTGCACTAGGTTCTTGTCATGTCCACTTAAGTTGGAGTGGCTGTGCAAGTAGCATTAAGTGCTTGTGACTGAGTGAGAATGGCCAAGTTAATTGGTTTTCCAGAAGAATTAGCTGATGAGCAATTGGGAAACACAGTAGAGCATTTCCACAAAGTGGGTGAGAATGTAATTTAAGTAATTTCTCAAGTAAATGAGAGTAGTGAATAGACAGAGTACACAATAAGCTGTGTGAAGAGAAAACAGATTTTTGCAAATTGGTTGTAAATATTAATCGGTTTAATTTATTTCCCTTTTAAAGTAAGGAATATATGCGTCTTTAGCAACTGTAGCCCTCACATCTGTGGGCTGTCTCTTGATCAGCTTTGCATATCTGGACATGATAGTTTGTTAATCCATCAGATTTTATGGGGATTGTGAATAACCTTTTTTTTTAAACCAGTGAAAAATTGATTGAATTAAGATGTGGTTTCTGACTTGACTACTCTAGGACACTGAATTTTTTTTTAAGTCATCCTGTGTACATTTGGCTTCATATTTGGGCTTGTTATTTTCTGGAAGGCAAATCCCAAAGTTTGCAGGTTGCTTAAAGACTGTATCAAAATTTCCACAGATCTCTCTGTTTTTACATCTTTCATTCTACTCTGTGCCTTCACAGACAAAAACACATTTTCATTTGTCTTTGAGGTGTAGTTTTTGCCTCAGTACTGACTGAGCACAAGGTAAAGGTGTAGTTTCTTTGTAGTCAGTTGAAAATTCTTTAGTGAAAAAGGACCTGTACTGTTAATCTGTTTCAAAAAGTCAATGACATTTTGATGAATTAAAAATGTTTTTCTTTTTTTTAATTTTGTGGCCCAGTCACACGGCACTTAACGAAGGGCAATGAAGCCCAAATGAAACAAAAAATTTGGACTTTCATTGTCATCGTTTAACCTTCGCCCAGCTTCGTTACTGCAGCTGGCACTTTGTCAGGATTTTTAAACTGCCGAAAAGTTTGAATGAAGGGCAACGAAAACCTCAATTTGTCCGTATTTTATTTTGCTGTTGTTCTCGACTTTTTTTTATTGTTTGCTTAATTTTTGTAACCTTAGGGTTTAGTTGGACTTCGTTCGACCAGCTGAATATTTTCACACAGTCCAGAAGCCATTTCTGAGCGCTGCTGCTGCTGCTGCGTTCATGTACTGTCGGAAATTACAGCGCTAACTCAGCCTGTTTGCTTGGATTTTTTTTTTTTTATCTGGGTGGGGGTTCAGCTTCACTGGGCTCAGGCACCTTATATAGGCGAGAATTCATCTTTTGTCTGGATACAATTAATTACCGTTGCCACAAGCAACTGCTGAATTTGAAACAATAAAAAAATTGTGTAATTTCCGACGGTACTTGAGCACATCGTCAGCGGCAGCAACAGCTCCTGTGTGCACTTATTATTTTTTATTAAATATAACAATGAGTGTACGAATGACAATCCAGCCCTTATGTACATGTGGCAACAGGTAGATAATTCAAATGATTATATAAAGAGCTGTTCTGGAAGACAGAATTCATGTTGTGGATCAGCTGCAGCTGGTGGAATAACCGCACATGGGGAGTCGATGTTGGCGTTCACACGGACTGATCAGTTTACTGTTCTGATATATTCAGTCGTCTTTACACTTATATTTATTCCTCTTTTGACAGTTTACTGTTATAAATCAATATATGGCTTAGTAATGTAATACAGTCAATGTCAAATTTATTTATATAGCACATTTAATACAGAAAAACTGCCCAAAGTGCTGCACACACCCAAAAAATATTAGTAATGATGAAAAACACAACAGGAACAAATGGCTAAAATGATAATCATAACCAAATCAGGAATCGGCTAGCTTGAGTCGAAAGCCAGGGCAAACAAGAGTTTTTAACCAAGACTTGAAGATGTTTAAAGATAGGGCCATACGGACATTCAAAGGAAGCCTATTCCAGAGTCTCGGAGCTGCCACTGAAAATGCACGGTCTCCCCTGGTTTTCAGCTGGGATCTCGGCACTTCCAGAGTCAGTTGATTGGCCGATCTCATATTTCGACCTGGAGCATGAACCGACAGAAGCTCGGAGAGGTAGGAGGGAGCCAATCCATTTAAACATTTAAAAGTCAACAACAACAACTTGAAATGAATCCTGTAACTGACTGGAAGCCAGTGCAGAGAGGCCAACCGCGCTGCAGCATTTTGGACCAATTGCAGACGGTGAATGGACATTTGATCTAGCCCACAATAGAGGGTTACAATAGTCCAAACGACAGGTGACAAAAGCATGAATCACTCTCTCCGAGTCAGCCCGGGGCAAATAGGGTTTAACTTTACCCAGGAGATGAAGCTGAAAAAGCTAGACTTGATTACAGAGTTAATTTGCTTTTCAAATTTAACAGAACTGTCAAAGATGACACCAAAATTCCTAACAGACGGGTGGCAGTGGTTACTCAGTGAGCTCAGAGCAGCGGGATCAAATTAATTCCCAAATACCACAATCTCGGTTTTAGAGTCATTCAGATTAAGACAATTATGGGTGAACCACTGCAGTGATACAGCAGTGACCACAGCACACCAGTGTTGTTTTTTTTTAAATTGGAGCAAGACATAGTGCGCAGCGTGTTGTCAGACAGTGAGGATTCTGACGAAGGAGATGATCCCTCTTTTGTTCTGGACAAGGAACCACAGCTGGTGGACCCACCGATGTGCACACAGATCTCCACAGCTTGTGTTTGCATTTTCTCTAGGACTCAGGCGCTATGAGCGCCGTCACAGCACTGAGTCCTAGATGCACACACACTGCTCCAGCTGTGGCTCCGGGCGCGTTTCGTTTAAAGCGTCGCGATCAACGTTAGCTTCGGTTTTGTTTTTGTTGATAAAGCTCTTTCGTCCACCTTTTCTCAACAAATTGTAACTTTTTTACTTCTTTCCCTTCGTTCAGGAATCGTCGTATGCCGTGTGACTGGGCCATTAACAGAGTAAATATATTTCATGTGCATTGTGTAGTCCTGACAGATTTGCAGTCACTATATCTTTTCAAAGCTTGACTATCCGATGGCAGGTTTTGTTCAACCCGTTAGACTCTCAGTTTCCATTTCGTTCCAAATTAAATGAATGAATTTGTTAAAAAGCACTTGTAGGCTTCAATGTCACATGCACCTTTTTTTCCTTTCTTCAAAAGAAAAAAAGAAAAAGCTACAAAATTGGAAACTATTAATTCAAAGCTTCACATATTGCACACTGACTATTGAGATTACCTAGAACACAAAGGGCAGGCAAAGAGGATGCATTTTTCAGTTCAGGACATGGTCCTGCCTGTGCGTAAACGCACACGCACAGGATCGATGGGGCAGGTAAAGGAGATCTGGCTGCTGACTTGGCCTAGTTCTCAAAGATTTATTGAGCGCTGATCTGCATTCGGCTGGGCCAGATGAAAAAGTCCACAAGATTGATGAGAAAAGCAGAGTTGAAATTTCAGCCAATGCAGGGCGCTAGCCACATGCTTGTCCTGTCTTAAGTGCAGTGTTGAATGTAATCTAATAAAGAACCATCAATCGTCAGAGTACACAAAGAGGAATTTCTGTTCCAGCGAGGAATGTTATGGAGTGGGCCGTCATCTGTTCTTTCTCAGTGTCTGGTCTCTCTAATAAATTGGATAGTATGTCATTGTACCTTTTAATGAAAAGTATTACACTGTGTATTATAGAAGAGCCTACATTTTTGGCTTGAAATTGTAGTGAAACTTGCTGACTTGAACAGATTCTCTCTCTCTCTCTTCCACTATGGGGTTTACCCCCCGGGCTGTGTCCAGGAAAGCGAGGCCGGGGAGGAATCCATCTGCCTTCGCACATTCCAGTTCGAGCAGGATGTAGCCCAGATCCTGGAGTTTGGCGCTGTCTTTGTTGGTTAGTTTAGGAAAATCTTCCAGTTTTTTTAAGCAGTGCGTGTTCGATGACCTCTGGTGTGCCATGACATTCTTCCAGGCATTGCCACACCATGCTGAGGCCGGCGGCGGGATTGAGGACGTGCACTGAGCGGATTCTCTTTGTGTGTTCGGCTGATTCGGCTCCAAGCCATTTGACTAGCAAGTCCAGCTCCTCTCTATGGGAGAGGTTTAAATCTTGAGTGGCGGTCACAAAGGATGCTCTCCATGACCAGTAATGTCATCACACTTGATAAGGCCGGAGCTGACGAGCTCTCACCGCATGAGATACCTGGCGAGATCTTGCGCTTGTTGTGGCTCATGTGAGGTCACTCTCTGGGGGTTGGTGGGCGGCTGTAAGTTGTTGGGATATGCCCTGAGTGGTGGCCTCATGCTGGGTTCTTCTCTTTTAATGTTTGTGATGTTCAGCATCGGATGTTGGTGAACAGCTGGCCCGGCTCCGGCATCTTAGTGTCTGTGTGTTCTTTGGGGCTCCACTGATGTATGTTTCAGTGGCTGTGAAACAGCTCTGCGTGTTGCTGGACATAGTTACCGGCTCGTTCAGCTGCATTGAGGGGCTTTTCTGGAACATATGGCCCGTGGTGCTTCTCCCTGCTTTCAATCTCCTCTTCCTCCTTGCAGGCGGCTGCTTCGGCCTCACGGGCAGCAGCGTTCTTTTGGCAGTTGAGGAGGTGGAGACTGGCTTCGAGTTCAGCTTTTTGCCTCATTGCGTTAGCTTCAAGCTCGGCTTTCTGTCTCATCATGCTGGCTTCTTTTTCGGCTGTGCCTGTGCAGCTTTCAGTTTGGCGCGTGCTCTGGCAGCGTGTGTTGACGTTGACCCCCTGCTGGAGCAGTGTGAGGAGTGATGGGATTTTTGTGACCGGGCATCTGGTGTTTGAAGTGGCTCTTGCTGTTCAGTTGACTGGTGAATATCTTTGGTTGGCTCTGGTGCAGCTAAACCTAGTGCCTGTTCGACGGCCTCCTGCTCTGGATTGATTGACTGATGACTCATGATTTCTTTTCCTCTCTAATCTTCTTACTTGAGCCCGCTGCGCTGTTGTGTTTTTACTATGCTGCCCTCGCACTGCGTTGCTACTTTGCAGAACAGCTCCAGCTCTCCACAATTTCTCTGATACTTACTGGACTGGTAAGCATTGAAAGCCGAGATAGGCATGTCCAAACTTGTCCTCCGGCACGCCGAAACGGAGGTGTTCCTTTGTCTCGCTTCCAAAGCGAATCGGTATTTGCGCGCGAAGCCTCCGCGCGGCTTTCCATGACAAAATCTCTTGTTAAAAGTGAAATCTGTCGGAAAATGGCTGATGTCCAGCTCTTGTAATAATCAGAGAAAGAGCACACGACGGTCTCGTATCCACAGAGCCATCCGGTTAGAAATGGTCCGGTGGCTTGTGCCGCGCCGAGCAGTCCTTAAAAAGGGGTCCTTAAAGCTGTAGTAAACAGTCCTTATTCTCTGTGAAGCCCTGTAAAATTTTCACCGAAAGCCAGATAAATTTTTCTAATGGTTCCAGGTGCCTGTCTCTAACAGCTTCTGAAAAAATTCTGATGGAAAAAAAAAAGTCCTTTTCATTCCGCCATTTCCAGACATGAAACCGACGAGGGGGGCGGGACCACTTCCTTCCCAAGGCATTCTCACAGGCGAATGACGTCACCGACAGGTGTGGAAAAACTCCGCATGCGCACGAGGGTTCAAGCATGTCTGACGTAAAACCATATGAATGAATAGTTTTTGAAAAAATAAAAAGGAACCGTTACTTTATTGACAGACCTCGTATTTATTCTACCAGTTGGCTGACTTAAATACACCTACTGGCTCCTTTGTAAATACATGTATATATTCTTGTCTTTTTATATTTACTTTTTTACACCCTTTGCACTACGGAGTTGTCTTTTAATTTTCGTTGTACCTTGTGTATAATGACAATTAAAAGCATTCTATTCTATTATTGTACCGGTGTGCCTTATTGGCTGGTCACTAACACAGTGCTCACAAACAGATTAGACAGATTTGTGAACAACATTTGTGAGAATAGGTATTTTGTGTGTAGAGAAAATGTTTTAGATCTTTGAGTTCAGCTCCTGAAAAATGGGAGCAAAAACAAAAGTGTTGCGTTTATATTTTTTGTGAGAGCAAGTTGTGGATCATACCATATTATATAGTTATAAACAACAACAAAAAAAAAACTTTGTAAATGTAATGTAAACAGAAGAATAACAACTTTTAAGGTCAAACACTTCTATAATTTTACATGAGCTTAACTGTGTTTTATCAATTTTTAACCTGCATAACTATGTGGTTTAAACTTACACTGTGGGGTGTTCATAACTTTCTGTGTGTCACCCACCCTGCGCTCTCAGTGGTTTCTTCCTGACTCCAGCTGATCGGCCCTGCTTCCCCTGTACCTCTGTCCGTTCGTCGCTGCCTGCCATGTCTTAATATCAGTTTCAGCTGTTTTAAAAGTCCGGACCAATGGTTGATCGTGACAGATAACAGTTTCTTGTGCACTGAAAGTGTAAACGAGAATCTTACCGGGGCGTTTTGTCTTTGTTAAAGCCGGTGGATCTAAAGACTCACACAAGGCCTTAAATCCATCCTCGGATTCACCTGCTACGCGGACAGCCGAACGTCGACATGGGGGACACGGGGAGCGAACGAAGCAAGCCTCCGAGTAACGTCATACCCCCGCGCTGCCCGTGTGGGTTCTGGGGGTAAGAACTTTTATTTCTTAAATATTTATCTTATTTGGCAGTTATTTCTCTATCAGTGAGAAGCTATCCGACTTGCTAGCAGCTCTTCCGTTGTTCCCCCCTCCCCTTTGTTTTGTAGCATTAGCTGTTAGCTAACACCGGCTGCTTTAAACGCCCTCAGCTGTGACACAGCTGCTAAAGTGGCCATTGAGCGAAGATAAACCGGCTTGTTAAAGAGAAAACCTGGAGTTTTACTGAAGTACAAAGGGTGGATAGTACAGCCACTTCATGATTCATCTGACGACAAAAATCAACTTACATACATCGTAAATAACGAAATATGGACACACTGAATTTGTGAATCAAAGAAAGTAAACTGTGTAGACTCTCCATACTTTCAACTTGTATGGTTAATGTTGAAATATAAATATACGTGGGTGAGTGGGTGGTTAATCCTTCCCAGCCAGCTTGTGTAAGGAGTAACTCAAAAACAAGTATAATCATCTTGAAAACTCACCAGATTATTTTATTTATTTAACCAGTTTAGTCCCTTTGAGATCGAGTTCTCTTTTGGAAGGGAGACCTAGACAATTCTAAAGTTTCCAATAGGGCACCACAGTCTCATTTGAGGGCGAGGCGCGAAAGGGGTAAAATATGACACATATGGGTTGGAGCAGAGACTCATCACTTCCGACGAAGTAGAGAATCTGAATGCAAGCATTCGTACTTCCACGACTGGCTGCCCGATGAAAACAAGCTCAGGCTGCATTGGTTGTCTATTTAATGGCCCAGTCACATGGCACACGACGATCCTGAACGAAGGGAAAAAGTTTAAAAAAGCCACAATTCGTTGAGAAAAGGTGGACGAGAGAGCCTTATCACCGAACAGCCTGCGAAGCAAGAGCGCAAAAGGGACGAAAGAGGAACTTAAAAAAAACGAAGCTAACAATCACGACGCTTTAAATGAAACGCGCCTGGAGCTATAGCTGGAGCAGTGTGTGTCTGCATCTCTGAGTTCCAGGACTCGGCGCTGGGATGGAGCTCATAGCGCCTCAGTTCTGGAGAAACTGCAAACAGAAGCTGTGGAGATCTGTGTGCACGTCATTGGACCACCTGCTCTGGTTCCTTGTCCAGAACAAAAGAGGGATCATCTCTTTCATCATCAGAACCCACACTGTCTGCTGCGCGCTCCGTCTTGCTCCAATTAAAAAAAAAAAAAAAAAAAAGTCAATGCGCGCGTTCACACGCACTGATTAATTTACTGCTCTGATATAGTCAATCATCTTTACACTTATATTTATTCCCCCTTTTGACAGTTTTCTGTTATAAATCAATATATATGGCTTAGTAACATAATACAGTAATACAGCAGTGACCGCAGCACACTTTTTTTTTTTTTTAAATTGGAGCAAGACGGAGCGCGCAGCGTCTGGACGAGGAACCAGAGCAGGTGGTCCACCGACGTGCACACAGATCTCCACAGCTTTTGTTTGCAGTTTCTCCAGGATTCAGGCGCTATGAGCTCCATCCCAGCGCCGAGTCCTGGAACTCAGAGATGCAGACACACATTGCTCCAGCCGTGGCTCCAGGCGCATTTCATTTAAAGCGTCGATATCGTAAGCTTCAGTTTTTTTAAGTTTCTCTTTTGTCCCTTTTGCGCTCTTGCTTCGCAGGCTGTTTGGTGATAAAGCTCTTTTGTCCACCTTTTCTCAATGAATTGTGACTTTTTAAAACTTTTTCCCTTCGTTCAGGAATCATCGTGTGCCATGTGACTGGGCCATAAGTCAGCTGGTTTTGTTTTGTCTCTGACTCTAACTTTCTTCTAACAGCCAGCTGACAGATATCATTGGAACGAGATTTATCACCAAGGTGGCCTGAGATGAACCATTGTACATTAAATTGTCTTTATTGATGAGTCTGACCCCTTTGAAAAGTGACCGAATTACATGTAATTGTACTGAGCTTGGCGATGTTTTCATTGGCCAAAAATGGCCACCAGAGGGCGCTTGGAGTAAAATCCGCTCCAACCCATGATATAATTTCTCCACTTCCAGGGGAAAAACCACATTCAGTGGGTTTTTGGGCACATTACACACAAAGTGAAAATGCAAAAAAAAAAAATTAGAATGCAGTGGTAAAGTGGGCATGTGTTGTAGTTTGTTTATGACCTGGGGCAGAACCATGTGGAGGCGGTTTTGCAGGCGAGACAATGAAGCTACTCTGGTTAGCTGTGTAGGCTAACACATACCAATACAACGTCTTCCACTCCCTTTGTCTTCCCTTCTCCACTAGGAACCGAAAAAAAAAACAAAACAATTTTCGCGACTGCTTTGGTGTTTGCAGCTGAAAACAAAACAGTACACTCTTTATCCATGTGATGTTATGGTGTGTAAATATTGCACAATGGCAGCGGTGCCTGTAAGTGTTCAGATCCTACGATATCATGCAGGGTTTAAAATGAGACTGCGTGCCCAATTCACCTAACCTGCATGTCTTTAAATGTGGGAGGAAACCCTTCGCGAACATGGGGTGGGGGGGGATCCTGCAAACTCCACACAGAAAGGCCACAGGTGGGAATCGACCTTCTTGGTGTTTCTGTGAAGGCTCTCAGTTGTCCAGGTGGCTTTCATAGTAGAGAAGCTTGAATCTTCGACTGGACTGGGATGCTTGACACAAGGACGTTTTGCTTCAAATCGCAAATTGACATCTTAGGCGTGAATGCCAGGCATCATTTTTGGAGGAAGCCAGGCACCATCCCTACAGTGAAGCATGGTGGGGCAGCATCATGCTATGGGTTGATTTTCAGCAGCAGGAACTGGGAGATTAGTCAGGATTGAGGGAAAGATGACTGCAGCAATGTATAGAGACATCCGGGATGAAAACCTGCTCCAGAGTGCTCTTGACCTCAGACTGGGTCAATGGTTCATCTTCCTGCAGGAGAACGACCCTAAGCACATAGCTAAGATATTGAAGGATTGGCTTCAGAACAACTCTGTGAATGTCCTTGAGTGGTCCAGCCAGAGCCCAGACCTGAATCTGACTGAACATCTCTGGAGAAATTTGAAAATGGCTGTGCATTGATGCTCCCCATCTAACCTGATGGAGCTTGAGAGGTGCTGCAAAGAGGAATGGCCAAAACTGCCCAAAGATAGGTGCACCAAGCTTGTAGCGTCATATTCAAGAAGACTTGAGGCTTTAATTGTTGCCAAAGGTGCATCAACAAAGTATTGAGCAATGGGTGTGAATACTTCTGTACACGTGACTTAATTAGGTTTTTTTTTTTTTTACTTTTAATAAATTTGCTAAAATTTCAAAAAAAAAATCATGTTAGGGTGTTGTGAGTAGAATGTTGAGGGGAAAAAATAAATTTACTCCATTTGAATTAAGGCTGTAACATAACAAAATGTGGAAAAAGTGAAGCACTACGAATACTTCCTGGGTGCACTGCAGTGGTAAGTATCCACGTTTGCTATGTGGGAGATGGGTTCAATTCTCTGACAGAAGACTTTTTTTTTTTTTTTTTTTAAGCTCCCTTCATATCAACCAGCATTTCTTGTTTCAGTTATTCTCAGAGTTCGTGTGTCTCTGTAGGATTTAATTTATTTGGGCTATTAACGTTAGGGTTAAGATGTCACGTCAGCGCCGTAATAATAACCTACCAACACATAGTTATGGTGACCACAGCGATATCCATGGCCTTGTGACAAGTGTTTTGATGTGTTCCATTCTTCTGATGTGGGCCTGAAGAACACGGGTGCTGGGCGTGGAAACTAGCAATGACACTTGAGCTGCACTGAGCCCTGCTTTGTCAAGTATAAGATTGGTCGCATAAATGTCTCCATTTTTTTTTTTCAGACCAAATTC
Organism: Thalassophryne amazonica; assembly: GCF_902500255.1. Taxonomy (NCBI): domain Eukaryota; kingdom Metazoa; phylum Chordata; class Actinopteri; order Batrachoidiformes; family Batrachoididae; genus Thalassophryne; species Thalassophryne amazonica. The sequence continues at coordinate 78,069,340 of NC_047104.1, forward strand.
GAACCTTTATTTGAACAAATACTGTGTAAATAAGATGACTTCACTGTAGGGCTGAGATGATAACTCAATAATTCAATTACAAAAAATGATCGAGGCAATTCTGTGTTTCTAAGCTTTGTTTAAACGTTGTAGTGCATCTGCCAGGCCTGTGTGTGGCGCTGTAATGTCCCCAGAAAAACAGAAGAAGACTAGAGCATATGCTCAGGCCGTGTAACAGCTAATAATTTAGCCCTTAAAGCTACCGCTTTCCAGTGCGACACAGAGTGAAATGAAGCCTTTTAAGAGAAAGAGGGTCCACACAGATCATCTGAAATAGACTTACTGCGCATTTAAAGTGAAGCAGTGTGTTTGTCTATTATTAAAAAACACACAGTCTGCTTGACGTGGTGAGTGACTATTGACCCACAGTCGAAGCCTGGCTGCTGTTCAGACTCGCACTAAGTGTTTTGCTTTTTCTGGGCAACACACAATGCTTCACAAACACGGTAACTTAAAAAAAAAAACAGTAACTGCGAGGCTTGCATGTTCAACCTCCTGCTGAAATGCATCTGCTGAATCGCAGAGAAACGGGGATTAAAAAAAAAAAATCACGTAGGGATCCAGCCCACCAACCTTAAAAAAAAAAACAAAATGGTTACATTTTACAAGTTGGGGTAAAAAAAACAGAACAGAAAGCCACATCCCATCGCCATTTCAGCAAAATGTCAAGACTTTGGCACAGGGACATTGTGCCATTGCTTAGGGAGAGCCCTGGGCTATTGATGTTGTTTAAAAACGCAAAAGTACTTTTTATCTGATTACTCGATTAATCACCAGAATAATCAATAGAATACTCGATTACAAAAATAATCGATAGCTCCAGCCCTACTTCACTGAACACATATACTTATGGGCAGTGGTGGGCACAGCTAACCAAAAAGTTAGCTTCGATAGCCGCTAATCAGCTAACTGAAAAGTTAACTTTTATAATGCTAAACCGATAAACCACTAAAAAAAATTGCATAAGCTACAGCTAACCGGTAACTTTCAGTAGTGTCTCCGGTACACGCAGCTACTGACAGGCTGGTTTTGAGTTTAAACACTGCCAATGCTTCTGATTAGACTCAAAGATGATCACAAACCCAACACAACCAACGAGCCAACACCAGTGTTTACCCATGAGGCCGAAGACCTCAAAGGGAAAGCAGCTTTGAATTATGTTAAACTAAATTCATCTGGATTGTTTAACTACATTAATGTCAGGTCTGTCATTTGTGCAAAGTGAAAATATAACATCTTTTAATTTTAAAATAATGCACTAATTCTGAAGTTTTGAACATTGACACACACAAATGCCAAACTGCATTATGGGTCAACTGAACCCCAATTTCAATTCAGTTTATTCACTTTATATAGCGCCAAATCACACAAGTTGCCTCAAGGCACTTCACACAAAACAATTCAGAAAACAAAATAAAATGAATTAAAAGATTAAAAAGCATAGTGAAATACTAAAAGGTAAAAAGCATAGTAACATAATATGCCAGTATGTAATTTGCCATCCAGTAGATAGGTCAAAATGCATAGAATGACGCCCGGTTATATCACACAGTTGTTGCTGCCTGGCTGAATCCCAACTTAACAAACAGAATTTTCAGGTTTGCAAATGCTTTTTTTTTTTTTTTAATTTATTTATTTATTTTTTAACCAAATGAAAAAAATGACATATTTTACAAATAGCACATTTATTTGTAAAATCAACAAGACGTTAAATTTTTCACCAATCAGTGATCACAGGCTCAGTTTACCCATAATACATTTTGGTTTCCTTTTGAGGACTTCGGCCTCATGGCGAAGCTGCTGTATACTGTAAAGGGTAATGACTTTTTTGTTGGTGGTGTTGTTGCTGTTTTGTAGCAGCCTGGCGGCCAGGCCCCTTCTGCTGGGGTAGAGTTGAGCTCAGCTTCTCTTAGCTGCCCCACTTCTGCAAAATACATAGCAGACAGGAGCCAACAGGGTTTATACATATATATATATATATTTACCGTTACTGTGTAAAAAATAAATAAATAAATAAATAAATGTTTGCGGTCTAAAAGTTATTGGAACTAAATTTATCAGAAGCTCATTGGTCTGTGGATGGTTTTTGAATTTAGCTGTAAAGCTAATCTGCTAACAAAAAAGTTAGCTTTGATAATTAACGGTTAGCGGAACTGTGCCCACCACTGCTTATGTGGTAAATCCAATGAAATGTGCAAAATACTGTTTTAGGATGCTGTTTTTAGCTGTTTTGCAGTATTTCTTTCCCTTTTCATCATTGTTATTGTTTAATGGGAGAGTTCCAGTTCAGATATTGTCTGAAGACTCCTATCATGCTGCTCCAGCAAAACAGTTGTGAAATATTATTTTGTGTTTTATATTGTTGATCCCCAAAAAACTCAGTTTTTTTTTTTTTTTACCAGTTTTGGTTGGTTGTTGCTGTGATGTAGCTTTTATCACGCTTTCAAAATGTGTTTGTTGCATTTTAGATCATTAGGTTTGATTGATTTGTGCCTATTCATCCACTTAATGGTGTGGCATTCAGGCTTGACTTGAAAGATATGGGGGCGAAAAAAAATCATAAAATCTGAGATGATTACAATAACATCCTGTTTAATATTCTCTGTCATTCAGTTATTATAAAGACTGACTTTTTTTTTAGTCTAAAAAGATGACTAGTAGCTTATCTTTGCTGAAGAAACAACTTATCCTACTTATTGAGCCATTTTTGAAAGGCTCATGGTTTTATTAGAAGATGGCTGGTGTTTTGCAACATGTGGTGTTACTTCTGTGAATGTCAGCCTTTGACAGGCTTTTATCTGTATTCATGAATTAATTTTTGATGCTCATTTCAGCATTGCTTTGTACAGCTTCCATTTTCTTAGTGTCTATTCCTCTCTTCCTTCATTTAAATGGCACATGAAGAGGTGAAGTAGCAAATGGTCCTGTCTATTCCAGTTGGACGTGCTCATTAGTAACAGCAGCAGGCAAGATAGAACGTTTACAATCTGTAGAACTCTACACAATTTCAGAAAGATGGAGCTGTTTCTGATGGATCTTATTTCTATCTGTTTTTCACTTTTTTTGGCTTTCTTATTTAATCTGACTTGATTTGTTTGGATTTGTGTGCTTGACAGCAGGTAATGATGAGTTTACATTTGGCCATTTTCATCAGTGGGTGACATAATGAAGTGGTGTCCTTTTGGTTTTATTCAGAAACAACATACCAGCAGACTGAAAGAGAGTCATCGGGTTTACTGTAGCTGACCTTGCCTTTTAACAATTGGGACAAAGGTGTCTTACGAAGCTCCCAAAATAAATAGAATGTGACTGATAGCACCTTCCGTCACACTTGGTGCACACACATTAAGACATGGGCTGAAGAGGAAACAGGAGCCTTCTCTGAGTCAAGCAAGAGCCATGTTTTATGAAAGATGTGCGCTACAGTGTTCAGCAAGATGTCAGTGACAAGCTCTAATCTTGTATCACTGTTTTTGGATTAAAGTTTTATCAGAGACAAATTACATGTTTAGATAATGTTCAAAATATTCTACTGAATCACTGCATCTGGATGATTCTGCTAATAAAAAAATTAAACAAATATAATCATAATCAAATCAAATTATTGTCATTGTACATGCATGCAATGAAAATTGTCCTCCACATTTAACCCAACCTAATGACAGTCAGGGATTCCTGTTACGAACTGGATTGCCTCCCACATAATATGCTGGAACACACAAATGCAGTTTACTTGCCCCCGGCACCAGCCCTTGAGGTATGGGGTTAACACACGTGTGGCTCCATGCACGCTCAGCAAATGATTTTTCTGCCGATCACTGTCTTATATGCATATCACAGTCATTTTCATGTGAAGACACAAATATCCTGGAAAAAAATGGTGTAAAACATTGATTATTTAAATCCCCGTTACACAGGGGTGGAGTCTGAAGTTGAACTTGAAGACGTGCAGGTTAGGTGAATTGGAAACTTAAAAAATTGTCCCGGTCTGCCTTGTAAAAGAGATCTAGATCTCAATGGGATAGTGCTGGGTTGAAAAGATTGATTCACCAATTTTAAATCGATTCTCATTTTAATTCCCACAGACTGATTCACACATCAAGATCATATATATATATGCACTTCTCGCCAGCGTTGGAACAGCATCTCTGAAAAAACGACGCTACAGTTGGGCCGTTCCACTGTTTCTGAGGCTGTGAAATGATCCTTTCTCTACATTGACGCTGGTTAAAAGCAGGACCACAACTTATTCATCAGCCTCTGTCAAAGCTATTTAAAGATGTCAATCATGACGACTGGGACTCTTGTCTTTTGCGGGCAGGAAAAGAGAAAAGTCCGCTGTTTGATTCACGCCGTCGTGTGTGTGTTTTTTTTTTTTTCCTTCTTTCTCTCGGTCCTCGCACGAAGGTTGTCTGGTGTGGACTGACTTTTCAGTCAGTCTCTCTTCCACCAGCACTCGCTGTGCAGCTATGGGAGAAGAGACTGACTGAAAAGTCAGTCTGTGCGGCAGTCGTAAAGTTCTCCTGCAGCCTGCCGCACATCGAGCGCTGCAGATGCGAGTGTTTGTAAGGGAGATTGGGACCGTTTGCCCACGGAAAGTTTTAAATTTATAACTCTCTGAAACACTATTGCCTGCATTTTGAGGGCCCATTTTAAGTAAAGCCATAGTTTTTTTTTTTTTTTCTTTTAAATCTTTGTTACAGCTTTACATGGAAGGGTGTAGAAATGTACCTGTGTCAGGGCCAATGAACCAGGTACCTCTGGTTCCTTCTGGGAGGGAGATCAGTCTTACAGCCATCATTATTACTACTAATGCTTCATTAATTTGCTGTCAAATGTCAATATAATACTAGCATTATGTTGCATAACTAGACAATTATGTAACAGCTCAAAAACTATTTTAGTAACACTAACCCAAATCAATATAGAATTGAATCGAAATAACCTATTCTGAATCTTAAGAATCAGAATCTTATCGATTCTTGAAATTTTAATCAATATCCAGTTCTACAGTGGGACTAACCTGGTTAAATAAATAAAAAATAAATCATGCCTTCCATATTTATGGACCGTTGTGCTGCTAGCCGACTTCACACTCTCACGAGTGCCACTAGCTTAGCTTATGGCAAGCTAAAAGTGGATGCTCTTGTTATGGCTGAAGAACTGCCCAGTTTATGGGTATTCTGTGTTAGTACGCATCTGCAGCCAATGTGCTTGATGAATTCCTGCACAAAAAGTAGTTTCCAGATAATTGTGTCCCAGATAAAATTTACCAGTAATAAAATTATAAAGATAACTGAAGTTTTAAGAGTGGATAAATATTAGTAATAAATATTTAAGAAACTTAAAGTTCATGAGCAATCATCACCTGTTATCGCTCAAGAACATTAACACGTTGGAGTTTGATGCGGAAGAGTTCAGAAAGATATGATTGAAATTGATTACCATTTGCAGTTGGCAATGAAAGACTTAGGTGTTAACTTCGTGTTGAAGTCAGATCAAGAAGCTGCACTGAAAGAGATCTATCTGGGACAAAGAGACACATTCTGTGTGGTGTCGCTCCAACGAGAGTGGCACACTGAGCAGTATGGTGAAAGTAGTCTGGCGAGCTCAACCTGTTGGCGAGCTATCCCACAATGCCAAAATACCAGAGATGTCAGTCCAATGAGAGCGGCACTCTGAGTAGGGTGAACTGTCTTTTTAATTCCTGGACTTTTGGGCGTGCAGAGGCGATTAGCCATGAAGTTTGTGGCTCCTTTTGAAATGCCACTCCAAATTCCCTTCTTTAGTAAAGCCAAGTTTGCATTGCAGATAAGACTGATTTGTCATTGAATATTTGAAAAAATAATCCTCCTCCTACTCTGAAAATAAGTTTTCAATTTTGGGGCGAACTGCGTGGCTAAATGCTGTGTGGCTCTTTGCCGAGTAAAGTGGGAAAGATGGATTACAGTCAGAATTAATAACTTCAAAGCGAATTGCTGTTTTAGATCAAATGACACCTCTTTCCAAATGTTGTAATACAGGCGACAAACTACAACAGACCAAAACCGTTTTTTTTTTTTTGTTTTTTTTCTCCCAAAATGAGATGTCCTCCATACTTTACAAATTACATTCATGTTGACGTGCAGCATAGCCAGCTGCAAGAGCTCAGCTCAGGGCTATGGGGTTATATTTGTCTCATTAAAACCTTAAAGGAAATGCTTTTGACGAAAACTACCGATTTTGTTTATTTTTATTTGTGTCCAGAGATGCAGGATCCATCATGTATAGATTTTATTTATGTCCAGAGATCAAAGATCCAATGACCAATTTCGTATTTATTTATTTAAGACTCCAATAAATGTTGTTGACATAGAAAACCTGTAAAGCCTACTTTTAGTACACGGGAAATGCACAAGAGGTATTGTTAAAGGGATTGATAAGCGAAATCAATAATCACATCTATATCGATAAAATCCTATCAATACCCATCTGTACAGAAGATGATACAGAGGACAGTGTGAGAAATGATTGATCTGCTGTGGCGACAGAAGAAGGAGATGAAGGCATCCTAAGCTTTCTAATGATACCAAATTTATAGAGTGGGGGGTTGTGTGGTTAGTGGGCCCATGCTGACCCATGGCCTAAATGTTAATGTATTTAATTTTACACATCGTCACCGGAAGAGCTGCTAAACTGCATTTCACAGCATGATATTGCCTGTCAGTGTTTTACAGTGACAAAGATCTATTCTAATTAAATTTCGATACAATAAATAGGATTTATTTTTAATTTATTTATCAAAAACAAAAACAAAAAACTCATGAAAAGGGTAGAAAATGCAATTTTAAATGTTTTATGGTGAATGCATTTTTTGTGTGTTTTGTCAGATAAAATAAGAATTATTTTTAATATAGCCCATCTAGGTACAACAATAAGAAGGGCCCCTTACTTTCAGATAGATCAACATGCTCCATTTTGATACAAGGTCATTCAGCTATCATGTTTGGCAATGAATAACACGGATATGATTGTGTACTACTTTAATGACCACTAAACTAATTCACAACTGCCAGGCCAATAATTCTTGACTGTAAATGGGCAAGTTCCTGAAATAGATACAGAGAAACTGTCCAGACTTAACTTGCGGATGCCTTGGCATTGGGAACCTTGCAGCAGGACGGTTTGGAATGAACCAAATATTTTAATATTGTACTCTGTATCAATTTCTCTGTGTAATTGTGTTCTTAGCACTGCCAAATTACACTTTTTATTTCCGGTCACATTTGAAACTATTTTCTATACAGCACGGTTTAAGTTATTAATGTATTACCTGTCTGTTCTTTCTTCAGGTCCAGCAAAACTATGAATCTTTGCTCAAAATGTTTTTGCGGGTAAGTTCATCTGCATGCGTGTACATATTTTATATTATCTGGTGTGTACACTTTTTGTAAAGACCTAGACTAAGCCATGAAGCATGTGGAGGACAAGCAAGAAACATAGGAACAAGTAGAGTATTGGTATTCCTTTCCACCAAGTCTGATTGCAGTATATGTGTATATATATATATATATATATATATATATATATATATATATATATATATACAGTAGATTTTTGATAGTTTTGAAACAGGGTACTACTATTTAAAATTTAAGTTCCTTTTTTTGTACTGCTTTCTCAGAACATGCTTGCTTGACATTAGGATTGGGCAGCTGGACGATGCCATTGTCCATCGCCGATGGCTGACTGACATCATGATGTGGAACCACCATCGTGATGCCACACCTCCCCATCCTGCCACACCCACACTAATTCCATTGTGCCTTCTATAATATAAATATATTTAATAGATCACACTAGGGATTTTGCTGAGACCAATTGAGCACAGAGGAGTCCACAAATGCAAGGTGGTAGTGAGTCTTTATTTAACATGAAGAGGTTAAGACACTTTGGCCATTCACAAGCCAAACGAGTGACCTGAGCGAGGTATGAAACAAGGCGGGGCAGTCCAAGCTATCTCTGGCACAGTGTCCCAGGGATATACCATGATGCTCACTTTAGAGCATCCTGGTGACCACATTGGTCAGCAACTCTGCCAACAGTTTCAAACCACACACAGAAAACCAACTAACCCAAGACATAAGGAACAGTTTTCTGCCTGGAATTGCATAGAAATGCACCAGTCACTGTGCGTGGACTGAAATCAGGTAGGCAGTCCTGCGCACGCACCAGCTGAATGTCTTGTGGAGACACTGGTACGTGGTTCAGACCACATGATGGCCGCAGCAGTGTGCAATTCGGCATCCATTTTTTCTTGCAGCGCACAGGAAAAAAATGCCTGAATTATCAAGAGTAGTATAGCCCAGTGATTCTCAACCGGGGTGCCGCGGCACCCTAGGGTGCTGTGATCAATCGTCAGGGGTGCCGTGGGCAGTTATCAAATATCACCATTATCGGGTGTATGTGCTGTAATAGTGTGACATATGGTGTAATGCTCTTTTATTCAGTAGATGGCAGCAAAGCGCGCAGTAGCGCTGAGCCGTGTGCCGACAAGGAGGCGTGATCGCCATTTTAATTCCGGGCAAGTTAGTGATTTGTGTGCATAGAAGTTCACTTAGTCTCGTCAAGAAATAGGGGAATATGCCGGAAAGCTGCGCATTTTGGCAAGCTGTATGTCTCCTGCCGTACCTGTGTCGCCCGATGACACGGATCATTAATTTCACTTATGTCTAGTTGATATTTTCCACTGCTAGACCAATGTCTAGTTAAAATTCTTGTTGTTAGTGATTAAAAATTGTTCGACTAGGGACGTTTTTTTTTTGCACCTTAAAATAATGAGATTAATGACCCGCGCCGTGCTGCCACACACACAGAGATGTGCACACACACACCGCTGACTTCATGAATGAAACTCGGTCAATAAAGGATAATTGTGTAAAAATATAATATATATAAATGTATTGTAATGGTTTTAGGAGCCGCGCTGTGTTGAACACAGCAGCAGCTCAGCCGAGCAGCGTAGCTTATCAGCGCAGATCCGTGTAACTTTCAACACTAATATTTGTGAATGTATGTGTGTCAGAGTAAGTTTAATACTTTCCTGACATAATTTAATGTAATTTAATTTTACTGGCTCGATATCCAGGACAAAATGGCATTTTAAACAGTATTTTGCGAACATTTTCTGAGTGTGTTCAGGTCGCGAATCTCCATTGAAATGCATTAACATCCGGGAACTTCATCAATATTTTGCCCGGTTAGGAGACGTCATGTTGCTGTCCATGAAGGGACCTTTTCGTTTAGTGTGCAGCAATGGGAGTGCGCTCTCTAGTTCTTATATACAGCTCCACGACTATAGTATACTATGTTACGTCATATCTGTACCGCACGTGTTGCTAACGTGCTAACGCACCGTGTAGAGACAGTCGAGTTAGTGGTACGTGACACGTGACACATGACAGTGGTGTGCCGCAGGATTTTGTAAATATAAAAAGGGTGCCGCGGCTCAAAAAAGGTTGAAAATCACTGGTATAGCCTGTACAATAAACTAGTAATGGTAATTAATTTATAACTTAATTCATGAGTAGATATTTTAAAGAGTGTAAAATAAAGCGTGGATCTTTCCCCCAGTAAAACCAGTGCTGTACAGTAATATTTTCTCAATTGTCTGGGATTAAAAAAGTGCTTTGTCAGACAAAAAAAATCAACTACCCCATCTTCCCAGATCAGGCAAGTTTTTAAAAAAATAAAAAAGCATTGAAACTAGGGATGCACGATCCACAATTTTTCACTTCCGATCCTGATACCTGAATTTGTATATCTGCCGATACCAATATGATTCCAGTACCAGAGCTGTGTTGCTTAATGTTATTATTATTATTATCATTGTTGTTGATTTTATATGAGGATTTTCTAAAAAGAAGACCTTAAAGTTCAGCTACAATTTGCGAGGAGATGCAAGCCAAGATTTGATGTTTGGTGAAAGAATTAAGTACTTTATTTTTTTTATGGGACTTTTATAGACTTAAAGACAGCGCTCTCTCTGTCTGTCTCTCCTCAATTTTCAATTTCAGTGGAGCTTTATTGACGTGGGAAACATATGTTACATTGTCAAAACAAGTGTTAAGAGTAAAAATTAAGTCCTCTCCCCCTCTTTTCTGTCTGTCTCTCTCTCTGTCTGTCTCTTTCTCTCCCTCTCTCTCTCATTTGCTCTGTCTCTTGCTCACTGTCTTTCTCTCTGTCTTGCTGTTTTCCTGCTGAGCTGACACGAAACTTTTTGAAGCTGATCCTGATACTGGATCGTATTGGTCGCATCCTTAACTGAAACCTGTCTTTTTTTTTTTTTTTTTACAGCGATAACTCACTGTGACACAGCTGATGACAGGAAATAATGTATTGTGTGTCTGTGGGCCCTGGGTCAAGCAATAAGCCCATCCCCTTTTTTGAAGAGAGTTTGTTCAGCACCTACCCAAAATGAAATTATCTTTTAAATTAAAGTTTACTAAATGCCCACCTGAAATAAATTAATTCTGTGAACCTCAAGATGTTGTAAAAAGCAAACGATAATGAGTTTTCACAATGTTTTTCTCATCTCTTTCGCGTTTGACTTGTGATGTCATCGCCGTGCTCTTATTTTAAAAACTCTTATGCAAGAAACAGGAAGTGTTCCAGGACAAGGGCTAGCTTTGTAGCCCCAGTCACACTGCGACTGATCAAGTAAATGTATGATGAGCTGATGCTATCAGTTTTTGTTTTTTGTCAATGAAAAGTCCTTTGCCATCTGCAAAGCGAGTTCCTTGTCAGCTGATGTCCGCCAAGTTCGCCAGAAAGTTTGTGTGCGTTCAAAATTTCGAGTGGAGGCAAATGATTTCGAGATGATTTGCAAATGATTTGAAAATCCTCTTCGACTTTTCAATTGAATACACCACAAAGACAAGATATTTAATGTTCAAACTGATAAACTTTATTTATTTATTTATTTTTTGTGCAAATATTTGCTCATTTTGAAATGGATGCCTGCAGCACGTTTCAAAAAAGCTGGGACAGTGGTATGTCTACCACTGTGTTACATCACCTTTCCCTCTAACAACACTCAGTAAGAATTTGGGAACTGAAAACAGTAATTGTGAGTGTCATGATTGCATATAAAAGGAGCGTCCCAAAAGGCTCAGCCGTTCACAAGCAAAGATGGGGTGAGGATCACCACTTTGTGAACAACTGCATGAAAAAATAGTCCAACAGTTTAAGAACAATGTTCTCAATGTTCAATTGCAAGGAATTTAGGGATTCCATCATCTACATTCCATAATATAGTCAGAAGATCAGAGAATCTGGAGAACTTTCTACATGTGAGCAGCAAGGGCCGACAACCAACATTGGATGCCTGTGACCTTCGATCCCTCAGGCGGCACTACATTAAAAACCAACATCATTGTGTAAAGGATCTTACCGCATGGGCTTTGTTAACATGTGTTTGCTTAGCATACGCGCAAACGTCGGGGTGTGTCGGGGGGGGGGGGGGGCAACTTCCCCTTTATCTTTGGTGGAAAAATGCATGATGTAAACCAATCAAATCACCCTCCAGGTGGACAACAGGAGGAATGACAAAGTGTCAGCCTGTGATATGTCCAGCACAATACAGAGAGGTCTTGTATTGGACAGGAATTGTTTTTGAGTTGCTTCCAGTTCCGTGTTTTTGATGGCTTTAACTGGATGGTTGATGGATTTAGCGTGGATTTAACTCTGCAGCCGAGCTGGAGAAATCTGTGGGTCTGTTCACCGAATTTTCAGTTTGCCATGCAGCCACTGTTGCTACGGTAAGCTTTGACGAGCCGACCACACCCTTTCACAATGAGTCGCTGTCCCTGATTACTTACAGAAAAGTAACCATGCAACGATGGAATTGGATTGGAATGGGAATAACGTGTCACTGGTAGAACTCAATTTACAGGGAGGGTAACATTAGGATTTTACAGCAGCCCATGGAGCAGGTGATTAGAGACCCTGCAAGGCTTATGACAATGTGGATGTGGAATCCATTAGCTTAGCAAGGAAATTAGTGCAGAAAATCCACTATGGTGATGGTGCAGTTTATGTGCCAGGAAGGGAAATTCATCAAGTTGAAACTGTGACCTGTTACATAGATGTGTCCATAAAAATCATAGAGGGCTATGCTTTGCAAACTTAATACTCATTACTACATTGGATGACACTGGAATTGAGGATGGACTGTTGGCTGTTTCAGCAATATCAAATATTTCGTGTCTGCTACCTACAACCCATGTGGAATGTCTCCCACCTTAACCTACTTAATCTGGGTCCTTAGTCTGGGTTTCATTAACAAAAGATCACTGTACTCAAAATTTTGATTAATGATCTAATTATGGATCATCACTTAGATATGATTGGGTTATGTGAAACCTGGCTTAAACCTACAGCTGTCTTCCCTTTAAGTGAGGCCTGCACACTGGCATACACATTTAGTCATGTCCCTCATGATGCAAAGTAAGGCGGGGGTGTTGCTCTTATTTATAATCTAGGTTTATGTTATTAGCTGTTGGGGGTCACAAATATAACGCGCCCACGACGCTACGTATCGCCTATGTCGGAACAATAAAATCAGCGACATCGGCATCGATTTGACCAGACAGTTAGTTAATAGCCTAGGCTCGTGTGTCATACATCACGCTGACAGAGTGAGGAACCTCGGGGTTCCTTGCTTTATGTACGACTTCAGTTGTTCAACAGTCCGGGGTCTCCGTTGTCGGATTTTCTGCTTCATAATGTGCCACACATTTTCAATGGGCGACAGGTCTGGACTGCAGGCAGGCCAGTCCAGTACCCGCACTCTTTACTACGAAGCCACGCTGTTGTAATACATGCAGAATGTGGTTTGGCATTGTCTTGCTGAAGTAAAGCAGGGACGTCCCTGAATAAGATGTTGCTTGGATGGCAGCATGTGTTGCTCCAAAACCTCGATGTATCTTTCAGCATTGATGGTGCATCACAGAGGTGTACGTTGCCCATTCCATGGGCAACTAACACACCCCATACCATCACAGATGCCGGCTTTTGAGCTTTGCGCTGGATGGTCTTTTTTTTCTCTTTTGTCCAGAGGACACAACGTGCATGATTTCCAAAAACAATATGAAATGTGGACTCATCAGACCACAGCACACTTTTCCACTTTGCGTCTGTCCATTTCAAATGAGCTCAGGCCCAGAGAAGGCGGGGGTGTTTTCTGGATGTTGTTGATGTATGGCTTTCGCTTTGCATGGTAGTTTTAAGTTGCACTTGTAGATGTAGCGACGAACTGTGTTTACTGAAAATGGTTTTCTGAAGTGTTCCTGAGCCCACGTGGTAAGATCCTTTACACCAGGGGTGGGCATCGAGGGGCCAAGACACTGCAGGTTTTCCATGCAACCATTCACCTCAGCAGGTCGGTTGCTGATGAGCTTTCTCCTCTGAACATAACACCTGGTTGTCAATGAAATCACCTGCTGAGACACCTGATCATTAATGAAATCACCTGCTGAGGTGACTGGTTGCACGGAAAACCTGCAGTGTCTCGGCCCTTTATGGCACATGATTGCCCACCCCTGCTTTACACAATGAAACGGGGGACAGAGCGTGTCTGAGACAATGGGATACTCAGGTCAAAGCAGTTTCAGTCTTTTTTTTCATGGTAATGAATCATTCACGTCATTAGGAGAGTCGTCAAGGGAGCCATCAGGGGAGGCTTCCATCCCATCATTAGGAGAGTGCTAACTAGAGCACAATAGGTGCTAATTAGAGCTATTGTTTAGTCACTAGCCTATAGCAGTCGGCCTCTCGGTAGGAGGGGTCTGGTTAGGTTAAAAACTCCAGCTTTTGTTGGCTTCTGGTTTATTCTTCTCTACAAGAGTCAAGACAGAAGTCAGACTACCAGAGCAAGAATTTTAGCTGAGGAAGCTTCTGTGATTTGAAGCGAAACGTCCTCACGTCAAGCAACCCAGTCCAGTCGAAGATTCAAGCTTCTCTACTATGGAAACCACCTGGACAACTGAGAGCCTACACAGAAAGGAAAAGTAATGTAAAACAGTGGTAAACATACCACTGTCCCAGCTGTTTTGAAATGTGTTGCAGGCATCCATTTCAAAATGAGCAAATATTTGGACAAACACAATAAAGTTTATCAATTTGAACATTAAATATCTTGTCTTTGTGGTGTATTCAATTGAATATAGGTTGAAGAGGATTTGCAAATTTTTGTATTCTGTTTTTATTTACATTTTACACAATGTCCCAACTAGGGATGGGTATCGAGAACCGGTTCCTTTTGGGTATCGTTAATAAATTATTCGATCCACCGACATTAATAACCTTTTTGCTTAACGATTGCCTTATCGGTCCTTCAGAGTGGCTGTTGCTTTTGGGGGTGTTTGTCAGGAAAATTGTAATTTCTCTACATTGATTACAGACCCTGCAGCGGGTCTGTAATCAACTTTTCTGCAGTGCAGCTTTGCTTTGAACCTTGAACCAATCAAAGCAGTGATTCGCAGATTGAAGCTGCTTTGTTGATTCATTGTTTTATTTCGCTTTATCTTAATTTTTCCCAGGTAAAACCCTAAAGAGCATATGTCTGTGAGTAATATGTACCTTTTTAATGTTAAACCAACCTGGTCTTCTGAAACAGTTGATAGATGTATTTTATAACTTAAATACAGGATCAGTGCTAACGCGTTAGCGTGTCTATGGTGTTTTCAGTGTTAAAGTTAGAAATAAGGTGTTCGCATCTCAGCACGTTTGTGTGGATTTTACTTTATAATAATTAATGGCTCAGCGTTCGTTGTCGTAAAAGGCTTTTTTTTTTTATTCGTATATTAATAATAATAGCAACAATAGTAATAATAACTCATAGTAACTAATAATGCAGCAGGCAGGGGTGGTGGCCAAGTGGTTAATGCGTTTGGTTTCAGTGCAGAAGGTTCCGGGTTCAAATCCCACCCCTAATGTGGAGTTGCGTCAGGTGGGGCATCCAGCGTAAAACCTGGCCTATTCAACATGCAGATCCACCTTGGAATTGCTGTGGCGACCCCGAGTGCAAACAAGGGAGCAGCCGAAGGGACTTACTAGTAACTAATAATGCAACAGTACAATTTTAGAGAAAGAGACAAAAAGAACAAAACACAACAGAAAAGATAAAACCAAATAACAATGAACATAAATAAGTAAATGTTTCCTGTGAACACCTAGTGACTCTTACATCTCCACTTCGTCCCTGTTTTATTTACGTTTAATGACAATTTGTTTCACTCAAACCATATTTTCAATTTGTTAATTTCTTCAGTGATTTCCTCCAGAACTATCTGACAAGCTAGAAAACTGCTGCATCATAGTAAGAGCAGAATACTACTGGAATAAATTTGAATAAGGAAAGTTGGGTTTTTTTCCTCACCAAAATGGATGCTGAACTCACTGCAGTTTATCTGGAATAGCCCCAGATTGCATTTCAGAGGTTCTACAATTCAAACATTTTTGTGCAGGTGGTGTTGGTGGGGGGCGGGATTTTGGGTTTCAGCTTTTTTGTTTTTCACCACTTTCATCCCTGAATATGTCAGTTGTGAGTCACTTTTCAATCAATCAATCAATCAATCAATTTTTTTTATATAGCGCCAAATCACAACAAACAGTTGCCCCAAGGCGCTTTATATTGTAAGGCAAGGCCATACAATAATTATGTAAAACCCCAACGGTCAAAACGACCCCCTGTGAGCAAGCACTTGGCTACAGTGGGAAGGAAAAACTCCCTTTTAACAGGAAGAAACCTCCAGCAGAACCAGGCTTATTGAGGGGCAGTCTTCTGCTGGGACTGGTTGGGGCTGAGGGAGAGAACCAGGAAAAAGACATGCTGTGGAGGGGAGCAGAGATCGATCACTAATGATTAAATGCAGAGTGGTGCATACAGAGCAAAAAGAGAAAGAAACAGTGCATCATGGGAACCCCCCAGCAGTCTACGTCTATAGCAGCATAACTAAGAGATGGTTCAGGGTCACCTGATCCAGCCCTAACTATAGGCTTTAGCAAAAAGGAAAGTTTTAAGCCTAATCTTAAAAGTAGAGAGGGTGTCTGTCTCCCTGATCTGAATTGGGAGCTGGTTCCACAGGAGAGGAGTCTGAAAGCTGAAGGCTCTGCCTCCCATTCTACTCTTACAAACCCTAGGAATTACAAGTAAGCCTGCAGTCTGAGAGCGAAGCGCTCTATTGGGGTGATATGGTACTACGAGGTCCCTAAGATAAGATGGGACCTGATTATTCAAAACCTTATAAGTAAGAAGAAGAATTTTAAATTCTATTCTAGAATTAACAGGAAGCCAATGAAGAGAGGCCAATATGGGTGAGATATGCTCTCTCCTTCTAGTCCCCGTCAGTACTCTAACTGCAGCATTTTGAATTAACTGAAGACTTTTTAGGGAACTTTTAGGACAACCTGATAATAATGAATTACAATAGTCCAGCCTAGAGGAAATAAATGCATGAATTAGTTTTTCAGCATCACTCTGAGACAAGATCTTTCTGATTTTAGAGACATTGCATAAATGCAAAAAAGCAGTCCTACATATTTGTTTAATATGCGCTTTGAATGACATATCCTGATCAAAAATGACTCCAAGATTTCTCACAGTATTACTAGAGGTCAGGGTAATGCCATCCAGAGTAAGGATCTGGTTAGACACCATGTTTCTAAGATTTGTGGGGCCAAGTACAATAACTTCAGTTTTATCTGAGTTTAAAAGCAGGAAATTAGAGATCATCCATGTCTTTATGTCTGTAAGACAATCCTGCAGTTTAGCTAATTGGTGTGTGTCCTCTGGCTTCATGGATAGATAAAGCTGGGTATCATCTGCGTAACAATGAAAATTTAAGCAATACCGTCTAATAATACTACCTAAGGGAAGCATGTATAAAGTGAATAAAATTGGTCCTAGCACAGAACCTTGTGGAACTCCATAATTAACTTTAGTCTGTGAAGAAGATTCCCCATTTACATGAACAAATTGTAATCTATTAGACAAATATGATTCAAACCACCGCAGCGCAGTGCCTTTAATACCTATGGCATGCTCTAATCTCTGTAATAAAATTTTATGGTCAACAGTATCAAAAGCAGCACTGAGGTCTAACAGAACAAGCACAGAGATGAGTCCACTGTCTGAGGCCATAAGAAGATCATTTGTAACCTTCACTAATGCTGTTTCTGTACTATGATGAATTCTAAAACCTGACTGAAACTCTTCAAATAGACCATTCCTCTGCAGATGATCAGTTAGCTGTTTTACAACTACCCTTTCAAGAATTTCTGAGAGAAAAGGAAGGTTAGAGATTGGCCTATAATTAGCTAAGATAGCTGGGTCAAGTGATGGCTTTTTAAGTAATGGTTTAATTACTGCCACCTTAAAAGCCTGTGGTACATAGCCAACTAACAAAGATAGATTGATCATATTTAAGATCGAAGCATTAAATAATGGTAGGGCTTCCTTGAGCAGCCTGGTAGGAATGGGGTCTAATAAATATGTTGATGGTTTGGATGAAGTAACTAATGAAAATAACTCAGAACAATCGGAGAGAAAGAGTCTAACCAAATACCGGCATCACTGAAAGCAGCCAAAGATAACGATACGTCTTTGGGATGGTTATGAGTAATTTTTTCTCTAATAGTTAAAATTTTGTTAGCAAAGAAAGTCATGAAGTCATTACTAGTTAAAGTTAATGGAATACTCAGCTCAATAGAGCTCTGACTCTTTGTCAGCCTGGCTACAGTGCTGAAAAGAAACCTGGGGTTGTTCTTATTTTCTTCAATTAGTGATGAGTAGAAAGATGTCCTAGCTTTACGGAGGGCTTTTTTATAGAGCAACAGACTCTTTTTCCAGGCTAAGTGAAGATCTTCTAAATTAGTGAGACGCCATTTCCTCTCCAACTTACGGGTTATCTGCTTTAAGCTACGAGTTTGTGAGTTATACCACAGAGTCAGGCACTTCTGATTTAAAGCTCTCTTTTTTTAGAGGAGCTACAGCATCCAAAGTTGTCTTCAGTGAGGATGTAAAACTATTGACGAGATACTCTATCTCACTAAACAGAGTTTAGGTAGCTACTCTGCACTGTGTTGGTATATGGCATTAGAGAACATAAAGAAGGAATCATATCCTTAAACCTAGTTACAGCGCTTTCTGAAAGACTTCTAGTGTAATGAAACTTATTCCCCACTGCTGGGTAGTCCATCAGAGTAAATGTAAATGTTATTAAGAAATGATCAGACAGAAGGGAGTTTTCAGGGAATACTGTTAAGTCTTCTATTTCCATACCATAAGTCAGAACAAGATCTAAGATATGATTAAAGTGGTGGGTGGACTCATTTACTTTTTGAGCAAAGCCAATAGAGTCTAATAATAGATTAAATGCAGTGTTGAGGCTGTCATTCTCAGCATCTGTGTGGATGTTAAAATCGCCCACTATAATTATCTTATCTGAGCTAAGCACTAAGTCAGACAAAAGGTCTGAAAATTCACAGAGAAACTCACAGTAACGACCAGGTGGACAATAGATAATAACAAATAAAACTGGTTTTTGGGACTTCCAATTTGGATGGACAAGACTAAGAGTCAAGCTTTCAAATGAATTAAAGCTCTGTCTGGGTTTTGATTAATTAATAAGCTGGAATGGAAGATTGCTGCTAATCCTCCGCCCCGGCCCGTGCTACGAGCATTCTGACAGTTAGTGTGACTCGGGGGTGTTGACTCATTTAAACTAACATATTCATCCTGCTGTAACCAGGATTTCTGTAAGGCAGAATAAATCAATATGTTGATCAATTATTATATCATTTATCAACAGGGACTTAGAAGAGAGAGACCTAATGTTTAATAGACCACATTTAACTGTTTTAGTCTGTGGTGCAGTTGAAGGTGCTATATTATTTTTTCTTTTTGAATTTTTATGCTTAAATAGATTTTTGCTGGTTATTGGTAGTCTGGGAGCAGGCACCGTCTCTACGGGGATGGGGTAATGAGGGGATGGCTTTTGTGCAGATTAAAGTCACTAACTGGGACTCCTGTCTTGTTGCGAGAAAGAAACGAGATTCGTCCTCCATTCTGTTCACACAGTTCCAAATGCTGCACAGCTCTCTGCCGAGTCAAGTTAGAATGATAGAGTCCATTCGGAATTAATATATTCAAAGTGAAACACCGTTTAAATCAAATTACACCTCTTTCCAAATATTGTAATACAAACAAACTGCAATCAATCAAAATGTTTTTTCCTCCCAAAATGAGACGTCCTGCGCCAATGTGCAGTAGCTAGCTGAGCTCAGCTCAGAGGTACGGAGAGACATTACATGCTAAAATGTCTGAAAGGAAAAGATTTTATTTATTTTTATTTATGTCCAGAGATCAAGTATCAAGCCTACTTTTACTACACAGAAAATTCACAATTGGTATCGATAAAAGAATCGATACGGAATTGGATTGATAAGCGGAAACAATAATGGCATCGATATTGATTTAAAATCTTATCAATACCCATCCCTAGTCCCAACTTCATTGGAATTGGGGTTGTATGATGTACAATATTTGCCTCCTCTGACTGGAAACTGAGAGTCCACATCACATTTTACTTTCATCACCTGCATTACATTCAAAATGAGAACTTAGCAGCAAGTTATTACAAGTAGAAAATGTTAGCTTAATTTTTTCATTCAGCTGCCCCTGTTTGTTTAGGGTTGCCACAGTAGATTCAGTACAGTTCTGCATTGTGATTTAGAACAAGTTTTATGGCCGATTCTCTTCCTGATGCAACTCTGTTTCCACATGGAAAAACGCACAGCGCCTGGTTTTCCTTAATGGTCTCCTCAGAGTAGTAATTCAGACCTACGGTGTTCACTTGAAGTGAACACCGGAGAAGCACAGTGGAAGAGCTTCATATTTTAGTTTGTAAGAAAATAAAAAACAAACAGCTTTACTATTATTCTGAGTAAATGTGTACAAAAGTAAGGCCGCCACTAAAACAGATCCGAAGTGGATCTGCATGTTGATTTTTGGCACAAGTTTTACACGGGATGCCCTCCCTGAGTCACCACCATATTACTTGGAGAATGGGCAGGGGTGGGTTTTGAACTAGGATCCTTCCCCACTGGAAACAAGCGCACTTGACCACTTGGCTACCACCCCTGCTAAATGTTCCTGTACTGGAACATAAAAAAAAAACAGAGCTTCTGATTTCATTTTAGTTCTGAGAAATATGTGGCTTATTTCTGGTTTTAATTTCCATTCCCTGACTGGTTCAAAGCCTTGGCTACACGTGCGTCATTTTTCATTCAGATGCTCAAGATGCACCTGTGTTCTGTGTAGCCATTCTCTGACCTACTGTACAAGATGACAATGCTTATTTCATGAAGCAAAGCATTCAGCATGTACACATACCCACTTGTGCACAGGTATTTCCACTGTTAAATTTTATTCACAGATATGCAGAAGAAACAGCCAGATGATGATTGTTCCCCAAGAACAGCCTCAAGCTCCAGCGACAGCCAAGACAACGTATTTTGTAATGAAACAAACAGCATCAGTGAGTCTTTGAAGCTGATACCTAATTCCTCAGAAGAGTCTTTGCCGGGACAGAGAGGAATAATGTCACGACCTGCTCAGGGCGGTAAGATGGCAGTGTGTCGAGGAGAAGTTAATGCTGTCACTGTGTAGTGACAGTGATAGTTGTGTCATGACACGAGTAAATTCTGAGATCATAACTCAGTAGCTGAAGTAGCTTGCTCTGGACCCTTGATCTCAAAATTACATTTGGTTTTTGCCCAACTGTTCATGAGTTTAGTACTCAGATGAGAAAAGTTAATACTGTTGACATACCTTTCCATCATTGGACAATTTGGTCAGAAGGGAAAAACAACACAATATCACAATTTATTTTTTTGTTTGTTTGAGGATGAGGGAATCCAAAATATGAAAATGATTATGGCCTTTATGGTTAATCTTATCAAGCAAACATGCAGGCTTTGATATCAAGTTTGTTTAAAGGCAAAGAAAAGGTGAAAATGTAAAAAAGAAAATAAAACACACTATGCAGTACAACTAAATTTGCGAGGAGGGGGAATCAGGGTGACAAAACAGTTATTAAAAAAAAAAAAATCTTACAGAGTGCATCTCTGGACATCAAAAAACTCAAAATTTTCTGGGGGTCTTCAGCAGTCTCCAGAGCCCTGACCAACAAATTTCCACTTTCACCAAAAAAGAAGGTTAAAGTCTTTCTAGAATTTGATGGCTGCATTACTGTATAAAAGAGCAGCAATGGTTAGTGAGTGAAATATAATCTTGTTCAACAGGAGAACAACTTGCTATTTTCTTAGTTTGGTTGGTAAGGTTAGACCTTGTGTGAAGCACCTTGAAGCAGCTTTGTTGTGATTTGGTGCTATATAACTGAAACAAATTGAAACTTAATTAGCTGTCTCCACCTTGTTTTACTTTAAACAATAGGATATGATTGCGAAAGGGTTTCTATAAAAAGATAGATGAAGATCTTATGATTTGGGAGCGAAAAAAAATTTAATTTTTTTATTTTTGTGTGCTTTAAGCCCTGTATTATACATAAGGTACTACTTCTTTTATTCAGCAAAGGGTGCAATGTGCTTGTTGTGGACCTAAATTGAGTACTGCGTGATATCGCCTCCTTCAAGCAGACATGAGGAAAAATAATGGCAGACAGAGAGCTTGGAGACAATATGACCTGCACAGTTGCATTTAAATCTAAATGTGTGGAATTGCTGTTACAAGCAACAGGCGATGCAGTGTGAGACATGACCAAATGGTTACACTAGCTCTTGTTGCCACTTTTCATGCAGTTAAATCTGGGTTTGTAAAAAATAGTTTGGCAGGCAGCGCTTTACTTAAAAACACTTCTTTGTGAATTTCTCCACTGTGAGATCAATAAAGTCTTAATTTTTTTTTTTTTACTTCCCAAGAATGTTGTGGAAAAAAAACCTAGAAAAGTGTTTAAAAATGACTCTGAGGTACTGTCTCTGAAGGTGTATTATTCAACTTCTAATTTGGTCTCGTATTAGGGAAAACTGCAGATATTGGGTACATCAATCATAACAGATTTCACAGCTTTTTAAATCTTATGCCTGTTGACTGGATGTTCTGTTTTAGTGGTAAAAGTTTCCATTAGGATCCATGAAAAGTCTCCAAATGTTCAGATTGAGAAATTGTATGCATGTCCTGCTAATTGCAGGGAATAAATTACATTTTTATTAGCTGTGTAAAAAGTTGGCTATCTTTATGTAACAACACTTCTCAGGACATAATTATCAAGTAGCTCTCACATCCAAAAGACATGCATGTTATGTAAATTGGAATCTTTAACTTAACCATAGGTGTGAGTGTGTTTATATGTGGCCCTGCGATAGACTGGCGTCCTGTCCAGGGTGTACCCTGCCACACACCCTAGACTGCCGGCATAGGCTCCAGCTCCCCCATGACCCTTAATTGGAATAACCAGGTTTAGAAAATCGAGGGATGGATACGTTGGAGGCATTTAACAAGTTAATGTTTGTGTGCATGAAGCTGTTTCTCTTTCCAAAGTAAAGGCACATGACAAATTATTAAACACACCCCAGTAAGAGGATGTTCTCTTGCCAAATATGAAGAAAACAGTCCCTGAGCATCCAGGCAACCACCATCAAACTTTCCACCAGCTTATTGACTCTGGCTGTTTATGCCCTTCAGGACAACGTGTTATCTATCTAGTCAAACAGTTGTCATTTCTTATGCACTTTTACTCCACCGTTTGTCCTCCATATTACTGTAGTAAGTGTGCATGGACATGCTTGCATGTCAAGAATTATGTATGCAGGAGGTTATGCATTTTAGAGCATACACACATTTATACATCAAATAATTCTGTATATAATCTGCACTTTTGACATTTTGTCATTTCTTGATATCATTCTGTCTTTTTCAATTTTCTGATCTTATGTGCCCCACTTAGAAATATCCAGCACAGAAACGGTCTTCGAAACGCTCTCCACTCCCACAAAACGTCCTTTTGACTCAGGTAAGGTGCCTCAGTGAAATCTATGGTATACAACAAAAGTCACTATGCACCTGTGCATTATAATGTGTATGTTGGTTGGTTCAAAATTGCATCACCTCTCAGTAAGTGCAGTGTTTCCTCTTACGATCAGTCAAATACAAGTACTTTAAGAAGACCATATTGAAAATACAGATGTAAAAGTGGCACCTTGGTATATCAAAAGTCAGGACCAGTATACATGCTCTTTTACATCTCACCAAATTATTTTTTCAGCCCTTTTCTAAGACATGTCAAGATAGATACAAAAATATTTGGAAGTCACTGAGATTTGCAGTTCATTTGAATTCTGTTACCAAAAGAAACTATATGGTATACTTAGCTGCAACCACAGCTGATTAGTCAAGTCTGGTGTTTCTTAGGTCTTGGCTTGATATTAACATAACTAGACGTGAAACCATAGCGGTTAGGTTGGTACAGTTCCACAATGTCCCAATACCATCCCCGGGATCAGCAGCTCTAACCCATCAGCACCTCCTCCCCCACCCCAACTGGGCTCTGCCCCTCCACAGAACTGCACACAACAAGGACCCCCACCTCCTCCCCCATCACACCTGTCTCCATTCATGAGAGGGATGTCAACAGGCTCTTCAAGAGACAGAACCCACACAAAGCAGCTGGACCTGATTCTGCTTTTCTATCCATACTGAAAACTTCGCAGATCAACTTTGGTGTTCACAGACATCTTCAACACCTCACTGGAGATGCGCCAGCATGCTTCAAGACCACCGCCATCATCCCCATCCCCAAAAAACAAAGAACTGCAGGACTTGATGACTGCAGACCCCGTCACCCTGATCTCTGTGGTGATGAAGACTTTCTAGCGCCTTGTCCTGACACACCTCAAGGCCATGTCCGACCCACTCCTGGATCCCCTGCAGTTCGCCTACAGAGCCAACAGATATGTAGATGATGCTACCAACATGGCTCTCCACTTCATCCTCCAGCATCTGGACTTCTCAGGAACCTACATCAGGATTCTGTTTGTGGACTTCAGTTCTCCTTTCAATAGTAGAGAAGCTTGAATCTTCGACTGGACTAGGTTGCTTGACGCTAGGATGTTTCGCTTCTAATCGCAGAAGCTTCCCCCACCCCCACTTACTCTACCTCGCTCCCCCACTACCATAAAGCACAGATTTGGTCATCCCTGCACTGAACTGTACTGTACATCTGTACTTCAGTTGCCTGTTTTGCACACTGTCCCATTCCATTACAGTTTAACAGTGAATATAGTTTTGTTCTTGTATACTTGTATTTTATGACTCTATTTTAGTTCTTATAGAAGTTTTTCTTGTTTGTTTTTATGAAGCAATAGCACCAAATCAGTCAAATTCATTGTATTTGTGAACTTACTTGACAATAAATTAGATTCTGATTCAATGACCCTCCGCACTGTCATACCATGGATCAACTATTCAAACACAACAATGATTTCATATTGATTATGTTGGAAAACTAATAATGCCTTCCATTCCAGTCACCTGTAGGCCTATTCACCTCAGCAGTACATGATACACCTCAGGTTCTTCTTGTCTTTGCACTAGGTTCTTGTCATGTCCACTTAAGTTGGAGTGGCTGTGCAAGTAGCATTAAGTGCTTGTGACTGAGTGAGAATGGCCAAGTTAATTGGTTTTCCAGAAGAATTAGCTGATGAGCAATTGGGAAACGCAGTAGAGCATTTCCACAAAGTGGGTGAGAATGTAATTTAAGTAATTTCTCAAGTAAATGAGAGTAGTGAATAGACAGAGTACACAATAAGCTGTGTGAAGAGAAAACAGATTTTTGCAAATTGGTTGTAAATATTAATCGGTTTAATTTATTTCCCTTTTAAAGTAAGGAATATATGCGTCTTTAGCAACTGTAGCCCTCACATCTGTGTGGCTGTCTCTTGATCAGCTTTGCATATCTGGACATGATAGTTTGTTAATCCATCAGATTTTATGGGGATTGTGAATAACCTTTTTTTTTTAAACCAGTGAAAAATTGATTGAATTAAGATGTGGTTTCTGACTTGACTACTCTAGGACACTGAATTTTTTTTTAAGTCATCCTGTGTACATTTGGCTTCATATTTGGGCTTGTTATTTTCTGGAAGGCAAATCCCAAAGTTTGCAGGTTGCTTAAAGACTGTATCAAAATTTCCACAGATCTCTCTGTTTTTACATCTTTCATTCTACTCTGTGCCTTCACAGACAAAAACACATTTTCATTTGTCTTTGAGGTGTAGTTTTTGCCTCAGTACTGACTGAGCACAAGGTAAAGGTGTAGTTTCTTTGTAGTCAGTTGAAAATTCTTTAGTGAAAAAGGACCTGTACTGTTAATCTGTTTCAAAAAGTCAATGACATTTTGATGAATTAAAAATGTTTTTCTTTTTTTTAATTTTGTGGCCCAGTCACACGGCACTTAACGAAGGGCAATGAAGCCCAAATGAAACAAAAAATTTGGACTTTCATTGTCATCGTTTAACCTTCGCCCAGCTTCGTTACTGCAGCTGGCACTTTGTCAGGATTTTTAAACTGCCGAAAAGTTTGAATGAAGGGCAACGAAAACCTCAATTTGTCCGTATTTTATTTTGCTGTTGTTCTCGACTTTTTTTTATTGTTTGCTTAATTTTTGTAACCTTAGGGTTTAGTTGGACTTCGTTCGACCAGCTGAATATTTTCACACAGTGCAGAAGCCATTTCTGAGCGCTGCTGCTGCTGCTGCGTTCATGTACTGTCGGAAATTACAGCGCTAACTCAGCCTGTTTGCTTGGATTTTTTTTTTTTTATCTGGGTGGGGGTTCAGCTTCACTGGGCTCAGGCACCTTATATAGGCGAGAATTCATCTTTTGTCTGGATACAATTAATTACCGTTGCCACAAGCAACTGCTGAATTTGAAACAATAAAAAAATTGTGTAATTTCCGACGGTACTTGAGCACATCGTCAGCGGCAGCAACAGCTCCTGTGTGCACTTATTATTTTTTATTAAATATAACAATGAGTGTACGAATGACAATCCAGCCCTTATGTACATGTGGCAACAGGTAGATAATTCAAATGATTATATAAAGAGCTGTTCTGGAAGACAGAATTCATGTTGTGGATCAGCTGCAGCTGGTGGAATAACCGCACATGGGGAGTCGATGTGTGGCGTTCACACGGACTGATCAGTTTACTGTTCTGATATATTCAGTCGTCTTTACACTTATATTTATTCCTCTTTTGACAGTTTACTGTTATAAATCAATATATATGGCTTAGTAATGTAATACAGTCAATGTCAAATTTATTTATATAGCACATTTAATACAGAAAAACTGCCCAAAGTGCTGCACACACCCAAAAAATATTAGTAATGATGAAAAACACAACAGGAACAAAATGGCTAAAATGATAATCATAACCAAATCAGGAATCGGCTAGCTTGAGTCGAAAGCCAGGGCAAACAAGAGTTTTTAACCAAGACTTGAAGATGTTTAAAGATAGGGCCATACGGACATTCAAAGGAAGCCTATTCCAGAGTCTCGGAGCTGCCACTGAAAATGCACGGTCTCCCCTGGTTTTCAGCTGGGATCTCGGCACTTCCAGAGTCAGTTGATTGGCCGATCTCATATTTCGACCTGGAGCATGAACCGACAGAAGCTCGGAGAGGTAGGAGGGAGCCAATCCATTTAAACATTTAAAAGTCAACAACAACAACTTGAAATGAATCCTGTAACTGACTGGAAGCCAGTGCAGAGAGGCCAACCGCGCTGCAGCATTTTGGACCAATTGCAGACGGTGAATGGACATTTGATCTAGCCCACAATAGAGGGAGTTACAATAGTCCAAACGACAGGTGACAAAAGCATGAATCACTCTCTCCGAGTCAGCCCGGGGCAAATAGGGTTTAACTTTACCCAGGAGATGAAGCTGAAAAAAGCTAGACTTGATTACAGAGTTAATTTGCTTTTCAAATTTAACAGAACTGTCAAAGATGACACCAAAATTCCTAACAGACGGGTGGCAGTGGTTACTCAGTGAGCTCAGAGCAGCGGGATCAAATTAATTCCCAAATACCACAATCTCGGTTTTAGAGTCATTCAGATTAAGACAATTATGGGTGAACCACTGCAGTGATACAGCAGTGACCACAGCACACCAGTGTTGTTTTTTTTTTAAATTGGAGCAAGACATAGTGCGCAGCGTGTTGTCAGACAGTGAGGATTCTGACGAAGGAGATGATCCCTCTTTTGTTCTGGACAAGGAACCACAGCTGGTGGACCCACCGATGTGCACACAGATCTCCACAGCTTGTGTTTGCATTTTCTCTAGGACTCAGGCGCTATGAGCGCCGTCACAGCACTGAGTCCTAGATGCACACACACTGCTCCAGCTGTGGCTCCGGGCGCGTTTCGTTTAAAGCGTCGCGATCAACGTTAGCTTCGGTTTTGTTTTTGTTGATAAAGCTCTTTCGTCCACCTTTTCTCAACAAATTGTAACTTTTTTACTTCTTTCCCTTCGTTCAGGAATCGTCGTATGCCGTGTGACTGGGCCATTAACAGAGTAAATATATTTCATGTGCATTGTGTAGTCCTGACAGATTTTGCAGTCACTATATCTTTTCAAAGCTTGACTATCCGATGGCAGGTTTTGTTCAACCCGTTAGACTCTCAGTTTCCATTTCGTTCCAAATTAAATGAATGAATTTGTTAAAAAGCACTTGTAGGCTTCAATGTCACATGCACCTTTTTTTCCTTTCTTCAAAAGAAAAAAAGAAAAAGCTACAAAATTGGAAACTATTAATTCAAAGCTTCACATATTGCACACTGACTATTGAGATTACCTAGAACACAAAGGGCAGGCAAAGAGGATGCATTTTTCAGTTCAGGACATGGTCCTGCCTGTGCGTAAACGCACACGCACAGGATCGATGGGGCAGGTAAAGGAGATCTGGCTGCTGACTTGGCCTAGTTCTCAAAGATTTATTGAGCGCTGATCTGCATTCGGCTGGGCCAGATGAAAAAGTCCACAAGATTGATGAGAAAAGCAGAGTTGAAATTTCAGCCAATGCAGGGCGCTAGCCACATGCTTGTCCTGTCTTAAGTGCAGTGTTGAATGTAATCTAATAAAGAACCATCAATCGTCAGAGTACACAAAGAGGAATTTCTGTTCCAGCGAGGAATGTTATGGAGTGGGCCGTCATCTGTTCTTTCTCAGTGTCTGGTCTCTCTAATAAATTGGATAGTATGTCATTGTACCTTTTAATGAAAAGTATTACACTGTGTATTATAGAAGAGCCTACATTTTTGGCTTGAAATTGTAGTGAAACTTGCTGACTTGAACAGATTCTCTCTCTCTCTCTCTCTCTCTCTCTCTCTCTCTCTCTCTCTCTCTCTCTCTCTCTCTCTCTCTCTCTCTCTCTCTCTCTCTCTCTCTCTCTCTCTCTCTCTCTCTCTCTCTCTCTCTCTCTCTCTATATATATATATATATATATATATATATATATATATATATATATATATATATATATATATATATATATATATATATATATATATATATGGGTGATTCTTAGACTACGGGCACTTATTATGTCCTTTGATCATATTGTATGAAAAACAGAAAAAAGGGGAAATTTCACACTTTTATAGTTATCTTTACAATGAAAGTGTTAAGAAATTTGTTCTAGTTGTCTATGATGACTTTTTCACCTTTTTTCAGCATCATTATATGCAAATATTGCCGTTTTGTGCTTGTCCCACACCCAGACTTTTGATCTTCAATGATAAAAATGAATGGTAAAGAAACATTTTTTCTAATGTTTTAAAATATATCTGAATAAAATATCAGTAAAATAATCAAAACATAATTGGGGTATTCAATGTCATACAACTGTTGTGATTTTTTTTTTTAAAGAAAATGTAGTTGTCCCACACTATTGCCGTAATTTCCACCACAACACTGTAATGTCCCTTTAAACAGTTTGTATGAAAGATTGTTTGGGTAGTTTCTATGGAGATAAACAGTGACATCAGAGCACATGTATATAGCGCCAAATCACAACAAACAGTTGCCCCAAGGCGCTTTATATTGTAAGGCAATGGTGTGGTGGAAATTACATTTACAAGGCCAATAGTGCCCGTAGTTAAAGAATCACCCATCCATATATATATATATATATATATATATATATATATATATATATATATATATATATATATATATATATATATATATATATACACTCAACAAAAATATAAACGCAACACTTTTGGTTTTGCTCCCATTTTGTATGAGATGAACTCAAAAATCTAAAACTTATTCCACATACACAATATCACCATTTCCCTCAAATATTGTTCACAAACCAGTCTAAATCTGTGATAGTGAGCACTTCTCCTTTGCTGAGATAATCCATCCCACCTCACAGGTGTGCCATACCAAGATGCTGATTAGACACCATGATTAGTGCACAGGTGTGCCTTAGACTGTCCACAATAAAAGGCCACTCTGAAAGGTGCAGTTTTGTTTTATTGGGGGGGGGGGGACCAGTCAGTATCTGGTGTGACCACCATTTGCCTCATGCAGTGCAACACATCTCCTTCGCATAGAGTTGAAGAGAACACCTCTCCAACGTGCCAGACACCAGCGAATGTGAGCATTTGCCCACTCAAGTCGGTTACGACGACGAACTGGAATCAGGTCGAGACCCCGATGAGGACGACGAGCATGCAGATGAGCTTCCCTGAGACGGTTTCTGACAGTTTGTGCAGAAATTCTTTGGTTATGCAAACCGATTGTTTCAGCAGCTGTCCGAGTGGCTGGTCTCAGACGATCTTGGAGGTGAACATGCTGGATGTGGAGGTCCTGGGCTGGTGTGGTTACACGTGGTCTGCGGTTGTGAGGCTGGTTGGATGTACTGCCAAATTCTCTGAAACGCCTTTGGAGACGGCTTATGGTAGAGACATGAACATTCAATACACGAGCAACAGCTCTGGTTGACATTCCTGCTGTCAGCATGCCAATTGCACGCTCCCTCAAATCTTGCGACATCTGTGGCATTGTGCTGTGTGATAAAACTGCACCTTTGAGTGGCCTTTTATTGTGGGCAGTCTAAGGCACACCATTGCACTAATCATGGTGTCTAATCAGCATCTTGATATGGCACACCTGTGAGGTGGGATGGATTATCTCAGCAACGGAGAAGTGCTCACTATCACAGATTTAGACTGGTTTGTGAACAATATTTGAGGGAAATGGTGATATTGTGTATGTGGAAAAAGTTTTAGATCTTTGAGTTCATCTCATACAAAATGGGAGCAAAACCAAACCAAAAGTGTTGCGTTTATATTTTTGTTGAGTATATATATATAGTTCTATCCATTTTGATGGTTGTTTTCCATTTGTGTTCCACGCATCTCTTTTTTTTTTTTTTTTTGTCCATTCTAAAGCATTGGAGATCATTGTAGATGAACAGCTTATAATTTTTTGCACCTGCGTATACGTTTTCCCCTCTCCAGTCAACTTTTTAATCAAACTACGCTGTTCTTCTGAACAATGTCTTGAACGTCCCATTTTCCTCAGGCTTTCAAAGAGAAGAGCATGTTCAACAGGTGCTGGCTTCATCCTTTAATAGGGGACACCTGATTCACACCTGTTTGTTCCACAAAACTGACGAACTCACTGACTGAATGCCACACTACTATTATTGTGAACACCCCCTTTTCTACTTTTTTTTTTTAATTAATTAATTAATTTTTTTTTATTAATTAATTATAGCCTTCAGAGTGTGCATATCATGAATGCTTGGTCTTGTTGGATTTATGAGAATCTACTGAATCGACTGGTACCTTGTTTCCCATGTAACAATAAGAAATATACTCAAAACCTGGATTAATTTTTTTAGTCACATAACACTACTATGATTCTGAACACTACTGTACATATTTGAAAATAGAACATCAAGATGAAACTCATCTTTATGACGTGTTACAACACGCATCAAAACTGCCCGAGAACCCATATGTTTCAGGCAGGAAAGCTAAGACATGTATACACCATTTCAGACCAATGATGACGTTTAACTTCACTATTTAGTGCCTAAAAACTGGCATGACTTGCGCATATACCACATTTAAGATATGAACAGTATAAACCATTAAAATTCTTAAACCAATCTCAGACTAAACTGTTCCAAGATGTAGTTTGGCCTTGACTGAAAGTTTTAGTGTTTAAGCTTCTCTGTTTTTTTTTCTGATGAAAACAGTGTATGACAAATCACATTTAGAAAAGAAATTGCTTCAGCCTAAGTAACTGGTACAACAAGTGTAATATTTGCAAACAATAAGGCATGGTATTTCCAGCTCAGATTAATCATGAAAACTTTGGTTTTACTATAAACTGTAATATGTAGTGGATACAAACATATGAAATATACAGTGCCATCCAAAGGTTTTGGAACACTTGTTTCAAATATTTTGTTTGTCATTTCAAATACAAAAAAATAAAATAAAAGAATATTTTAGTAATCCTCAAACTGAATGCAAATCTCTACAACTTGATATAAATTAATTAAAGACATCAAAGTCAAGATGATGAGTTGTATAAGTAATGGAACGCTTTGGTATAATACCTGTAAATCAGTTTTATTGCCAGTTTTCTTCAGAGAAGAAAGGGGATGGATACATGAACATTTTCAATTCACTGAATATGTCTTGGGTTTTATTTACATTGATTATGAAGAAATACAAACAGTTTTGTATCCCCGGTTATACAGCTTCATTGTGAAGTAGTATAGAGGATTTTCTTAAAAAGAAGACCTGAATGTTCAGCTACAATTTGCCTGCAGGTGTGTACATTTAAGATGTAAGCCTCAGTTTGATGTTTAGTGAACAATTTCTCCAGTCACAGCCACAGAAGCCTACAACTTCTTCTGGGTTGTCTGGGTGTATTTCCGCACTCTTCTCTGTTTCCTGTCTACTCCACACAGTTTTACCATAGAGTGCCAGTACTGTTTGTGTTTCTTAATAATTGATGTAAATAAAGTCCAAGACATATTCAGTGACTTGGAAATGTTCATGTCCACAATTTCTCGGATAGTCACACGACTGAAAAGCCACTGAAAGTCATCTGAATCTTCCGAATGGTGGAAGAGCTGGGCATGTCACAAGATGTCCTGTGAGGCTTCAACACGAAGGCGCTTTGGCTGCGCCATCAGCTTCGTGCCGATGAATTTCACCGCCACTCTTTTCATGGCAAAATCTTCTGTCACAGTGGATTGTGCCGAAAAAGTACTAATGTCCACCTCTTACACAATTTCTCGGATAGTCACACGACGGTCCCACATCACCACAGCGTTCATTTTGGAAATGATGTGGTCATTTCAGCATGTTGATGGCCGCCCGGAGCGCGGCGCGCTCTCAACTGTTGTGCGGCCGTCTTTAAACCGGTTGTACCGCTCCTTAATCTGTGTGATGTCCATAGGATCGTCACCGAAAGCCGTCTGAATAATCTGAATAGTTTCCACCTGGCTGTCACCCAGTTTCTGGCAAAATTTGATGCAGTCGCGCTGCTCCAGTCGTTCCGCCATTTCCTTGCGAAGAAAAAACGACGAGAGACTACACCCATCCTCACACAAAGGCTGCTTACAAGCAAATGACGCAACCGACAGGTGTGAAAAAATTCACGCATGCGCACGAAGGTTCAAGGTTTGCTCATGCAAGCACACGTGATTCAAATCCATCAGGTTTTTGAAAAAAATAAAAAGGTCAGATACTTTTCTAACAGACCTCGTACAGGTATTATACCAAAGCATTTCCTTACTTATGCAACCATATCATTTTGGCATTTATATTTTTTAATTAATTTATGTCAAGTTGTAGAGATTTGCTTTGAGTTAGAATTTAAGGAAGATAATCTTAGATTTTTTTTTTTGTACTTTTTTTTATTTGAAATGGCATAAACATATTAAAGTGAACACTTATTTTGGGAGGCACTGCACATACACAACATATATGGTATAAGTACAAAACTGTACATGGGGAAAAAAAGCAATTTCTTTGAGTCCAGTCACAGCCTATCCATAGCAACACACTCGAGATGCACTACACAAGTAGTTGGCATTTTTAGAACAACAAAAACATCCATGCTGACTATCACTGTTTGTGTGAACAGTGTTTGCTCCTTATGAAAACGGCTTGATTTTCAGGTGCTGTATCTTTGCATTCATCTTGTGTCCATCCAAGGTCATAATGAGCTTCTGGAAAAACTCGAAGGTGTACTTAAGGTTTTTGGGAAAGGCTAGATCAAGGGCATAAATGAGCCCCAAAAGCATGATGACCCCCATGATGACACTGCCAAGGTTGTTGAGGACTTTAATGCCCTCAGTCACAACTCCCATGTCCATCTCTGTGGATTATGTAAATCCCCATGGCTCTGGTGGCGATGTCTTTCTCGCCATCCTCAGCTGCAGAGGACTGAACAACAACACAGAAAACAAATTTAAGTAAAATGCTAAACAACAAACAGGAAATCATATACAAAACATAAATGCACAGTTACGACATACAGCAGTTCATCAGCTGTCTTGTTAGGAAAAAAATTAAAGAGGTGCAATTATAAGACAGCTGTAGCCTTCAACATTTGACCTAATTATCTGGCCATGTTTAGTGAGGGTGGTGTGTCAGGCTTTCATAGAATCTTCTGATGCACACATAAGTGTTGTTTCCTTAAGTCATTGGCTGTTTTATACTATTTCTCATAAATGAAGCATGGAATTAGATTAGTCTCAATATTATGGAGGAACTAACCCTGCAGTTAGAGCCTAACTTCACCTGCTGCATAATTTTGAAAAATGCTTAAGAAAAAAAGTGAGCAGACAATGACAGAGCAAGGAGCTGAGACAGGGCTGAGTGTTGACATGACAGATAAAACAGAACTGCACTCTCAGGTCACCTGTTCCACAGACCATTCCTCAGAGGTGGAGGTTTTTCACTTCCAGTATCTGAGGCATACAACATGGATGACAGTGGACTGAGCCCGATCAGCTGCAGCTCCATCAATGCCTGTGACTGGAGCTGTCAGAGTCAAGGCCATAGTGGTTCAAGAGGGCTAAGTGGCAACATAATGTGAGTCAGTTGTAAAGCTATGCAACTGCAGTGATCCCTTTTGAATGTACCACAGAAAATATTCAGAAAAACTCGAGAGTAAGAAACCCCCCCCCCCCCCAAACACACACACACACACACACACACACACACACACACACACACACACACACACACACACACACACACACACACACACACACACACACACACACACACACACACACACACACTCACTCATAAAAGTAGGCATGTCTGTGTATCTTTGACTTCACCACTTTGTGAACAACTGCGTGAAAAAAATAGTCCAACAGTTTAAGAACAATGTTTCTCAACATTGAATTGCAAGGAATTTAGGGATTCCATCATCTACAGTCCATAATATAATCAGAAGATTCAAAGAATCTGGAGAACTTTCCCCACGTAAGCAGCAAGGCCAAAAACCAACATTAAATGCCTGTGACCTTCGATCCCTCAGGTGGCACTGCATCAAAAACCGACACATCGTGTAAAGGATCTTACCGCGTGGGCTCAGGAACACTTCAGAAAACCATTGTCAGTTAACAGTTTGTCGCTACATCTACATGTGCAAGTTAAAACTCTACCATGCAAAGCGAAAGCCATACATCAACAACATCCAGAAACGCTGACACCTTCTCTGGGCCCAAGCTCATTTGAAATGGACAGATGCAAAGTGGAAAAGTGTGCTGTGGTTTGATGAGTCCACATTTCAAATTGTTTTGGGGAATCATGGACACCCCGCTAGCTGCCACCTTATCGTGGTGGGGGAGTTTGTGTACCCAGATGATCCTAGGAGCTATGTTGTCGGGGGCTTTGCGTTCCCTGTAGGGTCTCCCAAGGCAAACAGGTCCTAGGTGACGGGTCAGACTAAGGGCAGCTCAGAGCCTCCATGACCAGTGAAAGATCAAGGACCGAGACGTCGCCCGGTATGGCGGAGCCGGGGTCCCACCCTGGAGCCAGGCCTGGGGTTGGGGCTCGCGCGCGAGCGCCTGGTGCTCGGGCCTTAGCCCATGGGGCCTGGCCGGACTCAGCCCGAAGGAGCAACGTGGGCCCGCCCTCCTGTGGGTTCACCACCTGCAGAGGGGGCCATGGGGGTCGGGTGCAGAGAGGATTGGGTGGCGGTTGAGGGCGGGTGGCCCGGCGGCCCGGCCCATGCTCACAGCTCCTGGCTGTTGGGACATGGAATGTCACCTCGCTGGGGGGCAAGGAGCCTGAGCTTGTGCGGGAGGTTGAGAGATACCGACTAGAGATAGTTGGGCTCACCTCCACGCACAGCATGGGCTCTGGTACCCAACTCCTGGAGAGGGGCTGGACGCTTCATTTTTCTGGCGTTGCCCATGGGGAGAGGCGGAGAGCTGGGGTTGCATTGCTTATTGCTCCCCAGCTCAGTCGCCATGTGTTGGAGTTCACTCTGGTGAACGAGAGGGTCGCGTCCCTACGCCTTCGGGTCGGGGACAGGTCTCTCACCATTGTCTCGGCCTACGGGCCGAGCAGAAGTGCAGAGTACCTGACCTTCCTGGAGTCCCTGGGAGGGGTACTAGATAGCACTCCGACTGGGGACTCCATTGTTCTCCTGGGGGATTTCAATGCCCACGTGGGCGGCGACAGTGAGACCTGGAGGGGGGTGATCGGGAAGCACGGCCTCCCCGATCTGAACCCGAGTGGTGTTCAGTTGTTGGACTTCTGTGCTAGTCACAGTTTGTCCATCACGAACACCATGTTCAAGCACAAGGGTGTCCATAAGTGCACGTGGCACCAGGACACCCTGAGCTGGAGGTCGATGATCGACTTTGTAGTCGTATCATCTGACCTTTGGCCACGTGTCTCGGACACTCGAGTAAAGAGAGGGGCAGAGCTGTCGACCGATCAACTGGTGGTGAGTTGGATCCGCTGGGAGGGGAGGAAGCAGGTCAGACCTGGCAGGCCCAAACGTATCATGAGGGTCTGCTGGGAACGACTGGTGGAACCCTCTGTCAGGGGGTCTTCAACTCCCACCTCCAGGAGAGCTTCTCCCAGATCCCGGGGGAGGTTGGAGACATCTAGTTTGAGTGGACCATGTTCTCCACCTCCATTGTTGATGCGGCCACTCGTAGCTGTGGTTGCAAGGTCTCTGGTGCCTGTCGCGGCGGCAATCCCCGAACCCGGTGGTGGACACCGGAAGTAAGGGATGCCGTCAAGCTGAAGAAGGAGTCCTACTTATCTTTGTTGGTAGGTGGGACCCCAGAGGCAGCTGACAGGTACCGGCAGGCCAAGCGTGCCGCAGCCCGTGCGGTCGCAGAGGCAAAAACTCGGGTCTGGGAGGAGTTCGGGGAGGCTATGGAGGAGGACTATCGGTCGGCCTCGAAGAGATTCTGGCAAACCGTCCGACGCCTCAGGAGGCGGAAGCAGCTCTCCACCGGCACTGTTTACGGTGTGGGTGGGGAGCTGTTGACCCTGACTGGGGATGTTGTTGGGCGGTGGAAGGAGTACTTCGAGGATCTCCTCAGTCCCATCATCACGTCTTCCGAAGAGGAAGCAGAGACTGGGGACCCAGAGGCGGACTCATCCATTACCCAGGCAGAAGTCACCGAGGTGGTTAGAAAGCTCCTCGGTGGCAAGGCTCCTGGGGTGGATGACATCCGTCCTGAGTACCTTAAGTCTCTGGATGTTGTGGGACTGTCTTGGCTGACACGCCTCTGCAACATCGCGTGGCGATCGGGTACAGTGCCTCTGGATTGGCAGACCGGGGTGGTGGTCCCTCTGTTTAAGAAGGGGGACCGGAGGGTGTGTTCCAACTATAGGGGGATCACACTCCTCAGCCTCCCCGATAAGGTCTATTCCAGAGTACTGGAGAGGAGAATTCGACCGATGGTCGAACCTCGGATTCAGGAGGAGCAGTGTAGTTTTCGTCCTGGTCGCAGCACACTGGACCAGCTCTACACACTCCATCGGATGCTCGTGGGTTCATGGGAGTTCGCCCAACCAGTCCACATGTGTTTTGTGGATCTGGAGAAGGCGTTCGACCGTGTCCCTCTGGGCACCTTATGGGGAGTGCTCCGGGAGTACGGGGTCTGGGGTCCTTTGCTAAGGGCTATCCGGTCCCTGTATGACCGCAGCAGGAGCTTGGTTCGCATTGCTGGTAGTAAGTCAATCCTGTTTCCAGTGCACGTTGGCCTCCGCCAGGGCTGCCCTTTGTCACCGGTTCTGTTCATTATTTTTATGGACAGAATTTCTAGGCGCAGCCAGGGTGTAGAGGGGGTCTGGATTGGCAACCACAGAATCTCGTCTCTGCTGTTTGCGGACGATGTGGTTCTGTTGGCTTCGTCAAATCAGGACCTTCAGCGTGCACTGGGGCGGTTTGCAGCCAAGTGTGAGGCGTCCGGGATGAAAATCAGCACCTCCAAATCCGAGGCCATGGTTCTCGACCGGAAAAAGGTGCTTTGCCCTCTTCAGGTCGGTGGAGTGTCCTTGCCTCAAGTGGAGGAGTTTAAGTATCTCGGGGTCTTGTTCACGAGTGAGGGACGGATGGAGCGTGAGCTTGATAGACGGATCGGTGAGCGTCTGCAGTGATGCGGTCGCTGTATTCGACCGTGGTGAAGAGAGAGCTGAGTAGGGGGGCAAAGCTCTCGATTTACCGATCGATCTACGTTCCGATCCTCACCTATGGTCATTAGATTTGGCTCATGACCGAAAGAACGAGATTGCGTATACAAGCGGCCGAGATGAGCTTCCTCCGCAGGGTGGCTGGGCGCTCCCTTAGAGATAGGGTGAGGAACTCGGTCACTCGGGAGGAGCTCGGAGTCGAGCCGCTGCTCCTCCACGTCGAAAGGAGTCAGTTGAGGTGGCTCGGACATCTTTTCCGTATGCCCCCTGGACGCCTCACTGGAGAGGTGTTCCGGGCACGTCCCATTGGGAGGAGGCTCCGGGGAAGACCCAGGACACGCTGGAAGGATTACATCTCTCGGTTGGCTTGGGAACACCTTGGGGTTCCCCCGGAGGAGCTGGGGGAGGTGTGTGTGTATCGGGAGGTCTGGGCGGCTTTGCTTGAGCTGCTGCCCCCGCGACCCGACTCCAGATAAAGTGGAAGAAAATGGATGGATGGATGGACATCGTGCCCTCCGGACAAAAGAGGAAAAAGACCATCCATATTATTACCAGCACAAAGTTGAAAAGCCAGCATCTCTGATGGTATGGGGGTGTGTTAGTGCCCATGGCATGGGCAACTTACACATCTGTGATGGCACCATCAATGCTGAAAGGTGCATCCAGGTTTTGGAGCAACACATGCTGCCATCCAAGCAACGTCTTTTTCAGGGACGTCCCTGCTTATTTCAGCAAGACAATGCCAAGCCACATTCTGCACGTGTTACAACAGCGTGGCTTCGTAGTAAAAGAGTGCGGGTACTAGACTGGCCTGCCTGCAGTCCAGACCTGATGCCCATTGAAAATGTGTGGCGCATTATGAAGCGTAAAATACGACAACGGAGACCCTGAACTGTTTGATGTATGACTGAAGTAGTAGTATTTATTTTTTCCTGCAAATTAAACAACAATTTAATGTGTCACATCAAAGAAGGGCTTGAATCAGTTTTTTGAGTGTGGTTGTGATCACATTGATATGACTTATTGTAAACTATTTCTATAACCTTTGATTAATTTGGAAATTTTCAGTGACCAAGTACATATACATATGCAAGGGATTTGAGTTTAATTGAGCGCATATTTGAATGAATGCACATAAAATAAATAAATAAAATGTTCAGTATAAAATAAAGAAATAAAGTTCTTAGAAATAGACTTATAAACTACAGTGGATGGTTGACCGATTAACTGGACAGATTAAACATTTTGATAATCTCTCTTGACCCACACGTGCTTTTTTGGGGGGGCTTCATTTGCAAT
Source organism: Thalassophryne amazonica (assembly GCF_902500255.1). Taxonomy (NCBI): domain Eukaryota; kingdom Metazoa; phylum Chordata; class Actinopteri; order Batrachoidiformes; family Batrachoididae; genus Thalassophryne; species Thalassophryne amazonica. The sequence continues at coordinate 78,108,459 of NC_047104.1, forward strand.
CCAGTGTTAAGGCAGGCTTGTCTGAGTGGCGTCTGTATGACAGTGGCCAGAAGTGACGGCCTAGAGGTTAAAGTGGTAGACTTGTGACTAATGACCCTCTGTTCCATTCCCTGTCAGACTGGAACACAGTTGAGTGCCGTGTATGGCAGCACTTCAACATTGACGTGTGGATGTATGAATGAGAGACATTGTTATGAAGCACATGGAGTTTCTATAGTAGATGGAAAAACAAAACATGCTATAAAAACGCAGTCCATTTACATAGAGATCCTTGCCATGCTACTAGGCACTTCTCATGATATTTTCGCTGATTCAGTGGTGACAAGAAGTACTTTACTTTGATATTAATGCTAGTTACTTTTTATGTAAATTAAGTTTTTATTCTCAGAAATGAGGAGATGCTGCTCTGTGATGATAAATGCCAAGTGTAGTAAAATGTTTGTTTTTTGATTACCTGTGGGCATTTTTTTTTACTTGATTCATTTTTCTATAATTGGATTGTAAACAGTGCTGATCTACTTCAGCAAGCAGGCTTTAGGAATGTCAAATAAATGTTCATTTAAGTACACCATTTTTTGTCTTGTTATTATTAAATTGTAGTTAATCACGTGCAAAAAAAAAAAATGTTGGTATTGTGTGATATTGGTCAGCGACTAGTTGTAGCTAATAATCTTTATATACACTTTTCTCCAACTTAATTTGTGTATCCTCAGCCTCGGATTCAGAAAGTGACATTTCACCTGAGAAGAGAGCAAGAGTAGGTGACGTGCCCAAGGGTGAGGAGTCATCATCGTCGTCATCATCTTTTTCCGTGTCATCCAGTGGCTCTAAACAGCGGAGCCGCAAACGTTGTCATCGTTGCCAAACCAAACTAGAACTGGTACAGCAAGAGCTGGGTTCCTGCCGCTGTGGTATGATGCTGCATCACTGTCTGAACATGCATTGTGATTTTTTTTTTTTTTTTTTTTTTTTAAAACCTGATGTTACCTCTAAACCCACCCATGCTTCAATACACACACACACACACACACACACACACACACACATACAGAGTAATAGGTGTTTAAGATGTTAATCACATTTTGCTTTAGGATCACTGTAAAATGGAATTCAGTCACAACACTTGTTTGACTTGTGTGAAGGTCACTTCTTTCACATGCTGACAAGTGAAAACAGAAACATAAGTGCCATTAATTTGATTGCACTGCAATGACTGCATTATTAACACACACTGTACAACTTGGCAATATCTTCTGCAGTTACTATGTTGTGAACACTTATTAGTTTGTGTCTGAGTACGGACGAAACTACATAAAGTGATGTGAGTCGTATTGGCTCCAGTTTAAAATAAATAAATGGCAGCGGCAGTAGTGGAGTCGGACTTGTGAAACTGTGTAAAACGCTTTAAGTTTACATCTAGGTAGTAACTTTCAAGGAGCAAATTTGAAAATCGTCTTGCTTACAATAAGATGATAATTAAAGAGGTCATGTACTGCAAAACATTTTTACCTGCCTTTTATGTTTTCATGTGTTTGAAGTTTAATGTTGAATATTTCCAAAGTTCCACAGTTCTGTGAGTGCTTTCATAGACATTTGTTGTAGAATTTGAGTTATAATGTAATTTAGATAGGTAAACTCTTTGAACCATGTGATTGATTACTGTGAGGGCAATTGAGAAGTTTTGAGCCTGATCCAGATGAAGTAGGGCATCGTTCTCTTGGAATGCAAAAGATGGAGAACCACACCCTGTTTTTTTCTGGGTCAGGCTCAAAACCTCTGTTACCCCATGTATATATGGATATTTTTTCTAAGCACATTCACAAGTCCATGTTTTCTAGCAAAAGTACAAGCAGTGAATGTATATCATAATTTCAAAGCTTGTCTTTCCTCTACCGTTAAACTAGTTTTATTTCTTACAATTGTGATGATAGTTGAATAATTACTGATAATAAAGAATGTCATAATAAGAAGCTATGATCACAGTTTACTGTGTTCCCAAAAATGCTGCACGTCTGTCTGTGTTCCATCATTAGGATGTCACATCACTGAAGGTTGTAGGTGTGCCGGAAAAATCGATTCACGTCCGAATCGCGATTCTTATTTATTACAATAATGAATCGATCCAAAATGTCCAAGAATCGATTTTTAAAAAGCATTTTTAAAACATTTCCTTGCTTACTCGCTGCGTGTACTGTTTGTCAGGCAACGGCTTCCGTACTACAGCGTCCCCGCGAGAGGAGGGTCCGGCATAGAGTTCAGTGGCTGCAGCTTAGCATGGCGGACGAAGAGCTAATTCAGCCAGCACTGTCTTTGCTGAAGGCAAATGTTTGAGCGCATTTTGGATTTTTATTATTTGCTGTGTAAGGAGGAGCTTGACATGACTTGTGCAGTGTACAAAATCTGCAAAATGAAAGTCAAGTACTTCGGAAACACTTCAAATCCGCAAGCCCACATGCGACGCCATGACCCGGAGCTAAAAGAAGTGGAGCAGCGGTCTCTGCCAACTACTGACCAGCGCACACTCCATCACTTCACTAAACTGCCAGTCAACTCTGAACGAGCAAAGCAGATAAGTAAATTTACATCTAGAATCACTTGATTAACCATGTAAAGCTGCATTTTCTTAAACATTAACATTTTTTAAGTAATATAACTATTTCTCAGAGCACTTTGAATCAAAAATCGATTCTGAATCGAATCGTCACCCCAAGAATCGGAATCGAATTGAATCGTGAGTTGTTGTACGATTCACATCCCTAGAAGGTTGGCACCTGTGCAGAAATCAAATTCAGCACTTTAGTGGCACTTTCAGAGGAGACATTCCTGTCATACTTCATTATGGGACAGAACACACAAGCCCATAAATGGATTTGACAGTAGTTAATGTGAAGAATCATAAATACAGACTATTAATTTAGTGATTACTTTTGGGAATTTGACATAAATGGATTGAAGTGTGTTTATTACCCATGTTTGTGAGTTGACAGAAGTCCCAGTGCCCAGAGTGCTTTTGCTAGCTTTGGGGCCTGTTAGCGAAAGCTTAAATGGTTCACACAACACATAAACCATAAGCCAATTACCACAAACATTAATGCTGTTTAAACTAATACTTGGCCCCTAATCAACTTGTTTGCATACAAATTAAGGTACTTAAAAAGTCACAGCTCTTTCCCATTTAAACACCATCTGCTTAAATCCACACAATAATTTGTAAATTGGAAATTGACTTCTTTTTTTTTTTTTTTTCGTTTTTTAAATCATGCAGTTGTTAATGCACCGGCCATCCATCCTTAATAGCTAAATGCCTGCTATCAAAACATACTTTATACAGCCTGAAAGGGAAATGTTGGTAATTATGGTGATTTCTGACTGTTGCAGTAATTGAACATTGCTTTTGCTAATGGTACTGCAGAATGTTTTGCAGCGTAATCCAAGAAGGTTCAATAATGAGTTGAAAACATGAACGCATTTCAGAATATAAATGGGGGAAGATGGCTCCACTCCAGCTGAGTGTCTGATCTAATGTTGTCACACTCGATAGACATACTTTACTGGATGGTCAGATTAAAGTCAGTTCAAGCACTGTGGTTCTCCTCTGACATAGAAATCCCACAGAGAACCATATAGCTGCTGGCCTTTTCACTTGTCGTTCAGCTTGAAAGAAATAGGCCTGAATAACATTTATACATTTCAAACCACTATTCAAACCAGCATTGATTTTCTGACATTGCACTACAATAATACTGACTAGACCTCTCTCTCTCTCTCAGTCAGTGAATTGTTAGATGTATACAATATTTATCTAGTGGTACGCAACATGACAGAATGAGCGAATATTTTTGAAGCGTGTGGTATGGCAAACTGTGTTGTTCTCATGTGCATATGTTGATGGAATCATGCACATTATTTACATTATAGCATGCTGTACAGAATATATCTGTTGTTGGTCACTCACAGGTTTTTAAATTTAGAAAGTGTAAATAGTTCTCATTTTCACACTTTTTGTTGGGTCAGTGTGTCAAACAACTCACAACCCATGACAAAAATGAACCCGTTTATGCCCAGATTTTTTTTTTTTAAGTGGAAAAAGTTGCATCAGTACCTTTTGAGATTTTTTTTATTGTCAGTAGAAAATGACAGTGATACACTTCAGCAACAATTGTTGCCAGTGGGGTAAAATGGGTTAAAGAATCACCACACATACAGGATGTTAAACCATCATTTTTCCTTTGTAGAAAATAAACAAATAACAGATTTGAAAACAAAACACATTCAGTTCACATGCTGAATAATCACAGCAACTATGATTACTTGAATTAGTGGCTTACTGTTTCCCACAGCAGGTAGAGGGAAAAAAGATGCAGTTGGTCAGTATTGAAAATTATAGTCACCTTGTCGTTTGCATTTCTAAAAAAATATGTTTGCAATTATAATAAATACTCGCGTGTTGCCCGTGGGGATCCACGGCAATCACTTGCGCTCACACAATGTTTTTTAATTGTTTGTGCAATGTTCACGTGAAGTTCACAAAATTATTTCAAAATTTTCTTTGAGCACTTGGACAAAGCCGCACGCAGTTTATACACAATTGAATACACCACAAAGACAAGATATTTAATGTTCAAACTGATAAACTTTATTGTTTTTGTGCAAATATCTGCTTAGTTTGAAATGGATGCCTGGAACATTTTCAAAAAAAATCCTGGGACAGTGGAAACAATGCTCAAAGAACACCTGTTTGGAACATTCCACAGGTGAACAGATTAGATCAGATGGAGCAGGTGAGTGTCATGATTGGGTATAAAAGGAGCATCCCCAAAAAGCTCAATGGTTCACAAGCAAAGATGGGGCGAGGATCACTACTTTGTGAACAACTGCGTGAAAAAATAGTCCAACAGTTTAAGAACAATGTTTCTCAACAATCAGTTGCAAGGAATTTAGGGATTCCATCATCTACAGTCCATAATATAATCAGAAGATTCAGAGAATCTGGAGAACTTTCTACACATAAGCAGCAAGGCCGAAAACCAACATTGAATACCCGTGACCTTCGATCCCTCAGGCGGCACTGCATTAAAAACAGTCATCATTGTGTAAAAGATCTTAACACGTGGGCTCAGGAACACCAGAAAACCACTGTCAGTTAAGCACAGTTATTGAAGCACTTTAAAAAGCAAACAAAAAAATAAAATAGTGGGGGGGTCGGCAGTAAATTTCCTGCAACTTGAAATATCTGTATGAGAAGCTTAATAACTCACATGTTGCTGATTCGCTTTGGGATTTCTTTTTATTTGTCACCTGTATTTTTGGTACAGTGATCTTTTGTAATGTATTTTTGTAAAGTACATGTATTGGTCTATATTTGTGTCATTACGGAACTCTGTTAAATAGCTACTTTGCCTTTCTTGCCCTCAAACCCCTCACCCACTCTCTAGGTTATGTCTTCTGTATGCTGCACCGTCTTCCAGAGCAACACGAGTGTATGTTTGACCACTTGGGCCGTGGCCGGCAAGAAGCTGTCCTCAAGATGGTCAAGCTTGATCGCAAGGTTGGCCGTTCTTGCCAGCGCATTGGTGAGGAGTGCTCCTGAGTGGCTGATGTGCATTTGGATGTTGTCAGCACTACCAGGGATTTAAATTATTATTCTGGCCCCCCCACCCACCCCCGGCTTTCATGGCTTTAGTTTTTGTTTTGTTTTGTTTATTTTTGGTACAAGCTTCCACTTATTTTTAAATTGGGTAACTCCGTACATCCCACCCTTACCCCAGTTTCTGCTTCTCTTGGTTTGATCACATTCCCACTGCTGGTATGCCTTTTGGTAAATCCAATCCCAGGAAAACTATAATAGCAAAGGAAGTGTATACACCACCCCCTCCCCAATTGTTGTTGTTCAAGCCTCTGAATATAAAAGGGCAAATGGACAAAGGGAAGAAAAGAAGAAAAACTTTTTTTTTTTCTTTTTTTACAAATGTTTGCCCCAGAAGCCCATTGAAGACTATACCTTTTACCTCAAGAAACATCAAAGACTGGGTGGGAAGTGGAGGAGGAAGGAGGGATGTTTTCCTCTTTGTATACACCATTGCTTTGGCGCTGCACAGACTGTGCTCTTTACCTCAGTATCACACAGAGCCGTTAATGCCTCGGTGCTGTGGACTTTCTGACGAACCCATTGAGTCTCTGTCAGTGTCTTACTCTCTTACTGGTCCCCTCTGTTAAACTAAAGTTTTTGGAATGCACATCATCATCACACCCATCCACCTCAGGTTATGAGAGTATCAAAGCCCTCCTTCCTCTTACTTGCAAATTTCTACTAACTGCTGCAGGATACCTTTTACTACTTTAACAATAGTTTTGAAGGCATTACGCCTGATGACAAGGACACTGGATAACGTGGATTGCGGAAACAAATCCAAGTTCATAAGATGACGTGTGAGAAAGGACTCAAACAAAACACACTGCTTCAAGCAGTGTGCTTGTCCTTGGATAGTTCTGGAGGGTAAGTTTCAGAATGTGATTGATCATGACTTTTAGAGGAGTCTTAGTCTTCCTTTTTCTGTCTTGTTTTTCTTTTACACCCTAATGCCCCCCCACTTTCAGGCATTACTTCTCCACATCCAGCTCCTCTTTTTACAAACTTCAGCATATCGAATAGATGGATTTGTGCTGGATCCGTTTGCATGGGCCACGTCCACAGATTGCTATATGTTTAATTCTTATACTGTTTGAAGCTTCGCTGTCATTTACCTCCAGCATTAGCAGGCAAAATTAAATTCACACATTTACACTACCAGTCGAAAGTTTGCACACGCAGAGTGTGTGCAAACGTTTGACTGGTAATGTTCTTCAGAGTAAATCACATTTGAGTGTCGCCCATGGGTTGCTATTTGGGTTGGTGATATTATTTATCATAAACTCTTGGTAAACATCTTCATTTTAATGACTCATAGTTTAAGGTGATTTGTTGGCTGGAATGTACAGTGTTGAAAATGAAAATCAGAATATCATTATTTTTGTTTTCCTGGTAGTCTATAAGAGAAATTGAAAATGCATAATATGTGAATATTCTGTTAAGAAAACCTCATTTAAAGCCCTTTTGTTTCAGATGAATTTACAATTAAGTGTTGAGCTGCATTTTTCAGGTTGTGGTATCAAAGGGACATGGCAAAGATGATTATTTTTTGGTTCCATTGCTTTAATTTTTGCTTCTCCTTTTGAATGTTTTCTTTTATTGAGACAAAAATAAACTTAATTAGACAAAGTGAATGTCTCCACATGCCCTTACTGATATTATGAATTGAGCAGATAAAGGAAGAAAAGTCCTTCATGAAATAATTGTGTAGAAATGAGTTTTTACAATGTTTTACAGTGTTATGCTGGCTCTGCTGTGCCCTAACATCCTCCCAGTTTTTGATAGTAATGTACGTCTGTTTACTGCTCACAGAGCTACAAAGCTACTCTCATTTACTTAACAAAACAGTTTTGTGTGTTTGTGCATGCATGTTCGATAATAGAGAATTTTAACTAGTCTTCTGACAGCAGCAATGAGTCTTGAGGGTTGGCTGCAACAATTAAAATTGAAGTGGGGGGGGGGGGGCAACATGTGTAGCTATGATCAAAAGGCATCTTCAGAAGTAGAGCTTTGGCAGACTACCAGTGTAATCTCTCACCCGTCATATTTACCTGAACTGTGCAGAACCATGGAAGATTAAATCTCAATATACAGTAATTGTTTCTCCTCTCAAGGTGGATGAAACATTGTGTAGTGTTGCACAACAAAAGTTTGAAACTTGCCTTTCATCTCCTTTATATATATATTTCAATTTCAATTTACTTTCATTTATATAGCGCCAAATCACAACAGAGTTGCCTCAAAGCGCTTCACTCAGGTAAGGTCTAACCTTAACCTTAAGAGCAACAGTGGTAAGGAAAACTTCCTCTGAGGAAGAAACCTCAAGCAGACCAGACTCAAAGGGGTGACCTTCTGCTTGGGCCATGCTACAAACATAAATTACAGAATAATTCCCAGAACAATTCACGGACGAATATACAAGAAATGCTATTGCGCACAGGACAGGAGAATTGCCAACACAAACACAACTCCCATCTCTGGATGGAGCTGCACCTTATACAGAGAGGAAAAAACAGAATCAGGCATCAGAAACACAAGAAATACTGTATAATTTGTCAGCATTAAACAACTAGAAAAACAGAAATACTAAGGTGATCGCTGGCCACTAGCCCTAAACTTCACTAAAAGACCCAGAATTTAGGTAAAGTTGAGGCCGCGGCCCGCTCCAATTACTAATAAAATGAATTAAAAGAGTAAAAAGCATAAAACAAAACTGTACCAGTATGCTAGCCATATGAAAGGGGAAAATAAGTGCGTCTTAAGTCTGGACTTGAAAGTTTCCACAGAATCTGACTGTTTTATTGACGCAGGGAGATCATTCCACAGAACAGGGGCACGATAAGAGAAAGCTCTGACCCGCAGACTGCTTATTCACCTTAGGGACACAAAGTAGTCCTGCACCCTGAGAACATAAAGCCCGGGCCGGTACGTAAGGTTTAATTAGGTCAGCTAGGTAGGATGGTGCCAGTCCATGAATAATTTTATAGGTTAGTAGCAGAACCTTAAAATCTGATCTCACTGGGACAGGAAGCCATTGAAGGGATGCCAAAATGGGTGTAATGTGGTCGAACTTTCTGCTTCATGTCAAAAGTCTGGCTGCAGCATTTTGAACCAATTGGAGACCGCTAATGCTAGACTGTGGTAAACCAGAAAATAGAACATTGCAGTAGTCCAATCTAGAAGAGATAAATGCATGGATCAGGGTCTCAGCATCAGCCATAGACAGGATGGGACGAATCTTCGCTATATTTCGCAGGTGGAAGAAAGCAGTCCTAGTAATATTTCTAATGTGGAGGCCAAAGGACAATGAAGGATCAAAAATTACCCCAAGGTTCCTCACTTTGTCAGTGTGATGTATGACACACGAGCCGAGGCTGAGCGTTAACTGGTCAAATTGATGCCGATGTCTCACTGGACCAAGAACCATCATTTCAGTCTTATCAGAGTTTAAAAGTAGGAAGTTTCTAGACATCCAACTTCTCACTGCTGCAAGGCAGTCTTCTAAGGATTTTATGTGAACGAGATTACCAGCAGTTATCGGTATGTGGGTGATTCTTAGACTACGGGCACTTATTATGTCCTTTGATCATATTGTATGAAAAACAGAAAAAAGGGGAAATTTCACACTTTTATAGTTATCTTTACAGTGAAAGTGTGTTAAGAAATTTGTTCTAGTAGTCTATGATGACTTTTTCACCTTTTTTCAGCATCATTATATGCAAATATTGCCGTTTTGTGCTTGTCCCACACCCAGACTTTTGATCTTCAATGATAAAAATGAATGGTAAAGAAACGTTTTTTCTAATGTTTTAAAATATCTCTGAATAAAATATCAGTAAAATAATCAAAACATAATTGGGGTATTCAATGTCATACAACTGTTGTGATTTTTTTAAACAAAATGTAGTTGTCCCACACTATTGCCGTAATTTCCACCACAACACTGTAATGTCCCTTTAAACAGTTTGTATGAAAGATTGTTTGGGTAGTTTTTATGGAGATAAACAGTGACATCAGAGCACATGTATATAGCACCAAATCACAACAAACAGTTGCCCCAAGGCGCTTTATATTGTAAGGCAATGGTGTGGTGGAAATTACATTTACAAGGCCAATAGTGCCCGTAGTTAAAGAATCACCCATGTATAACTGAGTATCATCTGCATAGCAGTGAAAGCTAATCCCAAAACGCTGCAATATGTGCCCAAGGGGTGCTATATAAAGGGAGAAAAGCAGGGGGCTTAAGACAGACCCCTGTGGAACCCCAAATTTCATGTCACCAAGGTTAGAGGTAGTGTTACTGTACAAAACACAGTGAGAACGACTGGTCAAGTATGACGTCAGCCAAGCAAGGGCACTCCCAGTAATCCCAAAATGATTTTCCAGCCTATCAAATAGAATATGATGATCCACTGTATCAAATGCAGCACTGAGATCTAACAGCAACAGAACCGTAGTGGTGTACGAATCCATTGTAAGCAGAAGATCATTCACTACTTTAGTGAGAGCCGTCTCTGTGGAATGATATTTTCTAAAAGCAGACTGCAGTGGCTCAAAGAGATATTCTACGAAGCTGCCGTGACACCACTTTCCAGAATTTTAGAGAAAAATTATAGATTTGATATTGGCCGATAGTTTGTCAATACACTAGGGTCAAGATTAGTTTTCTTAAGTAATGGTTTAATTAAGTAATATATTGAGACTCACTGGGCATATGAATAGTATTTACTGCTAATATTTATTTAAAACAGGCTTTAGGTGTGACATCATTTCTGTAACCTCGACACTGCCCAAGAATTTTCAAAGATAACATAATGCTGTAGTTTTTGACAGTGCTTGAGGTACACATGGTTACTTGATGGGTTTTGCAGAATTTTGTGTAGGTCATTAACAGGCCAGAAAAGAATGTTTACAATTTATCATACCTGCATGTAGAATCAGTGCATGTGAGGGTATTGTTTTCAGTCCTGTGTATCCATGTGTGAACATCATAACCAGTTTTGATCAAATTTGGACCAAACTCAATCAATCAATCAATTTTATTTATATAGCGCCAAATCACAACAAACAGTTGCCCCAAGGCGCTTTATATTGTAAGGCAAGGTCATACAATAATTACATAAAAACCCCAATGGTCAAAACGACCCCCTGTGAGCAAGCACTTGGCGACAGTGGGAAGGAAAAACTCCTTTTTAACAGGAAGAAACCTCCAGCAAAACCAGGCTCAGGGAGGGGCAGTCTTCTGCTGGGACTGGTTGGGGCTGAGGGAAAAAACCAGGAAAAAGACATGCCGTGAAGGGGGGCAGAGATCGATCACTAATGATTAAATGCAGAGTGATGCATACGGAGCAAAAAGAGAAAGAAACACTCAGTGCATTATGGGAACCCCCCAGCAGTCTAAGTCTATAGCAGCATAACTAAGGGATGGTTCAGGGTCACCTGATCCAGCCCTAACTATAAGCTTTAGCAAAAAGGAAAGTTTTAAGCCTAATCTTAAAAGTAGAGAGGGTGTCTGTCTCCCTGATCCGAATTGGGAGCTGGTTCCACAGGAGAGGAGCCTGAAAGCTGAAGGCTCTGCCTCCCATTCTACTCTTACAAACCCTAGGAACTACAAGTAAGCCTGCAGTCTGAGAGCGAAGCACTCTATTGGGGTGATATGGTACTATGAGGTCCCTAAGATAAGAAGGGACCTGATTATTCAAAACCTTATAAGTAAGAAGAAGAATTTTAAATTCTATTCTAGAATTAACAGGAAGCCAATGAAGAGAGGCCAATATGGGTGAGATATGCTCTCTCCTTCTAGTCCCCGTCAGTACTCTAGCTGCAGCATTTTGAATTAACTGAAGGCTTTTCAGGGAACTTTTAGGACAACCTGATAATAATGAATTACAATAGTCCAGCCTAGAGGAAATAAATGCATGAATTAGTTTTTCAGCATCACTCTGAGACAAGACCTTTCTAATTTTAGAGATATTGCGTAAATGCAAAAAAGCAGTCTTACATATTTGTTTAATATGCGCTTTGAATGACATATCCTGATCAAAAATGACTCCAAGATTTCTCACAGTCTTACTAGAGATCAGGGTAATGCCATCCAGAGTAAGGATCTGGTTAGACACCATGTTTCTAAGATTTGTGGGGCCAAGTACAATTTCAGTTTTATCTGAGTTTAAAAGCAGGAAATTAGAGGTCATCCATGTCCTTATGTCTGTAAGACAATCCTGCAGTTTAGCTAATTGGTGTGTGTCCTCTGGCTTCATGGATAGATAAAGCTGGGTATCATCTGCGTAACAATGAAAATTTAAGCAATGCCGTCTAATAATACTGCCTAAGGGAAGCATGTATAAAGTGAATAAAATTGGTCCTAGCACAGAACCTTGTGGAACTCCATAATTAACCTTAGTCTGTGAAGAAGATTCCCCATTTACATGAACAAATTGTAATCTATTAGATAAATATGATTCAAACCACCGCAGCGCAGTGCCTTTAATACCTATGGCATGCTCTAATCTCTGTAATAAAATTTTATGGTCAACAGTATCAAAAGCAACACTGAGGTCTAACAGAACAAGCACAGAGATGAGTCCACTGTCTGAGGCCATAAGAAGATCATTTGTAACCTTCACTAATGCTGTTTCTGTACTATGATGAATTCTAAAACCTGACTGAAACTCTTCAAATAGACCATTCCTCTGCAGATGATCAGTTAGCTGTTTTACAACTACCCTTTCAAGAATTTTTGAGAGAAAAGGAAGGTTGGAGATTGGCCTATAATTAGCTAAGATAGCTGGGTCAAGTGATGGCTTTTTAAGTAATGGTTTAATTACTGCCACCTTAAAAGCTTGTGGTACATAGCCAACTAATAAAGATAGATTGATCATATTTAAGATCGAAGCATTAAATAATGGTAGGGCTTCCTTGAGCAGCCTGGTAGGAATGGGGTCTAATAGACATGTTGATGGTTTGGAGGAAGTAACTAATGAAAATAACTCAGACAGAACAATCGGCGAGAAAGAGTCTAACCAAATACCGGCATCACTGAAAGCAGCTAAAGATAACGATACGTCTTTGGGATGGTTATGTGTAATTTTTTCTCTAATAGTTAAAATTTTATTAGCAAAGAAAGTCATGAAGTCATTACTAGTTAAAGTTAAAGGAATACTCGGCTCAATAGAGCTCTGACTCTGTCAGCCTGGCTACAGTGCTGAAAAGAAACCTGGGGTTGTTCTTATTTTCTTCAATTAGTGATGAGAAGTAAGATGTCCTAGCTTTACGGAGGGCTTTTTTTTATAGAGCAACAGACTCTTTTTCCAGGCTAAGTGAATATCTTCTAAATTAGTGAGATGCCATTTCCTCTCCAACTTACGGGTTATCTGCTTTAAGCTGGAGTGGAAGATTGCTGCTAATCCTCCGCCTCAGCCCGTGCTACGAGCGTTCTGGCAGTTAGTGTGACTCGGGGGTGTTGACTCATTTAAACTAACATATTCATCCTGCTGTAACCAGGTTTCTGTAAGGCAGAATAAATCAATATGTTGATCAATTATTATATCATTTACTAACAGGGACTTAGAAGAGAGATACCTAATGTTTAATAGACCACATTTAACTGTTTTAGTCTGTGGTGCAGTTGAAGGTGCTATATTATTTTTTCTTTTTGAATTTTTATGCTTAAATAGATTTTTGCTGGTTATTGGTGGTCTGGGAGCAGACACCGTCTCTATGGGGATGGTGTAATGAGGGGATGACAGGGGGAGAGAAGCTGCAGAGAGGTGTGTAAGACTACAACTCTGCTTCCTGGTCCCAACCCTGGATAGTCACGGTTTGGAGGATTTAAGAAAATTGGCCAGATTTCTAGAAATGAGAGCTGCTCCATCCAAAGTGGGATGGATGCCGTCTCTCCTAACAAGACCAGGTTTTCCCCAGAAGCTTTGCCAATTATCTATGAAGCCCACCACATTTTTTGGACACCACTCAGACAGCCAGCAATTCAAGGAGAACATGCGGCTAAACATGTCACTCCCGGTCCGATTGGGGAGGGGCCCAGAGAAAACTACAGAGTCCGACATTGTTTTTGCAAAGTTACACACCGATTCATGTTAATTTTAGTGACCTCCGATTGGCGTAAACGGGTGTCATTACTGCCGACATGAATTACAATCTTACCAAATTTACGCTTAGCCTTAGCCAGCAGTTTCAAATTTCCTTAAATGTCGCCTGCTCTGGCCCCCGGAAGACAATTGACTATGGTTGCTGGTGTCGCTAAGTTCACATTTCTCAAAACAGAGTCGCCAATAACCAGAGTTTGTTCCTCGGCGGGTGTGTCGCCGAGTGGGGAAAAACGGTTAGAAATGTGAACGGGTTGGCGGTGTACACCAGGCTTCTGTTTAGGGCTACGCTTCCTCCTCACAGTCATCCAGTCGGCCTGCTTTCCCGGCTGCTCGGGATCTGCCAGAGGGAAACTAACGGCGGCTAAGCTACCTTGGTCCACACCGACTACAGGGGCCTGGCTAGCTGTAGAATTTTCCACGGTGCGGAGCCGAGTCTCCAATTCGCCCAGCCTGGCCTCCAAAGCTATGAATAAGCTACACTTATTACAAGTACCATTACTGCTAAAGGAGGCCGAGGAATAACTAAACATTTCACACCCAGAGCAGAAAAGTGCGGGAGAGACAGGAGAAGCCGCCATGCTAAACCGGCTAAGAGCTAGTAGCTGCGCTAAGCTAGCGGATTCCTAAAAACACACAAAGCGAATAATGTGTAAATAATTTAGAGGTGATTCAGCAGAGGGAGTGCTTTAGTTAAGGCACATGAAGATTACACTGTGAAACAAATCGTTATCTAGTTATCTAGATCAATCTAACTGCACAGATTAAACAGCTAACAGATACAGCAAAACACCGCTGTGCTCCGGAACAGGAAGTGATACAATACCGCAGTGAGAGCAAACCACCAGTAGAGGCAAGCAAGAGCAAAAAAATGAATCTCAGATAAACTCAGATAAGTAGTGCAATAAAGAGTTTGGTTACCACTTTGTAAATGTGGGTTTGATTCCCAGTCATGCTGCCTGTTTATGTCCTTGGACAAGATATTACTTCTGCATTGTCCCGCTCCAGCATTCAGTAAATGAAAGTATCACTTGGCTGGGTAAGCAACCTATGTCTGACTGGCATCTCGTCCTGGGGGAATCATAGACCAGGGCTGTGAAATGGAAACTGTAAAATCCGAGGAAAATTTGCAGGGGGTCTGGGGGGGCGCAGCTCCCCAGGAGCCAGGGTCTATGGCCTTGTGGGGCCAAAGAAACTAAATTAAATTTTCATCTACTGATACATTTTCAACATCTCCTGGAAGAACAAATCTCAAAATTAGTGCATATTTAAATGATCCTAGATTCAACCTTTCATTTGAACCATCAGTGATCATGTTGAAATAACAGAATACGACATGGAAGTAGGACCTGTAATGAGTTTCCTTTTAATTGTAAACCAAATTATGCATTAACTCAAAACAATTAAACTACATGAAATTCATGAAGACTGAAAAGACCATGTCAAAAACCACAGCTAAAGATTGAAGAATATTTTAAAAATCAGGGTAAAATATCAATAACATACCTTATAGTAAAAAAGCCACACATTCTTGTGTAAATTCCTGTAAATCCACTCGAAGCCAGTGTCTTTTTTTCCCATGAAAAAAGTCTACATTAACAAAAACTAATTTTACATTGTTGTGTAAATTGATGTAGCCTAAATTCATTCAAAGCGACAATGTCTTTTTTTTCAATGAAAGAAAGTCTAGATTAATGAAAGAAAAAAGGCACATAACCTTTTCTGAAATCCTGTTTGAACAGCACAATGTTTATTTTCCAGAGAGAGAAAAAAAAAAATTCTTACCAGTTCCGCGGATCCGTGGAGTTTTCACAGCCCTGATAGACTTTCATATTGCATATTGATTTGGCACAAATTTTATACCAAATGCCCTTCCTGGCGCAACTCCACATTAGATGGGGAAATGTGGCAGGGGTGGGGTTTGAACCAAGAACATTTTGTACTGAAACCAAGTGAGCGAACCACTTGGCCACCACCCGGAACCTCATTTAATGTATATTTTACATCTTAAACAAAATTGCCCCATACACTCTCATATTTGAAAGTGAGGTGCAGACTGGCACTCGCTATCACCTGACAAAGTTTTATCTAATTCAGATTGTGAATTTTGTGGACATTTGAATGTAACATTGAACAGCCCATTTGGCTTACATCTCAGTAAAGTGCTTCAGTCACTCTCATTTGTCACAATGACGTGCACTCTCACTGAATAGACTAAAGGTGCTTTGACACGTGCACAACTTGCACGCATATCGTCATGATGATCCCATCCCCTGTGTTACCAGCTGGATGCAGTGCTTTGTTCCACCGTCTGCCATGCATTCTGCGCTGAATGCTGCGTATATAAAATAATTATTTCATAGCGGATTAATCATTTTCTCTGCAAGTTTGCTGCTGAAAACGGCTCTAATCGCTTCTTGAATCACAGAGGACCGCTCCAGCCGGAGCTGTTCGTGCGTGCTGAACAAACTGGAGAAAGCCTTCGGAGCCATCTAAAAAGCTAATTTGTCATGTTTACATTGTCATGGCTTGGTAAAACAGTTCTTTCCTTCTTGTGTGCATCTGTGAACGTATGTTTATGATAGATTTAACATCTTATTCAGACGAGCTGCGCTCTGATGCAGTGCGCTGACGCAATCACTCCCAATATTCACTACTACTTTACTCAACTTGATGAGCTACACGTAGTGTTTTGGCAAGCAGATCACGCCACATATCAATGCCGTGCAAGTGTCAGGGCACCTTAAGTTTGATCAGCATCTGATCTGTATAGTGGATTCAGCAGATATTTGATTTTAACATTGAAAAGCCCTTTTGAGCTATTTTTTGTATTATATTTAAGCTCATGAAAATCCACTTCCAACAGGGCTTTGACCTTGAAAATTTTTCCAAGGTAAAAATTTGCGCAATTGGAGACGTTTGCAGAGATTTGCTCTCTTTGAGTACGGTGCTCTAGTAGTGAGGTTTTTTTTGTTTTTTTTGTCATTTTGTATTGATTTTCCTTATTTATATAGTGGTGGAACAGTGCCCTCAGTTGTACTGCATTGTGTAGTACAACTGCACAATGCCAAGATAAATAGCTGACTGTTAGACACTGGTGGAGGTATGCATTCTGTTAACTCAGTTCTCTCCTGACATAGAATGAAACACCAGAGTTGGCATTCAGTCATAGTACACTCAACAAAAATATAAACGCAACACTTTTGGTTTTGCTCCCATTTTGTATGAGATGAACTCAAAGATCTAAAACTTTTTCCACATACACAATATCACCATTTCCCTCAAATATTGTTCACAAACCAGTCTAAATCTGTGATAGTGAGCACTTCTCCTTTGCTGAGATAATCCAACCCACCTCACAGGTGTGCCATATCAAGATGCTGATTAGACACCATGATTAGTGCACAGGTGTGCCTTAGACTGCCCACAATAAAAGGCCACTCTGAAAGGTGCAGTTTTATCACACAGCACAATGCCACAGATGTCGCAAGATTTGAGGGAGCGTGCAATTGGCATGCTGACAGCAGGAATGTCAACCAGAGCTGTTGCTCGTGTATTGAATGTTCATTTCTCTACCATAAGCCGTCTCCAAAGGCGTTTCAGAGAATTTGTCAGTACATCCAACCAGCCTCACAACCACAGACCACGTGTAACCACACCAGCCCAGGACCTCCACATCCAGCATGTTCACCTCCAAGATCGTCTGAGACCAGCCACCCGGACAGCTGCTAAAACAATCGGTTTGCATAACCAAAGAATTTCTGCACAAACTGTCAGAAACCGTCTCAGGGAAGCTCATCTGCATGCTCGTCGTCCTCATCGGGGTCTCGACCTGACTCCATTTCATCGTCGTAACCGACTTGAGTGGGCAAATGCTCACATTTGCTGGCGTTTGGCACGTTGGAGAGGTGTTCTCTTTACAGATGAATCCCGGTTCACACTGTTCAGGGCAGATGGCAGACAGCGTGTGTGGCGTCGTGTGGGTGAGCGGTTTTCTGATGTCAATGTTGTGGATCGAGTGGCCCATGGTGGCGATACAATAATTACGTAAAAACCCCAACGGTCAAAACGACCCCCTGTGAGCAAGCACTTGGCGACAGTGGGAAGGAAAAACTCCCTTTTAACAGGAAGAAACCTCCAGCAGAACCAGGCTCAGGGAGGGGCAGTCTTCTGCTGGGACTGGTTGGGGCTGAGGGGAGAGAATCGGGAAAAAGACATGCTGTGGAAGAGAGCAGAGATCAATCACTAATGATTAAATGCAGAGTGGTACATACAGAGCAAAAAAAAGAAACACTCAGTGCATCATGGGAACCCCCCAGCAGTCTAAGTCTATAGCAGAATAACTAAGGGATGGTTCAGGGTCACCTGATCCAGCCCTAACTATAAGCTTTAGCAAAAAGGAAAGTTTTAAGCCTAATCTTAAAAGTAGAGAGGGTGTCTGTCTCCCTGATCTGAATTGGGAGCTGGTTCCTAGGGTTTGTGCTACTCTTACAAACCTTAGGAACTACAAGTAAGCCTGCAGTCTGAGAGCGAAGCGCTCTATTGGGGTGATATGGTACTATGAGGTCCCTAAGATAAGATGGGACCTGATTATTCAAAACCTTACAAGTAAGAAGAAGAATTTTAAATTCTATTCTAGAATTAACAGGAAGCCAATGAAGAGAGGCCAATATGGGTGAGATATGCTCTCCTAGTCCCCGTTAGTACTCTAGCTGCAGCATTTTGAATTAACTGAAGGCTTTTCAGGGAACTTTTAGGACAACCTGATAATAATGAATTACAATAGTCCAGCCTAGAGGAAATAAATGCATGAATTAGTTTTTCAGCGTCACTCTGAGACGAGACCTTTCTAATTTTAGAGATATTGCGTAAATGCAAAAAAGCAGTCCTACATACTTGTTTAATATGCGCATTGAATGACATATCCTGATCAAAAATGACTCCAAGATTTCTCACAGTATTACTAGAGGTCAGGGTAATGCCATCCAGAGTAAGGATCTGGTTAGACACCATGTTTCTAAGATTTGTGGGGCCAAGTACAATAACTTCAGTTTTATCTGAGTTTAAAAGCAGGAAATTAGAGGTCATCCATGTCTTTGTCTGTAAGACAATCCTGCAGTTTAGCTAATTGGTGTGTGTCCTCTGGCTTCATGGATAGATAAAGCTGGGTATCATCTGCGTAACAATGAGAATTTAAGCAATGCCGTCTAATAATACTGCCTAAGGGAAGCATGTATAAAGTGAATAAAATTGGTCCTAGCACAGAACCTTGTGGAACTCCATAATTAACCTTAGTCTGTGAAGAAGATTCCCCATTTACATGAACAAATTGTAATCTATTAGATAAATATGATTCAAACCACCGCAGTGCCTTTAATACCTATGGCATGCTCTAATCTCTGTAATAAAATTTTATGGTCAACAGTATCAAAAGCAGCACTGAGGTCTAACAGAACAAGCACAGAGATGAGTCCACTGTCTGAGGCCATAAGAAGATCATTTGTAACCTTCACTAATGCCGTTTCTGTACTATGATGAATTCTAAAACCTGACTGAAACTCTTCAAATAGACCATTCCTCTGCAGATGATCAGTTAGCTGTTTTACAACTACCCTTTCAAGAATCTTTGAGAGAAAAGGAAGGTTGGAGATTGGCCTATAATTAGCTAAGATAGCTGGGTCAAGTGATGGCTTTTTAAGTAATGGTTTAATTACTGCCACCTTAAAAGCTTGTGGTACATAGCCAACTAATAAAGATAGATTGATCATATTTAAGATCGAAGCATTAAATAATGGTAGTAAGAGAAGTAAGATGTCCTAGCTTTACGGAGGGCTTTTTTATAGAGCAACAGACTCTTTTTCCAGGCTAAGTGAAGATCTTCTAAATTAGTGAGATGCCATTTCCTCTCCAACTTACGGGTTATCTGCTTTAAGCTGTGAGTTTGTGAGTTATACCACGGAGTCAGGCACTTCTGATTTAAAGCTCTCTTTTTCAGAGGAGCTACAGCATCCAAAGTTGTGACTCGGGGGTGTTGACTCATTTAAACTAACATATTCATCCTGCTGTAACCAGGTTTCTGTAAGGCAGAATAAATCAATATGTTGATCAATTATTATATCATTTACTAACAGGGACTTAGAAGAGAGAGACCTAATGTTTAATAGACCACATTTAACTGTTTTAGTCTGTGGTGCAGTTGAAGGTGCTATATTATACCTTCCAGATACCAGATACTGACTGGTATCCCCCCTCCAATAAAACAAAACTGCACCTTTCAGAGTGGCCTTTTATTGTGGGCAGTCTAAGGCACACCTGTGCACTAATCATGGTGTCTAATCGGCATCTTGGTATGGCACACCTGTGAGGTGGGATGGATTATCTCAGCAAAGGAGAAGTGCTCACTATCACAGATTTAGACTGGTTTGTGAACAATATTTGAAGGAAATGGTGATATTGTGTATGTGGAAAAAGTTTTAGATCTTTGAGTTCATCTCATACAAAATGGGAGCAAAACTAAAATTGTTGCGTTTATATTTTTGTTGAGTATATATCCAGTGTATTTGTTGCAGGCTCTAATGTTTGAGGGATTTAGAGATGACGTGTGCCCTCTGATAAGTAATCTGCTTATAGCTCTACAAACAAAGGCTGATGCTCTTACTGGCTTGACTGGTTTTGAACACATGCCACTTGATTTTTTTTTTTTTTTTTTTTTTTTTTTGCTATGGTTTCTTGCTGTGTGGCTTGTTTTCTTGCTGCTGTCCCTTTCTGTCTCTTGTTACACCAGGGACACATACAGTGGCATAGAACTGCTTTGGCTTTTACATAATTTACATGTTTTTAAAAGATTTAAATTAAAAAATAAAAGGCCTCCTTATGCGGTTTAAGCTTACAGTGAAAACAAATGTTTAATATGAATTGAATACAAACATGTGATGTATCCAAAATAGTGGATTCTAAGTATGGACATCTTGTAGAATAACAGAACTAAATCACCTTTAGAGCCATTTGCCTTTAGAGAAGTCGCAAGATGGATATGTGAACATTTCCATGTCACTGAATGTCTTGGACTTAATTGACATACATCAAGAAGTACAAACATAGTATTTATTGGCAAAGGCTATCTGTGTCCTTGAACAAGACACTTCATCTGCACTGTGCCAGTGTACCCAGTTAAATTTATTTATATAACGCCAAATCACAAATAAGTTGCTCCATGGAGCTTCACGTGGGTATGGTCTAACCTTACCCAAACCCCCCTGAGCAAGCACATAGGCAGCTGTAGTAAGGAAAAACTCCCTCAGCAGGCCAGACTGAGGAGTGAGCCACTGCTCAGGCCAGGCATCAAATAAAGTACAAACTACAGCGCTGCGCTCATAAAGCGCAAACCTCCACCAAGACTAGTTTCCGGTTCCACAAAGTTTTACCTTTGCAAAAGGTTTACAGTTTACTTGAATTGAATTTATTAGACACCCATGCAACAAAATTTCATTCATATACAACAACAAAACTCATAAACAAAGTAGTCAAAGAAAATAATAATAATTTACATGGTGCCTCATGGCATAGGCAGAAGCAAAGCTTATCAATGCCTACACCCCTCCATGAAGTAAAATCAAACCAGGCCTGTTCATAAACGTTCATTTCTAAACAAAATCTGAACAACAGCAGCTCATAATTACAATTAAAAGAAAACAAATATTTCCCAACAGCTCCCAATCCAAGCTAGTTACCACCTACATATTTCAGTAGAAAAGGTTCAAGTATAAACTTCAAGTATAAAGTGCAAACTTCACTTTCCCCGAACAACATGAACAGGAAACGATCGCAGCTCGCAGTAACTCCCATTGAACATAACGGAGAAACAACCTGAGCTTCTGGCATTTTTACATAAATGCAATAACATCTAAAAACCCAGTTAATATATCCAGGAGACTTTTAGGCACAATACGAGGTCTGTGAGAAAAGTAACGAACCTTTTTATTTTTTTCAAAAACTAAATGGATTTGATTCATATGTTTTTACGTCAGCCAAGCTTGAACCTTCGTGCGCATGCGTGAGTTTTTCCACACCTGTCGGTTGCGTCATTCGCCTGTGGGCAGGCTTTGAGTGAGCACTGCTCCACCCCTCTCGTCGTTGTTTCATTGCGAGGAAATGGTGGAATGATTTGGGCTTTTTTTTCCATCAGAATTTTTTTCAGAAACTGTTAGAGACAGGCAGCTGGAAACCATTCGAAAAATTTATCTGGCTTTCGGTGAAAATTTTACGGGCTTCACAGAGAGTAAGGAGTGTTACTACAGCTTTAAGGATGGCCCACAATGGCGCACAGCACGCCGCGCTCCGGGCCGCCATCGAGAGGCAGAAACCACCACATCATTTCTAAACGGATGGCTGTGTGGAGCTGGGACCGTCGTGTGCAATTTCTCTGGTTATCACAAGAGCTGGACATCAGCCATTTTCCGGCAGATTTCACTTTTAACAAAAGATTTTGTCATGGAAAGCCGCGCGGAGGCTTCGCGCGTCACGACCGATTCGCTGATGAAGCGAGACAAAGGAACACCTCCGTTTCGGAGTGTTAAAGGACAAGTTGGGACATGCCCAGCTCTCCACAATTTCTCTTATACTCACTCGACTGGTAAGCACTGAAAGCCGAGATAGGCATGTACCATGCCCCAACGTGTCCTGGAAGGCTTCATCACGGCATTGCTTTGCGCCGACGCGGTGGAGCCGCTCCTCTTTCCATGACAAAAACTCCTGTAACAGTGGAATGTGCCGTTCATTTCTAAACTGGACGCTGTCTTGATCTGGTATGTCGTCTGACTAGCACAGGAATTGTGAAAAGACGTGGACATCAGCACTTTTTCAGCACATTAAGACAGACGTGCGGAGGAGTTCCGTGCGTCGCGGTGGAGCCGCATGGCGCAAAGCACCGCCGTGATGAAGCCTTCCAGGACATGTTGGGGCATGTCCAGCTCATGCACAATCACAATCGGATAATCACACGACTGAAAAGCAACCGGAATCCATCTGAAATCCACCTGAAAGCCGTCATGTGAGACCAACACCGAGGTGGTTTTGTCCCACGTAATGAACCGCTCCGTGGCACGTCCCTCTGCTTTTCTTTCCATGAAAAAAACTCCTGTAACAGTGGAATGTGCCGAAAAAGTGCTGATGTCCACGTCTTCTGCCTTTTTGTTAAAGTCAGATGAGGTCCCGGATCAACAAAGCCTTCACGTCGGAAATAATCTGGTTGTTTCAGCGGGGTCTGAGCATGTCGATCGGCACTCGGAGCGCGCCGCACTCTCAGCAGTTGTGGGCCGTCCTTAAAGCGGCAGTAACACTCCTTAATCTGTATAATCCCCATAAAATCGTCCCTGAAAGCCATATTAATTTTCTGAACGGTGTCCACCTGGAGGTCTCTCACAGTTTCTGGAAAAAAATTGATGCAGCAAAGCTCCAAATCATTCAGACATTTATTCGCAATAAAAATCCGACGAGAGGGGTGGACCACTGCTCACACAAAGCCTGCTCACAGGTGAATGACGCAACCGACAGGCGTGAAAAAACTCACGCATGCGCACGAAGGTTCAAGCTTGGCTGATGCAATCACACATGATTCAAATCCATATGGTTTTTGAAAAAAATAAAAAGGTCCGATACTTTTCTCACAGACCTCGTACTCTCATGAACAAAACAAGTTTGTGTCATCAGCTAAGAGAACTGCTTTAAACATATCCGAAACTTTACATAAATCGTTGATATATAAAATATAATTTTGGTCCCAACACAGAGCCCTGGGGAACCCTGCAAATGATGTCCAGATACGAAGAACAGCAGTCCCCGAATTCACCAAACTGCTTCAGGTTTTCTAAATTTCTTTTAATCAAATTCAGAGCCACTCCTCTGATCCCGCAAAGTTCCATCTTTTGCAATATGTTATCAATTGTGTCGAAAGCCTTTCTTAGATCAATAAATAAACCAATTACTAATTCCCTTTGGTCCACATGTTTATTGATCTCTTCTACTGCATTGAACAAAGCCAGTACAATGGACCTGTTATAAAGTCTGTTGTAAAGTTAAAGATTTTAACTGTGGTTTGCTAGTATTTATTATAATTGCAACCGTGCTTTTTTAGAAATGTAAACTACAAGGCGACTGTAATTTTCAACACTGACTGACTGATTGCATCTTTTTTCCCCTCTACCTGATGTGGGGAAACAATAAGCCACTAATTCAAAGCTACAGTGATTATTCAGCATGTGAACTAAATGTGTTTTGTTTCAAATCTGTGATTTGTTTATTTTCTACAAAGTAAAAATTATGGTTTAACATTCTGTATGTGTGGTGATTCTTTACATATTTTCAAGGTCAAAGTTCTGTTAGAAGTTGCTTAACTAGGTGTGATCAAATGTCAGGAGTATGTACGAGGTATGTGATGAAAAAAGCGGTCCTTTTTATTTTTTTCAAAAAATAAATGGATTTGATTCATATGTTTTTACGTCAGACAAGCTTGAACCCTCGTGCGCATGCGTGAGTTTTTTCACGCGTGTCGGTGACGTCATTCGCCTGTGGGCAGGCCTTGAGTGAGGAGTGCTCCACCCCGCCTGTCGGAATCTCTTTGTCTGAATAGCCGCTGTGGACGGCGCGTGTTGCTTTATCAACATATTTTCTGGACCTGTGAGGGATATCCGAGTGGACACTATTCGAGAAATTAAGATGGTTTTCGGTGAAACGTTTAACGGCTGATGAGAGATTATGGGGTGTTTCTGTCGCTGTAAGGACTTCCCACGGAGCGGGATGTCGCGCAGCGCTTCCAGGCACCGTCATCGGCCTGTTTCGACCTGAAAACATTATAATTTAAGGCTTAATTCACCCAGGACGTCGTGAGTGAACAGAGAAGATTCAGAAGAGGCCGGCATGAGGACTTTATGCGGACATTCCACTGTTTAAGGACATTTTGTAATGAAAGACGTGTGCGCAAATTCGCCGAGTCGTTTCCGTGACGACTCGGCGAATCTGTGTGCGCCGCGACAGGAAAAACGCCTCCGTGTTGAAAACCATTTGTAAAATTCAGGCGGCTTTTGATGGCTTTCAACAAGTGAGTAACTGAGAAATTGTTTAACAGCTTGGGCATGTTCCAACTTGCCCGTTAAGGTTTCCAACGGAGGTGTTTTTCCTGTCACGACCCCCCGCGGTCGGGTCCGGCCCGACATGCGACTCTGCCCGCACATTCTTTCATTACAAAATGTCCGTTAACAATGGAATGTCCGAATAAACTCCTCATGCCGACTTCTTCTGAAAGTTCTCTGTTCTCTGACGACTTACTGGGTCAACAGAGCCTGAAATGTGGAAGTTTTCAACTTGAAACAGCGAGATGCTGCCGCCTCGAAGCGCAGATCGCCGTGGGCCGTCCTTAAAGCGACACTACCAGACCAAAATCTCTCATCAGCCGTTAAAATGTTTACCGAAAACCAGCTGAATTTATCGAATGGTGTCCACTCAGTTGTGCCTTACAGTTTTTGAAAAAATTTTTATCAAACAAAGCAGCAGTCTCTGAGCCATTCCTAAACAATTAAAAAATCGACGAGAGGGTGGGCCACTCCTCACTCAAAGACGTAATGACGTAACCGACAGGCGTGAAAAAACTCTTGCATGCCCACGAGGGTTCAAGCATGTCGGATGTAATCACACGTGATTCAAATCCATATGGTTTTTGAAAAAAATAATAAGGTCCGTTACTTTTATCACAGACCTCGTAGTTCATTCATAGACTTGAATCTAAGTTTTTTTTGTTGTTGGGTTTTCAGTTTTTTTTTTTTCCAATTTTTTGGTTTCTGAATTCTTTTTCAGATACTTTTCACAGAACATTGGTTATCTCTGCACAATTTGTCATTGCTTTTTGGCACTTGGTTTCCAACTGATAACTGGAAGATAGACAGACATAACATTAGAACTTCCATCTAATTTTGGTGGTGTAGGTAAATCCATAAGAGAAAAATACGTGATTGAGGCACTTTTGATTGAGATATAATGCAAAATGTACACCAAGTGGGCTGTTCAATATTAAACTCAAAAGTCCACAAAATACACAGTCCAAATCAGATCCGGATCAAACTTTGTCAGGTGATAGTGAGTGCCAGTCTGCACCTCACTTTCAAATATGAGAATGATTGTGGCACGTTGGATTAAGATATAATGTAAAATACACATTAAGGCTGTTCACAAACAGTCAAACAAACAAATGGGTGGTGGTAGAATCCTCCGAAGTCTGATTATAGGTTTTTGTAAATGTCCCTGTCAGCATCCTTAGGGCAGGAGCATAGACTGTATATACAATGAACAGCCATTGATCACCCACTGGTTTTCCATGGAGAGCCGGTGTTGCCGACCGAATGGTCCCCCTGCCTTCACTGCGCATGTATAATTTTGGAAGGTCAGCAGCTATTTACTGATTATCGCCTCAGTCATTTCTGCTTAAAGCTGCACTCTAGTCATCATCATTCCACATAAATTTAGCATTATTAATTTTTTCAATTGATTTTCATTTATATTGCGCCAAATCATGCTAGCGAAATGCTAGCCGCTCCTAAGATTTACACAGGAGTAAAATAATGACCTAAAATTCACAGCAGTTACACTGAAAAAGTAACAAAAGTATTAAACAAGTAAAAAAGAGACAGCTATAAAAGTAACGGCGGGGGGAGGGGGGAGTCGACCTAGCTAGCGAATGCTAAATGCTAGCAAATGCTAACTGCTAGTGATTCACAACAGGACTGTAATTAAATAAGATTCAGAGTAGATACACTTAAGAACCAGAAGAGTGCTAAACAGAAATAAACAAAACATATACAACCATATAAAATTTGGAAGAGCGTCACAACGGCAAACAATCCACTGGAAGCCACTGGTACGGTGGCTGGGAAGTGCCAAAAACCTATAACGGGAGCAGCTGTTCCTGAATGTGCCGAAAACCAAGTGGAAGCTCAGCGGAAGCTCAATATTACATAATAAAAGACGAGGGGGCACGACAGTAGCATATCTGAGTCTGATGCTCTGCTGCGCATACGTCATTTCGGAGCGTCAGCAGTGATTAACATTATTGCCTCGTTTCTGCTCAACCCTGACTTTAGAATGGTTTAAGAGGTTTAACTTTGCCATCTGATGGTTAATAACCACATTACTGTCTTTGATCGCTATGGGTGTAGAGAGTCGGATCCAGAGAGTCTGTCTCAGATGTGCTGCTGTGGCGGTATGATCACGCCCCCGCTTTTTATTATGAAATAATGCTAAATTTATGTGGAAATGATGCATAAAAGCTTCAGATAGCTGTCATTTAGATAAATGATGACTGGAGTGCAGTTTTAAGCAGAAATGAGGCGATAATGGGTGAATTGCTGCTAACACGCTAAAATGACGCATGCACAGTGAAGGTGGGGGGGGCTGTTTATAAGGGGGGACCATTCAGTCAGCGACAATTACGCCAGTGTCTGAGCTACAGTTGTATCTAAAAGTTTAGGCACCCCTGATGATTTCCATGATTTTCCTTTATAAATCATTGGTTGTCTGGTTCAGCAGTTTCAGTTAAATATATCATGTAGCAGACAAACACAGTGATATTTGAGAAGTGAAATGAAGTTGATAGGATTTACAGAAAGTGTGCAATAATTCTTTAAACAAAATTAGGCAGGTGCATAAATTTGGGCACCCCAACAGAAAAAATACATCAATATTTAGTAGATCCTCCTTTTGCAGAAATAACAGCCTCTAAACGCTTCCTATAGCTTCCAATGAGAGTCTGGATTCTGGTTGAAGGTATTTTGGACCATTCAGCTTTACAAAACAACTCAGGTTTGTTGGTTTCCGAGCATGGACAGCCCGCTTAAAATCACACCACAGATTTTCAATAATATTCAGGTCTGGCGACTGAGATGGCCATTCCAGAACATTGTACTTTTTCCTCTGCATGAATTCCTTAGTAGATTTTGAGCAGTGTTTAGGGTCATTGTCTTGTTGAAAAATCTAGCCCCGGTGCAACTTCAACTTTGTCACTGATTGATGAACATTGTTCTCAAGATATTGCTGATATTGACTGGAATCCATGTGACCCTCAACTTTAACAAGATTCCCAGGACTGCACTGGCCACACAGGCCCATTGCATGATGGAACCACCCCCAAATTTTACTGTAGGTCGCAAGTGTTTTTCTTGGAATGCTGTGTTCTTTTTCAGCCATGCATACTGCCCCTTGTTATGTCCAAATAACTCAGTTTTAGTTCCATCAGTCCACAGCACCTTATTCCAAAATGAAGCTGGCTTGTCCAAATGTGCTTTAGCATACTTCAAGTGACTCTGTGGCGTGTACACAGAAAAGGCTTCCTCTGCATTACAGCATCATACAGCATCTCTTTGTGCAAAGGGTGCTGTAAAGTTGAACGATGCACAGCGACACTATCTGCAGCAATATCATGTTGTAGGTCTTTGGAGCAGGTCTGTGGGTTGACTATGACTGTTTTCACCATCCTTTGCTCCAGCTTATCTGATATTTTTTTGGCCTGCCACTTTGGGCCTTAACTAGTACTGTGCCAGCTAAAATCTCTGAGATAGCTTTTTGTATCCTTTCCCTAAACCATGATGTTGAACAATCTTTGTTTTCAGGTCATTTGAGAGTTGTTTACAGGCTCCAATGTTGCCACTCATTAGAAGAGATGCAAAGAGGGGACACATTTGCAAATGGCCACCTTAAATACCCTTTCTTATGATTGGATTCACCTGTGTAAGGAGGTCAGTGAGCTTACCAAAACCAATTTTGTGTTCCAATAATTAGTGCTTAATGTATTCAGATCAATAAAATGACAAGGGTGCCCAAATTTATGCACCTGCCCAAATTTGTTTAAATAATTATTGTACACTTTCTGTAAATACTAGAAACTTCATTTCACTTCTCAAATATCAGTCTTTTTATCTGCTATATAATATATTTAACTGAAATGTCTGATCCAGACAACCAATGATTTAGAAAGGAAAATCATGAAAATTAACAGGTGTGCCCAAACGTTTGCATACATTAATGCATAAATGGGTGGAGTGTGCAAGGCTCTACATGGCTCATCTCAAGGATGATCAGTGCAAACAGGATGCATCTGAGCTTAATTTTGAGCTTCATGCCAAAAGCTGTGACTACTTATGTATGTGCTTTCTTAGTTTTTTGTTGTTTTAATAAATTTTCAAAAATCATATTGTCATTATGGGATATTGTGTGTAGAATTTTGAGGAAAAAAAATAATTTCTTCCATTTTGGAATAAGGTTAGAACCACAAAATGTGCCCATCATGAGAAGAAGCATAAACTCCCAACTCTGGAGCACCATATTACACAGAGGGACTTCTTCAAAAACAAAATAAGGAATACAATAAAGAATTAAAGTAGTTTCAAAACATGGACTTCATATTTGGACACCAGTGTGTCTGTGGTGATGGATCTGGATGAAGGGAGGCAATAACAGTTTAGATTCAAGACTTTATTTATTCTTGTGCAGGTCTGCTTCACAATAAGGCAAATGTCCATTTTTGTTCATTTAAAAGAAAGAAAATACGGGATCTAATGGCTTTATTCCCATTTGTGGAAATTTGTTTTGGATGGAAACAACAGGTTTTGACAGAAACATTAAAATGTCTGTCGGGTTTGAGTCGGGTTTGGACAGAAATATGAGGCTGGAATCGAACTTTAATGGCCTCTAGATCCAAGACCAACAGCCTTCTGATATGGACACGGTTTACAATAAAATCAGATGTCTAAGCTGCTAGGGACAGACGAGGACAAGCTGAGTGACCTTGAGACCTCTGAGCCCAGGGACAAAGTCTGGTCACTTTCACCTGCGTACAGTGTGCCTTTTACCGTTTTAAACACATGAAAAATGTTGAGTTGGTGGGCTTCCCTTTCTTTCATGATAACTGTAGCAGTATGCTTGAATGTTTTTGATGAATGACTGGAACGTTGTGTTTTATAGCATGCAGTCTGCCTCAGAACACTGAAAAGGCCTCTTTTTTTTTTTTTTGGCCAAACAGGTAGACAATAAATATAGTTTCACACAAGCTGTTTAAATTATAATATTCAATGATGACAAAAATGTGCGCACAGTGTGTACAGGATTACAACTGATAGCGGAAATGTGCTCTTTTAAATACTTTCTTACTGTTTAGATGGTCATATCTGGGAATGGCTTAAGGGACTTTGTACACCTTTTATTGAGCAAGTTACGGACATTGGCTCGGAGTGTTATCCAGAGATTAAGTCATGTTCGTGTATTTACACGGAGCCTGCATGTCCGCCTTAAAAGGTGCTGCTCCCCACAGCGTTCTACATGAGTGACTTGCGGAGTACTCAGTGCGCATGCGCCTAACAGTGTAATAACAGTCTATTAAATCTTTTAAGGCATAAGACCTTTTACTTATACTAAAATGGTATGTAGGATTTATTGCAAATTTTTCTGTCATAATTTAGGTTTCAGTTGTGTTTGTCCATTTTAGTACAACACACAAGTTGGGTCCCTGAATTTTTCAGGGAATGACTGAGGAAATAATAATAATAAAATCCCCTGACATTGGGGTGAATGAGGCATTATTATAAAGCGCTTTGAGTGTCTGATATAGATGGAATAGCGCTATATAAATGCAGTCCATTTACCATTTAAGGTCTGTCATGTGGCTGTTGTCCATTAACGTTTGGGGTGTTGTCTGCACTGGGGTGGGGGCAAATAATCTCACCTGGAGCACCAAAGTGGCCACAGCTGGCTCTGCGCCTTTGTCCACATCACAAAGTTATATGTGGAGATAAGGTCAGGCGCAATGGGCCTGAGACCTGTGGAGGACTATTATTTGTTAGATTGGAAGAGTTCATGTATCCATCCCTTGAGCTGTGTAGAGAGAAATGGCTGTGAAGGTGATGCAATAGTTTCTTTCCTTTGATGGAAAAGGTTACAGTAGGAGTGGGGCCAGAAAATTTCAGTAACTACATAAAAAATTGCTTCATATTCAGTTTTGAAATTTAGAAATTCTGATAAATACAGGTGAGGATGAGTGATTCTCCTATTTTGCCCATGTTGGCATCTTTCAACATGTATAAAGGCCAAATAGGCGCGCGGATGAAAACTTGTTCTTTCCATTCCAGTAAAGTCGGTCTAAATTATCTACGCTATAATTTTGTTAAAAATATACAAAAGTACAGTTCAGAGTTCAACTAAAAAAATCTGTGAGATACAAACCCGAGATGGAAAAAAAAGGATTTTATGAGAAGAGGAACCCCACGTGATCTGTCTGAACCAATCACTGCTCAGCTTTCACATGCTAGCAGGTAAACAACATGGCGTACCCGGCTGTGAGTGGTGGCTAGCTGGCTGGTGAAGTGGAAATTAAATGCATTACCATCTTAAATCCATAAATCATGAGAAATCCACCCCAATGACAGCAGCGAGGTTGATTAAGTTTGCCGCTTGTTGTAAATCTTGGAGAAATTTCAACTGACGAAGCCAAGAAATTGCAAAGGACATCAAAGCTCAAGGCATGCTTGATGGAGGGAAGTGCTTTCATGATGTTGCGGAACATCCCGACAATAATACGTTTAATCCAACGTATTATTGTCGATTCACCGACATAAATTTGATCGCCAAGGTACATTAGGAGAATATTTTGTAATATTTTTGGGATCATTGTTGACGGAGTACTTGGAAGGCCCTGTTTACCTATTTAAAGGGTGTTCCTTTACATGTACATGGATGCTAGTGGTCACTGCACAGAGCAGAGAAACAATACATTGAGTATGTTTTTAATTGAATACATTTGCACCAAGTAATTACATGTGATCCTCCTCACTACTCGGGCTGAAAAGCATGTAGCATTGAAGAGAGCCAGAGGTCGAAATGCTGCTCCACTGAATGAACCACCAGCCTAAAACTGCACTTCTTAAGAAGTGGCAGTACCAGCTTGGTTCATAAGTCAACTATTTTGCCAGCAACCTGTGTCATATGCAATAAAGTGGTACTGTATGTACACTTAGTTGTATGTGTTTAAAGGAAAAATATGTGGAATGTTTTAGCTTCAATTATGTGTTCTCCAACATTTTCATTCTCACAAACACTTTGTTGTGGTTATGAAGCAGGACTGTACATGCCTTCATTTTCAAGTATGCAGAGTTTATGAACATGTACATGTTCGTTTTTCTAAGTGTGGTAATGGAATTGCTGGAAAAAGTAGTTGTTTGAATCGAACATACAGTAGTGTTCAGAATAATACTAGTGCTATGTGACTAAAAAGATTAATCCAGGTTTTGAGTATATTTCTTATTGTTACATGGGAAACAAGGTACCAGTAGATTCAGTAGATTCTCACAAATCTAACAAGACCAAGCATTCATGATATGCACACTCTTAAGGCTATGAAATTGGGCTATTAGTAAAAAAAAAAAAAAAAAGTAGAAAAGGGGGTGTTCACAATAATAGTAGCATCTGCTGTTGATGCTACAAACTCAAAACTATGTTCAAACTGCTTTTAAGCAATCTTGCGAATCACTGAACTAGTATTTAGTTGTATAACCACAGTTTGTCATGATTTCTTCACATCTGCAAGGCATTAATTTTGTTTGTTTACTAGTGTGCTTGGGGTCATTGTCTTGTTGAAACACTCATTTCAAGGGCATGTCCTCTTCAGCATAAGGCAACATGACCTCTTCAAGTATTTTGACATATCATGATACCTGGTATGCGATATATAGGCCAACACCATAGTAGGAGAAACATGCCCATATCATGATGCTTGCACCACTCTTCACTGTGAACTGTGGCTTGAATTCAGAGTTTGGGGATTGTCTCACAAACTGTCTGCGGCCCTTGGACGCAAAAAGAACAACTTTACTCTCATCAGTCCCAAAAATATTCCTCCATTTCTCTTTAGGTCAGTTGATGTGTTCTTTGGCAAATTGTAACCTCTTCTGCACGTCTTTTATTTAACAGAGGGACTTTGTGGGGGATTCTTGCAAATAAATTAGTTTCACACGGGTGTCTTCTAACTGTCACAGCACTTACAGGTAACTCCAGACTGTCTTTGATCATCCTGGAGCTGATCAAGTGGGTGAGCCTTTGCCATTCTGGTTATTCTTCTATCCATTTTGATGGTTGTTTTCCATTTTCTTCCACGTGTCTCTGGTTTTTTTGTCCATTTTAAATCATTGGAGATCATTGTTGATGAACAGCCTATAATTTTTTGCACCTGCGTATAAGTTTCCAATCAACTTTTTAATCAAAACTACGCTGTTCTTCTGAACAATGTCTTGAACGTCCCATTTTCCTCAGGCTTTCAAAGAGAAAAGCATGTTCAACAGGTGCTGGCTTCATCCTTAAATAGGGGACACCTGATTCACATCTGTTTGTTCCACAAAACTGACAAACTCACTGAGTGAATGCCACACTACTATTATTGTGAACACCCCCTTTTCTACTTTTTTTTTTTTTTTTTACTAATAGCCCAATTTCATAGAGTGTGCATATCATGAATGCTTGGTCTTCTTGGATTTGTGAGAATCTACTGAATCTACTGGTACCTTGTTCCCATGTAACAAGAAATATACTCAAAACCTGGATTAATCTTTTTAGTCAATAGCACTACTATTATTCTGAAAACTACTGTATACATGTATTTATGGCCAGTGCACTTGAGGCTGTGTTGAATCCCAACAACAATACAGAAGCCAGTCTGTCTCTGCTGATGCTCTCAAATTCTACTTATGGGAAGAGAGGAGAATTGAACTTCAAAAAGAACAGAAATTGAACTAGTAAGAGAAGGATGTGCATATCAATCTGTGGGGTGAATTTGTGGAGCAGTTTGGAGCTGGACCTCAAACAGAGCACCAATCTATATAATTGTAAAGGAATGTACAAAAAAATCTGTCTTAAGTGGTTACAGTGTCCTCTAAAGTATTCAAACTGGTAAAAGCAATTAACGTGTACCAGAAAGCCATGATTGTTGCTTTTCAAATTGCTGTTTGTGCTCTGACTGAAATGTTTTATTTTTAATATTGACACAATATACAACCCCAATTCCAGTGAAGTTGGGACGTTGTGTGAAATGTAAATAAAAACAGAATACAATGATTTGCAAATCCTCTTCAACCTATATTCAATTGAATACACCACAAAGACAAGATATTTAATGTTCAAACTGATAGACTTTTTTGTTTTTGTGCAAATATTTCCTCATTTTGAAATTGATGCCTGCAACACATTTCAAAAATCTGGGACAGGGGCAACAAATGCTCAAAGAACACCTGTTTGGAACATTCCGCAGGTGAACAGGTTAATTGGAAACAGGTGTGTCATGATTGGGTATAAAAGGAGCATCCCCAAAATGCTCAGCCTTTCACAAGCAAGATGGAGCTCACCACTTTGAGAATAACTGTGTAGAAAATATATTCCAACAGTTTAAGGACTAGGGTTGAGCCAGATACTCATTTCAGACAAGTATCTGGTACGGATAAAGGTTTTTTTTTTTGACAAGTACGAGCATGATACGAGTAAAACTCATCAATATCTGTGCTCGTGCTGAAGGAAAATTCTCATTGGCTAACTGACTGTCTTCACGCTCTGTGATTGGCCAGTCACACACAGCGCCCGCCCCTCTCCACACACGTCTCTGTAGCCGCTCTGACCTGTCTCTCACTCTTGCAGAGATACACACACAGACAGGAACTGATCTCTATCTCTGTACTTGGCTTGATTCTGCCTCATGTTGCTCTCTTAGGACTCCTTGAGTTTTCTTCACCTTGCCTCTTTTTCAGTTTGTATGATATTTAAAGTTACCTGCTGAACTTGTTTCCTAACGTATGCGGTGCTTTTGACAAGACACAGGTGAAAATGGTTCGTGTCACGCCGGTCACTGCCTTCACTACGGTCGGGTTTTTTTTTTTTAAACCATTGCTTGCTCTTCATTTGGTTGGGTGACAAAGTCAGGTGGAAAACTTTGCTCCTACTGAACGCGGTGCTTTTGACAAGAACACTTTGAACAAGACTGACATATTATTTCCCTGTTTGCCATCACTAGATGTTTGCATGAATCACTAAGTTCACACAGATCATTAAAAAATAAACAGTCTTACAGACCATTTACACACATATAGCCAGTGCTTAATTTGTAAAGTGGGAGGTCCCGGAGCGCAGAGGATGGCTGGCTCCGGTGCAGAAAAAAAAGAAGGGGGGGTGGGGGGTGGGCTGCGAACAATGCCGTGCGCCACACCGAAAATAAACTGGGCATGTATTGTAGGCCTAATAACTCTAGTAGTCACACCAAATCCAGACAGAGTACAAATTCCTGTTTAATGATGTACAGTGGTCCCTCGTTTATCGCGGGAGTTACGTTAACCCGCGATAAACGAAATCTACGTAGTCAGCGCTATTTTTTTACACTTATTATAGATGTTTTAAAGCTGTAAAACCCCTCACTACACACTTTTCTCAAACAGGCATTAACATTTTCTCACTTTTCTCTCATGTAAACACTCTCTTTTTTCTTCTGTGTGAGATTATAAACAGACACACGAAGAACACAATGCGCGTACTCTCCCTTCACTCAGTGCCCCCGTGGGTACGGATGCAGGACCCGCAAAGAATCCAAGTCCTCTCTCGGTGGCCACGGAACTCTGCGGCTACGGTCAACATCTGGATCAAAACAGCGAGCGTAGCCTCTGGACCTGTTGCCAGATTTGGCGCAATTCCGCACAGCAGGCGGTGATTTTTTTTTTATTTTTTTATTTTGTTAGTCAAGAGTGGTGGCGGATCACGGATCCACTATAAATAGCTGGCGGAGCCAACTTCAGAGGTTCCGGAGCGCGCGTCCGAGGTTCTGGAGCGCGCTCCGGCTTGCTCCCCCTCAAATTAAGCCCTGCATATAGCTGAACACACAAAGTAGCCTATATTAATATTTTTATTGAATATGGCTGCATGCAGTATCTGACACTTTCTCACTGCAGTTCATAAAATAAAATGGTCAGTCGAACAACCTCTCTCCCTCTCACGCAGTCACACACACATGTAGACACAGACATACATGCACACACAGGCACACACACCTTAATATTGTTTAACTTTGTGTGGAAAAAATGCCAAGAATGTTAGGTAGTAAAATAAATAAATAACTGGAAAAAAATCACAGTTTGATCATAAAATTAAAAACAAAAAACAAGAAAGTTGTGTTGAGTATGACAACTCTTGTTCATGCATACTTTGTGGTTCATAATTTCTTACAACACTGAAGCTCAATTCCGAGGCTTTTCTGTTATTCATCCATAGACTTAAGAATATTCATGTTCTGAGTTTATAAAAAACTTGTTCTGTAAATAGTTCCTTTACTGTTGTGATCAAAAACATTGAATCTCAATTATGAGGCTGTTCTGTAAATATTCAGTCATACACTTAAGATGATTCATGTTCTGAGTTAAGAAAAAACTTGTTCTATAAATAGTTCTCTTACTTTTGTGATCAAAAACATTGATTGGAATCTCAATTTTGAGTCTGTTCTGTAAATTAGTTTTCAAATAAGCAATAAATATTGCAACTTCTGATCAGTCTATCAATTTCAGACTTAAAATAACGTACTGATTTAAGCTCCAGCCATTTCGGATTAAACCATGCCTACTTCCGCTTTAGGCCCCGCCCAATACGAGTACAGATATGGATGCAGATAATTTCGATGGTTGAACAGATACGGCTACAGATAATGGTGTACTCGCTCATCCCTATTAAGAATAATGTTTCTCAATGTTGAATTGCAAGGAATTTAGGGATTCCATCATCTACAGTCCATAATATAAGCAGAAGATTCAGAGAATCTGGAGAACTTTGTACACGTAAGCGGCAAGGCCGAAAACCAACATTGAATTCCCGTGACCTTCGATCCCTCAGGCGGCACAGCAGTGTTCCTGAGCCCATTACCGCGTGGGCTCAGGAACACTTCAGAAAACCATTGTCAGATAACACAGTTTGTCACTACATCTACAAGTGCAACTTAAAACTCTACCATGCAAAGTGAAAGCCATACATCAAGAACATCCATAAACACCACCACCTTCTCTGGGCTCGAGCTCATTTGAAATGCACAGACGCAAAGTGGAAAAGTGTGCTGTGGTCTGATGAGTTCACATTTCGAATTGTTTTTGGAAATCATGGACATTGTGTCCTCCGGACAAAAGAAGAAAAAGACCATCTAGATTGTTTCCAGCTCAAAGTTCAAAAGCCAGCGTCTGTGATGGTATGGGGGTGTGTTAGTGCCCATGGCATGGGCAACTTATACATCTGTGATCCATCTTGCCTGTGGTTATTTCACAGTGTTATTGTACAGTCTGACAGCAGCAGGGAGGAACGACCTGCGGTATCGTTCCTTCTTGCACTGAGGGTGCCTCAGTCTGTCACTGAACGAGCTGGTCAGCTCCACTACAGTCTGGTGCAGAGGGTGAGAGGAGTTGTCCATGATGGATTTGAACTTGGCTAACACCCTCCTCTCAGCCCCCTCCTCCAGAGAGTCCAGAGGACAGCCCAGGACAGAGCTGGACTTCCTGACCAGCTTGTTCAGTCTCTTTCTCTCACGCTCTGTGCTGCCCGGGGCCCAACAGACAACAGCATAGAGGAGAGCTGAGGCTACAACAGAGTTGTAGAAGGTCTTAAGCAGAGGCTTGCTCACTCCAAAGGATCTCAGTCTCCTCAGGAGGTGGAGGCGACTCTGACCTTTTTTGTACAGGGCGTCGGTGTTGTGAGTCCAGTCCAGTTTGCTGTTGAGGTGAACACTCAGGTATTTGAAACTGTCCACAGTCTTTATGTCCTCCCCCTGGATGTTCACTGGTGGGTGAGGTGGTGGTTTCCTCCTGAAGTCGATCACCATCTCCTTCGTCTTACTGGTGTTGAGACACAAGTGGTTGCGCTCACACCAGTCCACGAAGTCTGTAATGACCGACCGGTACTCCAGCTCGTTCCCCTCAGACAAGCTGGAGTACCGGTCGGTCCATTTCCATTTACAAGTCATTGTATTCTGTTTTTATTTACATTTTACACAACGTCCCAACTTCATTGGAATTGGGGTTGTAAATAGGTCAGGGCATTTAAAAGCTAGATAGCTTCAGCCTTGACCTTTTTCACTCAGCTACATTTTTTTTTCAGTATATTCAGTATTTTATGTATTTTCCTTTTTATTTTGTTTTATCTGTTCATTCATTTATTTTCTGTTACTGCATGAGTTTGATGATTGAAATAAATAAAATGAATCAAATCAAATACAAGTCAGAGAGGTAAGATAACTGAAACACAGGTTGATAATACACATCAATGTACATGAACTGGCACGTCTAATGTAACGCTGACATTTCATCGATTTCTCACCAGAAGTGTACCCAGTTCCATTCCAGGTTTCTCTAGTTTGTGCAACTAAAATGTGTTGAACTTTTCAACTTTGACACATTTGTACTTTCATTTACAACCAGTGTTATTTTCAACTAGACCGAAACAGGCTGAGCGACCATTTCATTTCTAAATGGATGGCTGTATGGATCCGTGACCAACGTGTGCAATTTCTCTGGTTATCACAAGAGCTGGACATCAACCATTTTCCAACAGATTTCACTTTTAACAAGAGATTTTGTCATGGAAAGCCGAG
Organism: Thalassophryne amazonica; assembly: GCF_902500255.1. Taxonomy (NCBI): domain Eukaryota; kingdom Metazoa; phylum Chordata; class Actinopteri; order Batrachoidiformes; family Batrachoididae; genus Thalassophryne; species Thalassophryne amazonica. The sequence continues at coordinate 78,146,872 of NC_047104.1, forward strand.
CGGAGGCTTCGCGCGTCACAATGGATTCGCTACTGGAGCGAGACAAAACCACCTCCGTTTTGGTCTCACAGGACGGCTTTGAAATGGCGTTCAGACAGCTGTCGGTGGTTTTTCCATCGAGTGATTATCCGAGAAATTGTGGATGTGCCTGGACATGCCAGAACATGTCCTGTGAGGCTTCATCATGGCGTTGCTTTGCGCCATGCGGCACCGCCGCGACGCACGGAATTCCTCCACACATCTGTCTCAATGTGCCGAAAAAGTGCTGATGTCCACGTCTTTTCACAATTCCTGTGCTAGCCAGATGACATCCCGTATAAAACACAGCGTCCAGTTTGGAAATGAACGGCACATTCCACTGTTACAGGAGTTTTTGTCATGGAAAGAGGAGCGGAGGCTTCGCGCGTCGCGGCGGTGCCGCATGGCGCAAAGCAACGCCGTGATGAAGCCTCACAGGACATGTTCTGGCATCACTTGGGGTCAGATCAGGGAGGCCATGCTTCCCAATCACCCCCTCCAGGTCTCACTGTCGCCACCCACGTGGGCATTGAAATCCCCCCAGGAGAACAATGGAGTCCCCAGTTGGAGCACTATCTAGTACCCCTCCCAGGGACTCCAAGAAGGTCAGGTACTCTGCACTGTCACTCGGCCTGTAGGCTGAGAGAACAGTAAGAGACCTGTCCCCGACCCGAAGGCGTAGGGACGTGACCCTCTCGCTCACCAGGGTGAACTCCAACACATGGCGACTGAGCTAGGGAGCAATAAGTAATGCTGCCCCAGCTCTCTGCCTCTCCCTGTGGGCAATGCCAGAATTGCGTTTACTGAGTCTGCGTGCTCAGTAAACGCTGAAGCGGGCCACTCACATCGCCCCCGTGTCTGCTGTGCAGCCGGCACCACGTCCCTGTCTACTGAATGGAGGTGCAGCCAACTTGGCAAAAGTCCAGAGACTACGCTCGCTGTTTTGATGCGGAGCGGCCGGTGACACCTGTTGCTGCAAGGACAGACTTTCCACAGCGCTGCATGTCTCGGTAATCGGAGCCGCAGAGCTCCGTGGCCGCTGAGAGAGGTTTATATCTTTTTAATGACTTGGATTCTTTGCGGGTCCCACCTCCGTACCCCGCGACGGAACACCGGAGGCGAAAGACAGTAGATTTTCAATGCGACACCACTCAATCAAACGGGCGTATGAAAAAGTCCCCCAAAATAATTTTCAAGCACAAATAAAAGAAATGTGTACTCACCAAACGTGCCGCAAGACAATATGAAGTTTTAAAAAAAGTAGATCCTTCTGTATAAGACAATAACAAGGTGCAGATGCAAACTGACGTAAATCCACAAATTACAGTTGGCGCGCGCAATGCATGCTGGGAGAGAGGGTCTTTTCCCTGATGTCTCGGCAGCGTCCCGGATGTCAGTTTTGCGGAGGGCTAAATTTTAGCTGTAAATTTGTCATTTTTAAATGAAGATTTCACTGTTGAATAACAGATCTGGGCTTGCAGATTTAGTTTACTACATTAAGAAGGATCTTATGTGTAAATATAAGTCATTTTTTTGTCCAAAGATCTGACTGCATTTATTTCAATGCAGGTCTACTTTAGTAATCATCTTGAATACAACTTACAAGGCTTCATTTATAAAAATCCTTTGAGAATTATGATGACAGGAAAAAACATCACAGTAAATGAACAGAATGGCATATTTTTCCCCAAATTTCCACACTTTACATAAAACATTTTTTTCTTCTACCCAGGTATGTATGGGAAAGAGCAATTAATGGAAAGAGCATTTAAAGGGCTTTAAAACAAGCCTACTTTTATTAAAATCTGTTAACAAATAGTGACATTAACAAATAGTGACAATAGAGCAAGAAAGCAGCACAGTTTGTCATAATTTCCCCAAATTTCTGCATTTTACATAAAGGTTTTTTTCACCCACACATGCATAGGTTCATTGGAAAGAGCTTTCAAGGGGCTTTAAAACAAGCCTACATTTATTAACATCCGTTAAGAAATAGCGACGCTAGTGCGAAAAAAGTGGTCAGTTTATTATTTATGATCTGCACATCTCCATCCTTAGTAATAGCGCCGCCGTGTGTTTAGCAACGCTAATAGATTGAGGCGTGCACATCCATTCCAGGTCTATATTTCCATGGATAAGACTATGTCAAAGTGGACACACACAGATCAGATCTGTTACACTGTTCTTCTGAACAATGTCTCAGATTTTTAGAGTAATGCACTACAACCAGCATGTACAGCATTTTCTGCCTTCATCCTTAAATAAGAGCCACCTAATTTATTTAAGAAACAAATGTAGATACTGCTATTTTTTGAGCAGCCTAATATTCCTTTTTCTTCACCTTCTGTAAAGTAGTAACAAATCTGATCAACTTTTCTTCATGTTTTGATTTGGAATACAATGTGCAGTGTTCCCAATGCATTTGCGTGTATGGAAATAAAAGCTATTTTGAGCTTTACTCACTTTTTAAACACACTATTATTTTGAACACAGCTGCATATTGGTATAAGAGTAGGCTTTACAGGTTTTCTATGTCAACAACATTTTAAATTGGTCACTGGATCCTTGATCTCTGGACATAAATAAAAATAAATAAAATCTGTAGTTTTTGTCAAAAGCATTTCCTTTCAGACATTTTGGCATGAATGTCTTTCCATACCTCTGAGCTCAGCCGGCTGCTGCACATCAGCTCAGGACATCTCATTTTGGGAGGAAAAAATGTTTTGTTCGATTTCAGTTTGTTTTTTTACATTTGGAAAGAGGTGTCAATTGATTTAAACGACGTTTCGCTTTGAAGTTATTTATCCCGACTGTACTCTTATCCTTCTAACTTGACTGAGACAGAAAGTCGCGCAGCATTTGGAGCTGTGTGAATAGAATGGAGGATGATTCTCGTTTCTTTCTCGCTACAAGACAGGAGTCCCAGTTAGTGACTTTAATCCGCACAAAAGTGACTCATGATTGACATATTCAGGGATGAAAGTGGTGAAAAACAAAAAAGCTGAAACCCAAAATTACCCCCCAACACCACCCGCATGAAAATGTTTGAATTCTAGAAGCTCTGAAATACAATCTGGGACTATTCCAGACAATAAACTGCAGTGAGTGCAGCATCCATTTAGTGAGAAAAACAAAATAACTTTCCTTATTCAAATTCATTCCAGTAGTATAATGGTTTTTACTCGGATGCAGCAGTTTTCTAGTTTGGCAGATAGTTCTGGAGGAAATCACTGAAGAAATTAACACACTGAAAATATGGTTTGACCGAAACGAATTGTCATTAAACTTAAATAAAACAGGGATGAAGTGGAGGTGTAAGAGTCACTAGGTGTTCACAGGAAACAGTTATTTACTTCTGTATTTATTTATTTATGTTCATTGTTCATTTTATATTTTCTGTTGTGTTTTTAATCAGGTTCTTTTTGTCTCTTTCTCTAAAATTGTATTGTAGCATTATTAGTTATTATTACTAGTATTATTGTTGTTGTTATTATTATTATTATTATTAATATATAAACAAAATAAATTAAAACTATTGCAATTTGTAATACATTTGACTCTTTTACAAGAAACGCTGAGCCATTAATTATTATACAGAAAACAAATGCACACAAGCGTGCCGAGATGCGAACAGCTCAATGCTAACTTCAACATTGAAAATGCCATAGACATGCTAACGCGTTAGCATCGGTCCCGTTTTTAAGTTATAAAATAAATCTATCAACTGTTTCAGAAGACCATAACAGGTCGGTTTAACATAAAGGTAAATATTACTCACAGACATATGCTCTTTTGGGTTTTAGTGGGGAAAAATTAAGATAAAGTGAAATAAAACAAAGAACCAACGAAGCAGTGGGTCGGATCAATGCTTCATTGCTTCAAGCTTAAAAGAAGAGCTGCACTGCAGAAACAGTTGATTACAGACCCTGCAGGGGTTCTGTAATCAACGTAGAGACATGATCATTTTCCCGACAAACAACCCCAAAAACAATGACCGCTCTGAAGGACCAATAAGGGAATCGTTAAGCAAAAAGGCTGTTGATGTCGGTGAATCAAATAATTTCTTAACAATACCCGAAAAGAACCAGTTCTTGATACCCAACCCTAGTTTTGACCAGTGACCCCAATGACTTTTACCAAAAGAGACCCATTAAGGTTAATTCTGCGCTTGTCTGTCATCCACATGTCAAGTTTGGTGCATATCAGCCAAAGGACCTTGGAGGAGTAGTGGAATAAACAGACAGATATTGTAAAATTTTGACCTTTGACCCTACATGACATTGGCCTGTAAAACACACTCTTTTTCAGTAATTCTGGGGATTCTACAAACTGAGGGTTTCTTAAACTATAGTATGTTAATAGCATGATGATGTATGATCACTGGTCATCCTATAGAGATGATAACTTTCCTCAGCATTCATTCCATCAAGACCATTTTAAACCAGCACAAAGTGCATACAGAAGCCTGAAACAGCCCAGCTGTTGCCATCTGCTGAGGTTTAACAGGAAATTAGGGGTGATGGTGGAAGATCCAATCCCACTGCAGCCATTCTTGCCTGTCAGATCCCCTCCCCCTGGCTGACCTTTAAAGAAGAAGCTGACTGCACACTTCTCTTTTGTTCCTGAATTCAAGGGGGTGAAATAAACTGGTGATGATGATGAATCTTTAATGAAGACGTACCGATGAACCGGGGGTCTCCATTACAATGAGCAGGGCCTGTAATTGGTGACAGGAACAAGAGGGATTCGAGTCTGAGACTCCAAAAGGATAAGGTCAGTTTGACAAATCTCCATTAAACTTTTAAGACCAGCACGACCAGAAATTACACAGTCTATTTTTTAACCGTTCAGGTATAATATGAGGGAGCTTACATCTTTACTGTATCTCGTTTTTTGTTGTAATGCTTTAGTTTGATGTTTGTTCATGTGATCACCATGCGCTTATCGCTAAACTGTTCAACATAGAATCAAAGGCATCTGTTGGAGGCACCGGTGTGTGTGTATATATATATACACTCAACAAAAATATAAACGCAACACTTTTGGTTTTGCTCCCATTTTGTATGAGATGAACTCAAAGACCTAAAACATTTTCCACATACACAATATCACCATTTCCCTCAAATATTGTTCACAAACCAGTCTAAATCTGTGATAGTGAGCACTTCTCCTTTGCTGAGATAATCCATCCCACCTCACAGGTGTGCCATATCAAGATGCTGATTAGACACCATGATTAGTGCACAGGTGTGCCTTAGACTGCCCACAATAAAAGGCCACTCTGAAAGGTGCAGTTTTGTTTTATTGGGGGGGATACATATATATATAGCAAGTCAAGTCTTGAAGCATATGCTGGTGCTGCACGTCACCGCCTTCACCACACCATGGATCTGTAGCACTGGATGGCAATCACCTAAGCAGACAACGAGTCCATCCCCAAATCTCAAAGGTAGCCCCATCTGTCTGCTTCAGCCAGGTGAAACATGCAGTGACGCAAGTTTTCCAGAAGTTAAATGGTAAATGGACTGCATTTATATAGCGCTTTTCCATCTGCATCAGACGCTCAAAGCGCTTTACAATTATGCCTCACATTCACCCCGATGTCAGGGTGCTGCCATATAAGGCGCTCACTACACACCAGGAGCAGTAGGGGATTAAAGGCCTTGCTCAAGGGCCCTTAGTGATTTTCCAGTCAGGCGGGGATTTGAACCCATGATCTTCTTAACACACCTTAACCACTAGACCATCACCTCCCCTAAGTTCCTGGAAGTCCAGTTTTTTTTCCATCAGTTCTTGTTTTCTGGACCAGTCCTGGTCAGATTTCAGGTACATATTTGCAAGAACAATGTACTGTTTGTAAAATCAATTGGAAACATCTCAGATGAGACCCCATAGTAGATAGGAAATTTCCACCCCAAACATCAGAGGCTGAAAAATAAATGTAACGCACAATCGCGTTTATCAAGAACCTCCTGATGGTAGAAGTACTGCAGTCACGGTATCCACTGATTCCACAGCAACTATCACAGCATTGTCCTTAAAGTCTCAGTCAGTAAAACTTTCCTCATTAGTGAAGGCATTTAAGCTGCTGGTTTTCAAAACTTTACCCAAAATCCAGCACATGCAAGCACTGAACAGTGTAGGGTCCAGAAGGCATCCCTGATGCATGCCAGTTATCACTGGTAACAGTACTATTTCTGTCCTTTGGCCTTAAAAAGTGTTTTTCTTTGACTGTTATTTAGCTTAGTAAATTGACCAAACAGCAAACAATGCATCTACCAAATACACGGATGGCCCTGGACCCAGCCCACTAGTTGCCACTTAAAGTTGCCGTGAAAGAAGAAACGAACTATAGAGGCCAAAATTTTTTATTTATTTATTTTTTGTTCCTCCAGAATGGCCATACATTTATTTCTGCTGAAAAGTTGGACAATTCTACATGGGATCCTATGGAGATTGTCTTGCTTTTGGAGTCTGTCTTAAATGGTCCTTCAAGGAATTGCGAGTTTTGGCACTTCAGTGTTCTGTTTTATTAAGCACCAGAGGTTGGTGCTTCAGTGCACTGTGCATCAAACCCCTTTTATGAAAAGGGAATGCCATCTTGTAGGCTGTGAAAACAAGCAAAACATCAAATTCATCATGAGGCCTCATATGGCCGACACTTGCCACTGCTTTGTTGTAATGTATTTTAGCCAATATGAGAATGTCAAAGTTGCTAAAAATGAGAAGCCTTGGTTACAACCTGGGCTCCAAATGTACAATTAAACTCTGCAAAAATAGAAACCTACAAACCAGTATTGTTAATTTTTTGTCTACATCCTTCTTATTTTTTTTTTATGTGGGGTTAAAGGCGTAATGCAGCCAAAGGTTTAATGTTTTACTCAGGGTTGATTTCACATTCAGTCCCTTGGATATTCAACACCCTGAACTCCCAGCTGAGCAACAAGCTCAGCCAGAGTTTCAGTAAAACCAGCATATATTGCCGTACCAACTCTGACAGGAGAGTAGAGCAGCCCAGACAGACTGTAAGTAAAATATTCAAAATACTTCCTAGTAGATCTATTTAGCATAAAGGCAACAGCACCAAAATCTTCCAAAGAATTCTGTGCAGGTTGCACATATTTTTGAGTCATGCCATTTATCTCTGTCTGACTTTTTTGTTCTTTTTTCAGCTTTTTTCACTGTGTAAATGTTGCATATTGATTTTGGATTAGATACTGGCCATGAGGTGGAGCTATAGGGTAAACAGGATATTATTGTGCTTTAATTCTAGTCCCCTACAGTAAAAAAAAAAAAACATCAATATGAGTCAGTATCATTTACAGGTGCTGCTTGCATTGCATTTGATCATCTTTCTGCACCCGCTCACTGATTACTCATGCAGTGTCACAATCAGACACAGTATGTGATGGCATCTCATTTTCTCCTGCAAACTACATTTTACTTATCAATGTGTGATCATTGCTGGCCAGGTACTGTTGTAAAGTTGCTATTAGTTTCCTGCCTGGATGGCTGCATTATTGATTTCCTGTTTCTCCCTTCTCTTAACAGAAGCCAAACTGGACAGCTTAATTGGATCAAATACCTCCACCAGCCCTTCCCCAAACACCCCCACTCCCCCGCCTCTCTGACTCATTCTTTGACATCTTCACCTTTATCAGGGTTCTCTCCAGAATTTTTTAGTGTAGCTGTTGGCAATCATCACCTGAGGCAATGCATGTTGCGAGTCATTTTGACTGGTTTTAGATGCATTGAAAGCAAGAATAATAGACAAAAAAATGACACTTACTGTATGTTGAGATCAAAGTTCTTTTTGCATGTTTCTGTCTAAGTTAATAATATAAATAATGTTGAAGTTTAAAAACACATTAATAGTTGATGGACATAGGATTTGCTCTCTTCTTCAAAAATCACACACTGTACTCCAGTAAGACAGGCAGAGTTTTTACGTCATGTTGACAGTTTAGGGTTTTTTTTTTTTACATTTTTAACTGGGATTGCATACTTAAAAAAAAACAATATAACCCCTAATTGTCTTGTTTGAACAAGAGCTTAACCTGGACTGATTTGATTGTCAAATCAAAATCAGAATCAAATTTATTGCCAAGTAAGTTCTCACATATAAGTAATTTGATCTGAGGGGTATTCCAGCAAACATGATTAAGCCAAATCTATCAGGCTGGATGGTCAGGAATGGCAGGACACAAATGCACGGCTCAAGCAGACAGCTCTGGTTTTCAGAAGACTTCATGATTGTGGTTAGCGGAGGTCAGTACACGAGTAAGCAGTCCAGAAAAAACAATAGTACAAAAATCATCAGGCAAACAGGCATGGTCAAAGCAACAGGCTGAAGGGCTGAGACAGAGGTGGTATGAAGGCACAGGGCACAACAAACTGGCGAGAGACAAACAACCTCAGTGAGCTTATATCACCCCAGGTGGCAATCAGCAAATCAGAAACAGGTGTGCAAGGAAAGCACCAGAACCAGGGCGTGGCCAGAGAGGGTATTTGCGAAGACCAGGTAGCAGGCTGTTGTGAGGCAAGAATACGGAGATCCTTTTCTAATTCCTGATTAAGACGTTCGGTTTGACCATTGGCCTGTGGATGGTAGCCCGATGTTAAACTGACGGAAACCCAGAGGAGACGGCAGAACTCCCTCCAAAAATTGGACACGAACTGAGGACCTCTGTCAGATACAATATCCTGGGGGAAACCATGTAATTTAAAAACATGATTCAGCAAAACCTCCGCTGTTTCCTTGGCTGACGGGAGTTTGGACAGTGGAATGAAATGTGCCATCTTTGACAGTCTATCTACAACATTAAGAACTACAGTGTTAACCTTTTGGAGGGCGGAAGACCGGTTACAAAGTCCAATGTAATGTGGGACCAGGGATGTGCAGGCACAGGCAGCGGCATCGATAATCCGGCGGGTGGACGGTTAGATGATTTATACATGGCACATGTATGACAGGCGTTGACATATTCCGATACATCCTTGGATAATAACCCAGGCCACCAAAAACCTCTGTTGCACTACAAAAAGGGTTTTCATTATTCCTGGGTGACAAGAAAAACGACTGTGATGTCCCCACCTGATCACGTCCCCCCTGAGCATGTCTGGAACAAAAAGCTTGCTGGTGGGACAATCGGGGGGCACCGGGACCCCATCATTGGCAGACCAGACCCTAGACTCAATTTCCCACGTGAGAGCGGATACAAAGCAGGAGGCTGGCAGTACTGTACCTGGATCGGCTGGGGCGTAAACCGGTTCACCCTGATGGGATAGAGCACCGGGTTTCCCATTTTTAGAACCTGGTCGGTATGAAAACATGAAGTTGAATCGGCTGAAAAAGATGGCCCACCTAGCTTGACGCGCATTAAGGCGCTTGGCAGATCGCAAATATTCTAAATTTTTGTGATCAGTATAAACCAGGAATGGTGTTTGTGCCCCCTCCAACCAGTGGCGCCACTCCTCCAAAGCCACTTTTACTGCCAACAGTTTGCGGTCTCCGATGCTGTCATTTTGCTCAGCTGCAGTCAACTTCTTTGACAGATAGGCACATGGGTGCATTCTGTTGTCAGTAGGATTACGTTGTGAAAGAACTGCACCCACACCCACGTTTGAAGCATCCACCTCAACCACGAACTGTCGAGCGGGGTCAGGGAGGAGTAGCACAGGGGCCGCTGTAAAGTGTTTCTTTAGAACCTTGAAAGCCTCGTCGCACTCAGGTGACCAAGCAAACGGCCGGAGGGACAACGTGACATCATGTAATGGAGATACAATAGTGCTGAAATTGTGGATGAATTTACGATAGAAATGGGCAAAACCCAGGAATCTCTGTACCTCCTTTCGTGAGGATGGAACAGCCCAGTCACATACTGCAGCAACCTTATCAGGGTCCATTTTAATCTCCCCCTCAGCAATTACAAACCCCAAAAATGAAACCGTCGATTTATGGAATTCACATTTCTCTGCTTTAACGAACAGGTTGTGGCGTAACAGGGTTTGAAGTACAATGCGCACATGTTCGGTGTGGGTTTTCGGGTCAGGAGAGAAAATCAAAATATCATCAAGGTAAACAAAAACGAATTTGTTGAGAAATTCACGCAACACATCATTTACCAAATTCTGAAACACTGCAGGAGCATTTGTGAGGCCAAATGGCATGACTAAGTATTCATAATGACCAGTTGGTGTGTTAAAAGTTGTTTTCCATTCATCTCCTTCTCTTATCCTTACTAAATGGTATGCGTTGCAGAGATCCAGCTTAGTAAAAATCTTTGCTCCTTTCAACAACTCAAAAGCAGTGGAGATGAGAGGTAATGGTTAACGATTTTTAACGGTGACGTCATTAAGCCAACGATAATCAATACAAGGGCAGAGCGATTTGTCCTTTTTCTCGACGAAGACAAACCCTGCCCCTGCAGGCGACGACGAATGATGAATAAAACCAGCAGTGAGGGATTCCTGTATATATTCATTCATGGCGCTGTGTTCAGGGACCGTCAGTGAAAAGAGCTTTCCCCGTATTGCGCTTGCTCCAGGGAGAAGCTCGATTGCGCAGTCATATTCTCGGTGGGGCGGTAATGAATGCTAAACACGAATGCTAAATCGTGATAACATGACGGAACCCCTGCGAGATCCGGGTTAGACTCCAGCTGGGAACACACTGGTTCTGACAGACATGCTTTCTTGCAGGCTGAACCCCATGAAACAATCTTTCCCTTTGACCAGTCAAAATTAGGGCTGTGTTGTATTAGCCAGGGGTGCCCCAGGATCAGTGGATGAGTCATCTTGTCAAATACATGAAAACTGATAGATTCAGAATGGTTTTCAGCCACAGTTAAGGAAACTGACTGAGTACGGTGAGAAATACAACCTCATTCATAGCCATCCACTGTGCGCACCACCAGAGGGCACGAGAGCTCTATTAACTTCAGGTGCAGAGACCTGGCCAACAAAGAAAAAATTAAGTTAGCATCAGAACCAGAATCAGTGAAAGCTGACACGGAAACTGACGAGTTCTCAGAGGACAATTTTGCTGGAATTACATTTTGTGCTGTGGATGGAGTTATGGAATTAAGACTCCCCCATATGTCGGACTTTGGCCGCATGGTGGCACCCCTGGCTTCACAATTGGTTATCATGTGATCAGAATGTCCACAGTAAAAACAAAGTCCACCATCTTGGCGTCGCTGCCTCTCGGCGCGGAAGAAAGACGAGCATGACGTGGTCGCATGTACTCCTCTGGACTGCTGTGTGGAGGACCCGCTCTCACATGGCTGGAGGAGGACGTGCAGACAGGAGGTGTTGCGGAGCGTTGGACAGGCAGCCGGGCGGCATGGTGAGGGCAGTCCTGCAGATGCCGGTCGGTCCGTATGGCGAGAGCGATCAGCTGGTCCAAATCGTCGGGCAAATCTATGGCTATCAGCAGTTCTTGGATATTATTGGAGAGCCCCTGAAAAACATGTCATGGAGCGCCGCAGCATTCCAATGACTCCTGGCTGCCACAATGTGGAAATCCACCGCGTAGTCGGCAACTCAACATCCACCTTGCCTCAGCTTCATCAGGGATCGAGCTGCTTCTCGCCCCGGAGAAGTGTGTTGGAAGACTAACTGCAGAGCTGAAGTAAATGCCGGAAGAGAGGCACAGGTGGCAGATTGGCGACCCCACTCAGCTGTTGCCCACACCAACGCACGACCAGTCAGGTGAGTGATGATGTAAGCTATCTTCGCCCTGTCGGACAGGAACTTACATGACATGAGTTCAAAATTCAACTCACACTGAGTCAGAAACGGTCTGACGTCTCCGGACTTGTCTGAGAAGCGTTCAGGCAGTGACATCAGATTGCAGTAGTCTGCTTCGGGTACGGAAGCCAGAGCGGTAGCTGGCAGCCCCGGTGGAGGCACACTGGTGCTGCCGGTGGCCAGAACGGTAGAAGCCTGATGATTAAGGCTCAACAGTAATTGTCCCATCTGGGTGCTCACTGACTCCATGAAAAAGCTCTGGTGCTTAGCGAGGTCGCTAAACCGGGAGGAGAGTTCGGTAAGGTGATCCTGTTGTTGTGCGAGCTGCTTACTGTGGTGTTGTACTGTCAGCTGAAATGGGTTAGAGCCGGCTGTGTCCATCGTTGTCCAGTTTGTACTATCAGGCTGGATGGTCAGGAATGGCAGGACACAAATGCACAGCTCAAGCAAACAGCTCTGGTTTTGAGAAGACTTTATGATTGTGGTTAGCGGAGGTCAGTACACGAGTAAGCAGTCCAGAAAAAACAACAGTACAAAAATCATTAGGCAAACAGGCGTGGTCAAAGCAACAGGCTGAAGGTCAGGTACACACAAGGAGGCAGGCAGGACTATGGAACGCAGATACAGAGCTGGTATGAAGGCACAGGGCATGACAAAAAGGCGAGAGACAAACAACCTCAGTGAGCTTATATCACTCCAGGTGGCAATCAGCAAATCAGAAACAGGTGTGCAAGGAAAGCACCAGAACCAGGGCGTGGCTAGAGAGAGAGAGAGTGAGACAGAGACAGGCAAGCCCAAGCAGAAAAACCCAGCAAGAGAATAAACAAACCAGGGCCAACGAAATCCACAAAATAACAGAACAAAATAAAACAGACAACCAAAAACTCAACTCCTGACAAAATCCCCACTTATTTTGACAAGTCACAACTTTCTAAGAGGGTTCCATTCCAGCAATCTCACTAACGTCAAGTTTCGGTGAGTTACCGTAGTAACTTATACTTCTGAACTAGTCTGGTCGCTACCAGGCTAATTGTCAGGCTTAGCCTGAGTTGCCACTTAACCATACCTGTCAACTCTGGAAAATAGAGCGGGAACTTAAATTTATAAACTTATCATAAATGTGCAACCTACCCTTGAGCCCTGTAGCGTACCGTGCATTTTTTTCTTTCTTTCTTATTAATTAGTTAATTAATCCTAATTTATTCATTTATTTATTTATTGCACAGTATGTAAAATAGTTAAAAAAATCCACTAGAGCTAAGTGCCACTCATTGCAGCTTTGAGTTCATCTTTTGTAGGTTTGAAGTCACTGGCCTTGCAATCTGAGTTGAGTTTAATCAAAATCAGAATCAAATTTATTGCCAAGTAAGTTTGCACATCCAAGGAATTTGATCTGGGGTTATTGGAGCAATAAGAAAAGAAAAGAGAAGCACTTACAAGTAAAACAATCAAATAGACAAAACCAGATTCACTGTTAAATAAATCAAATAGAATGGAATACCAATGCACACGCTGAAGCCAACATCACTACACTCTAACAGCACGAAGCTCGGCATTTTGAAGCCAATAATACAATGCAACCACTCACTTATGGTGTCAAGATGTTTCAAAATTTAGACATCAAAAACAGTTAGACATAATTTTAACAAGCTCTAAGACACTTCAACATGTTCACCACAGTAGAATAAGAATAAGGACACATTTATTTAACAATACATTGTACCCAGAATGCATTGCATTGGTATGTTAATCGTATGCATTTAGTCAGTCAGCAGTTTCCTGCCAACCTTTCTCTCTGAGTTTATTTATTGCTGCCGTGTTACCTTTTTCCTTATTAGATGTATAAATTTGCTATAGGTGTCCATTATTAAGTGCCTGCTCTGAGGCACTGAACATTGCTGCTCGCTCTTTACATTTTGCCATTGTGAATCCAGTTGATCTGTGCTCGACCTCATGGCCTGCCTGTGAATGGCGTGCACACGCAATTAATCTGACTGGCTAAAACTGTCTTGACTTAGTTTGATTGCGTGAACATGGCCTTTATGGAACCACTTTAGCTTCATCTAATTTGTTAGGCTTGTTCAAGTCACTTGTTTCACATTAAGCACTGCTTTTCTGAGCTTGCTTCATGGAATGGGCCCCTGGTGTCATTTGTACATAAACAACAATAATAAGAAAATGAAAAAAAATTAAATACTTCTTTAAGAAGTAACTGGAATAAGTAAATAAGTAAATCTGTTCTTTTAAAGATGAAACCCTGGATGAAAAACTTTCTGCATCAGTTTTTCACACTTTACTGTTTCACTGAGGCTGTGTGGTGAAGATTATCATTGATTACAATTGCGTTGCTGTTTTTTCACAGTGTGTAGTGCATAAATCCGCTGTTCACACTGAACCTCCTCACTCCTCCTCTCTACCAGGGAAAGAGAGAGGGAGCCCCTCCATCTCTCTCTTTCCCTCACTGAAATTTCTCTGTGAGGAAAATGGAAACTCGTCACTCTCACACCATCCTTGCTGCTTATTTGAGCAAACTTTGGAATCATCAAGACTTTAAACTGTAAAAATAAAGCGTTCATTTCTGAATATATCAGGAGCTACGCAGGCGGAAGGAGCTTTTTTTTTTAATGGAAGACTTTGACAGAGTTTTTGTTCTTTCACTGAGAGACACTGTGCTCTCTCATTCTGAGCTGCAGAATGAGAGTGTGCTCTGCTCGGCTCGGCTGTCGGCGGGGAAAGGGTGAGCAGGCAGCAAGTCTTCAAGGCTTGAAAAGCTGGAATGTATGTACGTAGTCTGTACTGCAGAAGCAGCTTTGACCTCTGCACCATCACAACAGCATAAACACCCTACCCACTGCATAGCTTCAGTGAACTTAACAGAGCTTTTTTTTTTCCTCCGCCAGCGAAGTTGGAGGAGGTTGTAAGAGTGCTCCATGATGCATAACACAAAATGACTGACGCACATCCAAAATGTCCTTGTAACTATTTGATCTTAATCTAACTCAGGGGTACCCAACCTTTTTTGAACCAAGATCTACTTTTAAAGTCGACAGTGTATCGAGATCTAACGAGCCATATGGAACGCCACAGCGTAGCCAGAACATATTGTGCACCAATATAATAACACAATTTTCTGGTAGGTTTTAACAATAATAATGCATCACTGAAGTAAATGTGCATGGTGGAAAAGAATAAGCACAAGTAGGTCTAGGACTGGCCTCAAGTTGGAAAAGTTGTTCCGTACCTTGGTGGGACTTCTGGCCCAAGAGGAGGAAGCTGGTCTCTCATAGTCCGGACAGTAAGAGCCGAGAGCAGCTGTAAGCAGGCACTCAGATACTCTCTGTCTGCATTAGATTCCAGATTTGGACATTCATGTCAGGTGTTGCTATGGATTTGAGCTCAAATGTCATTTTTCAGTGTGAGGATCCAGGTTGAAGAGTGATGCCACTTTGGACAATATACAGTCCACTTCTATATTTTCCCCAAAAGGAAAACAGAGAAAACTGACAAGGCTCTTTGGAGGCAAAGTCAGTCAAGCGCCTGTCAAATTCTGACAAGATGCTCTGCATGTGATCATCATAACATGACTGTTAGGATCCACGTTCTTTGTCCTGGTGCTTAAGTTCTGTGTCCAAGTGTGGAAAGTTCTGCAGGTCACACTGTTGCAACCTGCTTGATAGCACATGTAATTTGCTTTAAAACTTGCTTTCAAATCCAAATGCTGTGCATATTCAGCATGGTTTGAACGTTTCAGAAATTCTTTAATTTCAGGCAGAAGACCGTTTCAGAAAGGGCTGGATGAAAAGATCACAGGACTGTGCAGGAGACCTGAATCCCCGCCCCCCCCACTTGTGTACCGTGGTGGCTGCTGTATCAATTGTATTATGTTACTAAGCCAGATATATATACTCAACAAAAATATAAATGCAACACTTTTGGTTTTGCTCCCATTTTGTATGAGATGAACTCAAAGATCTAAAACCTTTTCCACATACACAATATCACCATTTCCCTCAAATATTGTTCACAAACCAGTCTAAATCTGTGATAGTGAGCACTTCTCCTTTGCTGAGATAATCCATCCCACCTCACAGGTGTGCCATACCAAGATGCTGATTAGACACCATGATTAGTGCACAGGTGTGCCTTAGACTGTCCACAATAAAAGGCCACTCTGAAATGTGCAGTTTTGTTTTATTGGGGGGAGATACCAGTCAGTATCTGGTGTGACCACCATTTGCCTCATGCAGTGCAACACATCTCCTTCGCATAGAGTTGATCAGGTTGTCAATTGTGGCCTGTGGAATGTTAGTCCCCTCCTCGTCAGTGGCTGTGCGAAGTTGCTGAATATTGGCAGGAACTGGTACACGCTGTCGTATACGCCGGTCCAGAGCATCCCAAACATGCTCAATGGGTGACATGTCCGGTGAGTATGCCGGCCATGCAAGAACTGGGACATTTTCAGCTTCCAAGAACTTGCAACATGGGGCCGTGCATTATCCTGCTGCAACATGAGGTGATGTTCTTGGATGTATGGCACAACAATGGGCCTCAGGATCTCGTCACGGTATCTCTGTGCAATTCAAAATGCCATCAATAAAATGCACCTGTGTTCTTCGTCCATAACAGACGCCTGCCCATACCATAACCCCACCGCCACCATAGGCCACTCGATCCACAACATTGACATCAGAAAACCGCTCACCCACACGACACCACACACGCTGTCTGCCATCTGCCCTGGACAGTGTGAACCGGGATTCATCCGTGAAGAGAACACCTCTCCAACGTGCCAAACGCCAGCGAATGTGAGCATTTGCCCACTCAAGTCGGTTACGACGACGAACTGGAGTCAGGTCGAGACCCCGATGAGGACGACGAGCATGCAGATTGAGCTTCCCTGAGACGGTTTCTGACAGTTTGTGCAGAAATTCTTTGGTTATGCAAACTGATTATTTCAGCAGCTGTCCGAGTGGCTGGTCTCAGACGATCTTGGAGGTGAACATGCTGGATGTGGAGGTCCTGGGCTGGTGCGGTTACACGTGGTCTGTGGTTGTGAGGCTGGTTGGATGTACTGCCAAATTCTCTGAAACGCCTTTGGAGACGGCTTATGGTAGAGAAATGAACATTCAATACACGAGCAACAGCTCTGGTTGACATTCCTGCTGTCAGCATGCCAATTGCACGCTCCCTCAAATCTTGCGACATCTGTGGCATTGTGCTGTGTGATAAAACTGCACCTTTCAGAGTGGCCTTTTATTGTGGGCAGTCTAAGGCACACCTGTGCACTAATCATGGTGTCTAATCAGCATCTTGATATGGCACACCTGTGAGGTGGGATGGATTATCTCAGCAAAGAAGTGCTCACTATCACAGATTTAGACTGGTTTGTGAACAATATTTGAGGGAAATGGTGATATTGTGTATGTGGGAAAAAGTTTTAGATCTTTGAGTTCATCTCATACAAAATGGGCGCAAAACCAAAAGTATTGCGTTTATATTTTTGTTGAGTGTAGATTTATAACACAAAACTGTCAAAAGGGGTAAAAGAGATAAGTGTAACGATGATTGAATATATAATTGGAGCAGTAAATGATCACTCCATGTGAACATCATGCAGAATGCTGCTGCATTCAGGCACCATTGGGAATTACAGGACTGTTGCCACGAGCAACAGCTGAGTTGTTTCAAACTCAGCTGTTGCTCGTGGCAGGAGTGTGGTTTTTATTTTATTTTTAGTTAAAAAAAAAAAAAATCATTGTATCCACACAAAAGATTAATTCTGGCCTATATAAGGTGCCTGAGTCCAGTGAAGCAGACCCCCCACCCACATAAAAAATAATCCAAGCAAACAAGCTATAATTTCCGACGGTACATAAACACAGCAGCGATCTGCATGGTGTTCATGTGAACTCATCAATTTACTGCTGTGATGATATATTCAAGCGCCTTTACACTTATATTTATTACCCCTTTTGACAGCTTTGCGTTATAAATCAATATATATGGCTTAGTAACGTAATACAGTGTGAATACTGTGTAAATATTTGCACAAAAACCATACGGTTTATCAGTTTGAACATTAAATATCTTGTCTTTGTGGCATATTCAATTGAATATATGTTGAAGAGGATTTGAAAACCATTGTATTCTGTTTTTATTTACATTTTCCACAACGTCCCAACTTCAGTGGAATTGGGGTTGTAAAAAAATAGATAAATAAAATATATTGCATGATAACTGACCATCCCTGATTGAAATTATTTCTATCTTTGACATGAATCCACAAAGGTCTGACTAGTATATCATATCTCCTTGGAGTATTTAATAATCTTGGATAGAACTATATAATTCTTCTGATTTTTTGAAAATTACTGCAGAAGGTACATAGGATTTCCCAGGACATTATCACCCACAGATCTAACAGGGCTAGTGGTTAAGGTGTTGGACTTGAGTCCAGAAGATCATGGGTTCAAATCCCTGCCTGACTGGAAAATCACTAAGGGCCCTTGGGCAAGGCCTTTAATCCCCTATTGCTTCAGATGTGTAGTGAGCGGGGGTGAATTCATCGGGGGGAATGTGAGGCATAATTGTAAAGCGCTTTGAGCATCTGATGCAGATGGAAAAGCGCTATATAAATGCAGTCCATTTACCATTTGAATCATTAACACTCTCATCAGGGTGAATGTGAGGCATAATTGTAAAGCGCTTTGAGCATCTGATGCAGATGGAAAAGCGCTATATAAATGCAGTCCATTTACCATTTGAATCATTAACACTCATAAAACCATGGTATTATTGACATTCTTGACTACAAAACTAATACAAACCCTATATTTTTACTTCAAAAGAATGCTATAAGAATTACGAGTAAGAAATAATACCATGAGCCAGCAAATCCATTGGTTGTCCATTTGCATATTTTGAATTTTTGGGCTTTGATTCACTATATCATAATACAAATTATGTTTAAAGTAAAAAATAAACTTCTACCACAACATGTCCAGGACCTGTTTAAAATTAGTGTCCTTTATCGACTGAAAAAGTTTGATCCGGATATGATCCAGATTACAGATTTTGTGGCCATTTAAATTTAACATTGAAAGCCCCATTTAATGTATATTTTACATTCTATCTTAATCAAACATGCCCAATCACTCTCATATTTGAAGTGAGGAGCAGACTGGCACTCACTCTTGTCTGACAAAATTTGATCTGGATCTGTTGCAGATTGTGGATTTTGTGGACATTTGAATTTAATATTGAAAAGCGCATTTGATCAACATTTTGCATTATATCTCAAACAAAAGTGCCTCAATTGCTCTCATTTTTCTGTTATGGATTTACCTACACCACCAATATTGGATGATGGCTCCAATTTTATGCCTGTTTGTCTGTCTTCCAGTTATCAGTCAGAAACCAAGTGCCAAAAAGCAATGACCAACTGTGCATAGCAGAGATAACCAATGTTCTGTGAAAATTATCTGAAAAAGAATTCAGAAACTGACAAAGTTGAAAAAAAACCAAAACAAAACAAAAACCTGAAAACACCACAGAAAAACAATTGATTTATGTGCATGATCTAAATACATACTCCTGACATTTGATCACATCTAATTTAGCTTATGAAAAGCAATTTCTAACAGGACTTTGACCTTGAAGTTTTTTTCCAAGTTAAACTTTTGTGGAATTGGAAACTAGTATTGGCAGAGGTTTGCACTCTGACTGCTCTAGTTTATTACCAGGAGCACAAGGCTCCAGACAACACAGCTCTCAGGTTCATAGTGGCACTCAAACCTCTCCACCACGATAAGGTGATGGTTCCCGGAGAGGCCACCATGGTGTTCGAGGAACACCGTGGTGGACACCGGTGGTCAGGGAAGCCGTCCGACTGAAGAAGGAGTCTTTCTGGGATATGTTATCTCGCAGGACTCCAGAGGCAGTAGCAAGGTACCATCAGGCCCGAAGGGCAGCAGCCTCTGCTGTGGGGGAGGCAAAGCAGCAGGTGTGGGAGGAGTTCGGAGTAACCATGGAGAAGGACTTTCGGTCGGCACCAAGGTGCTTCTGGCGGACCGTGAGGCACCTCAGGAGGGGAAAACGGGGAACCATCCAAGCTTTCTACAGTAAGGATGGGACTCTGTTGACCTCAACTGAGGATGTAATCCGGTGCTGGAAGGAACACTTTGAGGAACTCCTGCATCAGACCAGAGCACCCTCTATAGTAGGGGCAGAGCTGGAAGCTGATGGAGGATTTTCATCAATTTCCCTGGTGGAAGTCACTGAGGTAGTCAAACAGCTCCGCAGTGGCAAGGCCCCGGGGGTTGATGAGATCCATCCAGAAATGCTGAAGGCTCTGGGTGTGGAGGGATTGTCTTGGATGAGACGTCTCTTCAACATTGCATTGAGGTCTGGGACAGTGCCTAAGGAGTGGCAAACTGGGGTGATGGTCCCCATATTTAAAAAGGGGGACCAGAGAGTGTGTGCCAACTGCAGGGGCATCACGCTACTCGGCCTCCCTGGTAAAGTCTACTCCAGGGTGCTGGAAAGGAGGGTTCAGCTGATAATCGAACCTCTGATTGAAGAGGAACAATGCGGGTTCCGTCCTGGTCGTGGAACAGCTGAACAGCTCTTTACTCTCACAAGGATCATGGAGGGTGCCTGGGAGTATGCCCACCCAATCTGCATGTGTTTTGTGGACTTAAAGAAGGCGTATGATCAGGTACCCCGGGAGATACTGTGGGAGGTGCTGCGGGAGTATGGAGTGAGGGGGTCCCTTCTCAGAGCCATCCAATCACTGTACTCGCAAAGCGAGAGCTGTTTTCGGGTGCTTGGCAGTAAGTCGGACTCGTTTCCGGTGGAGGTTGGCCTCCGCCAGGGCTGCGCCTTGTCACCAATCCTGTTTGTGATATTCATGGACAGGATATTGAGGCGTAGTTGGGGGGAGGAGGGTTTCCGGTTTGGTGGGCTCAGGGTCTCATCACTGCTTTTTGCAGATGATGTGGTCCTGTTGGCTTCATCAGCCGGTGAACTTCAAGACTCACTGGATCAGTTCACAGCCGAGTGTGAAGCGGCTGGGATGAGGATCAGCATATCTAAATCTGAGGCAATGGTTCTCAGCAGGAAGCCAATGGATTGCCTACTCCGGGTAGGGAATACAGCCTTGCCCCAAGGACCCAAAAAGGCAAAGCTCTCGATCTACTGGTCAATCTTCGTTCCTACTCTCACCTATGGTCATGAGTGTTGGGTCATGACCGAAAGAACTAGATCATGGGTACAAGCGGCCAAAATGGGCTTCCTCAGGAGGGTGGCTGGTGTCTCCCTTAGAGATAGGGAGAGAAGTTTGGTCATCTGTGGGAGGCTTGGAGTAGAGTCGCTGCTCCTTCGCGTTGAAAGGAGCCAGCTGAGGTGGTTCAGGCATTTGGTAAGGATGCCTCCTGGGCGCCTCCCAAGGGAGGTGTTCCAGGCATGTCCATCTGGGAGGAAACCCCGGGGAAGACCCAGGACTAGGTGGAGAGATTATACCTCCACACTGGCCTGGGAACGCCTCGGGATCCCCCAGTCAGAGGTGGTCAGTGTGGCATGGCCCTCTGCTTTTCTCCCTTTATATGGCACCCCTTGGGCACATATGGTGGCGCTTTGTGATTACCTTTCACTGCTATGCTGATGATACTCAGTTATACATGCTGATAACTGCTGGTAATCTCATTCACATAAAATCCTTAGAAGATTGCCATGCATCAGTGAGAAGCTGGATGTCTAGCAACTTCCTGCTTTTAAACTCTGATAAGACTGAAATGATGGTTCTTGGTCCAGTGAGGCATCGGCATCAATTTGACCAGTTAACATTTAGGCTAGGTTTGTCTTTCATACATCACACTGACAAAGTGAGGAACCTTGGGGTAATTTTTGAGCCTACATTGTCCTTTGACCACCACATTAGAAATATTACGAGGACTGCTTTCTTCCACCTGGGAAAAATAGCGAAGATTCGTCCCATCCTGTCTGGCTGATGCTGAGACCCTGATCCATGCGTTTATCTCTTCTAGATTGGACTACTGCAATGTTCTATTTTCTGGTTTACCGCAGTCCAGCATTAGGGCTCTCCAATTGGTTCAAAATGTTGCAGCCAGACGTTTGACACAAAGCAGAAAGTTCGACCACATTACACCCATTTTGGCATCTCTTCACTGGCTTCCTGTCCCAGTGAGATCAGATTTTAAGGTTCTGTTACAAGTCTATAAAATTGTTCATGGAATGGCACCACCTAGCTGACCTAATTAAACCTTACGTACTGGCCTGGGCTTTGCATTCTCAGGGTGCAGGACTACTTTGTGTCCCTAGGGTGAGTCCTGACCTTTGTGGTTTTGCTGGGGACCTGTTTGATCATATGTGCTTTTTGATTCACCCTGAACTGGCCAGGTATCTTGTGTGGGATTCTCTATGATGGCGAGCTACAGATCCAGGCCCAAAGCCTAAGGAAAATAACACGCCAGTCCACTTCATCCAGTCCGGTTTGGTAGGAGGCTTTGCAGCCTGCCCTTTTCGCTATCCATCAAGTTCTCCTACCAACTCCAAGTTATTGTCTCTAATAATTCTGTCAATTCCATTATGCTGTTGGACGTCTCAGGATTTCTCCATAACTCTCACTGGACACAAAATGCTCTTCTATTGGTGGTTGCCCGCAAACTGCAGGGTTTAAAGAACTGGACTCTCTGGGTTGCTTATTTCTTGTTTTTGATTTTGGTCTGGTTTGACTAAAGGAGTTTTCAGTTTAATTTGTGCACATTGATAATTTAGCTGCAGTCTTGTCTATATTTTCTTTCTCTTTTTTTTTTTTTTTTCCACTTGATTTGTAACATATTCACTCAAACATAAATTTGTTTCATTGTCTTTATTTACTGTCGGGCCTGATTTCCTTAATTCTGAAGCCAGGATGGAATATGGGGCCAAAAGTCGGTCATGGGAAACAGGTCTGAATCCAACATAAAATCTAAAACAGAAAGACTACAACATAAATAAAATGCATTCAACACAGATGTGCGAAACATGAAAATTCTTAAACTCTGTCTTGTTTAAAAGCCAGTGAAAAGTCTTGGACAGAGATTTAGTGTATTTAATGTGGAAAAGGTTCCAAAGTATGGGGACGCCTACTGCAAAAGCTGGATTGTTGGGTAAAAATTGAGAACTGCTAATTTAAATGATAGATAGATAGACAGACAGACTTTATTACAGACTCAGGGTCCAGATAAAAGAAACAAAACACCATACATAATAACAACAAAGAATTCGAAGAAAAAAAATTGGGGCACTCGACCTCCCGGAATAAAAGACACTTATACCAGTGTTTTCAAATCTGTGATGTATACCGTGTGGCACTGTAGCAAATTTTAATCAGTTTAAAAACAATCTGATTATCAGAATTGTTTAAACGAGAGATGAAGCTAAATATCATTGTTCTTAAAATGGCTTGGAGAGTGTTCACACACGCCATCACAAACATTTCAGTGGCACTGGTCCACCGGGGCCTTTTAAATAAAATTCTCAGAGTCATTATAGGCCACTTGTAGTCTCTGAAGGCTTGCTTCTTATAGTTTATCTGCAGATGTGCAGTGTAGAGAGGTGTACAAAATGCTTTAAACAAAGCCAGCTTCACTTCGTCGAAGCAGCAGCCAAATTTTCAATATAACATGTTTGCTCTGACATATAGCGTACAGCACTGTCAAAAAATATACTCATCATCACTCAGCGTATCTGTGATCACATGACCAAGATACCTCACTTGATTACATAACATTCAGCACATGACCTGCCAGGGTAAAATCAGGAAAAACCAAATGTTTATCATCATTCATTCTGGCAATCATGATCACACTTTTCATATCACTGTATTTTATGTCATGTTAAAAGTGTTAAAATTCTCCTCCAGGTGCTTATAAAAGGGTTGATTTTTGGAATACCAGAGGGATGATGTTACAAAAAGAGTAACAAAAACATCACAAAACTGGCATAATATACTGCCACTATAAAGTATTTATGGATCATTATAATCTGCTACAAGATATATAATTTTGCATTTGCTCAATCATTCCACTTGGTTAGCATGAAACTTTATAAGGTCATGCTGGCGTTACGGTGATTCCTGCGATAACTGAAGAAATATGCTGTTCGGGTCGTCTCGACATCTTTATGACAGCTCATTCTTTTTTTCCAAACATAAATCTATACTGACAGTTGCAGAGACACACTGCTGCAGGGCAAAATGTGTTTGAACACCGCTGTGGTGAATACCGGATCAGAAATAACAAGTATTAATGTCACTGACTGGGAAATCTCATACCTGTGCTATACTTCTGCAGCTGAAATATATTTTGATGGCCATATAATGTAAAAACTATGAATGGCACACAAACTGTATTTTTTTTGTTTTGTTTGAAGCAAAACAATATTCATAATGAAATGGAGCAATAACAGTAGGGCTGCTCGATTATGGAAAAAATCAGTATCACGATTATTTAGATAAATATTGAAATCACGATTATTCAGTTATTTTTTTTTTAGTTACACAATGCATTTATTCAGCATTTCTCTCACTCTAAAAAAAAAAAAAAAAAATTGTTATAGACAATGTGCACAAAACCTCCAAACTGAAAATGTACTGTACCTTACCTGTATAACACATAAAATGAATAAAATAAATATTAAAATATCATATATTATTTTTCTGTTTTCCTCTCCCTTCCCTGTTGTCACTGACCAGTTGGTCAGTGTCTTTGGGCATCTCCCTGACTTGTGCTACTTGGACATAGTGCGGCTGCATTGTTTTTGTTTCAATTTATGTTCATTAGTTTGTGTTTTTGTCATCATTCCCTTGACCACGTCTCCTTATCTCCTTTTGGAGAAATGTATCCGTTCATTTATTGTTAAAATATAAAATAAAACAGCTTTTTTAAAAATAATAAAATAGTTGCTGTTGAAAGAGC
Organism: Thalassophryne amazonica; assembly: GCF_902500255.1. Taxonomy (NCBI): domain Eukaryota; kingdom Metazoa; phylum Chordata; class Actinopteri; order Batrachoidiformes; family Batrachoididae; genus Thalassophryne; species Thalassophryne amazonica. The sequence goes on from NC_047104.1 coordinate 78,171,618, forward strand.
CTTTTATTTAGAAGCAGGTGATGTTATGCTGAATTCTCGGGACCAGATGAAGGTCTCTTCTGCAGCTTTGATCTCTGGTGGTGTTGCTGAAAAGCAGAGATGTTTTCTTTCAACTGGACGTGGTGTTCAGCTCATCAATGGAAGTTTGGTTGTCTGCACAGCAAATGTTCCTGATTAGGACAAATAAAAATATTTCTTTAAATATAAAGAAACACTAAACAGTTTATATATAAAAAAAAGGGAAAAAAATGATGGAAAAAAAGGCACGAAAAAATAAGTTATTTAAAGTTAAGCTTTTGTGGTGTCTGAAAAAAGCTGTAGCTTTATTTGGTAAAAATAAAAAAGACTGAACCATTTACAAATTAAAGCGTTCACTCAGATCAACTGTGCTAAAAGGCTAAGCTAATGTTAGCCGATCATTAAACTTTCACAGCAGTACAGTAAATGTCACGTTTTATTTTTACATTATTCTCACCTCGATAAAGCTGCAGAACTAAACTCCATTGAGCAAACTGGGACTTCGCATATATCCAAAAAGTGGGAGATTTCGGACTGAGTGGGTTTGCTCCATCACCCTGGCTGCCTGCCTCGCTCTGCCCAGGAATGATGCCTGAAGGCCGGCTTCTCCGTGCGGATTGGCTCGCTGTCGTGGTTCAATCGATATCCCACCAAGTCGTCAGTCCTCCCTCAGTCGGCGTCACTCCGAAAAGTAGCTGAAACAAGCTTCTCCCAGCAGGGTGATGGGAGAATCGTTCTACTGCTATTTTTTAAACCTTTTTTGTGGTTCAGGCGATGCAAAATCAAGAAGGCGATTGCTGAACTTTTTTCAGGTTGTGGAAACAGCCAGAGTGTGACGTAGCCGCAATCTCTGCCCCCTTGCCGCTTCCGAAGCGACGCGTCTGATGTCATGCATCTTGGGACACATTGATGGATTGGCCTGATGAAAGGCCCTTAAATCGTTCACTCGATTATACGTGTTTGGAGATCGTTTGATACAAATATCGATATATGTGAATACTTATGTACATGTAATTTCTTTCTTTCTTTCTTTCTTTTAAATAAATTTGAAAAAAAAAGTGATATTGTCATTATGGGGTGTTGTAAGTAGAATTTTGAGGGGGAAATTAATTTACTCCATTTTGGGACAAGGCTGTAACATAACATGTGAAAAAAGTGAAGCCTTGTGAATAGTTTCCACATGTGCTGTATCTGTTGCATCACCAACAACATAATAAAATGAAATTGCACAAGTTTGAACTCGTTAGATAAGTTCTGCATTGGATGCATTTCAGTTTTCATGGTCCCCATGAGGGGTTTGATTGTCAGCAATACTTTTTATGTACCCATTTTGTATCTTGCCAAAGATTTTGTATATAAAGACCAAACCTGGTACACTGGGTCACCTCATGAAGTCCATGGACAAGATTAACACTGGGCACATTTAGCTTCTAATTGTGGCCACCAGGGGACAGGGTCTTGAGAACCTCACTCACTCATCTTCAAACTCTTACTCCAATTAAGGGTCCCGGGGGAGCGGGAGGAGGACCCCATCCCAGCAGTCACAGGGCATGAGGCGGAGTACACTGTATACAGGACGCCAGCCTGTCGCAGGGCCACATGGAGACACACACATTCACACCTGTACGTACACCTATTGACAATTTAAAGTTTGCGATCCACCTAACCTGCATGTCTTTGGATGTGGGAGGAAGCTGGAGCACCCAGAGAGAAGCCACGCAAACATGGGATGGGGAGAACATACAAACTACACACAGAAAGGCCACAGTTGCGAATCGATCCCATGACCTTCTTGCTGTGAGACAACAGTGCTAAACATTAAGCCAATATGCTGCACTCTTGAGAACCATTTGTACACAATATCTTGACAAAAACTTCATATTATCAAGGTGACACTTGTTACATAAGGTTGCCTCTCTAAATGTTTTCAGTGTTTTTTAAATTGAATCTATTTTGAATTGAATTGATTTCATTTATATAGTGCCAAATCACAACAAAGCTGCCTCAAGGCACAACACAAGGAAGGTCTAACCTTACCAACCTCACCAGTACGTGATGTCACGTATTAACATTATAAACTGATGTCACCTAATAATGTTATAAACCGGCGTCACGTATTGATGTCATATACGAGGTCTGTTAGAAAACTATCCGACCTTTTTATTTTTTGCAAAAACCATATGGATTTGAATCGTGTGATTGCATCAGCCAAGCTTGAACCTTCGTGCGCATGCGTGAGTTTTTTTCACGCCTGTCGGTTGCGTCATTCGCCTGTGAGCAGGCTTTGTGGGAGGAGTGGTCCAGCCCCCTTGGCGGATTTTCATTGTCAGGAAAATGGCCGAGCGACTGCCGCTTTGCTGCATCAAAATTTTTTCAGAAACTGTGAGAGACAGCCAGGTGAAAACCATTCGGAAAATTCAGACGGCTTTCGGTGAAGATCTTATGGGCATCACACAGATTAAGGAGCATTACAACCGGATTAAAGATAGTCCACAGCGGCTGAGGGCACGCCGCACTTCGAGCGGCCATCGACAGGCTGAAACGACCAGATCATTTCCAAAGTGAAGGCTGTGTTGATCCGGGACGTCGTCTGACTACCAGAGAAATGGCAAGAGAGGTGGACATAGCACCTTTTCGGTACATTCCACTGTTACAGGAGATTTTGTAATGAAAGACGTGCGGTGGAATTCACGCATCAGGACAGAGCCGCGTAATGGCGCAGAACAAAAAGCACATCCGTGTTGGAAATCTCACGGGACATGCCCAGCTCTTCCACCATTCGGAAGATTTAGATGGCTTTGGGTGGCTTTTCAGTCGAGTGAGTATCCGAGAAATTGTCGAAGATCTGGGCATGTCACATGTCCTGTGAGACCAACACGGAAGTGCTTTCGTTCCGCGCCATTAGCGGCTCCGTGGCGAATTCCTCCGCTCCTGTTTTCATGACAAACTCTTTAACAGTGGAATGTGCCGGAAAAGTGCTATGTCCGCCTTTTCTGCCATTTCTCTGGTAGTCAGATGACGTCCCAGATCAACACAGCATTCAGTTTGGAAATGATCTGGTCGTTTCAGCCTGTCAATCGCCGCTCGGAGCGCGGCGCGCCCTCCGCCATTGTGCGCTGTCTTTAAACTGGCTGTAACACTCCTTAATCTGTGTGATGCCCATAAAATCGTCCCTGAAAGCCATCTGAATTTTCCGAATGGTTTCCACCTGGCTGTCTCTCACAGTTTCTGGAAAAGTTTGATGCATTGCTGCTCCAGCCGTTCAGACATTTTCCTCACAATGAAAATCCGACGAGGGGGGAGGACCAGTGCTCACTCAAAGCCTGCTCACAGGCGAATGGCGCAACCGACCGGCGTGAAAAAACTCATGCATGCGCACGAAGGTTCAAGCTTGGCTGATGCAATCACACGTGATTCAAATCCATATGGTTTTTGCAAAAAATAAAAAGGTCCTCATTTGCTTTTTTGGCTATTTTTAAGAGAATATGAATGACAATACAAAACCTTTTTTTCACTTATGGTTAGTGGTTGGGTGAAGTCATTTATTGTCAAACAACTGTGTTTCCTCTTTTTAAATCAAAATGACAAGAGAACGACCCAAATGACCCTGATCCAAAGTTTACATACCCCTGTTCATAATACTGTGTATTGCCCCCTTTAACATCAACGACAGCTTGGAGTCTTTTGTGGTAGTTGTGGACGAGGCTCTCTGATGGTATCACCAGTTATCCATCTTGATGATGAAGTGGTATAGAGGAGGATTTTCTTAAAAAGAAGACCTGAAAGTTTAGCTACAAATTGCCAAAAGGTACATCTGAGATGCAAGCCTGGATTTGATCTGTTTTGGTGAAAGAAAATCCTTCTCTGCTCTACTCCACTATGAAGCTAAGAATAGTGATACAAAATGCAGAATTTGCACTGTGCACAATTTCTCCAATCACAGCCACATAAGCCTATAACTTCTCCTGTGTTGTCTTGGTGGCTTTCCTCACTCTTTTCCTTCTTGCACAGTCACTCAGTTTTTGAGAACTGTCTACTCCATGCAGATTTACCATAAAGTGCCATACTGTTTGTATTTCTTTGTAATTAATGTAAATAAAGTCCAAGATATAGTCAGTGGCAGCTTTACCATCAGAGAGCCTCGTCCAAAACTACCACAAAAGACTCCAAGCTGTTGTTGATGTTAAAGGGGGCAATACACAGTATTATGAACAGGGGTATGTAAACTTTGGATCACGGTCATTTGGGTCGTTCTCTTGTCATTTTGATTTAAAAAGAGGAAACAGTTGTTTGACAATAAATGGCTTCACCCAACCACTAACTGTGAGTGGAAAAAAAAAAGCTTTTGTGTGTCATTCATATTCTCTTAAAAATGGCCAGAAAAAAAGGCAAAAATTCTGCCAGGGTATGTAAACTTTTCAGCACAGCTGTATATGTGACACAGGTCTCTCTTGCAAATGAGGCATTGAGTCTCAAGGGACTGCCTGTATAAATAATAAATAAATAAACTCAAGTAACTGTGTTAACGTTATAAACTAATGTCACATATTAATGTTAGAAACCGACGTCACATTTTAACATTATAAAGTCAATGCTATGACTTTTAATATTTCTAATTCTAGCCACTAGGGGCAAACGTCTCTGAAACTTCGTGAGAACTATGCAGTCTTTGTGGATTGTAATCAATCTTAATACTCCAGGTTACAGTACTTTGGTAAAATCTTACCACAAATCCAAGGTTGGGTTTGGTGAAACTGGTCAGGGTCAGTATTGCTCTTGAATATTTCACTATATGAATGCAAGTTGTTGTGTTATTTAGTAGCTTTAGGCATTAAAAAATGTATTTTGTGTAAAATTGATTTCTTTGCATTTATTTCAAAACATTCTTTCAATTCTGTACTCAAAATATAGTAAATCTGTCTATCTGTCCTTCTATTGGCCAATCAATCAATCATGCATAAATACTGTCACACCATTACTGACTACTGTTCAATCTTTTTTACGTCAACGTCTCAAAGATAAGAAAAACTTACGTTCACAGAAGAAAATAACATTCTTAAGATGTCCTTTACATGAAAGAATCACAGTGACATAGTGATCATACTTCCTGCTCACTCATCACTCATCTTCAACCGCTTTATCTGGGATCGGGTCGCAGGGGCAACAGCTCCAGCAGGGAGATCTCGAGGTGTTCCTGCTTCACAGCCTGCTTTAGATACTTCCTGCTTTGATAGAAAAATGTCCTGTAGAATTGATGCGCGCGCGCGCACACACACATCACGCAGCAGGTTGCTTTTTTTCTTTTTTCTTTTTGGATTGTTTGATTTTAACTGAATGATTTGTTCTTCTTAACTGGTGTTTTTGTGGTTTGATTTGACTGTGGACTTCTTCTTCTTCTAATAGATTCCGCCAGGCTGTACGCTGGCGTAGCATAATGCTGCCCCCCACAGGTAATAGTTAAATACTTTATCTTATGTTAGACTCTCAAATAGAGGTTGGTGGAATGGAGGAACTTAATCACAGCTTTGTCCACTAAATGCGAGTAACTGCTCTCAGAAAAAGTTGACCTAAAAGAAAACACAGTCAATCCAAAGTCTGACAGATCTTTCAACAATTTCCGCCTATCACTAGAATACATAGGACAGCACAGTAAAACATGATGAACACTTTCCAACTGACCACACTGATACAACCTGTCTGGATGTTTTCCAATCACTTTTAAATATGCTGCCAACCCACAATGCCCCAGTCTCAATCTAATTAATTTGACTTGATCCTTACGACAGGATGAGGAGTCTCTTATTTTTAATCGAAGGCTGACACATAAAATAGTGCCTCCCTACCGACTCACTCTCCCACTGCTTTTGCCACTTCTGATCACTCAACTCTCTCTAAAAATACTAAAACAATCAACCTTTCCCAAAGGGATATTAACATCAACTTTATTTACTGTGGACTTTTAATTAGGGACCGTAATTGTATCAGCTGGGACTGATTAGGCTGCACGAGGACACTGTGCTGATTGGTGGGAAACGCACAGGTGTGTCAGATAAAGGATGCAGCAGAAGAAACGGGAGGTCAGAGAGCAGAAGAGCGAGGTCACGGCAGCAGGAGTATTAGAAAGCGGACGGAGTGGGTCAAATTAATGGAGAAAGCAGGAGTTTGGCATGCGCGTGTGGCCAGAGGAGGGCGACGGTGACAGCGCACTGCCGGGGCTGACGACCGACCGGCGTGTGGTGAGGACAGGAGGTGTATCGGAGCTGAGTCGTGACAGAGCTGAGGACCGTGGGAGTGCTGTGATATAGCGAGTGCTGGATGCAACGCCTAAGTACAAGTGAAGGAAAGAAACCAGGCCACCTCCCTTTTGTGTGTGTGAGAGTGAGAGTTGTTTCCATGCTTTGTGTGGCGCTGAGACGACTTCTTTTCTTTACAGCGTTGCTGGTCGCCGGAGGAGCGGCAGAGCGAGTGAGCCGGTACGGAGGCCCCTTAGGGGGACAACGTGGTGCCCACCGAGGCTTTCCTTTCTGCCTCTGTGAAGTTCAGTTTTCATTTATGTTGGACTGTTTTTAGAGTGGCAGAGTTTTATTACTTTTTTTTATAAATTTTTGTAAGTTTCTTAATTATTTGGCTTTTTAGTTTAATAGTGGAAGACTTTCTTATCCAATCACGATATTCTGGGTTTTCATGTATCCCATAATCCCTTGCGTGCCAGAGAGTGGCTGCAGTCAAAACAACATAGAGAATCCACACGATGACAATTGTAAATGAATATTATACTACAAAAATGTCATTTTTTTATGCTTTTCATCACGTTAATAAGAGACTGCTGCATGATACCCTGAAAACTTACTAAAACAATTATAACAAAAATCCGTGTCTGCTACGTTTAATCTGCGTGGAATTTAATAAGTGCAAACCAAATTTCAGACATATATATATATATATATATATATATATATATATATATATATATATATATATATATATATATATATATATATATATATTAGTCTGGAACAAAGAGGACAAACAGTGTTGTAAAGAACAATAATCAAGACGTTAAAGAGCAAACTTCACTTTCCCCCAGAACAACACGAACAGGAAGTGAGCGGCACTCACAGCAGCTCCGATTGAAAATAACAGAGACAGCCTGTGATTCTCGCATGTTTACATAAAATAAACGCAATAACATCTATAAACCCAGAGAATATATTCATGAGAGTTTTAGGCACAATATAAAAAGTTTTATGTTGCGATGTTAATTGTGTTGTCCGTGTGCAGCGGTTAAAGTGAAGTGTGATCAGAGCGTATCAATGCAGTTCTCAATGTTACTGAGATCTCGCAGCGCGGCGACCTCTCCGAGATTTTGTGGGATTTGAAACCTGAAAAGCCTCAATATATATATATATATATATATATATATATATATATATATATCTCAATCAGAACAGAGAGAGTTGATGCCACTCTCTATCTAGGCACGCTATTCCCCCCCCCCATGTTTGTAAACTCTGAAGTTACAGTATTTGGATTTAGTGTTTTTAGTGTCATCTAGTGGTGAGGTTGCAAATTGAATTTTGCTGACACCAGATACAATGATAATGAATGCTGTGTTTCATATCTGATAATAAACACCCCCTAAATCCTACACACTGTAGCTTTAAGCAGACTTGCTGTCTCTTTTCTCTCTTTATTCTGTTCTTCCATCATCTCGTACATATCTGTTCACATGTGCTGAATTAATTACTGAACAGGATACAGCCACCATGTGTCTGTATGTCTTCACAAAAATAACAGGTCAATTTGAGAACTGTTTTCCTCCTTTCATCTCCACCAAACTGGCTTTTTCAGCCGTGGAAAGACAGACACTGGAAAATAGCTTTCTGAGTAAATTTGAAAATGCAGATGTCCTGCTGAAGACTCTAAAATGGTCTTTTCAAAAATGATCAAATCTGATTATTTGGAATAAATCTTTAAGAAACATATTTCTGCTTTTGATGCGGTTTGGTGCTTTACTGCAGCTGATTAAACAATCCAGTTTTTCATAGTGACCTGTTCTTCCATTACGCAAAAGACAAAATAAGAGCATTATGATTTCTGTGAACCTGTCTGCATGACAAGAACTAATAATCTACATAATCAACTTGAAAGGGTTTTTTTTTTTTTTACATTGTTGCCTTGACTTGTTCCTCTCATGACAGATTATGCATGATTATTTTTTTAATTTTTTTTTGGTGGGCGGTGTCGTCTATTACCTCTCTGACTTGAGTGCTTAAATAATATCATACCAGTAGGGAGTGACGTTTCATAGCTGATGGACAAAAGTGAGAAAATAGCTGCTGAAATATAAGCCCCCATTTAAAAAAAAAAAAAAAAAAAAAAAGTTTATCATCGTTGACGTCAGAAAAAAGTGATTTTAATCTCTTTTCTTAGAAACAGAACAAACAGTACAGTCAAATTTTAAATTTAGGAAATGAAACTTCCCCTTGTAATATGAATTAATGACAATCAGCATCCCAGCTCTGCATAGTATTTGATTAAAATCCACAAAAACAAGGATGTCATATCCAGCTGCTCCTCTAGGAGGTGGGCTGGACCAAGTGGCCAAAACTACCCAGAAGAAGAAACGGGTGAGGAAAAACTCACCTTGCAACCGTTGTACTTAGTGTCCAAACTACCTCTGTTGTCCAGTGTACCACGTGCTTACTGGCCTCAAGTATCGCTGATGATCGCCTCAGGGGGAACGCTCACCCCGTACCATGGCTTCAGCTTCTTGGCCTGATCAGCAATCTGTATCATGATAAATGGCATCGTCCTCGTGCGTGTGGTTGTCAATGACAACAAGAGGCAACTTCCGGCCCGGCTTGGTAAACTTCTGCCATCTTCGGCTGAAGCATATTCGCCACCTAACGGATGTGCCGGTTCTTGCAGCAGCTGTACCCCCATCAATGAAATTCACCGAAGAAAAAAACAACTCAAAAAACAAACTATATATATATATATATATATATATAGATGCAGGCGGGGATGATAAATTATTTTTTTTAATGGGGCCTAATGTGCAGCTAAAGCTGGTTTGTTGAGACAGCCGTTAAATTAGAAGCTGTTTGTGACATTAAAATAATCGACTATGCATATTGTTCCAGTGTTTTAGAATTTGACCTGAGGTGAAATATAAGGACAGTGCTCCCAATCTGCACAAAATAATCCAGATCCAGTGAGTCATCTGGATCTGGTGAGGAGAAATGTGTGTTTCCACACAGCACCATCAAGTTATTGTGAAGTTCCAAAAGGAAAACAAAAAGTTAAGTGACACTCAAGAGCTGGAGGCTTCTGAGCTCTGTTTACTCTTGTTTATTTCTGTTGTAATGATGCTGCAGAAGTACAAAAGCAATTTGACTGAGGGTCATAAATAATATCAGCTGAGTAATTACTCAGCCTTGATGAGAAGGATGCATTTATGACCCTTGAGCATAATAATGTGCTTTGACTGTAATCCTTCACTGCAGACGATACTGTGGGTGTTGAAGTGACTTCCCTCACTGTTTCTTGCAGGGACACATCCTCAAGTAGGGACAGAGATGAGAGGAACACGGACAATGTCACAGGAATCAGAGGTTGTCCTGACTTAAAAACCAGTGGCGGGCACAGTTCCGCTAACCGCTAATTATCGAAGCTAATGGACTCTCAACTGCTTCACTGGTGCAAAATAAGTAGTAAACAGGAGCTTCCAGCAGTGGGTAGGACTGACCCTTTGATGCTACCAGAAGCAATCGTGGTGTTAAAACTCAAAATCAACTTGTTAGTAGTTGCAAGTGTACAACCCCTGGCAAAAATTATGGAATCACCGGCCTCGGAGGATGTTCATTCAGTTGTTTAATTTTGTAGAAAAAAAGCAGATCACAGACATGACACAAAACTAAAGTCATTTCAAATGGCAACTTTCTGGCTTTAAGAAACACTATAAGAAATCAGGAAAAAAAAATTGTGGCAGTCAGTAACGGTTACTTTTTTAGACCAAGCAGAGGGAAAAAAATATGGACTCACTCAATTCTGAGGAAAAAATTATGGAATCATGAAAAACAAAAGAACACTCCAACACATCACTAGTATTTTGTTGCACCACCTCTGGCTTTTATAACATCTTGCAGTCTCTGAGGCATGGACTTAATGAGTGACAAACAGTACTCTTCATCAATCTGGCTCCAACTTTCTCTGATTGCTGTTGCCAGATCAGCTTTGCAGGTTGGAGCCTTGTCATGGACCATTTTCTTCAACTTCCACCAAAGATTTTCAATTGGATTAAGATCCGGACTATTTGCAGGCCATGACATTGACCCTATGTGTCTTTTTGCAAGGAATGTTTTCACAGTTTTTGCTCTATGGCAAGATGCATTATCATCTTGAAAAATGATTTCATCATCTCCAAACATCCTTTCAATTGATGGGACAAGAAAAGTGTCAAAAATATCAACATAAACTTGTGCATTTATTGATGAAGTAATGACAGCCATCTCCCCAGTGCCTTTACCTGACATGCAGCCCCATATCATCAATGACTGTGGAAATTTACATGTTCTCTTCAGGCAGTCATCTTTATAAATCTCATTGGAATGGCACCAAACAAAAGTTCCAGCATCATCACCTTGCCCAATGCAGATTCGAGATTCATCACTGAATATAACTTTCATCCAGTCATCCACAGTCCACGATTGCTTTTCCTTAGCCAATTGTAACCTTGTTTTTTTCTGTTTAGGTGTTAATGATGGCTTTTGTTTAGCTTTTCTGTATGTAAATCCCATTTCCTTTAGGCGGTTTCTTACAGTTCGGTCACAGACGTTGACTCCAGTTTCCTTCCATTTGTTACTTATTTGTTTTGTTGTGCATTTTCGATTTTTGAGACATATTGTTTTAAGTTTTCTGTCTTGACGCTTTGATGTCTTCCTTGGTCTACCAGTATGTTTGCCTTTAACAACCTTCCCATGTTGTTTGTATTTGGTCCAGAGTTTAGACACAGCTGACTGTGAACAACCAACATCTTTTGCAACATTGCGTGATGATTTACCCTCTTTTAAGAGTTTGATAATCCTCTCCTTTGTTTAAATTGACATCTCTCGTGTTGGAGCCATGATTCTATGGAGTTAAAATTGTCTCATTAATATTTGTAAATGCACACAGGGTGATCTACAAATAATCACTGATTTGCAAATGTGTTCAGATATCCACAAATGCAAATTTCATATTTGTAACTTGTAAATTGGTCTTTGCAAATAATGTTGTATTTGCAAATATAAAACTTAATTTGTAAAAAAAAAAATTACATTTGTAAAACTGGAAATTGTATTTGTGAATTGAGTTTCAGCATTTGTGGATCACCAATTACACGCATTCATCGCTTTCCTCTGTGACGTCATTTTGAGACATTGTTTTCGCGAACACAGATCCACAAACAAATGCTGACTGATTTACAAATACATACTCACGCACACTGGATATCCACTAGATGGCAGTGTGGTTCCATTCATTGATGTGGCAGCTGAAACTATATGCTCCCGAATGAGAGAAGACCGACATTTCAGAATAAATCATTTCACATTACCGTAATGGAGGCGTCTGATGGATGGTTATCTATGTGGTGATATTGTCTGCAAGGTCAATTATTTTTTAAAATTATGATGTGTCCGGATTTCATCATGGGGAGGGGGGCAGGGGTGTTAGTGTTGTACTCTTTAACACAGTGGTTCAAATAAGCGTATTAAACAGCATTGCGCCTGTGCGTGCTCCGTGACACAGACATGCTGCAAAATTCTTCTTTTAAAAACTTGAAAGTTCTAAAAGTTTGCGATGTACACATGCTACATTTAGCTAAGCATCACACACAGTAACATCACACAGGAACCACACAGTGTCACCGCAGCAACCAACCAGTCCCGCTTTACGACAACTGTTGCAACAGCCAGGCTTTGAGTGGCATTTATTCTTGAAACTCCGCGGATCCGAGGAAACTGATTTGTATCTACACAGATCAGCGTCTGCGGGCTTATAAAACTTGCATGATGTCATAAAAAAAGCTGTTTCTTGCAGGTCCTTTAGGTGAATTCTACTACAATATGTTGATGACCCCAGAAAAGCCATGAGAGAGCTTTTTAAGGTAACGATCAAGGTCAAGGAACTTGATTTTCAATCAGATTTAGACTCAATTTTACCCACATAATAAATATTTGATCCACTGTCAATTTTGCAGGTTTTCTCACAGACAAAGAATGACGAGGTCTGTAATGCCAGCCTGGTCTCATGGCAAGTCGTGATTCAGCAGCACAAAATTAATCTATTGGTTTGTGATATTGTGATGAAAAGTGCCTCATTTTTGTCACGGTGGCACAAATTCATTCTAATTCATTCTGTGGTGGCTGCACAAAATTAAAAGTGAAGCGGGGGGTCAGGGGTGGTTATAGTTAGGGTGGGGGGAAAGAGTAAGTTTAGGTTATGGTTAGAGTTGGGGGTAGGAGTGGGGTTAGTAATAGTGTGTTAAAAAAAACCCCCGTCACGAAAATTTGACTCATTTCGTCTCAGGAGCATGAAAAAAAAAAAACACGTGAGACTGGGCTGGTAATTACTATTGTAGGTACACTTCAACTGTGAGAGACAGAAAAAAAAATCAGAAACTTACCTTGTATGATTTTTAAATAATTAATTTGCATTTTATTGCATGAAATAAGTATTTGATCACCTACCAACCAGCAGGATTTCTCTCTCACAGACCTGTTAGTTTTTCTTTAGGAATCCCTCCTATTCTGCACTCTTTACCTGTATTAATTGCACCTGTTTAAACTCATTACCTGTATAAAAGACACCTGTCCACACACTCAATCAATCATACTCCAACCTTTCGACCATGGCCAAGACCAAAGTGCTGTCTAAGGACACCAGGGACAAAACTGTACACCTGCACAAGGCTGAAAGGGACTACAGGACAACAGGCAAGCAGCTTGGTGAGAAGGCAACAACTGTTAGTGTAAATATTAGAAAATGGAAGAAACACAAGATGACTGTCAATAACATGCTCAACGGCATCAAGTGGTTGGACACAAATGCAGGATTCAGTATTCAGCTTGACAGAGTTTAATATCAGTCCAAGTGGGTTTTGGTACACAAAAAGGCGGTCCAAAAATAACAGTAGTTGAAGCATTAGGCAGAGACTCGATCTAAAAACCAGGCAGACAGATCGATACACGGTAAAGCTAAACAGGACAAGGATACTCTGAGGACAAATGCTTGAAGGTGGCACACGGCACAACAACCTCACAACTGAAAGAGGAAAAGAATATGAGTTATATAGTAAGAGTGATAATGAGGAAATACAAGACAGGTGTGTGAGGAAGGTTCAGGAACTGGGTGAGACAAGCAGGAAGGGAGGAGAGGAGAGACACGCCCAACAGAAAGCGCCCAACATCAGACGAGAGAAATCCCTCCACCAAAACCCAAGCACAAAAAGTAACAGACAGAAAATAAACAACAACATACCATAAACCCCACAGACCCAATCATGACTGTCAGTCTTCCTCAGTCTGGGGCTCCATCCAAGATCTCGCCTCCTGGGGTAAGGGTGATTCTGAGAAAGCCCAGAACTAGACAGGAGGACCTGGTCAATGACCTGTAGAGAGATGGGACTACAGTTGCAAAGATGACATAAATAACGTCATGGTTTAAAATCCTGCAGGACACGCAAGGTCCCCCTGCTCAAGCCAGCACATGTCCAGGCCCATTTGAAGTTCATCAGTGACCATCTGGATGATCTAGAGGAGGCATGGGAGAAGGTCATGTGGTCAGATGAGACCGAAATACAGTAGAGCTTTTAGGTATCAACTCCACTCACTGTTTGGAGGATGAAAACAACCCCAAGAATACCGTCCCAACCGTGAAGCCTGGGGGTGGAAACATCGTTTTGGGGGGTGCTTTTCTGCAAAGGGGACAGGACGACTGCACCATATTGAAGGGAGGATGGATGGGGACATGTATCGCGAGATTTTGGCAGACAACCTCCTTCCCTCACTAAGAGCATTGAAGATGGGTCGCGGCCGGGTCTTCCAGCGTGACCATGACCCAAAACCCACAGTCAGGGCAACTAAGAAGAATCTCTGTAAGAAGCATGTCAAGGTCCTGGAGTGGCCCAGCCAGTGTCTAGACCTGAACTTAATAGAAAACCTTTGGAAGGAGCTGAAACTCAAAACCTGAAAGATCTGAAGAAGATCTGTATGGAGGAGTGGACCAAAATACCTGCTGCAGCATGTGCAAACTTGGTGAAGAACAACAGGAAACATCTGACCTCTGTAATTGCAAACAGTGGTTTCTGTACAAAATATTAAGGTCTGTTTTTCTATTGTATAAAATATTTATTTCATGCAATACAATGGAAATTAATTCTTTAAAAATCATACAATATAATTTTCAGTTTTTTTTTTTATAGTCTGTTTCTCACAGTCAAAGTGTACCTATGATAAAAATTACCGACCTCTCCATTCTTTGTAGGTTATGTTTACTAAAGTGGGCATTGGTGACGATTGCATATTGAAGCATGCATATTGATATTGCTGATTTGGCTAATTGCCTACAACCCCAATTCCAATTAATTGGAATTGAATTTTTTTTTTTTTTTAGTTTGTTTATTTTGCAGGTCAGTGTAGTTCTAGCAGCAGTGACAGAAAGACAAATTTGTTGTCTTTCTGATGCCTGATTGTTTTTCTCTCTGTTTGAGGTGTGGCTCCATTCAAAGATGGGAGTGGTATCGATTCCTGCAACCCTCCTGTCCTGTGCACCACCACCATTTCCTGTATATTCATTTTGTAAATTGTGTCTGTCGCATGGCCCAAGCAGAGGGTCACCCCTTTGAGTCTGGTCTGCTTGAGGTTTCTTCCTCAAATCATCAGAGGGAGTTTTTCCTCACCTCTGTTGCCTGTGCGCTTGCTCTGGGGGTTGGTAAGGTTAGACCTTACTTGTGTGAAGCGCCTTGAGGCAGCTTTGTTGTGATTTGGCACTATATAAATGAAAATAAATTGAAATTGAAAATCACACTCACACCTCGTGTCAATGTAAAGTTTCCAGTTCACCTAGCCTGCATGTCTTTGGAAGGGAGAGGAAGCCAGGACACCTGGAGAGAACCCACACAAACACAGAGAATATGAAAACTTCACACAGAAAGGACCAGGCGTGACATGATTACAGGACCTTCTTGCTGTGAGGCAACAGTGCTAACCACTAATCCACCGTGCCGCCCAGTGATGGAAATGTGACTGCGTGTAATCCAACTAATTTGTAGAGATAAACATGCACGTAAACTTAGAAACCAAGTGGTCAGGAAGTAAAGCCAAGAACATGCACTAGGAGCAGGACTGTCAAAATAATAGCACAAGGAGAATTACACAGAGATTTGACTGAGAGACTAATACAGACAGAATTACAAAGCACACACACACACAAAAAAACACTAGAACTATAGCATGTAGGAGATAATGTTAGAAGGAACAGCAACCCAGAGATCAGGAAACTCAGAACAGGACATCTGCCATGACTATCAACTGTATTCAATTGCTTTGGAATTATAAACTTCCAAAGTGCTTTAATGTGTGTGGAACAGGAGTGCAAGAGGTGTGAGATGGATAAAGTATGCAAAGAAAAGCAGCACTCTGCTCGTCTGTCAGGAGGGACTGACAACACAATTTCTCAGACCCCTCCCACCTCACTCCCAGATTCCATTACACCAGTAGTGATAAAATTTCCCAGTGACAACCAACGCTATCACATCTGCAAAAGGTGCAGATAGAACCATAAATTCAGTGTAGCAGTGCTGCAACGTGTCTAATTGCTAATTGTTGTAATATCACATTACTTACAGTGTGCATTAACTGGGAGAGGCCTCATGGTGTGTTGGGATGCAGGGGCAAAAGAAAGCAGATTTATTGTGATCTTAGACCACACAGTCCAGGCTGGATATCAGAAAGGAGGCCACTTTCTTTTTTGTCAGTATACAACACGTCACACACACCCAGAAGTGCAACGGCTAATAAGGAACCATGCAAGTGCCCGAGGGCGTGGGAGTTGCCACACACATTTATGGGTGAGGTGAAGAAGTTCCATTTCAACACAGAAGCTGGGCCCCTGACCCACCATGAGCAGGTAACAACACCCCACAGGTGTCACCCAGACTCGAGTCCCTTCATTCAGCGACATGACGAGCCGCAAAAACAATAAATAAAAATAAATAAATAAACAGCAATGTGACTCGTGGTGCCATCTTGGGGCCAAAACAGCATTCGCTGTTAATCTATCTGCATGTAAATCCAGCTATTTTATTTTGGTTTTTTGCTGAAAATGGCAGGTTGTTATGCATTTGGATGCACAAATAGACACACCAAGGGCTTCAAAATGTACAAATTCCCTTAAGATTCGAAATTAAGAAAAATGTGGGAAAATAAAGTCAGCTGTGTGGGATGGAAGCGACTTCATTGTCGTCTTCATCATCAAAGCTTTGAGAAGTACATTTAGTGTTCAGTCCTATGTACAGTAACACTCACCTAAACCGTCATCGTATAAACCAGATATTCACAGTCACTGGACAAAAAAGTCTTAATGTTTTTGTATTGAGTTCTATGTAATAAAACACCATATATAATGGATTTTGTGTAATGGATTTTTCGCTTACATTGGATAAAATGTCCCATCCAACTGCCATGCATTTCCATTAAAAAAACACTTGCATGTGGGGCTGGAGACATTTCTGTGATTAAAAGCCTGACCGCTTATTATTTTCAAACCGTGCTCGGACTTGGAGCCACATTCTGACGTGGACCTGTTAAATCAGACACCACAAAAGGCTGTGATTTGATACTTTTCTGCTTTCACTCTTTCCTCTCATGTGTTGCCTTTAATTCTGATGTGTGCCATTATTACTGTAAACAAGTAATAATTGTGGATTAATTGCTGTCTGAGGTAACTGAAGTGTAAATGTAATTTCTCCATTGTGAGATCAATAAAGTATATATCTATCTAATAGTTTTTGCAGTCTGCACATGATTACATTTCAGGATCATATACATTTGGCAGTAAATTCCGCAAATTTACAACACAGTCATGAAAAAGAGGAAATTATGCACCTTTGAATCGGTGGTGACAATTGGAAAAACATATTTGACTGGGATAGAATCACTTAAAAAAAACAACAATAACAAAAACAATATCACCACCAATTGTCTTGTTTGAACAAGAGCTGACTGCTCCTCCTCCCCCCTCACTCTCACTGTTCCTCCGAACTTTTTTGGAAATGGGAATTAAAAATAAACCTTAAACGGACAATGACACTGGATTATTTTAATGAAACATTTTAATGGATTTTTTTCCTTTAAATGAGAGCGGATTGAGACACACACCATCTCCATTTTGATCTGAGCTGATTGCTGTTTTCAGCAAACTCTACTGTTTCAACTAGAAAATGAGAAATATATTTCTTTAATAAGCGAGCTCAGCATCAGCAGTATCATGCGCGGTGCGCGCTTCAGGTCGGCGACTATCGGGACAAACGAAGCCATGTGCGCAGCTGTCAGTGCTTGAGCCAGTACACATATCATCTGACTTCACAGCGATATTACGTTGATTACACGCCCGCCGTCAAGCACGTGCATTTGTTTGTCCCAATTTGTTTTCCCATCAGCCCCCGTGCACCCGAGATGCTGAAATCACTTATTATTGAAATTGTAAAATAAAACAAAAGTACACTATAAGCTTGAAATACGATTGAATTGGTTCATTTTTTAGAAAATACGTGCTAGACAGCTAGAACCCTGGAATAAAGCCTAATCCAGCGATGGAGAGCTTTAAAACTGTAACGTACAGTCAGTTGCCCAGTTCTGCATTACTTTTATGAAAGTCCCGCTATATGGAGCCATAATGCAACTGAATATCCTTTATTGGGTATTGTTGTATTGGGTATTTGGGTGTTATCTTTCTGAAGAAGTCAGGATGGGGATAGCCAATCTCCTTAAATTGTAAAGTCACATTATGTGTGGTGCAAATATTTGTCGGAAATGGATCACTTTGCACCATTCTGGATCACGACACTCTGTGTCACTTTGGGGGCATTCCTGGGATCTGGCTGGAGCCCTTGTAATGCAGAATGATATACACTGTGCCCGAGAACGCTAACCCAGACTGTTGATATTGTTCACCTCCTGTCAATACAAGCGCTGTTATGCAGAAGTTGATTGAAGCTGTGGCTGAGTCATTATTGCTGCACAAATCTTTGGCTCTCAAGAATCCGGTCTCTCCTGATAATAGTCCAGGTTATCATTCCTATTTTATTACACTGTAAATCCACATTTTTACACTGTAAATCCACATTTATAATGCTAAATTGGTTACATGTGATTCTTTTTTTATTTTGCCAATCAAAACATTTTACAGTTTTATTTTGTGAAGCACTTAACACACTTGTGAAAGTATAATACCCGGGTCACCAACCCTGCCCATGCAGATGTCAGACTCTGCATGTTTTCCATGTGTACCTGCTGCACCTGCATCACATTAGTCAAGTCTAGTGTTCTCTCACTCTTGATTGGCTGAGCACACCTGACTTCGTTAACAGAACTCCAAAGTAATTATGTCGCAGCTTGGCTGGTTCTACACAAACGGTTATTAGGGAAACAAATGAATCCCACCACAACAGACTTGTTAGTGTTCTAGTTTTCTGATGAGGCAAAATCACTGCATTGAGAGGAAACCAATAAAATGGGATCGTATGAAAGGAAATAATTTTCTGTGTGACTGCACAACATTGTGGTAAGTGTTGTTTTTCCACATAGCTGGAGTTATGTCTGCCCACATCTGTGTTGTGAAGGTGTCGTAGCACGGACCCACAACAGGGGACGCAAATGAACGGACAATGAGTAAGCCAAAAGGTAACAATTTAATGTTGTGATATTACACAACGAAACGTGTCTTAATGTTCACAGTCAATAAACACCAGGTGACGTGTGGGCAGGCTCGAAGATAGAAGACGCCCGACGAGAGAGAAGCCGCGTCCCACACGGCTTCCACCACCAACGGCCTGAAGAACACCGGAGCCGCCAAGTCCCGAGTCCCCAGGTGGCCTCTGTCTTCGGCTGTCGACTCTGGTACTGCTGGCAGAAAACAGAAAGATGATGTGTGAGTGTGAGTCCGCACACTCAGTGATTAACAGTCCAGACACCGTTAGGAGGGAGCACCTCCACCTCCAGATACGTCATCACTTGTGCAGCTCCTGTTTGTCTTCCTTCTGGATGGAGTGAGAGACGAAGACCGTCGTCCTCTCACTATCCGCCAATCCAGTCTTCCACAGACTTCACAGGTACGCGGCTGCACACAGATCACAGTTTAGATACACTAACAACAGCAGAGAAGAATTACCTTAGTACTGGTAGTCGATTTCTCGGCGGGGAGGTGGAGTTGCAGTCCGGCTTATATGGTGGTGTAGATGAGTGACAGCTGGAGTAATGAGTGACAGCTGTCACCTCCTCTGGGTCTGGCGCCCTCTTGTGCTTGGAGCCCGCACTCCAAGCAGGGCGCCCTCTGGTGGTGGTGGGCCAGCAGTACCTCCTCTTCAGCGGCCCACACAACAGGACCCCCCCCTCAACGGGCGCCTCCTGGCGCCCGACCAGGCTTGTCCGGGTGTCGGCTGTAGAAATCGGCCAGGAGGGCCGGGTCCAGGTCCTCTTCACCCAGGAGCATTCCTCGGGTCCATACCCCTCCCAGTCCACCAGATATTGGAACCCCCGGCCCTTACGCCGGACGTCCAGGAGCCTGCGGACCGTCCAAGCAGGCTCCCCGTCGATGAGCCGGGCAGGAGGCGGCGTAGGGCCAGGTGCACAGAGGGGCGAGGTGTGGTGTGGCTTGATACGGGACACGTAGAAAACAGGGTGGATCCGCAGTGAAGCTGGGAGTCGGAGCTTCACTGCGGCCGGGTTGATGATCTTGAGGATGGGGAATGGGCCGATGTATCTGTCCTTTAATTTGGTGAGTCCACACAGAGGGGGATGTCCTTTGTTGCCAGCCACACCTCCTGCCCGGGCTGGTATGTGGGGGCCGGGGAACGTCGGCGGTCCGCATGGGTTTTGGCCCTCGTCCGGGCCTTTAATAGGGCAGAGCGGGCGGTCCGCCACACCCGGCGGCACCTCCTGAGGTGGGCCTGGACCGAGGGCACACCGACCTCTCCCTCCACCAGCGGGAACAATGGGGGCTGGAACCCCAAACATGCCTCAAAAGGGGAGAGGCCGGTAGCAGACGAGATTTGGCTGTTATGGGCATACTCGATCCAGGCCAGATGGTGACTCCAGGCCGCCGGGTGCGCGGAGGTGACGCAGCGAAGGGTCTGTTCCAACTCCTGGTTAGCCCGCTCTGCCTGGCCGTTGGTCTGGGGGTGGTACCCGGACGAGAGCCTCACGGTGGCCCCCAGCTCCTTACAGAAACTCTTCCACACCTGTGAAGAGAACTGGGGACCACGATCTGACACGATGTCCGATGGTATCCCATGCAGCCGCATGACGTGGTGGACCAGGAGGTCCGCCGTCTCCTGGGCCGTCGGGAGCTTCGGGAGGGCCACGAAGTGGGCCGCCTTGGAGAACCGGTCCACTATCGTGAGAATAACGGTGTTGCCCTGGGACGGCGGGAGGCCCGTGATGAAGTCCAGGCCGATGTGAGACCAGGGACGATGAGGCACTGGCAGGGGTTGGAGGAGTCCCGTCGTCCTCCGATGGTCTGCCTTGCCCCTGGCGCAGATGGTACAGGCCTGGACGTAGTCCCGGACGTCGGTTTCCAGGGACGCCCACCAGAAGCGCTGCTGGACTACTGCCACGGTCCTACGCACTCCGGGATGACAGGAGAGCTTGGACCCGTGACAGAAGTCCAATACGGCAGCTCTTGCCTCTGGTGGGACGTACAGTCTGTTCTCGGGGCCAGTCCCCGGGTCCGGGCTCGTTGTCAGGGCCTCCCGGACGGTCTTCTCCACGTCCCAGGTGAGGGTGGCCATGACAGTGGACTCGGGGATGATGGTCTCGGTGGGGTTCGACAGCCCCGCTTTGGCTTCTTCTTCGTGCACCCGGGACAATGCATCTGGTTTTTGGTTTTTGGTTCTTGGTCTCGGGGCGATACGTGATCTGGAAGTCAAAGCGCCCGAAGAACAGAGACCAGCGGGCTTGCCTGGGGTTCAGCCGCTTGGCGGTCCGGATGTACTCCAGGTTCCGATGGTCCGTGAAAACCGTGAAGGGCAACGATGCCCCCTCCAGCAGGTGTCTCCACTCTTCAAGAGCCTCCTTCACCGCAAGAAGTTCCCGATTGCCGACGTCATAGTTCCGTTCAGCTGGGGTCAACCTGCGGGAATAAAAGGCACAAGGATGGAGGACTTTATCAGCCTCCACGCTCTGGGACAGCACGGCTCCTATCCCTGAGTCAGAGGCGTCCACTTCTACTATGTACTGGCGATCAGGATCAGGCTGCACCAGAACTGGTGCAGTCAAGAACCGGCGTTTCAACTCCTGGAACGCGGCTTCGCACCGATCCGACCAGGCGAAGGGGACCTTGGTGGAGGTCAGGGCAGTCAGGGGGCTAACTACCTGACTGTAACCTTTAATGAACCTCCTGTAGAAATTTGCAAAGCCTAGGAACTGCTGTAGTTTCCTGCGGCTTATCGGTTGGGGCCAATCTCTCACCGCCGCAACCTTAGCCGGATCAGGGGCGACGGAGTTGGAGGAGATGATGAACCCCAGGAAGGACAAAGAAGTGCGGTGGAACTCGCACTTCTCGCCCTTCACAAACAGCCGGTTCTCCAACAACTGCTGTAGGACCTGACGTACATGCTGGACATGGGTCTCAGGGTCCGGGGAAAAGATGAGTATATCGTCCAGATATACGAAGACGAACCGATGCAGGAAGTCCCGCAAGACGTCATTTACCAAAGCTTGGAACGTTGCGGGGGCGTTAGTGAGGCCGAACGGCATGACCAGGTACTCAAAATGACCTAACGGGGTGTTGAATGCCGTCTTCCATTCGTCTCCCTTCCGGACCCGAACCAGGTGGTACGCGTTTCTAAGATCCAATTTTGTGAAAATTTGGGCTCCATGCAGGGGCGTGAACACTGAATCCAACAGAGGTAACGGGTATCGGTTGCGAACCGTGATCTCGTTCAGCCCTCGGTAATCAATGCATGGACGGAGTCCGCCGTCTTTCTTGCCCACAAAAAAGAAACCCGCACCCATCGGAGAGGTGGAGTTCCGGATCAGCCCGGCAGCTAAGGAGTCCCGGATGTAGGTCTCCATTGATTCGCGTTCCGGACGTGAGAGGTTGTACAGCCTGCTGGACGGGTAC
Organism: Thalassophryne amazonica; assembly: GCF_902500255.1. Lineage (NCBI taxonomy): Eukaryota > Metazoa > Chordata > Actinopteri > Batrachoidiformes > Batrachoididae > Thalassophryne > Thalassophryne amazonica. The sequence continues at coordinate 78,194,022 of NC_047104.1, forward strand.
TCAGCGCCCGGGACCAAATCGATGGCACAATCATACGGTCGGTGCGGGGGAAGAGTGAGTGCCAGATCTTTGCTGAAAACGTCAGCAAGATCGTGGTACTGCTTTGGCACCGCCGATAGATTGGGGGGAACTTTGACCTCCTCATTAGCCGTAGTGCCGGGAGGAACCGAGGATCCTAAGCACTCCCGATGGCAGGTTTCGCTCCACTGCGTCACAACCCCAGATGGCCAATCAATCCGGGGATTGTGCTTCACCATCCATGGAAAGCCCAAAATCACTCGGGAGGTAGAAGGTGTTACATGGAACACTATCTCCTCCCTGTGATTCCCAGACACAACCAAAGTCACTGGTTGTGTCTGATGTGTGATTAATGGAAGCAGGGTGCCATCTAGTGCTCGCACCTGCAATGGTGCCGGCAGAGCCACCAGAGGGAGCCCTACTTCCTTTACCCATCTGCTGTCCAGCAGATTCCCTTCAGACCCTGTGTCTATCAGTGCTGGGGCATGAAGGGTTAAATCCCCACAAAGGATTGTTACTGGGATTCGTGCAGATCTGCGGGGTTTTCCCGCGTGCGTGTTATGACCCACCCTTAGCCCAGTTTCTAAGGACGGGCGTTGTAGTTTGACCGTTTTAGGGCAGTCCTTCTGCATGTGCTCGCAAGAGCCGCAGACAAAACACTCCCCGCGGGCCAGCCTCCTTTGTCTGATTTTTGATCTTAATTTGGCCCTGCTCGTGTCCCTAGCCTCCTCAGCAGGGGGAGCCGTAGCCACACGGAGCTCTCTGGCAGTGAAGCGTGGGGACGACGTCACCTTGTCGGAACCGGAAGGGGGAGGGACGGCTCGTGCCCGGTCACGCCCCCCGGCCTGCTCCCGACGATGCTCATTTAAACGGTTGTCTAAACGTATAACCAAATCGATCAGCCCGTCAAATTCCCGCGGTTCATCCTTGGCCAGTAGGTGCTCCTTAAGGACCGGGGACAGTCCATTTACAAAGGCGGCGCGGAGCGCAACGTTATTCCAGCCGGACCTCGCTGCCGCGATGCGGAAGTCGACTGCATACTCGGCTGTGCTACGGCGCCCCTGTCTCATCGACAGCAGCACGTTCGAAGCGGTCTCGCCTCTGTTGGGATGATCAAACACTTGTTTGAATTCCCGTACGAACCCACTATAAGACGTTAGGAGCCATGAATTCTGCTCCCAAAGCGCCGTAGCCCATGCGCGTGCCTTTCCTCGAAGCAAATTAATAACATAAGTCACCCGGCTAGCGTCTGATGCGTACATGACGGGGCGCTGTGAAAAGACGAGCGAACACTGCATGAGGAAGTCCGCGCACGTCTCGACACAGCCCCCGTACGGTTCCGGAGGGCTTATGTATGCTTCAGGTGACGGTGGGGGGGTTCGTTGAACGACCAGTGGAACGTTTGATACGGGCCCAGGACCAGCCAGAGGAGTGGCTGCAGCAGCGCCCTGATCGCGTGCTTCCACCCTGGCAGTGAGAGCCTCCACCCTCCGATTAAGGAGGACACTCTGCTCGGTCACAAACACTAACCGGGCCTTGAAGGCGGTTAAGATCTGCTGCAGCTCACTCAACCCGCCTCCCGCTGACGCCTGCGCTCCTGGCTCTTCCATTGGCCGTTCAAGCTGGAGTTGACGCCCCTCGGAGTCCATGACGATGGCCGAGAAATCCTGTTGTGAAGGTGTCGTAGCATGGACCCACAACAGGGGGCGCAAATGAACGGACAATGAGTAAGCCAAAAGGTAACAATTTAATGTTGTGATATTACACAACGAAACGTGTCTTAATGTTCACAGTCAATAAACACCAGGTGACGTGTGGGCAGGCTCGAAGATAGAAGACGCCCGACGAGAGAGAAGCCGCATCCCACACGGCTTCCACCACCAACGGCCTGAAGAACACCGGAGCCGCCAAGTCCCGAGTCCCCAGGTGGCCTCTGTCTTCGGCTGTCGACCCTGGTACTGCTGGCAGAAAACAGAAAGATGATGTGTGAGTGTGAGTCCGCACACTCAGTGATTAACAGTCCAGACACCGTTAGGAGGGAGCACCTCCACCTCCAGATACGTTATCACTTGTGCAGCTCCTGTTTGTCTTCCTTCTGGATGGAGTGAGAGACGAAGACCGTCGTCCTCTCACTATCCGCCAATCCAGTCTTCCACAGACTTCACAGGTACGCGGCTGCACACAGATCACAGTTTAGATACACTAACAACAGCAGAGAAGAATTACCTTAGTACTGGTAGTCGATTACTCGGCGGGGAGGTGGAGTTGCAGTCCGGCTTATATGGTGGTGTAGATGAGTGACAGCTGGAGTAATGAGTGACAGCTGTCACCTCCTCTGGGTCTGGCGCCCTCTTGTGCTTGGAGCCCGCACTCCAAGCAGGGCGCCCTCTGGTGGTGGTGGGCCAGCAGTACCTCCTCTTCAGCGGCCCACACAACACATCTGTCTTATTTTGAGTTTTGTGGTGCTTAATGCCAAGACAGACACAACTAGAAGTGCGTGACTGTTTTGTTGCATTGCTCTACAACTGACTGCAGCAAGTTGTATCATTTTTCAGGTTATTAATTTAAACATTGCTATATTTATATTTGCGATACGTAAATCATATGCGATGAGTTAGCATCATGGTGGAGAATCTACAACGGTCAGATTTCTGTCATAAAACCTGTGTGAGACCAGTGTAGGAAGCTTTGTGCATAGCAGTGGCATTTTTGTGTGTATGTGTATAAATATATATATATATATATATATATATATATATATATATATATATATATATATATATATACAAACAACAAAATATCTCTGGATTTATGTGATTTAAACATGTACATCATTTGCACCTGGTCAGAATGCGTTTGAATAACATAAAATTCTTATGTTTCTCTTACTTGAAAACAATGTCATCACATGAAACCGATGTACATATTTAAGGGCCACACACACACACACACACACACACACACACACACACACACACACACACACACACACACACGCACACACACACACACACACACACACACACAGCAGACAGCAACAGGATTCAGGAGAGAATGGGATCCCATGACATGAGGGTGTAAGTTGCTACAACTTGCACAGCTGTAAGACTCCGTATGAAATATAGTTTATTTATACAACAGTGATATTAAGTAGCAACACCTGTTAGTGTGCCTTATGAACATTTGTTTTCTTTTCTTTTTTACCGTCCCCCCGTGAATCCTGTTGCTGTGTGCGCGCACACACATATGCGTTCAGTCTCCCTCCACCTGATTTCACTCACTGTGTGCTCTGATAGGCATGAGCTTTAATATGTTATTAGGTTATTGCAAGGGAATGCAATAATATTGCGAGGGAACGCAATAATCTGGGCCCAAAAAATTAACCATCATGTCCCTAGGCGGGTTCCATATGATTCAGACCGCTCAGCGGCTTTTTTTTCCTTCTTCAAAAAAAGCGACTTCCTGTTATTGGAGACTGATGTGAAAGCATAAGTATTTCTCCTCCACTCACACGGAAAAGGAGGCGGACATCCACCAGCATGTTCCTCCACTTCACTGGCTGAGAGCGCCTTAGTGAACGCTTCTGATTGGTTCACATAGATGCCAGCCAGTCTGTTTCCCAACTCTGTCTTTGCAACTGTACATGTTTATTTTTCACCACATAAAATTCTATTCATAAATTGTTTTTGGCCCAAGTGCTGCATTTTTCCATTGACCTGCAAATTTAAACCAGAACAACAAAATAACAAATGTCCCAACTGCGTCTGCCTGTGTGTCATGTCAATTCTGGGCAGAGTTTTTCTTTGTCAAAAATAAATCACTGCACTAAATACCAGACTTAAGAAAACTAAAGCAAAAAACAAACAAACAAACAAAAAAAAACACACAAACAAACAAAAACAAAAATACATAACAAACAAAAAACATTCGATATGGCTTGGTAGAACTTGATACACTGTCAACTTTAAAAGTAGGTCTTGGGTCAAAAAAGGTTGGGGACCCATGCTCTAATGGAGGGGGATGGAATTAGCGCACTTGGTGTTCTTGGTGGTGGTGGTTTGTTTGCGTTCTTGCTTATTGTCCCCCTCCCTAAGAAGACCGGGATCAGTGATCTGAATGACTATTGCCCGGTGGGACTAACTGTAATTATTATGAAGTGCTTCGAAAAGTTATTCCAGGCCTACATCACCTCCTGCCTTCCCCCTGGGTTTGACCCCCACCAGTTTGCTTATCGTGTGAGCAGGTCCACAGAGGATGCCATCATTATGGCTCTACATGCTGCTCTGTCCCATCTGGAGCAGCAGGGGAGCTATGTGAGGTTGCTCTTTGTGGACTTTAGCTCAGCATTTAATACCATTTTTCAAGCAGACTGTGATTAAGTTGTTGGACCTGGGGTGTCCCACTCCATTTGCTGGTGGATCTTGGACTTCCTCACAGACCACTCTCAGAGGGTGAGAGTTGGCCCTCACATCTCTTCGGCCATTAGCCTCAGCACCGGCTCCCCTCAGGGCTGCGTGCTGAGTCCTTTGCTCTACACCCTCTACACCTATGACTGCACCCCCCTCTCACTCCAGCAACAATATCATTAAGTTTGCTGTTGACACTACTGTGGTGGGACTCTTTTCTGGTGAGGATGAGTCCGCCTATAGAGAGGAGGTGCAGCAGTTGTCGGTCTGATGTAGGGAGAACAATTTGATCCTCAACACCTCAAAGACAAAGGAGATGGTGGTGGACTATAGAAGGAGGAAAACAATCATCCAGCCACTGGTCATCAATGGGGACTGTGTGGAGTGGGTCTCTGAATTTCGTTTTCTGGGCGTATATTTGAGAGACGACCTGACTTGGAGCACAAACACTATGGCTACCATCAAGAAGGCACAGCAGAGACTCTATTTCCTGAGGGTTCTCAGGAATAACCATCTGCCTCAGAGACTGCTGGTGTCCTTCTATCGCTGCTCCATAGATAGCATTTTGACCTACTGTCTGTGTGTGTGGTTTTCCAGCTGCACAGTCACAGACAGGAAAGCTCTCCAGAGGGTCATCGCCACAGCCCAGAAGATCACTGGTTGTCCCTTGCTTTCATTAGAGGAACCGTATAGAAGTTATCTCAGGAAGGCAAGGACTATAATCAGAGACCCCTCCCATCCTGGATACTAATTGTTTGAATTGCTGCCATCAGGCAGACGATACAGGCACTTAAGGCCAGAACAAACAGACTTAAAGAAAAGCTGGACTCATTTCTGATGTGATTTTTTTTTTTCTCGCTGCACTGAGGATGTAAACAGTCTTTTATTAGTAGTACACACACATGGCTGCTTGTACATGCACGCATAAGCGCCGACCAGGTTGCATGTGTGCGCATATGTGGGGGACAATGACTCTCCCGAGACATACAGTGAGGAAAATAAGTATTTGAACACCCTGCAATTTTGCAAGTTCTCCCACTTAGAAATCATGGAGGGGTCTGAAATTTTCATCTTAGGTGCATGTCCACTGTGAGAGACATAATCTAAAAAAAAAAAAAAAAAAATCCGGAAATCACAATGTATGATTTTTTAAATAATTTATTTGTATGTTACTGCTGCAAATAAGTATTTCAACACCTGTGAACATCAATGTTAATATTTGGTACAGTAGCCTTTGTTTGCAATTACACAGGTAAAAGGTTTCCTGTAGTTTTTCACCAGGTTTGCACACACTGCAGCAGGGATTTTGGCTCATTCCTCCATACAGATCTTCTTTAGATCAGCCAGGTTACTGGGCTGTTGCTGAGAAACATGGAGTTTGAGCTCCCTCCAAAGATGTTCTATTGGGTTTAGGTCTGGAGACTGGCTAGGCCACTCCAGAACCTTGATATGCTTCTTTCGGAGCCACTCCTTGGTTATCCTGGCTGTGTGCTTCGGGTCATTGTCATGTTGGAAGATCCAGCCACGACCCATCTTCAGTGCTCTAACTGAGGGAAGGAGGTTGTTCCCCAAAATCTCGCAATACATGGCCCCGGTCATCCTCTCCTTAATACAGTGCAATTGTCCTGTCTCATGTGCATAAAAACACCCCCAAAGCATGATGCTTCCACCCCCATGTTTCACAGTAGGGACAGTGTTTTTGGGATGGTACTCAGCATTCTTCTTCCTCCAAACACGGCAAGTGGAATTAAGACCAAAAAGTTCTATTTTGGTCTCATCTGACCACATAACTTTCTCCCGTGACTCCTCTGGATCATCCAAATGGTCATGGGCAAACTTAAGACGAGCCTGGACGTGTGCTGATTTAAGCAGGGGAACCTTCCGTGCCATGCATGATTTTAACCCATGACGTCTTAGTGTATTACCCACAGTAACCTTGGAAACAGTGGTGCCAGCTCTCTTCAGGTCATTGACCAGCTCCTCCCGTGCAGTTCTGGGCTGATTCCTTACCTTTCTTAGGATCATTGATACGCCACAAGGTGGGATCTTGCATGGAGCCCCAGTCCAAGGGAGATTGACAGTCATGTTTAGCTTCTTCCATGTTCTAATAATTGCTCCAATAGTTGATCTTTTCTCACCAAGCTGCTTGACAATTGCCCCGTAGCCCTTTCCAGCCTTGTGAAGGTCTACAATTTTGTCTCTGGTGTCTTTGGACAGCTCTTTGGTCTTAGCCATGTTAGTAGTTGGAGTCTTACTGATTGTGTGGGGTGGACAGGTGTCTTTATGCAGCTAATGACCTCAAATAGGTGCTTCTAATTTGGAATAATAAGTGGAGTGGAGGTGGACTTTTTAGAGACGGACTAAAAGGTCTTTGAGGGCCAGAATTTCTGCTGATTGGCAGGTGTTGAAATACTTATTTGCAGCAGTAACATGCAAATAAATGATTAAAAAAATCATACATTGTGATTTCCGGATTTTTTTTTTTTTTTTTTTTTGGATTATGTCTCTCACAGTGGACATGCACTGAAGATGAAAATTTCAGACCCCTCCATGATTTCTAAGTGGGAGAACTTGCAAAATCATAGGGTGTTCAAATACTTATTTTCCTCACTGTAATTTGATTGAGCTAACCGACACTGCTAATCACGCACACAAACACAAAACAAATCCACTGTGCTATCTGGAGGCTGTTAGCAGGAAGAGAGAAGAAAAGCTGGACTCATTTCTGACATGATTGTTTTTCACTGCACTGAGGACGTACACAGTCGACCGACCCGGCTGCGTGTGTGTGCGCCCGTGTGCGTGGGGGACAATGACACGATGATTTGATTGAGCTAACTGACGCTGCTTGTAACATACACACAAAATCCACTCCGCTGTAAGCCGTCTGGATGCATGAAGAGCTGTTCACATGAAACGCTGATGTGGTTTTTGGCTGGACTGAGGAACTACACAAAGTCTTTCTTTTTTAATGGAAGTCCGAAGTCAGTGCACAGCATCACTGGACTACACGTTACAGTGGAACACCAAAATGTAAGTCCCTTTTCTGTTGTTTATAAATTAATAAAATATCAAATGACAAGGATCTATTTTCGCCACTATATAAAACAAATAATGAATTTTTTACATTCTTTCAATGGAACGAATATTGAATTCGGTGAAAGCTGGAACACATCATCTCAGCTTCGCCTCGTTGAGTGGTATGTTCCAGCTTTCACCTCATTAAATATTCGTACCATTGAACTCATAAACATTGATTATTTATATAATATTACAATAATTCTGTTGTGTGTTGGGGGGTTTGGCTGGACATTTGGGTGTTCTTTTCTTTTCTTTGCTCTCCAGGTGGTATGCAAACTGATTTATTGTCTGTGGAGGAGGTGCTGGCAGAAGAGTCCTTCACCCTCATCAACGTAATGTGCAGCACCTGTGGATGGTGCTCACGTGCAACCTTAAGGACTTTCAGCTGAGGCAGATAATGAGATGGCGTTCTGCATTTAAGCCATGTGTGATTCAAGCAGAATTGCCGGGAACTCGACCTTGTGACGTTCGTTTGTGAGACGCTGAGGACCGTGCCTGGGTTTGAGACATCGTGCCTGTGAAGGAGGATGGGTGAGGGACACATGCTGTCAGCACACATCAGAGGTGATTAATTGTCTGAATAATCGTTAACAGTAACTTGGTATTTTGTTACGCAGTATATTTGAACATTGATGAGAATTGTGCAGCTCGCTTCTCACTGCCGTGGCGTGTGGACTGATGATCCTCCACCTGTTGTGAGAAGCTGCTCATTTACATAAAGCTTAAATTCAGACCAGAATGTGTTGCTGATAGTGTGTGCCTTTGAAGGATATTAGTTGTAGCTGCTGACTTACCTCACCTTTTCTATCCTTCGCAGAGTCGGTTTGTCGTGTCCACCTGGGGGGTGTTTGGCGGTGAACGTGGGTCCAGAAGCACCGGGCTTCGATCCTTTTGGGCGCTGGAGAGCGTGCCGTCCTTCACTCCGCCAGACTGACGCAGTTTTACGTTTGTACACTTTGTATTGCACAGAAGGGGGAAACATAAAATTGTTTTGTTATTGGAACCACTTTCTGGTTGTTTTAGCGCTGGGTTCCGTCAGACGCAGGTCCGCTCCTCAACCCGCGTCGACACATAACAAATTCAGTCTTCAGATCTAATTTCACCATAAAATTGTACTCAAAATGGTCAGAGAAATTGTCAGGCTTTTTAAAATTATTATTTTACACACTGCTAAATGGCATAAACTAGACTTTGACAGAGGGATGTACTACTACTACTATTAATAGTAATAATAATAATAATAATAGTAAATTATTTATGAGACATTGTGAGGTAAATTGGCTAGTTACAGGGAAATAAAATAATTATTTAACTAGTGCGAACATAAATTTCTGTTATTTTTTTGGGTGGAGGGGAGAAATCTCAAATATTGAAGTAGTAATGTGTGCAAAATTAACACATGCTTCAATAGAAGAATGACTCATCCTTGTAACAAAACTGTTCCAAGTTCAGTTATTATTTATGTCCATCATTTGGGTTAATGTTGGGGCCTGTAATTATCTCTGTATTTCCATATCTGTAGATAGTTTCAAAGACAAACATTTGCCATTTGCTCCAACTCTATTTTGTGAAGCATTGGTTAACCAGTCATAACTAAAAGTGTGCCAAGCATCAGATTTGAGACATTAACCAAGGAGCTTATTGTTCCTCCCTGAAAGACAGATTAATAGAGCATCTAATGACAGATATTTAGCATGTAAGGGTGTGTTTATTCAAATTTACAATTCATGGACATTTTGTATAACAGTTATATTGTAGTCTGTGGTCTTTAGATGTCAATTTCAATGACATCAAAAGACCTGTGTTCTGTATCACAGGTTTAGACTGTAGCCTCTGGTCCAATGATGTCGATGTCAAACTCCAAAATCAGGGGCACCTGTAGAAAACAGACAACATAACAAACATGGCTGCTTGTACAACTTCACAATACAAACTGAGGGGGTCCGAGGTTGCACGGAGGGGGGGTCTCGCTCAGAGACTCATTGGGCCTCATGTATCAACGTTGCACACTTGTGGCATAAATTTACGGTGTAAATTTTAAGTACACCAAAGTTGCCGTGACATGTATCAAGCAGTGCGCACCTGCCCATTTCCGACGTACGCCTGACGTGACCTTGATAAATGTGGCGGGTGAAAACAATCGTAATTATAATGAACACGCCCATAAATATTCAGACTCCGTTTCAGACACACCCTCATTTTACGACATGGAAGCCAGGAAGACGGCAAAGAAAAAGAACTCCACCAATCACGACGCATGCCAATAGAGCGTCAAAAGCGGCCGTCGTATCAATTGTTTTGTAGTATAATCAAAAAAGTGTTACAGTGGTCCCTCGTTTATCGCAGGAGTTATGTTCTAAAAATAGCCCGCGATAAGAGAAATCCGCGAAGTAGCTCGTCAGCGTTATTTTTTACAATTATTATAGACGTTTCAAAGCTGTAAAACCACTTTATACACTTTTCTCAATCAGGCATGAACATTTTCTCACTTTTCTCTCGTGTGTAAACACTCTCAAAGTTAAAACCTTTGTACAGAAATAAGACCAACCTGTTTTCAGGCCCAAACATTTGTTTGAGAAATAAAAATAGAACGTTTTCCTATAAATAATTATGATGGCTTTTAGAACTAACAAATTTAATTTTAACGATCAACGTACGAGGATGGACACATATAAGAAATTATTAATAGTGACTGACCAGTATTTCACAGATCGCGCCTCTTCGTCCTGATGCCGCGCCTTTTTCTACTGAGTCACACCTGGCTGCAGGTGTCTTTTTCCGAGTGAAGAACACAGTTATGGGTAGTTGTTGGCGCTCTTTTTTTCTTCTGGGCAAGATAAATAATTATAATTATGAACAGACACGTAGACCACAATGCACTGTAAAAAAAAGCATGCAAAATTGGACTAAAAAAATCTGCGAAACTGCGAGGCCGCGAAAGGTGAACCGCGTTATAGCGAAGGACCACTGTATTCTCTTTTCACATGTCAATAGTTCTTGACGTGGATATTTGCTCGCTCAATTAATAAGACACGCCTAATTTTTCAGATTTCTTTATTTTTAAATTTGATTTCTTTATTTATTTTATTGTAACAAACGAATGGAGAAGACAAAACCTGATTGCAGCTCGGGTGAAGGGAATGAAAACACTACAGTTGTAATTATCAGTTCCATTGTCTAAAACGATCACACCACATAAAGTTAAGCTCAGCGCTGCTCTGGAGAAAAAGGCGAGCAGCGCTTTCTTTGCGGTCAGCGCTGTGGCCACGGATTGTGCTTGACAGACCAACAATCCCGCAAAAGCGGGATTTGTATTAATTATTATGTGGTATAATCAAGAAAGTGTTATTTATGTAACATATGCATTGATTTGTATAATGGCACTGTTTATCATGTTGATCATTTTCATTTTTATGTGGATTCCAGTGCTGGTTCATTTTGGTGTATAATTTACACCACCTCTCGACCTGGTGTATATTTTCAGCACACCGTACGGCAACGACCACATTGATAAATGCCAAGTAGCGTAGCCATTTTGTCGTACACCCCATATACGCTCAAATATCGCCGTATGCACGTTGATACATGAGGCCCATTAAGTGTAGAAACGCCACCTATATTACCTATGCCATTTATCTTGTGTAGGTAACATAATTATTATGCAATTCAAACAATATACTTTATGTATTTTAAATAAATACTGTCATTATTATTGATTTAAAGTAATTATATTTTATTAATACTAAATACATAAAGCTGAGGATTATGCATTTCAAATAAATAGGATTTATTACAGTAATGAATATGCATCATGTAAGGTTTATTTGGTAGGTTTGTATTAAAATTATCAAAAAAAAAAAGTAAATGGGAATTTGACATGTAAATAAAATTACATAAATCTTAAAGGTTAGGGTTAAATATTTCTATGAGTGTAGGTTAAGTCAGTGAAATGTGTTGTTTCCTTTATGCTGGGCAGACACTGTACGATATTTCCAATTGCTGTACTCGGCTCCAGCTCAGACTATACGACAAAACCGCAGGGTGTAAAATTTCTGAGTGCAAGATTTATGTTCTTACACTGGCTCTGATGCGATCTGACTACTCACACTGTACGTTCAAAAACCACATGTCGAACTCGTGTTTCCAGAAGCAAAACATAAACAGAAGCTACTCTGTCTTAAAGAGATGATCACTGTTTATGCTCTCTCAAATTCTGCATTGGAGTTTGCACATGCGCAGTGCGAGAGGTTGGGATAAATCGGCTCGTAGACGCTCGTAACGTTGCTTCAACAGCGCGATACCCTCACGAGGGCCGTCCACAATATCAAACAGGTCTGATTTTCATTCGACCATATGATTGCTGATGGGGAGGTGGTCGTGAGAGGTTAAACGCAGCTCATTTCTCCATGTATACTACACGATGCAGGACGCACGATTAAGCTGAAACTCGGCGCGATCCAAAAAATTCTCGCACAGTGTAAACCCAGCTTTACCTTAATTTAACTCCTGCAGGAGGAGGAAGAGATGGCATAGTGTGCTCTAACTAGCAGTGAGCTTCAATGGTTTCAGATGAAGTCTACCCAGATGAAGGAGTTGCAGTTCCTTGACTGGCTGCTTGAAGGTGGCTCCAAAAGCAAACATGTTCCCATAGAACACCATGTTAAAATGTTCAACTTCAGAGCAAAAATAAACATGTTTACAGCCTAGTACAAAAAGCAGGTTTGATCTCTACAGGTTGTTCCCCCTCCATGACAACTGTGTGTTCTAATGTCTTAATTTAAGACATTTTAAGACATAAAGTTCTGTATAATTAGGGGTGTGGTCGCTTTGAGTGACAGGGAAAAAAATCAGCAGAATTCTTGTGTTTGGCTGAACCCCCTGAACAGCGTTGGATGCTCAGATGCTGGTTTAGCTGACTGCTAGCTTGTTGTGTGGAGAAATCTCATCTCGGATGTCCCTGCTGCATTATTTGTGCTGAGTGAAATTCTTGTCTTATTTAATGTTGTTTAGCAGCTGTCGCGAGTTTGATCCTTTAGGTCCCATTAATGCACTACGACTAACACTATAAGCGGCTGATAACTTTTAAAACCCACACCAAGCAAACCGTTTTGAGAACTGACACTTAGTCCCCCAAAATATGATTTATAGTAGACCTGCTTTGAAATAAATGTGGTTAGATCTCAGAAAGAAATAGGTGATATGTATTTATAAGACCCTTATGAATGCAGTAAAGTAAATCTGCAAGCCCAAACTTCGTTTAAAAATGACAAATTTGCAGCTAAAATTTGGCCGTTTGTACATCCGGGACACTGCCGTGACGTAAGAAATAAGACAGAGCGCTAGCGCCTTCAGTCCGATCCCGCGCGTTGAGTGAATGCAATACTAGCTATTTCTCAATTGAAATAGATTTTCTCTGTTAGTAATGTTACTGTTATACACATCCTGGTTTCAACATTCAAAAGTAAGCTGCAATGAATGCGAGATACAGCTCTGCATGCCCAGATCAGCGGCGACATCAACAGCGGGCGACATTCTTCCCCGACCCTTACTGCGCCAGCCCGCTCGCTAGCGCAGCATGCGAGTGGGTCGTCGCGGTAACCCCGACCCCAGCCCTGCCCCGTGAGAAAATATTGGCTTGCATAGCTTGCCTCTGTCCGTTCACTCATACTGCAGCTGCATCGATCGTGCAGATCCTACTTAGATTGCAAAAAGTCCCGAAAATATCATTTTTTGCAGTCCACAAACATTCAGTCTAAGAGCAAGATAATATAAAACTCACCAGTAATGTTTTTTTTTACGGGGAAATATGATCAAATATAGATCTAGTCTAAAGGAAAAACAATCATAAACAACCTCAAAACGGCGGTAGGCTAAAGACAGTAGATTTTCAATGCGACACCACTCAATCAAATGGGCGTATGAAAAAGTCCCCAAAAATAATTTTCAGGCAAAAATAAAAGAAATGTATACTCACAAAACGTACCGCAAGACAATATGAAGTTTTAAAAAAAGTCGATCCTTCTGTATAGGACAATAAAAAGGTGCTTTTGTAAGAGATGCAAACTGACGTAAATCCACAAATTACAGTTGGGATAGTGTCTTCTCTCTGACGTCTCGGCAATGTCCTGGATGTGATGACAGTTTTGCAGAGGGCCAAATTTTAGCTGTAAATTTGTCATTTTTAAATGAAGATTTCTCCGTTGAATGACAGATCTGGGCTTGCAGATTTACTTTACTACATTCAGAAGGATCTTATGTGTAAATATGTCATTTTTTGGTCCAAAGATCTGACTGCATTTATTTCAAAGCAGGTCTACTTTAATAAACACCCAAACGGGTTAGCCTGTTAGCTTAGCTGGTTTGGACTTGAACATAGGGGCGTGTTCAGGCTTTTCTCGTCACACAAAGTCGCGGACGCTGTACCTTTTCATCCATTTTTGAGTTCCTGACGAAGACAGAATAAGCACTGCTAACTGCCATCATGCCAATGCCCAGATATGGACTTCATATCTGCTCTTCCGGTGTCACAGACCAAACGGCCCCCCTAAAAACCGGTCCCCCTTGATGGCGAGGTTCACGGATTAACATCTTGTTTCTGGTTCAAACTGCACTCCAGTCATCATCTATCTCAGTGACAGATATCTGAAGCTTTTGTACAACAATCATTTAAACATAGATTCAACATTATTTCATCATAAAAGGCAGCAGAAGCGATCAGAGTGCCACAGCTAAATGAGCTGCGAGCTGATGCATTCACTGCACGTCGGATATTTCAAAGCGTCACGGAATTTCGCCTCAATTCTGCTTAAAACGGCTTTGTTTCTGCTTAAAACTGACTTTAGAATGATTTAAGAGGTTTTACCATTATCATCTGATGGTTAATAGTCCCATTAATCCATTTGTGATTACTTTGGGTGAAGAGACTCCATCTCAGACGGGCTGCTGTGGTCCAAAATGACGCGTGCGCAGATGCAAAAGGCAGACCGATTTTTAGGGGTGAACCATTTGGTCTGCGGCACCGGGTCTGTAGAAAACCTAAGAGTAGCATCACGCAGCGTTTCTCCAGCCCACAAACTTTTAGACATGAGGTCCTATTTGCAAACTACTTTTGCTGTCATTAATCTTAATTTTAAATTCAGTGCTCCTCTGTGGAAATCTTTATGAATCTATGTACTACACACTGCCAGATGAACTCAAGCATTCAGTGTCTCCAGTTTTTCACATTTTGTATGTACACTTCGAATGATTTGTGCCATAACTTTGCCATTTACATCAGCACGACTCCACATTAATTCTGCATTTTAAGTAAGTGATCCATCAGCCCTACCAATGCTTAACATTTCACAGGCTTAATCTAAATGGAAGCAGGTTAACAGTGTAGACGTTGGTGATGCTTTTCACACTTCTTTAAACGTTTGCTGCAAAGCGATAATTAGGTCTCATATGATGTATGACATGGAAGATGGCATAAAGAGCAATATAATACTTTGATACATGTTCCTTATATTTATAACTGAGTGCAGCTTTGCCACTGATGTTTCTTCCTTACTAATTAGACAAATGTACTTAAAGCAAAGATGGTTTACTTGAGTTGGTACTGCATGTTCAAGTATGATTTAGATGCAGTACCAGTGTTGCCAACGAAGGGACTTTGTCGCTAAATTTAGTGACTATTCAGACCCCTCTTCTGACTTTTTTTTTTCAAAAAATGACTAGTGAGAAATCTAGCCACTTTTCCTGGCATTATTGGAGACTTTTAGAGACTCTGATGTGAAAGCACGTACTTGTCCTCAATGAGCAGTGGGTCCTTCCATGGGACCGGGCCCCTCCCCTGTCCCAAAACACTCATAGGAGACCGCCCGCCTCCTCCGCTTACATGGAAAAGGAGGAAGCCATTTCATTGGCTGAAAGCTCCTTCATGAGCGCTTCTCATTGGTTGACACAGACGGAAGACGCGCTGGTTTCCGCCTTCATCTTTGCAACTGCATGCCCGTATATAGAGGGGGTTCAACTGAACCCCCCCCCCCCCCCCCCGAGAATTCTGCTGATTTTTTTCTGCTGATTTTTTTCTGATCTGGATATCAACGTTATGTATTTTCTTTTCATTGATAATAAGCAACAAGCACTAACTGTTACACAGCTATTATCAAACACCCTCAAGTTTCAATTTCCTCTGCCAGAGTAATCCCTTAAGTGATGAAAGGGGAAACTGCTAGATAAACTTTTCCCATGGGGGTTGAGAATTTTTGCTCCCTGGTCCCTATCCTCCTTTGATATCAAACAGATTAGTAGGCTTGTAAATACCCATGTAGACACACAATTACACTTGTCTGGTTTGTAAAAACATGTTTGTATGTATAAGCGGAGGAATAAAGGGAGCTTCTCCTTCCTGATGCAAATACTGTAAAGGTGCAAATATTCACGTGGGATTTTTTATGCGAATTTTGCGAGTTAAACAACGTCGCCAAATTAAATACCGCTATTTTAATACATAACGTACATATACGTACATATTCATAATGTAAACGCGAATATTAATACCACTAAATATGAGGTCTGTTAGAAAACTATCCGACCTTTTTATTTTTTGCAAAAGCTATATGGATTTGAATCATGTGCGCTTGCATCAGCCAAGCTTGAACCTTTGTACTCATGCGTGAGTTTTTTTTTTGCGTCATTTGCAACCAACAGGCAGGTATAAAGTTTGCATTAATGTTATCTTGGTTCTTCCTGCGTAGTTCTTATGGCAACTGATCCAATCCCAAGCAAGGACTATTTGTATATAAAAATGTATTTCCTAAAATGATACATTTTGGCTTTCAAATGAAATTTATGTAACTTTTTACCCCTCGAAATCCTCAAAAAGCTTCTGCTTGAGCCCCCCACGAGGGCGTTGCCCCTCGACCCCACCGGGGGCCCTGCGGCCCACTGGACCCCCAACTCAAGGATTTGAACCCCCCCTTTCACATTCCTATATACGGCCCTGCAACTGTGCATGTTTATTTTCACCACGTAAAATTCTATTCATAAATGTGTTTTTTCACAGATTTTTTTCTTTGTCAAAAATAAAGAATTGAACTAAATACCAAGACTTAAGAAAACTAAAGTAAAACAAAACACAACAAACAAACAAAAAAACCCAAGTGTTTCTTTTGGGTCACTTGTCATTGTACACATACAATGAGATTAGGGCTGCCACTCCGCAACTGAGTTTGAGAATAAGAAAAGAGAAAAGGAGTCATCACCTATGACTCCTAAATAACTAACTTAGCAGGCCAAGTGAAAAATGTGAGTATATAAATAAGTGAAGATATGTACAAGCTATTTAAACAAATAAATATACATTCTAGATAGGGCAGCCAATAGCAAATTTCCTTATGGAGGAGCTGAAACAGTGCACAGTACCAACGCTCTTGCTGATGGGATTACTAAAAACAAATGTGACTTTTTAAACACTGTGTTGCAAGTTTCTGGTACACCTCCAACTCACAGAACAACAGTAACAACAGAAATATTACATTTATTCCTATAAGTTCAATATATGCAAAACTACAAACCAAACAGGATAAAACAAATTGGTAACTTCCAGAACCTCCAGTTCTTTTAATTACCACTTGAGGCTATCTCCAAAAGTGTGCCAATCTCCAGAGAACCCCCATGTGGTGTGGGGATAGAGCCCATCCCAGCAGTCACAGAGTGAAAGGCGGAGTGCACCCTGGACCGACCGCCACTCTATCACTGGGCCACATGTTTACAACTGCATACAGTTGTACTAATGGGGCATATAAGCCATCTGTGTGCCAGTATTACCTTTGAGTGAACTTTTAGTATCCTTTACTTTGTATATATCCACTAATTACTAGGTATCCATAGCTTGATGACTTTAGCAACATTAAGCGCTGCTGTTTTTTTTTATTTTTATTTTTTTTTAGGTAATTGTACATCATAGTTTTAATACCCAACCCAACCCATCTGGTATAAAAACCAGTGTGAGTTCATAAAATATTAAGATAAAGATCAACTTTATTTATCCTGAAGGAAATTATTTTGCCAGAGTACAGAAACACAGTAAACAATGGTTAGTTAAATGCACAATTACAAAAGTGTTAGCATTAACTAATCAATTTGTTTTTTTTTTTACAATGAGGACAACAAATATGTGCTTGTCAAACACCCAAACCAAGGTTACATAGTCTGGTAATTTTAGCTATCTTGGTAATTTCAACATAGGCTGTTAGGGCTTCATTTGTTCTGCCCAGAATATGGACGTCTTGATGACGCTCCACCCCTTTACCCATTTATGGGTTAGCCCAGAGTTAGGTGGAGATCAGGCACTGCTGAGATGCCAACAGCCTGAATAAGTGTCATTTGTTCATTTGTTTTTCAACCTGAAACCAAAAATAAGAGAGAAACCACCCATTTTTTCCAATACTCATATACAAAATGAAAAAATTGACAACTCATTTTTTCAGATTTTTATTATTATTATTACTATTATTATTATTACTTTTTTGATCAAATGAAAATAGGAAAAAGCATAAAAAGTTCTCATTTTCTTCTTTTTTTTTGGCTGCTCCTGTTAGGGGTCACCACAGCAGATCAACTGTTTCCATCTCACCCTGTCCTCTGTATCTTCCTCTGTCACACCAACCACCTACATGTCCTCCCTCACCACATCCATAAACCTCCTCTATGGCCTCCCTCTTCTCCTCCTGCCTGGTAGCTCCATCCTCAGCATCCTTCTCCCTATATACCCTGGGTCCCTCCTCTGCACATGTCCACCATGTCAAGTGAGGAACCTTGGGGTAATTTTTGATCCTACGCTGTCCTTTGACCTACACATCAGAGATATTTTATTAGGACTGCTTTTTTCCACCTGCGAAATATAGCGAAGATTCGTCCCATCCTGTCTATGGCTGATGCTGAGACCCTAATTCATTTATATGTCTCTTCTAAATTGGACTACTGCAATGTTCTATTTTCTGGTTTACCGTAGTCCAGCATTAGGGGTCTACAAATGGTTCAAAATGCTGCTGCCAGACTTTTGGCAGGAAGCAGAAAGTTTGACCACATCACACCCATTTTGGTGTCTCTTCACTGGCTTCCTGTCACTGTGAGATCAGATTTTAAGATTCTGTTACCAATTTATAAAATTATTCATGGACTAGCTCCTCACTACCTAGCTGATCTAATTAAACTGTATGTACCGGCCCGGGCTCTGCGTTCTCAGGGTGTAGGACTACTTTGTGTCCCTAGGGTGGATAAAAAGACTGCGGATCACAGAGCTTTCTCTTATCGTGCACCTGCTCTGTGGAATGATCTCCCTGTGTCAATAAAATAGTCAGATTCTGTGGAGAGTTTCAAGTCCAGACTTATAATGCACTTGTTTTCCCTTTCGTATGGCTAGCATACTGGCATAGTATGTTGCTATGCTTTTTACTCTTTTAAATGAATTTTATTAGGAAATGGAGTGGGCCGTGGCCTCAACTTTATCTAAAGTCTGGGTCTTAGTGAGGCTTAGGGCCAGCGATCACCTTAGTACAGTGGTGTCCAGTGGTGGTGTGACTTGTCCAGCTCATAATATGCCTTTCCTTAGCTTTTGCCACTTCTTCTTTCGCTTTACACCGCATCTCCTTGTACTCCCATCTACGAGGTCTGTCAATAAAGTATCGTACCTTTTTATTTTTTTTCAAAAACTATATGGATTTCATTCATATGTTTTTACGTCAGACAAGCTTGAACCCTCGTGCGCATGCGTGAGTTTTTCCACGCCTGTCGGTGACGTCGCCTGTGAGCATGCCTTGTGGAAGGAGTGGTCCTGCCCCCTCGTCGGATTTTCATTGTCTGGAAATGGCGGAATGATTTGGACTTTTTTTCCATCAGAATTTTTTCAGAAGCTGTTAGAGACTGGCACCTGGAAACCATTTGAAAAATTTATCTGGCTTTCGGTGAAAATTTTACGGGCTTCACAGAGAATAAAGACTGTTACTACAGCTTTAAGGACGCATGGCGTGCCGCGCTCCGAGCTGCGACGACGAGGCAGAAAACGCCAGATCATTTCTAAGCTGATGGCTCTGTGGATACGAGACCGTCGTGTGCACTTTCTCTGGTTATCACAAGAGCTGGACATCACCCATTTTTTAACAAGAGATTTTGTCATGGAAAGCCGCGCGGAGGCTTCGTGCGTAACGACCGATTCGCTGTTTGAGCGAGACAAAGAACACCTCCGTTTCGGCGTGTCATGGGACAAGTTGGGACATGCCTATCTCGGCTTTCAGTGCTTACCAGTCCAGTAAGTATCAGAGAAATTGTGGAGAGCTGGGCATGTCCTAACTTGTCGCATGACACGCCGAAATGGAGGTGTTCCTTTAATAATGAATTACAATAGTCCAGCCTAGAGGAAATAAATGCATGAATTAGTTTTTCAGCATCACTCTGAGACAAGACCTTTCTAATTTTAGAGATTTTGCGCAAATGCAAAAAAGCAGTCCTACATATTTGTTTAATATGCGCATTGAATGACATATCCTGATCAAAAATGACTCCAGGATTTCTCACAGTATTACTAGAGGTCAGGGTAATGCCATCCAGAGTAAGGATCTGGTTAGACACCATGTTTCTAAGATTTGTGGGGCCAAGTACAATAACTTCAGTTTTATCTGAGTTTAAAAACAGGAAATTAGAGGTCATCCATGTCTTTATGTCTGTAAGACAATCCTGCAGTTTAGCTAATTGGTGTGTGTCCTCTGGCTTCATGGATAGATAAAGCTGGGTATCATCTGAGTAACAATGACAATTTAAGCAATGCCATCTAATAATACTGCCTAAGGGAAACATGTATAAAGTGAATAAAATTGGTCCTAGCACAGAACCTTGTGGAACTCCATAATTAACCTTAGTCTGTGAAGAAGATTCCCCATTTACATGAACAAATTGTAATCTATTAGATAAATGGATCAGGTGACCCTGAACCATCCCTTAGTTATGCTGCTATAGACTTAGACTGCTGGGGGGTTCCCATGATGCACTGAGTGTTTCTTTCTCTTTTTGCTCTGTATGCACCACTCTGCATTTAATCATTAGTGACTGATCTCTGCTCCCCTCCACAGCATGTCTTTTTCCTGGTTCTCTCCCTCAGCCCCAACCAGTCCCAGCAGAAGACTGCCCCTCCCTGAGCCTGGTTCTGCTGGAGGTTTCTTCCTGTTAAAAGGGAGTTTTTCCTTCCCACTGTTGCCAAGTGCTTGCTCACAGGGGGTCGTTTTGACCGTTGGGGTTTATACGTAATTATTGTATGGCCTTGCCTTACAATATAAAGCACCTTGGGGCAACTGTTTGTTGTGATTTGGCACTATATAAATAAAATTGATTGATTGATTGATTTGTAACCTTCACTAATGCTGTTTCTGTACTATGATGAATTCTAAAACCTGACTGAAACTCTTCAAATAGACCATTCCTCTGCAGATGATCAGTTAGCTGTTTTACAACTACCCTTTCAAGAATTTTTGAGAGAAAAGGAAGGTTGGAGATTTGCCTATAATTAGCTAACATAGCTGGGTCAAGTGATGGCTTTTTAAGTAATGATTTAATTACTGCCACCTTAAAAGCCTGTGATACATAGCCAACTAATAAAGATAGATTGATCATATTTAAGATCGAAGCATTAATTAATGGTAGGGCTTCCTTGAGCAGCCTGGTAGGAATGGGGTCTAATAGACATGTTGATGGTTTGGAGGAAGTAACTAATGAAAATAACTCAGACAGAACAATCGGAGAGAAAGAGTCTAACCAAATACCAGCATCACTGAAAGCAGCCAAAGGTAATGATACGTCTTTTGGATGGTTATGAGTAATTTTTTCTCTAATAGTTAAAATTTTATTAGCAAAGAAAGTCATGAAGTCATTACTGGTTAAAGTTAAAGGAATACTCGGCTCAATAGAGCTCTGACTCTTTGTCAGCCTGGCTGCAGTGCTGAAAAGAAACCTGGGGTTGTTCTTATTTTCTTCAATTAGTGATGAGTAGCAAGATGTCCTAGCTTTACGGAGGGCTTTTTTATAGAGCAACAGACTCTTTTTCCAGGCTAAGTGAAGATCTTCTAAATTAGTGAGACGCCATTTCCTCTCCAACTTACGGGTTATCTGCTTTAAGCTGCGAGTTTGTGAGTTATACCACGGAGTCAGGCACTTCTGATTTAAAGCTCTCTTTTTCAGAGGAGCTACAGCATCCAAAGTTGTCTTCAGTGAGGATGTAAAACTATTGACGAGATACTCTATCTCACTTACAGAGTTTAGGTAGCTACTCTGCACTGTGTTGGTATATGGCATTAGAGAACATAAAGAAGGAATCATATCCTTAAACCTAGTTACAGCGCTTGTACTGAAAGACTTGTACTGTAATAAAACTTATTCCCCACTGCTGGGTAGTCCATCAGAGTAAATGTAAATGTTATTAAGAAATGATCAGACAGAAGGGAGTTTTCAGGGAATACTGTTAAGTCTTCAATTTCCATTCCATAAGTCAGAACAAGATCTAAGATATGATTAAAGCGGTGGGTGGACTCATTTACATTTTGAGCAAAGCCAATTGAGTCTAATAATAGATTAAATGCAGTGTTGAGGCTGTCATTCTCAGCATCTGTGTGGATGTTAAAATCGCCCACTATAAGTATCTTATCTGAGCTAAGCACTAAGTCAGACAAAAGGTCTGAAAATTCACAGAGAAACTCACAGTAATGACCATGTGGACGATAGATAATAACAAATAAAACTGGTTTTTGGGACTTCCAATTTGGAAATTTATGCTTAGCCTTAGCCAGCAGTTTCAAATTTCCTTCGATGTCGCCTGCTCTGGTCCCCGGAAGACATTTGACTATGGTTGCTGGTGTCGCTAACTTCACATTTCTCAAAACAGAGTCGCCAATAACCAGAGTTTGATCCTCGGTGGGTGTGTCGCCGAGTGGGGAAAAACGGTTAGAAATGTGAACGGGTTGGCGGTGTACACGGGGCTTCTGTTTAGGGCTACGCTTCCTCCTCACAGTTACCCAGTCGGCCTGCTTTCCTGGCTGCTCGGTATCTGCTGGAAGGGAACCAACGGCGGCTAAGCTACCTTGGTCCGCACCGACTACAGGGGCCTGGCTAGCTGTATCATTTTCCACGGTGCGGAGCCGAGTCTCCAATTTGCCCAGCCTGGCCTCCAAAGCTACGAATAAGCTACACTTATTACAAGTACCATTACTGCTAAATGTGGCCGAGGAATAAATAAACATTTCACAACCAGAGCAGAAAAGTGCAGGAGAGACAGGAGAAGCCGCCATGCTAAACCAGCTAAGAGCTAGTAGCTGCGCTAAGCTAGCGGATTCCTAAAAACACACAAAGTGAATAATGTGTAAATAATTTAGAGGTGATTCAGCAGAGGGAGTGTTTTAGTTAAGGCACGTGAAGATTACACTGTGAAACAAATCGTTATCTAGTTAACTAGATCAATCTAACTGCGCAGATTAAACAGCTAACAGATACAACAAAACACTGCTGTGCTCCGGAACAGGAAGTGATACAATACCGCAGTGAGAGCCAACCACCAGTAGAGTGGTAGAGAGTCTGTACCTCACTTTCAAATATGACAGTGATTGGGCATTTGATTATGATATAATGTAAACTATACATTAAATGGAGTTTTCAATGTTAAATTTAGATGGCCACATAATCTGGATCATATCTGGTGTTGCCGACCAAACGGTCCCCTGTAAAAACTGGTCCACTCTGCCTTCACAGTGCCTTCATTGCCCATGCATCTGCGACTGACTGTGAGTCTGACTCTCTTCACCCAAAGCAATCAAAGGGAATAATGTGATTATTATCCATCAGATGACAAATTACAACCTATTAAATCATTCTAAAGTCAGTTTTCAGAAGAAATTAGGCATTTTAAAGCAGAAACAAGGCGATAATTGGTGAATCGCTACCGACGCTCTGAAATGATGTAGGTGCAGCAGGACTGTCGAACTCAGATGTGCTGCTGTCGCACTCTGATTGCTGCCCTGTCTTTTATTATGAAATAATGCTCAGTTCATGTGGAAATCAGGGCTGGATCCAGAGTGAAAATCTGACAGATGCATTTTTGCCCAATGATAAAATAAGAATCGCACACGTCTTGTTATTCAATAATCTTCATTCTTTTATTTGTGTGCAACATACACTGTCACACTTCTTTTAATATATTTATTATACTTCATGGACCATATTGAACACTTCTTATTTGTATAAATATGATGTCCTAAAAAAACAACACTATAACAAAAATTGACATGGTGGATCCTTGATCTCTGGACATAAGTAAACAAAATCTGTAGTTTTTGTCAAAAGCATTTCCTTTCAGACATTATTGGCATGAATGTCTTTCCATATATCTGAGCTGAGCTCTTGCAGCTGACTGTGCTGCACGTCAGGATGTAATTTGTAGAGAAATACAGCACATCTCATTTTGGGAGGAAAAAAATGTTTTAGTCAATTGTAGTTTCTTGTCTGTATTATGTTTGTAAGAGGTGTCATTTTATTTAAAGCGGCAAATGACACTGTCTCGGCAGAGAGACGTGCAGCGTTTGGAGCTGTGACAACAGAACGGAGGACAATTCTCGGTTCTTGACTGCAACAGGACAAGAGTCCCAGTGTGACTTTAATCCACACAAAAGTGACTCATGGTATTTTAATGGCTTTGAGGGGGGTTAAGAAGTGGACTTGCCATTTCTGAAGAGCAGTGAATCAAAGAACCAACGAACTAGTGGATCGAAGCATTGCTTCAATGGTTCACGCTTCAAAGTGGAGTCGCGCTGCAGAAATGGTTGATTACAGAGCCGCCGCAGACCAAACCCTAATATCCGACTTTATTTGTACGTCCGTATGACTCTGAAACTCGGAAAAATCTGTATAATTTACGGACAATCCGTATAGGTTGACATGTATGGTTGGAAAACCACCGAAAATGTAATTTCAGTCATCATAGAATGCCTTTCAAAAACACTATTGTCTGAAAACTATTTATAAACCACTCACCATTTCTTGTTGAAATAAGCGCCCAATTTTCCTTGCACAACTTTTTTCCTGGATGCCATGATCATCGACTCGACTGGACTGATGCTATGTTTGTTTGATCCGGTTTGAATTTTCCTGTGTACACCTGCATGGTGCATTGTGGGATCAAATCAAAAGCTGTGTTCATGGCAGGGACACGTTCGGCACTATTCAGGATTATTCAAGATTTTTATTTTTTTTTATTTACTGATGACAAACGATGCATAAAAAAATCTGACCGATGCAACTGCATTGGTCAAAACCGGTCTGGATCCGGGCCTGGAAATGATTGTATAAAACCTTCATATATCTCTCACTGAGATAGATGATGACTCAAGTGCAATTACACAAAAACATGGTGACAATTGGTGAATTGCTGCTGATGCTCAGAAATGACGCATGTGCAGTGAAGGCAGGGGGGACCTTTGACTTTGTCAGTCGACAAAGGATACATCCTGCATGATGCTGTCAAATATGAAAGCCTTTTAATCATTTTAATAGACTGATGAATTTTTGAAAATTTGCTCAATGTTAAAGATAGGGATTTTTCCTGACTTTTACCTTTGACCTATCACCTTGAAAATTGAACCAGTTCTTGCCTATCAGGGTATGAATCTTCTGTAAAAATTTCATATTGATACGAGGTCTGTTAAAAAAGTATTGGACCTTTTTTTTTTTTTTTTTTGTAAAAACCTGATGGTTCTAAATCAAGCCTGCTCGCGTGAGCCAACTTTGAATCTTCGTGCGCATGCGTGAATTTTTTCACGCCTGTCAATTGCGTCAGTTGCTGGCAAGCAATGTTTGAGTGAAGGCGTGTGCAGCGCGCTGGGCGGATTTTTATTGCAAGGAAAATGACAGAACGAGTGCAGCAGCGCCACATCAAATTTTGCCAGAAACTGAGCGACAGCCAGGTGGAAACCATTCGGAAGGTACAACCGGTTTAAAGACATCCGCACAACAGTGGAGAGCGAGCCATGCTCCGGGCAGCCATCAACATGACCAGTGAATCTGCTTTTGCTCCGTCAGAAGCTTCAGGAAAAATTTCGCCGCCACTCCTTTTCATGGCCAAATCTTCTGTCACAATGGAATGTGCCGAAAAAGTGCTGATGTCCACCTCTTCTGCAATCTCTCCGATAGTCACACGACGGTCCCGCATCACCATAGCGTTCACTTTAACAATGACCTGGTCATTTCAGCATGTTGATGGCCGACCGGAGCATCGCTCACTCTCAACCGTTGTGCGGACATATTTAAACTGGTTGTATCACTCCTTAATCTGTGTGATTCCCATATCATCGTCACTGAAAGCCGTCTGAATCTTCCCAATGGTTTCCACCTGGCTGTCGCTCAGTTTCTGGCAAAATTTGATGTGGCGCTGCTGCACTCGTTCCGTCATCTTCCTTGCAATAAAAATCCGCCCAGAGCGCTGCACGCATCCTCACTCAAACGCTGCTTGCCAGCAACTGACGCATTTGACAGGCGTGAAAAAATTTACGCATGCGCACGAAGGTTCAAGGTTGGCTCATGCAAGCAGGTTTGATTTAGAACCATCAGGTTTTTGCAAAAAAAAAAAAAAAAAAGGTCCGATACTTTTCTAACAGACCTCGTATATGAAAAATTGTGGATTCCAAGCTATTCACAATCAAACTGACAAAACAACAACAACAACAAAAAAAATAACAAACAGGCAAGAACATAACCTCCTTCAACTTCATTAGTGGAGGTGAAAATGAATGATTAGCCTGAACCATCACACTTCAAAAAGCTTATGGGTGATGTCACAGAGGGTTCGTCCATTATGTGTATACAGTCTAAAGATAAAATAGATGAAAACAGACTAAAAACAAGACAAAGCAAGTCTTGTATTGTTATTGTTGTTGAGATAAAAGACAATGTGATGAAGTGTTTGCAAATATTTGTCACACATTTTCTCACTGTTATACACTCTCCACAGTCTCCACGGTAATTACTTACAGATCTGTGAAACATGCCTGACAAGCTTCAGATAGGTGACAAGACCTATGCATGACTGTATAACCACTAATTGGGTTTATTTGGTGGACCTTTCTTGTCAGCAAATTAACAGCATGCAAACACCATTGAGCTTCATCAGTTTCTTTGCCATTTCACGTTAGATGAATAGTTGTGGCACATTTGGCCTTGAAAGCAGATTTCAAAAACAACACCCTTCTTTCGTGTAGGAGGGTGGAAGCCAAATTGTTACAGTTCAAATCATGAAAATGAAAGTGTGTTTTTGAAAGGAACACTTGAAGTGTGTCGTCTGCTGGAACAAAGCATGTATGGGCTCAACGCCTTTTTCATCATTTACAAGTAAGTGAGTGGACGATTGTGGTCGAAACCCGCATATTCAAGCACCACTGCCTCCCACGGGATTCATCTGTCCTCTCTGCAGCCCTAATTGGGGATGGAGATATCACACTGTGATTACAACTGGAAATTGAGGCTCTCTGGCAACTCTCACTTCTCTGACATAGCTGATCAAAACCCGAAGGGGAAGGGCCCATCGGTTTCATGTGTATTTATTGTGATGCTTGATTAACACAGGCCAGCTTCAATCTCCTGGGTGACTTTAGAGAAGTTGTAGAGATGCTGTCTCTCTACCTTTGCCTTCTATCGAGCCACTTCTTTATATTGGTAGTCACTGATTTACAGTGCATCTGGAAAGTATTCACAGCTCTTCACTTTTTCTGCCTAATTCCAAAATAGATGGAATTCATTTTTCCTCAAAATTCTACACACAATACCCCATAATGACAATGTGAAAAAGTGTTTTTTAGAGTTTTGCAAATTTATGAAAAAACAAACAACAAAAAACTAAGAAATCACACGTACATAAGTATTCATAGCCTTTGATATGAAGCTCAAAATTGAAACCAGGTGCATCCTGTTTCCACTGATCATCCTTGAGATGTTTCTAGAGTTTAATTAGAGTCCACCTGAGGTAAATTAATTTGATTGGACATGCTTTGGAAAGGCACACACCTGTCTACATATAAGGTCCCACAGGTGACAGTGCATGTCAGAGCACAAACCAAGGAATTGTAGACCTCCGAGACAGGAATGTCTTGAGGCACAAATCTGGAGAAGGGTACAAAAAGATTTATGATGCTTTGAAGGTCCCAATGAGCACAGCAGCCACCATTATCTGTAAATGGAACAAGTTCAGATCCAGAAGGACTCTTCCTAGATCTGGCCACCCATCCAAACTGAGTGATCAGGGGAGAAGGGCCTTAGTCAGGGAGGTGACCAAGAGCCCAATGGAGAGAGGAGAACATTCCAGAAGGACAACCATCTCTGCAGCAAACCACCAATCAGGCCTGTATGGTAGAGTGGCCAGAAGGAAGACACTCCTCAGTAAAAAGCATATGGCAGCCCACCTGGATTTTGCCAAAAGCCACCTGAAGGACTTTCAGACCATGAGAAACAAAATTCTCTGGTCTGATGACACAAAGATTGAACTCTTTGGTGTGATTGCAAGGCATCATGTTTGGAGGAAACCAGGCACCATCACTACAGTGAAGCATGGTGGAGGCAACATCATGCATGTGGGGATGTTTTTCAGCAGAAGAAACTGGGAGACTAGTCAGGATTAAGGGAAAGATGAATGCAGCAATGTACAAGACATCCTGGATGAATGCAAGTAACAGAAAACAAATAACAAGTACTCCCCCTTACATACATGTCAACCCCTTCGAGGGTCCACCTGTATAACCAAGTGAGAAAATCCATATAACCTCCAAATCACACCAAAATCAGTTTTATTACAGTCTTTAAATGTGAGGAAATCGGAGCACCTGGAGGAAACCCACATAAACATGGGGAGAACATGCAAACTCCATACAGAAAGGCCACAGGTGGGAATTGAAGCAATGACCTTCTTGCTCTGAGACAACATACGCTAACCCCAAAGCTACCATGCTTATTACTCTATAAGATACAGACAGATATCAGGGGTGGTGGCCAAGTGCTTAGTGCACTTGGTTTCAGTAACAAAGGTTCCTGGTTTGAACCTCACCCCTGCCACATTTCACTGTGTAATGTGATCTTGCAGCAGGAAGGGCCTCTGGTGTACAGCTTGTGCCAAATCAACATGCAGACCCTCCTTGCATCTGCTGTGGTGACCCTGAGTGAAATCTGAAAACAAGCATCAGGTTTTGCAATCCTTTGTTTAGAACAATGTGTTTGTGTCTTTTTGTGATGATCATTTGATGATGTTTAAGAAAAACAACAGTAAAATAAATTTACAACAGAAAACCCTGAATATCCGTAAGACTCTATTTGTATGTCCGTATGACTCTGAAACTTGGAAAAACGTCCAAATCCGTTGAGAAAATTTTGAGGGGGGGTAAGAATGCAAAAAAAAAAAAAAAAAAAATTAATGCCAGGAGTACCTTTGTTTAATAAAATTGTCGTCTATTCAGAACACTGAGTGGTCTTTGTTTGTTATTGCCGACGCAGCAAGTTCGATCAGTCCATCAGTCAGCTGAACATGGAAGTAACGCTGTGCTGATCAGTGACCAGTATGAAGTAGGTGCACAATGAGCATGTAGTGTAAGGAAGGTAACTGTGTAGTCTTTCAACTTCCAATATTCGATAGTTTTCCCTCCAACAAATCATAAAAACCGAGACGGTATCGAAGCGCAGTCGAAGCTATTACTTACGCACGTTTTCATTGGTTATTACAAAGCTTATGACCAATCAGCGCAAAGGTTATATATGTGTTTCTCCCGCCCTTACATGTATGTTTGTTGACAAGTGTACCATGCTGAAAGTGGAGAATGCTGAAAATCAAGTAAGTCTAGTTATGAAAAAATATTTTGGTCACAAAAATACACATGTACAGTAGATGGTCTTAGTAAGGGCTTACAGTTTGAATTATAGATATGAACACCTGGCATTTATAGTAGTTTTTAATATTATTTTAGTGCAATTTACATGTTTTAAAACAGCAAAAATGCTTTGGCTTCAGGGGGACTTTGTCCTATGGCCCCGGCACCCTGTTGTGTGGGCCACCGAAGAGGAGGTACTGCTGGCTCACCACCAGAGGGCGCCCTGTCTGTTGTTGGGTTTCAGGCACCAGAGGGCGCAGTCGCCTCGCAGGAGCACCAGGAGTACCTGAGCTGACAGCTGTCAGTCATCATTCATCACATCACATCCATAAAAGCCTGGGTAAGACACCATAACTCTGCCGAGTTATCTGCTTACCCTAAAGGTAACCAACTCAGCCGTTTTGTGCCGTACGCACACGTTTTTTGCTTCTGAGCTTTTTGCAGTCGTTTAACCTTTTGTACACTTGCAGCTTGTAGCCGAGTTTGTGGAAGTTGGAGGAGTTGGCGTCTCCACTTTTCCCGTCAGACTTGATTAAGTGATACATAAGGCACTGCACGTACTCTGTGTTCCTGTGTTTGGAGGTGGAGGTTTTTCCCTCAGGAAGGAACTGTGTTTTTTTGCTGACTGTTTGCTGGGTGTACACACACCCACCTTAACCTGTGCCTGTTCCTGCCAGCAGTACTGG
This sequence comes from Thalassophryne amazonica, assembly GCF_902500255.1. Lineage (NCBI taxonomy): Eukaryota > Metazoa > Chordata > Actinopteri > Batrachoidiformes > Batrachoididae > Thalassophryne > Thalassophryne amazonica. Next base: position 78,224,130 of record NC_047104.1, read on the forward strand.
ATCTGACAGCTGGAAGCAGTGGCCACCTGGGGACTCAGGACTTGGCGGCTCCGGCGTATTGCAGGTCTCCGTTGGCGGTGGAACATCGTGGGTCCCGGCTCTTCTCTGGATAGGCGTCTCCTGTTTGTGCACATTTGCAGAATAAATTATTTATTCGAACTTCCTATTGGCTGTTCATTCACGCCCCCTGGCGTGGGTCCGTGTACTTCACTTTCCCAACAGGATAACTCGGCCACGTCATGGATTCCGAGGGGCGTTTTCCACCATTTGAACCACCAATAGAAATGCAAGGTGCGCAGGCTCCACCAGGAGGTGAGTTGGGTGAGCTGCAGCACATTCTCACCAACTTTATTGCTCGGTTGGATCTGTTAACCGAGCAGGATATTCACCTCACCCGTAGGATGGAGGCTCTCACCGCTCAGGTGGAGGCGCGCGCGTCAGGTGTAGCTGCAGCCACTCCTCCTGCGGGCCTGTCGCTTGATTATGATGATCCAGTGGTAGTTCAAAGGTCCCCCCTGTTGCCTGAAGCTTACATTAGCCCCCCGGAACCGTACGGGGGTTGTGTCGAAACGTGCGCGGACTTCTTGATGCAGTGCACGCTCGTTTTTTCACAACACCCCGTGATGTACGCGTCAGACCACAGCCGGGTGGCTTATGTGATTAATTCGCTTCGGGGCAAGGCATGCGCCTGGGCTACGGCGCTCTGGGAGCAGAACTCACGGCTCCTGTCGACGTACACTGAGTTTATCAGGGATTTTCAACAGGTGTTTGATCATCCTTACAGAGGCGAATCCGCTTCAAATGTGCTACTGTCAATCCGACAGGGGCGCCGTAGCGCAGCCGAATACGCAGTCGCCTTCCGCGTTGCAGCAGCGAGGGCGCGCTGGAATTTGGTGGCGCTCCGCGCCACCTTTATAAAGGGGCTGTCTCCGGCACTAAAGGAGCACCTGGTGGCGAAAGATCAACCGCGGGATTTAGATGGGCTGATAGATCTGATTATACGATTAGATAATCGGTTAGCTGAACATCAACGAGAGCAAGACGAAGGACGTGGCTGGGCGCGCCTCGTCCCTCCCTCTTCCGGGTCCGAAGCAGCCCCGCCCTCTCCCCACTCCAAGGCCAGGGCTCTCCGTGTGACACCAGCTCCCCCTGCTGATGTTGCTATGGAAACAAGCAGTGCCAAATTGACAAGGAGGACACAAAGACCACTGGCACGTGGAGAGTGTGTTTACTGCGGCTCGAATGAGCATGCGCAGAATCAGGGGCCCCAGGCGGTCAAACAAGTTGACTCAACCTTAGAGACTGGGTTAAGAGTGAGTCATACAAACCACACGGGTGTCCCATACAAATGCGCACGACTCCCAGTCACGATCCTCTGTGGGGATTTAACCCTTAATGCCCCAGCACTGATCGACACGGGGTCAGAAGGGAATCTACTTGACAGTAGATGGGCTAAGGAGGTGGGGCTCCCTCTGGTGGCCGTTCCTTCAATCTTGAAGGTACAGGCACTAGATGGCACCCTTCTTCCAGTAATCACACACCAGACACAGCCCTTAACTCTGGTTGTTTCTGGAAATCACAGGGAGGAGATTGTGTTCCTAGTAACACCATCTACCTCCAGGATTATTTTGGGTTTTCCATGGATGGTGAAGCACAATCCCTGGATCGATTGGCCGACTGGGGCGCTGGCTCAATGGAGCGAAACCTGCCACCGGGAGTGTCTAAGATCCTCGGTCCCACCCGGTGAGACTGCTAAAGAGGAGGTCCGAGTCCCCCCCAATCTTACAACGGTGCCGGCTGAGTACCATGATCTTGCTGACGTTTTCAGCAAAGATCTGGCACTCATGCTTCCCCCGCACCGACCGTATGATTGTGCCATTGATTTGATTCCGGGCGCTGAGTATCCGTCCAGCAGGCTGTACAATCTCTCACATCCTGAGCGCAAATCAATGGAGACCTACATCCGGGACTCTTTAGCAGCCGGGTTGATCCGGAACTCTTCCTCCCCGTTGGGTGCAGGTTTCTTTTTTGTGGGCAAGAAGGACGGCGGACTCTGTCCATGCATTGATTATAGAGGGCTGAACGAGATCACGGTTCGCAGTCGATACCCGTTGCCTCTATTAGATTCAGTGTTCATGCCCCTGCATGGAGCCAAAATATTCACAAAGCCGGATCTTCGTAATGCTTATCACCTGGTTCGAATCCGGAAGGGAGACAAATGGAAGACGGCATTTAACACCCCGTTAGGTCACTTCGAGTACCTGGTCATGCCGTTCGGCCTCGCCCCCGCGATGTTCCAAGCATTGGTTAATGACATCTTGCGGGACTTCCTGCACCGGTTCATCTTCGTATATCTAGACGATATCCTCATCTTCTCCCCGGACCCTGAGACCCATGTTAAGCATGTACGTCAGGTCCTGCAGCGTTTGTTGGAGAACAGGCTGTTTGTGAAGGGCGAGAAGTGCGAATTCCACCGTGCTTCTTTGTCCTTCCTGGGGTTCATCATCTCCTTCAACTCCGTCGCACCCGATCCTGCCAAGGTAGCGGCGGTGAGAGATTGGCCCCAACTGGTAAGCCGTAGGAAGCTGCAACAGTTCCTCGGTTTCGCTAATTTTTACAGGAGGTTCATTAAGGGCTACATTCAGGTTGTTGGTCCCCTTACAGCCCTGACCTCCACAAAAGTCCCCTTCACCTGGTCGGATCGGTGCGAAGCCGCGTTTAGGGAGTTGAAACACCGGTTTTTCGACTGCGCCAGTTCTGGTGCAGCCCGATCCTAACCACCAGTTCATTGTTGAAGTGGATGCCTCTGACTCAGGGATAGGAGCCGTGCTGTCCCAGAGCAGGGAGTCCGATAAGGTTCTCCACCCATGTGCCTACTTTTCCCGCAGGTTAACCCCGGCAGAGCAGAACTATGACATTGGCAATCAGGAACTCCTGGCGGTGAAAGAGACCCTTGAGGACTGGAGACACCTGTTGGAGGGAGCTGATCCCATTTACGGTTTTCACTGACCACTGGAACCTGGAGTACATCCACACCGCTAAGTGTCTGAACCCCAGGCAAGCCCGTTGGTCACTGTTTTTCGGTTGTTTTAACTTCCAGATCACCTACCACCCCGGGACCAAAAACCAGAGGTCTGACGCACTGTCCCGGGTGCATGAAGAGGAAGTTAAGACAAAGCAATCGGATCCACCTGATACCATTTGCCGGAGTCCACTGTCAACGCCACCCTCACGTGGGACGTCGAGGAGGTCGTCAGGGAGGCCCTGACCCATCACCTGGACCCTGGCAGACCCCAAAACCGTCTGTACATCCCACCAGACGCAAGGACTGTGGTTTTGGACTTCTGTCATGGTTCCAAGCTCTCCTGCCATCCGGGGGTGTGAAGAACCATGGCAGTGGTCTGGCAGCGGTTCTGGTGGGCATCTATGGAAGCCGATATCCGGAATTATGTCCGGGACTGCACTACATGCACCAGGGGCAAGGCCATCCACCAGCAAGAGAGAGGATTCCTCCAGCCGTTGCCTGTGCCCCGACGCTCCTGGTCTCACATCGGCCTGGAATTTGTCACGGGCCTCCCTGCGTCCCAGGGAATGAATACCATCCTGACGATAGTGGACCGATTTTCCAAGGTGGCCCACTTTGCAGCCCTCCCGAAGCTCCCGACGGCCCAGGAGACCGCAGACCTCCTGGTCCACCACGTCGTGCGTCTGCATGGTATTCCGACGGACATCGTCTCCGATCGTGGTCCCCAGTTCTCCTCGCAAGTCTGGAGGAGTTTCTGTAGGGAACTGGGGGCCACCGCAAGCCTGTCATCTGGGTACCACCCCCAGACCAAGGACAAGCAGAGCGGGCTAATCAAGATCTGACCAAACAGGCTTTATCAAAGGAAGACAATCATCCAGCAATACCCGCAGATTATACAACCTAATGCATTACTCATCAGTACAACAAAAAGACACACTCATAGTTAGCCTAGATGCTGAAAAGGCATTTGACAGGGTTTACTGGAATTTTTTACTCACTACGCTGCAAAGGTTTGGCTTTGGGGACTCATTTATGAATTGGATCAAGATTTTCTACACATCACGATCAGCCACAGTCACTACTAATGGACTAACATCACAACGTTTCACATTGCACAGGGGGACTAGGCAGGGATGTCCACTCTCTCCATCATTATTTAACATCTTTATTGAGCCCCTGGCAGCAGCAATCCGTCAGAACCCACTCATCAAAGGTATTGAAACAACCCAAAGTCATAAAATATCATTATATGCAGATGATGTTTTACTTTTCATTCAAAATCCACAAATCTCTCTACAAGCAGTAATTACAACAATTCAGTCATTTTCCCAAATCTCTGATTATGCAATAAACTGGAATAAATCATCCATTCTCCCACTTAACAGTTATTGGGATGTGGTAATCCAGCAGTCACCCATTCCCTTATGCACAGATCACATCACTTATCTAGGAGTGAAGATATCTGTTGGGGAAAGTGAGGAACACGGACCCACAACAGGGGGCGCAAATGAACGGACAATGAAGAAGTCAAATAACAAGGTTTTACTGTTGTGAATTCGCACAACAAACACAACAGATCACAATTGTAAGAATAAACCAATTCTACTGGTGACGTGTGGGCAGGCTTGACGATAGGAGACGTCCGTCCGAGTCGAACTGGAACCACCCGATTTCCTCTGCCACCGAACCCCGGGAATACTGGAGCCGCCAAGTCCCGAACTCCCAGGTGGCCACTGCCTCCGTTCATCGGATCCGGTACTGCTGGCGAGGAACAGAAACAGTCAGATGTGGGTGCGGCTGCACCCAGCAACACGTAGGGTGGAAACACCACCTCCACCTCTAGTCACAAACAATATTGCAGTGAAGGGTACTTATCCGATATGGATCAAGTTCAGTCTTCAACTGTCTTAAGCACAAGCAAAAACAGGTTAGTCCTCAGAAATATGATGACTGGCTGAGTGCGTTACCTTCTTGGTAGAACGATATCTCGGCAGTGAGATGGAGATGCCGTCCAGCTGATATACCCCTCGGCTGATGACTGTCACCTGTTTCAGGTGATGGGTGACGGCTGTCACCTGGGCTGCTCCTCTTCAGCGGCAGCGCCCTCCGGTGCCTGGAGCCCGCACTCCAGGCGGGGCGCCCTCTGGTGGTGGTGGGCCAGCAGTACCTCCTCTTCAGCGGCCCACACAACAGGACCCCCCCCTCAATGGGCTTATCCGGGTGGCGGCGGTAGAAGTCGGCCAGGAGGGCCGGGTCCAGGATGAAGCTCCTTTTCACCCAGGAGCGTTCTTCGGGGCCGTACCCCTCCCAGTCCACCAGGTATTGAAAACCCCGGCCCATCCATTGGACATCCAGAAGCCGGCGCACGGTCCAAGCCGGCTCGCCATCGATGATCCGGGCAGGAGGTGGCGCCGGACCGGGAGTACAGAGGGGTGAAGTGTGATGTGGCTTGATTCTGGACACATGGAATACAGGATGGATCCGCAGTGAGGCCGGAAGCTGAAGCCTCACTGCGGCGGGATTGACAATCTGGAGGATTTTATATGGTCCTATGTATCGGTCTTTGAGTTTCGGGGAGGCTACTTGCAGTGGTATGTCCTTGGTGGATAGCCACACTTCCTGCCCGGGGCGATACGTAGGGGCCGGGGCCCGCCGCCGGTCTGCATGGGCCTTAGCCCTCGCCCGGGCCCTCAATAAAGCAGAACGGGTGGCATGCCACACCCGACGGCACTTCCGCAGGTGGGCCTGGACCGAGGGCACACCGACCTCTCCCTCAACCACTGGGAACAATGGGGGCTGATACCCCAAACACACCTCAAAAGGAGAGAGGCCGGTGGCTGACGACACTTGACTGTTGTGGGCGTACTCGATCCAGGCCAGATGAGTACTCCAGGCCGCCGGGTGCGCGGCTGTCACACAACGTAGTGTCTGCTCCATCTCCTGGTTGGCCCGTTCTGCTTGCCCGTTGGTTTGGGGGTGATACCCGGACGAGAGACTGACCGTGGCCCCCAGTTCCCGGCAGAAACTCCTCCAGACGTGCGAGGAGAACTGGGGACCGCGATCGGAGACGATGTCTGATGGTATCCCATGCAGCCGGACGACGTGGTGGACCAGGAGGTCCGCTGTCTCCTGGGCCGTTGGGAGCTTCGGGAGGGCCACGAAGTGGGCCGCCTTGGAGAAACGGTCCACTATCGTGAGGATGACGGTGTTTCCCTGGGACGGCGGGAGGCCCGTGACAAAATCCATGCCGATGTGAGACCAGGGGCGATGAGGTACGGGCAGCGGCTGTAGCAAACCCGAGGACATGCGGTGGTCGGCTTTGCCCCTGGCGCAGGTGGTACAGGCCTGGATATAGTCCCGGACGTCGGTCTCCAGGGATGCCCACCAGAAGCGCTGCCGGACGACTGCCACGGTTCTACGCACCCCAGGATGACAGGAGAGCTTCGAACCATGGCAGAAGTCCAGGACCGCAGCCCTAGCTTCTGGTGGGACGTAGAGCCTGTTCTTCGGCCCGGTTCCGGGGTCTGGGCTTCGTGCCAGGGCCTCCCGGACGGTCTTCTCCACGTCCCAGGTGAGGGTGGCCACGATAGTGGACTCCGGGATGATGGGATCCGGGGGATCCGACGGCTCCGTTTTGACCTCATCTTCATGTACCCGGGACAAGGCATCCGATCTCTGGTTCTTGGTCCCGGGATGGTAGGTGATCCGGAAGTCAAAACGGCCGAAGAACAGTGACCAGCGGGCTTGCCTGGGATTCAGCCGCTTGGCGGTCCTGATATACTCCAGGTTCCGGTGGTCAGTGAAAACCGTGAATGGCACGGACGTTCCCTCCAACAGATGTCTCCACTCCTCAAGAGCCTCTTTCACCGCAAGGAGTTCTCGATTGCCGACGTCATAGTTCCGTTCGGCCGGGGTCAACCTGCAGGAAAAATAGGCACACGGGTGAAGAACCTTATCGGTCTTCCCGCTCTGGGACAGCACGGCTCCTATCCCTGAGTCCGAGGCGCCCATTTCAACCACTAACTGGCGACTAGGATCGGGCTGCACCAGAACAGGTGCAGACGAGAACCGACGTTTCAACTCCTTGAACGCGGCATCGCAACGATCCGACCAGGTGAAGGGAACTTTTGGAGAGGTCAGGGCTGTCAGGGGGCTAACTACCTGACTGTAGCCCTTGATGAACCTCCTATAGAAATTAGCAAAACCGAGGAACTGTTGCAGCTTCCTACGGCTTGTGGGTTGGGGCCAGTCTCTCACCGCCGCAACCTTGGCCGGATCAGGAGCGACGGAGTTGGAGGAGATGATGAACCCCAGGAAGGACAAAGACGTGCGGTGGAACTCACACTTCTCGCCCTTCACAAACAGTCGGTTCTCCAACAACCGCTGTAGGACCTGACGTACATGCCTAACATGGGTCTCAGGGTCCGGAGAAAAGATGAGTATATCGTCTAGGTATACGAAGACGAACCGGTGCAGGAAATCCCGCAAGACATCATTAACCAACGCTTGGAAAGTCGCGGGAGCGTTGGTGAGACCGAACGGCATGACCAGGTACTCAAAGTGACCTAACGGGGTGTTAAATGCCATCTTCCACTCGTCTCCCTTCCGGATCCGAACCAGGTGATACGCATTTCTAAGATCGAGCTTCGTGAATATTCGGGCTCCATGCAGGGGCGTGAACACTGAATCCAACAGGTGCAACGGGTATCGATTGCGAACCGTGATCTCGTTCAGCCCCCTATAATCAATGCATGGGCGAAGTCCGCCGTCTTTTTTACCCACAAAAAAGAAACCTGCGCCCATCGGGGAGGTGGAATTCCAGATCAACCCGGCGGCTAACGAGTCCCGGATGTAGGTCTCCATTGATTCGCGCTCAGGCTGTGAGAGGTTGTACAGCCTGCTGGACGGGAACTCACTGCCCGGAACCAAATCAATGGCGCAATCACAAGGACGGTGGGGGGGAAGGGTGAGCGCCAGATCCTTGCTGAACACGTCAACCAGGTCATGGTACTCCATCGGCACCGCCCCCAGATTGGGCGGGACTCTGACCTCCTCCTTAGCCTGGGAGCCGGGAGGAACCGAGGAACCTAAACATACCCGATGGCAGGTCTCGCTCCACTGCACCACTACCCCGGACGGCCAGTCGATCCGGGGATTGTGCTTTAACATCCAAGGGAACCCCAAAATCACACGGGAGGTAGCAGGAGTCACAAAAAACTCGATTTCCTCCCGGTGATTTCCTGACACCACCAGAGTTACAGGTCAATCAATCAATCAATCAATTTTTTTATATAGCGCCAAATCACAACAAACAGTTGCCCCAAGGCGCTTTATATTGTAAGGCAAGGCCATACAATAATTATGTAAAACCCCAACGGTCAAAACGACCCCCTGTGAGCAAGCACTTGGCTACAGTGGGAAGGAAAAACTCCCTTTTAACAGGAAGAAACCTCCAGCAGAACCAGGCTCAGGGAGGGGCAGTCTTCTGCTGGGACTGGTTGGGGCTGAGGGAGAGAACCAAGAAAGACATGCTGTGGAGGGGAGCAGAGATCAATCACTAATGATTAAATGCAGAGTGGTGCATACAGAGCAAAAAGAGAAAGAAACAGTGCATCATGGGAACCCCCCAGCAGTCTACGTCTATAGCAGCATAACTAAGGGATGGTTCAGGGTCACCTGATCCAGCCCTAACTATAAGCTTTAGCAAAAAGGAAAGTTTTAAGCCTAATCTTAAAAGTAGAGAGGGTGTCTGTCTCCCTGATCTGAATTGGGAGCTGGTTCCACAGGAGAGGAGCCTGAAAGCTGAAGGCTCTGCCTCCCATTCTACTCTTACAAACCCTAGGAACTACAAGTAAGCCTGCAGTCTGAGAGCGAAGCGCTCTATTGGGGTGATATGGTATGTCTTATGCGTGATTGGAGGGAGTAGGGAGCCATCTAGCGCCCGCACCTGCACAGGCGAGGTGAGCGCCACCAGAGGGAGCCCTACCTCCCTAGCCCATCTGCTGTCCAACAGATTCCCCTCCGAGCCCATGTCCACCAGTGCTGGGGCCTTCAGGGTTGAGTCCTCATAAAGGATCGTAACTGGGAGTCGTGTGGCGATGTGGGTGTGTCCCACGTGAATGTCTTGGCCCACCCCTAGCCCAGTCTCTAGGGGCGGGCGTTGGTCTTTAACCGCTCGGGGCAGTCTCTTACGTGGTGCTCTATCGAGCCACAAACAAAACAAGCTCCGTGGGCCTGCCTCCTCTGTGCACCTGGTGCCCTAAATGTTGCCCTACTCGTGTCCATAGCTTCGTCAGCAGGGGGAGCTGTGGCCCCAGGGAGCGCAGGGGCCGTGGAGCGTGGGGAAGGCGGAGCGAGGTCGGAACCGGAAGGGAGAGGGACAGCGCGTGCCCGGCCACGCCCTTCGTCTCGTTCCCGCCGACGTTCTTCTAACCGGTTGTCTAGTCGTATGACAAGATCGATGAGCCCATCTAAATCCCGTGGTTCGTCCTTAGCCACCAGGTGCTCCTTAAGAACCAATGACAGTCCGTTTACAAAGGCGGCGCGGAGGGCAGTGCTATTCCAGCCGGACCTCGCAGCCGCGATGCGGAAGTCGACTGCATAGGCAGCTGCGCTCCGACGCCCCTGTCTCATCGACAGTAGCACAGCTGCAGCGGTTTCTCCTCTATTAGGGTGATCGAACACGGTTCTGAACTCCCTCACAAACCCATCATATGTCTGAAGGAGCCGTGAATTCTGCTCCCAGAGCGCTGTAGCCCAAGCGCATGCCTCGCCGCGAAGCAGGTTTATTACATAAGCTACCTTGCTAGCATCGGTCACGTACATAACTGGACGCTGTGCGAAGACGAGCGAACACTGCATGAGGAAATCCGCGCACGTCTCCACACAGCCTCCGTACGGCTCTGGGGGGCTTATGTATGCTTCCGGGGAAGGTGGGAGGGGTCGTTGAACGACCAGTGGAACGTCAATGTTACGCACAGGGTCTACGGGAGGGAGAGCCGCAGCGGCGCCCGGAGGGTGCGCTTCCACCTGCGCGGCAAGAGCCTCCACCCTGCGGTTAAGGAGGACGTTCTGCTCGGTCATCAAATCTAACCAAGTCGTGAAAGCGGTGAGGATCCGCTGCAACTCACCGATTACCCCTCCTGCGGACACCTGCGCGTCCTGTTCTTCCATTGGCCGTTCAACAGCCGGTTGATGCCCCTCGGGATCCATGACGTTGGCCGAGATATCCTGTTGGGGAAAGTGAGGAACACGGACCCACAACAGGGGGCGCAAATGAACGGACAATGAAGAAGTCAAATAACAAGGTTTTACTGTTGTGAATTCGCACAACAAACACAACAGATCACAATTGTAAGAATAAACCAATTCTACTGGTGACGTGTGGGCAGGCTCGACGAAAGGAGACGTCCGTCCAAGTCGAACCGGAACCACCCGATTTCCTCTGCCACCGAACCCCGGGAATACTGGAGCCGCCAAGTCCCGAACTCCCAGGTGGCCACTGCCTCTGCTCGTCGGATCCGGTACTGCTGGCGAGGAACAGAAACAGTCAGATGTGGGTGCGGCTGCACCCAGCAACACGTAGGGTGGAAACACCACCTCCACCTCTAGTCACAAACAATATTGCAGTGAAGGGTACTTATCCGATATGGATCAAGTTCAGTCTTCAACTGTCTTAAGCACAAGCAAAAACAGGTTAGTCCTCAGAAATATGATGACTGGCTGAGTGCGTTACCTTCTTGGTAGAACGATATCTCGGCAGTGAGATGGAGATGCCGTCCAGCTGATATACCCCTCGGCTGATGACTGTCAGCTGTTTCAGGTGATGGGTGACGGCTGTCACCTGGGCTGCTCCTCTTCAGCGGCAGCGCCCTCCGGTGCCTGGAGCCCGCACTCCAGGCGGGGCGCCCTCTGGTGGTGGTGGGCCAGCAGTACCTCCTCTTCAGCGGCCCACACAACAATATCCTCCAGGCTGTCAGAGCTGAGCGCTCTCAACTTTACATCATTACTGACAACAATAGAAGATTACTTACTCCGCTGGCATAACTTACCACTTACCATAATTGGCAGAATAGCAGTCGTAAAAATGAATATATTACCTAAATTAAACTATTTATTTTCAATGATTCGAATCCATCCCAAACCCACCTGGTTCAAAAAAATAGATTCAATCATTTCCCATTTCTACTGGAAAAACAAACCACCAAGAATAAAACTAACTACTCTGCAAAAAAATAAATTTCAAGGAGGTCTAGAAGCACCAAACTTTCAATTATACTCCCTGGCAAACCAGCTACAATACATATATAAATGGACACACCCTACCCAATCTGATATCATCTGGCTAGACTTGGAACAAACTCTGTGCAAAGACATAAACATATCAGACATTCCTTTTATTACAAAGTCCATTAAACACCATACATGTTTCAACGCTGTCACAATAGCCTCCACCCTGACAGCCTGGTGGAAATTCCACCAAATCACTAATTCCACTCTTGCCCCATCTAACTTCACTCCACTGTGGAATAACCCGGACTTTGTAAATAATAAAAAATCACTTAACTTTAACACGTGGGCTGAAAAGGGTATCACTCACATTAACCATATCTTCAGTTCCAATGAACTTTTACAATTTCCACTCCTGATCCAGAGGTTTGGCATCGGGAGCAATCAGTTCCTGAAATACCTGCAATTAAAATCAATTGTACAAACAAAAATACATTTCAGATCATCAAATCTACAACTATCACCTGTAATATCACAATTAATTAATCTATCTTCATCCAAAAAATTACTCTCCAAAATATACAAAATTATTTTAAAACCTCTTCAAGATGTTGTGTGGGCCGCCAGAAGAGGAGGTACTGTTGGCCCACCACCAGAGGGCGCCCTGCCTGAAGTGCGGGCTTCAGGCACGAGAGGGCGCTGCCGCCACGGACACAGCCGGGGGTGACAGCTGTCACTCATTATCTCTTGACAGCTGTCACCCATCTACTCTACATCATCTCACTCCATAAAGACCAGACGTCATCTCCACCTCGTTGCCGAGATATCGTACTTCTATGGAGGTAATTTTCTCTGCTGAACTAATACATTAAGAAATAATCTGAGCTCTTTTTGCAGCCGTTTTTCTGTGGTGTTTTCTTATCTGCTGGATTGACGTTTGGTGTGATTGGCGTTTGGTGTGATTAGCGACGGCTTCGCCTCACACCCCAACCAGATAAGTGGTTGAACAGGAGCTGCACGAGTGTGTGATTTGAGGTGGAGGTGGCATTCCCACCGTTGTTGTTACGGGGTGTACACACACCCACACTTGACTGTCTTTGCTCTTCGCCAGCAGTACCAGATCCGACAGTCGGGGACGGTGATCACCTGGGAATTCGGGACTTGGCGGCTCCAGTATTCACCAGGTTCGGTGGCGGCGGAAATCGTGTGGTTCCGGCTCTTCTCGGGACAGACGTCTTCTATCCTCGAGCCTGCCCACACGTCACCATTGTGGATTGATTGCTATCAGATACTGAGATTGTTTGTATATTCGTTGTGCACCTTCACAACATTAAATTGTTACTTTTTGGCTCATCTATTGACCGTTCATTTGCACCCCCTGTTGTGGGTCCGTGTCACTACACTTTCACAACACAAGAAATATCTCTGCCGACATCCAAATGGGAAAATGACTTGTCAGTTTCTCCCGATGCCAACTTTTGGAATCAAATCTGTAAAAATATTTATTTTATGACTAATAATGCAAATTTACAATTGATACAATACAAAACACTGCATAGAACACATTACACGGGGAAAAGGTTATCAAAAATGGGACTCACATCAGAAATTTGCATGCACTGCACAGAGAACTGCACAGACACATACATTCATGCGACATGGCACTGCACCCCCATCAGACACTTCTGGGAACAGGTTACACAGGCACTTTCATCCTTGCTGGACTGCCATATCCCATTATCTCCCGCACTCTGCTTGCTAGGGGACACTTCAGTAATTACCAAAAAAACTATAGATTTCAAACTGGTTCTCATAGCTCTAACCATCGCCAAGAAAACTATCCTCATGAACTGGAAAACACGAAACCATATAAACATCAATTATTGGAGAAATCTTCTCACAGATTTCATCACAATGCAATATTCTTCACCTCCCTACAATGACTCAGCAGAACCCCAACCCTCCCACTCAACATTAACTGACCTGGTATTGTTTAAGTTTCCTTTCGGAGAGGAGGGAAGAAGAAAGAAAAGGAAGGAGGGAGAAGGAGAAAGGAAAGGGAAAGGGAAGGAAATGAGAGGGGAAGGGAAAGGGAAAAAAAAAAAAAAAAAAAGGGAGGGAAGGAAGAGAGAAAGAGAGGGAAAAAAAATAAAATCAAAACCACGTCACTCTTGACAGCACACTCGCCTCTACCCCCTCACAGAGCCCACTGGCATCTGGTCAATATTAATAACTTTTCTCTCATAACCTCACACCAGTTGTATGTATGTGTGTATGTGTGTGTGTATATGTATCGGTGTGTGTGTATGTATATACATATGTATAGAATTTTTTTTTATTTTAGGCTATTTATATATTCATTATTGATAATAATATAATAATTATTGATATTATTATAATAATTGTTTTCATATGATATATGACATATGTGTGTGTATGTGTATATGTATGTATGACATTTTATGATTTTTTTATATGATTAATGGCTGCATGAAATACTAATAGTGACAACAACACAAGGACAGGTTGAATTAATATATATATTTAATATATATACATTAAAGATAATTAAAAATAAAACACTGCACATTCAAGGATCCTGTCCATTCTAACCCTACATTTATGTCTGTGTGTTTTTAATGCACTACATTCCACAATGTTTTTAATGCACCATACAAGATGAGACCCACACACACACACACACACACAAAAGAATGGGTCAGATACAACGCAATAATCAATGTCACACTATTTTGAAAGGTTGTTTAATCATTGTTGTTGTTGCTATGGTATAGATTGATGTTGTTGTGATTGTTGCTATTAATATACACAGATATGTGTTTTGTAGACGTGTGTGCATGTGGGTATGTATGTATGTATGTGTATATGTATATGTATACATGTACATATGTGTATATATATATATGTATGTATGTGTGTCTGTGTGTGTATGTGTGTGTGGGTATGTACACTCAACAAAAATATAAACGCAACACTTTTGGTTTTGCTCCCATTTTGTATGAGATGAACTCAAAGATCTAAAACTTTTTCCACATATACAATATCACCATTTCCTTCAAATATTGTTCACAAACCAGTTGAAATCTGTGATAGTGAGCACTTCTCCTTTGCTGAGATAATCCATCCCACCTCACAGGTGTGCCATATCAAGATGCTGATTAGACACCATGATTAGTGCACAGGTGTGCCTTAGACTGCCCACAATAAAAGGCCACCCTGAAAGGTGCAGTTTTATCACACAGCACAATGCCACAGATGTTGCAAGATTTGAGGGAGCGTGCAATTGGCATGCTGACAGCAGGAATGTCAACCAGAGCTGTTGCTCGTGTATTGAAAGTTCATGTCTCTACCATAAGCCGTCTCCAAAGGCGTTTCAGAGAATTTGGCAGTACATCCAACCAGCCTCACAACCGCAGACCACCTGTAACCACACCAGCCCAGGACCTCCACATCCAGCATGTTCACCTCCAAGATCGTCTGAGACCAGCCACTCGGACAGCTGCTGGAACAATCGGTTTGCATAACCAAAGAATTTCTGCACAAACTGTCAGAAACCATCTCAGGGAAGCTCATCTGCATGCTCGTCGTCCTCATCAGGGTCTCGACCTGACTCCAGTTCGTCGTCGTAACCGACTTGAGTGGGCAAATGCTCACATTCGCTGGTGTTTGGCACGTTGGAGAGGTGTTCTCTTCTCGGATGATGCGAAGGAGATGTGTTGCACTGCATGAGGCATATGGTGGTCACACCAGATACTGACTGGTATCCCCCCCCAATAAAACAAAACTGCACCTTTCAGAGTGGCCTTTTATTGTGGGCAGTCTAAGGCACACCTGTGCACTAATCATGGTGTCTAATCAGCATCTTGATATGGCACACCTGTGAGGTGGGATGGATTATCTCAGCAAAGGAGAAGTGCTCACTATCACAGATTTCAACTGGTTTGTGAACAATATTTGAAGGAAATGGTGATATTGTGTATGTGGAAAAAGTTTTAGATCTTTGAGTTCATCTCATACAAAATGGGAGCAAAACCAAAAGTGTTGTGTTTAAATTTTTGTTGAGTATATGTATACATATGTATATAAACCTCCTTGTGTATCATGTCTGTATTGTTTTATGTTATATTGTTATTATCCTCATGCATTTATTTCTTTATATTACCGTTGTTGCCAGTGCTCGTTAATGCCTGTTTTGTTTTATGTTGTCATGTTGTCTTTGTCTTCTAATAAAGAAGGAAAAAAAAAAAGATCTGGAGCAGGCCCTGAGGTGTGTTACCTCCGCACACCCGACGGCCTGGAGTCAACACCTGGCCTGGATTGAGTCCGCCCACAACAGTCAGATCTCGTCTGCGACCGGCCTCTCCCCATTTGAAGTGTGTTTGGGATACCAGCCCCCATTGTTCCCAGTGGTGTAGGGAGAGGTCGAGGTCCCCTCGGTCCAGGCCCACCTCAGGAGATGCCGCTGGGTGTGGCGGACAGCCCGCTCTGCTCTCCTGAGAGCCCAGACGCGGGCAAAGACCCATGCAGATCGCCGACGAGCCCCAGCCCTCGCTTACCAACCTGGGCAGGAGGTCTGGCTTTCTACAAAAAACATCCCTCTGCACACGGACTCACCTAAGCTGATTGATCGTTTCATTGGACCATTTCCCATCATCAAAGTCATCAGCCCGGCCGCAGTGAAGCTCAGACTCCCTGCTTCACTGCTGATCCATCCTGTATTCCATGTCTTGAAGGTCAAACCATACCACACATCGGACCTCTGCACCCCCGGACCAGCGCCGCCTCCTGCCCGCATCATCAGCGGTGAGCCAGCCTGGACGGTGAGGAAGCTCCTCAATGTTCGCCGGAGGGGTCGGGGTTTCCAGTATCTGGTGGACTGGGAGGGGTACGGACACGAAGAGCGCTCCTGGGTGAAGAGGAGCTTCATTCTGGATCCCGCCCTTCTGGCCGATTTCTACCAGCGACACCCCGACAAGCCGGGTTGGGCGCCAGGAGGCGTCCGTTGAGGTGGGGGGGTCCTGTTGTGTGGGCCGCCCGAAGAGGAGGTACTGCTGCCTCACCACCAGAGGGCGCCCTGCCTGTTGTCGGGTTTCAGGCACCAGAGGGTGCAGTCGCCTCGCAGGAGCACCAGGAGCACCTGAGCTGACAGCTGGCAGTCATCATTCATCACATCACATCCATAAAAGCCTGGGAGAGACACCATAACTCTGCCGAGTTATCTGCTTACCCTAAAGGTAACCAACTCAGCCGTTCTGTGTCGTACGCACACGTTTTTTGCTTCTGAGCTTTTTGCAGTCGTTTAACCTTTTGTACACTTGCAGCTTGTAGCCGAGTTTGTGGAAGTTGGAGTTGTTGGCATCTCCACTCCTCCCGTCAGATTTGATTAAGTGATACATAAGGCACTGCACATACTCTGTGTTCCTGTGTTTGGAGGTTTTTCCCTCAGGAAGGAACTGTGTTTTTTTGCTGACTGTTTGCTGGGTGTACACACACCCACCTTAACCTGTGTCTGTTCCTGCCAGCAGTACCGGATCTGACAGCTGGAAGCGGTGGCCACCTGGGGACTCAGGACTTGGCGGCTCCAGCGTATTGCAGGTCTCCGTTGGCGGTGGAATATCGTGGGTCCCGGCTCTTCTCTGGATAGGCGTCTCCTACCCTCAGGCCTACCCACGCATCACTTGAGTTTTGTGATTGACAGACTAAAAGCATATTTGGCTGTTTGTGCACATTTGCAGAATAAACTGTTATTTATTCAAACTTCCTACTGGCCGTTCATTCACGCCCCCTGGCGTGGATCCGTGTACTTCACTTTCCCAACACACCCTGGCTTATTTTCCTCTGAAAATCGAATTTGCCAATCTCATCCCTGTGTTAAGTATTTTTCATCCGGACATGGGAAACCGCGGTTTCACTGAATAAAAGTTCTACCATACACTGTAAAAAAAAATCTTGTCAAATTTACGGTGAAAAACTGGCAGCTGTGGTTGCCATTTCTTCACTGTAAAAAATACAGTGATATTGTATATGGCTTCACGCTAAGGTATATTAATACTTGTAAAAACAACAGTTTGAAAATGTTCCAATAAAGATGAGTTACTGTTAAAATAATGGTGAAATTGTATATAGGCTCATGGTATAGCTGTACAATTCACAATGTAACCCTGTTGCTTTTTAAGTGAAATACTATCCATTCCACAGCATTTATTGTCCTATTTTATGGTCAATTTCTGTTAAAACAACAGCACAATTATTTATGCCTTGACGGTATGACTGTTCAATTCACAGTATAAACCCTTTGCTTTTAAGGTGAATTTCTATCCATTCCACATAATTTATTACCCTATTTTATGGTTTATTCCTGCTAAAAACAACAGCACAATTGTGTGGTTCATCAGTATGACTGTTTAATTCACAGTTTATAACTGTTGCTTTTAAGGGGAATTCCCATCCATTTCACATCATTTATTACCTCATTTTAGGGTCAAGTCCTGTTAAAATCTGAAATAAGATTTACAATGAATTACCAGCACCTGTGGATGCCAGAATATCACTAGAATGCAGGTAGAAACATTACACTCATTACCAATATTAAACACAGTAGCCAGCGATTCAAGCAGGTTTTTTATTGTCTCCAAACCTTGAGTAATCAAACAAACAAACAGTTTCTGTGGATGTCAGAATATCACTAAAATCCAGGAGCAAACAAAGACATTATATACAATGCCCTCATTATATACATTAATGAGCACACCACAACCCTTTTGAAAAGTAACATTTGAACAAGCACACAAGTCATTTCCAAAATGTGCATAGAGTAAGTTTAACACAACATCTGTTGAGCTTACAACAGAAAAGTAAGTGTTTTGTCATCAACAAAATTAAAATCCGTATTAACATGAACAGACAAATAGACCAAGGGTTGGTGAAAACGATACCTCATTCAAACAAATATTCACATGTATGCAATATGGCGATTGTTTGAAAACAATATCAAGAAGCAAGCAGCCCGATATTACCCAAATGATAAAGCTATCTCAAAAGGAAGGATGGTGCAGAGAAATTCTACCTAACACTAGCAATTTGAAGAAAAAAAACGAAGTCTGCACAATGTACACACCACCTTAGTTAACGGTATTGCATTTCATCATCATCAACAAGATTAAAATCTTTAGCAAAACAAAAGAAAGGCATAAGGACATGCTGACAGTTTGTGGATTCCTCTCCTTCGAAAAACTTCTCCTTCAACACAAATATACGAGGTCTATTAGAAAAAAAAAAACAACCTTTTTATTTTTTTTAAAAAACTTTATGGATCTGAGTCACGTGAGATTGCATCAGCCATCCTTGAACCTTAGTGTGCATGCGTGAGTTTTGTCCCGCCTGTCAGCTGCGTCATTCGCCTGTGAGCAGCCTTTGTGTGGGGAGTGGTGCTGTGCGCTCGGCGGATTTTTCTTGCAAGGAAAATGGCGGAACGATTGGAGCAGCGCTATTGCATCAAATTTTGCCAGAAACTTGGCGACAGCCAAGTGGAAACCATTCGAAAGATAAAGACGGCTTTCGGGGATGAAGCTATGAGCACCACACAGATTAAGGAGTGGTACAACCGGTTTAAAGACGGACGCGTAACGGTGGAGAGCGCGCTGCGCTCCGGCCGACCATCGACATGCCGAAATGATGAGATAATTTCCAAAGTGAACGCTGTGGTGATGCGGGACCGTTGAGTGACCATCCAAGAAATTGCGGACGAAGTGGACATCAGTACTTTTTCGGCACATTCCATTGTTACAGAAGATTTGGGCATGAAGCGAGTGGCTGTGAAGTTCGTGCCGAGGTTGCTGACGGCGGAGCAAAAGCACCTCCGTGTGGAAGTCTCACAGGACATGCTGGACTCCACACAAAGTGATCCCAGCTTTATGGACACTATTATCACCGGCGATGAGTCCTGGGTGTACGGGTACGACCCGGAAATAAAATTCCAGTCATCACAGTGGAAGCATTCCACGTCACCACGACCGAAGAAGGCGCGCTGAGTGCGCAGCAACGTGAAGGTAATGCTTACTGGTTTTTTTTACTCCTGCGGTGTGGTACACCACGAGTACGCACCACAGGGTCAAACAGTAACGAAGGAGTATTACAGGGATGTCCTCTGTCGCCTCCGTGAAGCTGTAAGGCGCAAGAGGCCGGAGTTGTGGGCCACAGGAAATTGGTGCCTCCACCACGACAATGCTCCAGCTCATTCCTCCAACTTGATTTGGACTTATTTGTCTAAAAACCAAACTCCTGTGGTTCCACAGGCTCCATACTCTCCTGACATGGCCCCTTGCGACTTCTGGCTGTTTCCAAAAATTAAAAGACCATTAAAAGGAATGCGTTTTGAGACGAGGGAGGACATCATGGCTGCAACAACGGCGGAGCTGCACGCCATCCCGAAAGAGGCATTTTTGGAATGCTTCCAACAGTGGCAACACCGCTGGGAGAAGTGTGTGGAGTCCCAAGGAGTGTACTTCGAGGGTGATTAGGTTTCCAACCCTCCAGGTAAGCCAGTTTTTTTTCCCCGGCCAAAGGTCGGATACTTTTCTAATAGACCTCGTATTCTCCTTCAAAGCAAATATTCACCATGCAGATGAGTGACTTGCTGCTTCGCTCTCTCATAAGTGATGTCCGATTTAGCTGGACCGCAGAAAAGTCTCTCTTCGTCGTCTTGAACTGCCAACTTTCATGTGCATGCGTAAATTTTTTCACACCTGCTTGTAAGCAGCCTTTGTGTGAGGATGGGTTTTTGAGGACTAGGTCTTCCTCAGTGTGCACACTGAGGAAGACCTAGTTGAAACGCATGTGTGCTCCTGATCCTGTTGCCTTGCTGTGAGACATTAAAACCTTTATTAAGACGTTTTCAAGGTCTCTACTGCCATCTACTGGCCAGTAGTGTTCATGGCAGTATTCAAACTGAAGCTGGGCAGACACTGTACAATATTTTCAATCACTGTACTCGGTTCCACCCGCACGGTGTAAACGTTCAGAGCGCACGATTTATGTTCTCACACACATTGTACATTCAAAAACCACACGTTGGACTCATGTTTCCCTCCACCTGGATGGAAAACAGACAAACAACACTGACAGGTCTGAAGGGCGGAATAGGCTGGACGCAAATGCAGGACTCTGACAACAAGCTCTGTAAGACACAGCAGTTTACTGAAACAGTAAATGAGGTTCGGTACACGGAAAGGCAGTCCAACAAGAGTGATACAAACAGAAACATCAGGCAGTAGGCGTGGTCGAGGATACAGGCAGGTAGTCGTAACACACGTGAAGCAGGCAGGACAAGAATATAATACAGAGCTGGAGAGTAGGCACAAGGCGCAACAATCTGGTGAAGAAATGAGGCAAACAAAGGAGCTTATGTACACCCAGGTGATGAGGTACAGATTGAGAGCAGGTGTGTGGAACGCCCCAGAAAGAAGGAGCGTCCAGGGAGAAGGACACACCCACCACCAGAAAACACAGACAGACAACAGAGAAAGCGACAGATCCAGACAGGAAAACCCCCCCAGCAAGAGACAAAACAATATAAGCAAACCAAAACCAGGAAAGCAGCAAACAGGACCCAAAGCCTGACAGTACCCCCCCAAGGGCCGACCCCAGACGGCCCAGGAGCCGCAGGATGAGCTGCATGAAAGGCACGAATAAGACCGGGGTCCAACACAAAACGGGAGGGCACCCAGGACCGCTCCTCAGGACCGTAACCCTCCCAGTCCACCAAATACTGGAGACCGCGACCCCGGCGACGCGAAGCAAGCAACCGGCGAACCGTAAAAACCGGACCCCCGTCCACCCACCGGGCGGGAGGAGGGGGAATGGCCAGAGGGCACAGCGGACTGGACCGATAAGGCTTAACCTGGCTAACATGAAATGTGGGGTGGATGCGCATGGAAGCAGGTAACTGAAGACGAACCGAAACAGGATTGATGACTTTAGTTATGGGGATTGGACCAACGAACCTGGGCGCTAATTTACGAGGAACCCCACGGAGCGGGAGGTGACGCGTCGACAACCACACCTTCTGACCAACAGTATAAACCGGAGCGTCCGTCCGCCTGCAATCGGCCGCCGCTTTATAAAGAGCCGAAGAACGGATGAGCACCCGCCGAGCCCGCTCCCAGGTCCGTTGGCACCGAACGATCAAACTGAGGGCAGACGGAACCGGAGATTGCAGATCAGCGGGGGTAAACAAAGAAGGTTGATGACCGAAAACCATGTGAAAAGGCGAATACCCAGAAGAATCTGACGGTAAACTGTTATGTGCTAATTCAATCCATGACAATTGTAAGGACCAGGTGGATGGATGTTGTGAGCACAAAATACGCAAACCTTTCTCCAATTCCTGATTACACCATTCTGACTGACCATTTGCCTGCGGATGGTACCCGGAATTGAGACTGGAGGTGGCCCCTAGGAGACGGCAGAATTCCCTCCAAAATCCCGAGATGAACTGTGGACCTCGGTCGGAGACTATGTCCTGTGGAAACCCATGGAGACGAAAAACATGTTGGAGCATTAGTTCTGCTAACTCCTTGGCAGAAGGCAATTTCAGCAAAGGCACAAAATGACACATTTTGGAAAACCTATCAACAACAGTGAGAATTACTGTGTGTCCCCTTGAAGGGGGTAGTCCAGTAACAAAGTCCAGGGAGATATGAGTCCAGGGCTGTCTAGGAATTGACAGAGGCAGTAATGACCCAGAAGGAGGAAGAGTGGAGTACTTGTGCATGGCACACGCCTGACAGGCATTAACAAATTCAATAACATCCCTACTCATACAAGGCCACCAGAACCGCTGTTGGAGAATAAACATAGTCTTTTTAATACCTGGATGGCAGGAAAAGCGACTGCTATGTTCCACTCGATAACTGCCCCCCCTAAGAGGAACCGGAACAAACAATCGATCGGCAGGACATTCGGTAGGTATGGTTTCATTCTCAAGTGAGGCCTTTATGCGTGATTCAATGTCCCAAGTGATCGCAGAAACAAAGCATGTGGATGGCAAAATATTACCGGGATCTGTTGGAGCATTGGGATCATCAAACTGTCTGGACAAGGCGTCTGGTTTACCATTCTTTGACCCGGGCCGGTAAGTGATCACGAAGTTGAATCGGCTGAAAAATATTGCCCAGCGAGCCTGGCGAGCGTTTAGTCGCTTTGTGGAATGTAAATAAGCCAAATTCTTATGATCACTGTAGACTAATAATGGTATCTGTGCCCCCTCAAGCCAGTGTCGCCACTCCTCCAAGGCCACCTTGACCACAAGCAGCTCCCGATCGCCGATGCCATAATTACATTCTGCGGCAGACAACTTACGGGAAAGAAAGGCACACGGATGTAATCGTTTGTCTGTGGGACACATCTGAGACAGAATTGCTCCCAGGCCTACATCAGATGCATCAACCTCAACAACGAACTGCCGTGTGGGGTCAGGAAGGAGTAGCACTGGGGCGGTAGTGAACCGTTGCTTTAGGATCTTAAAGGCCTCGTCACATTCCGGTGTCCACTTGAACACACGTAGCGATGACGTTACATTATGAAGTGGCACAGCGACCGAACTGAAATTTCGGATGAACTTGCGATATAAATTTGCAAATCCTAAAAACCTCTGAACTTCTTTACGGCAACTGGGCACCGCCCAATCATGTACTGCAGCCACCTTTTCAGGATCCATCTGAATCTTGCCCTCCAAAATAACAAAACCCAGAAAGGATACAGTAGGCTTATGGATTTCACATTTCTCCGCTTTGACATACAATCCGTTCCTTAAAAGGGTTTGTAACACGGTCCGTACATCCGGGTGTGCGTTTCTAGGTCAGGGGAGAAAATCAGTATATCATCCAGATATACGAACACGAATTTATTCAAGAACTCCCGTAGTACATTGTTAACTAGGTTCTGGAAGACAGCCGGCGTGTTAGTAAGCCCAAATGGCATCACCAAATACTCATAGTGACCGGAGGGGGTGTTAAACGCCGTCGTCCATTCGTCCCCCTCTCTAATCCTGACCAAATGATAAGCATTACGGAGATCTAATTTGGTGAATACTTTAGCCCCCTCCAGTGATTCAAAAGTGGACGACATCAAAGGTAAGGGATAACGGTTCTTCACAGTTATGTCGTTTAACCCTCGATAATCTATGCAAGGCCGAAGCATCTTATCCTTTTTCTCTACTAAGAAAAATCCTGCCCCTGCAGGGGACGATGAGGGCCGTATTAATCCTGCTTCCAACGATTCCTGTATGTATGCCTGCATCGCGGTACGTTCAGGCGCGGACAGCGAGTATAATTTCCCTCGGGGAGGACTGGCCCCAGGCAACAAGTCAATGGCGCAATCGAACATACGATGAGGTGGGAGTGATTTAGCGTTAGATTTACTAAACACTGTTGCAAGGTCATGATAACAAGGCGGGACCCCGGGCAGGTCCGTCTGAATGAGCGTAGGCATTATCTTATCGCTGATTAAACATTTTCCGGGGCACGAAGGCCCCCATCCAGTTATCGTACCCTTAGCCCAATCGAAATTGGGACTGTGCCGTTGCAGCCAGGGATGCCCCAGAATGATGGAGTGAGTCATTTTATCCAGCACTAAAAAACTGATTGTTTCCACATGGTTCTCATTGATAATTAGTTGGACGGACTGAGTGCGATGAGTGATTCTCCCAAGCTCATGTCCGTCCACCGCCCTGACTGCCAGAGGTTGTGAGATGGAAAACAATTTAAGGTGCAAGGACTTGGCGAGGGAGAGTAATATTAAATTGGCATCAGACCCAGAATCTACGAGGGCATGCACCATTTCTGAATTGTGATCAGATTGCAATTGAGCAGGAATATAATTCTGTGAATTAGAAGAAAAAATAGAGCTGTGACTCACCCGTACTAAGGCCTGAGGTCTTGCAGAAGCACCCCTGACTGGACAACAAGCATTCAAATGACCTGATTTACCGCAATAGAAACACAGTCCCTCGTCATGTCTCCGCTGTCGTTCCTCCTGCGACAGATGCATGCGGCCGTGTTGCGTCAGCTCGTTAGTCCCAGGCCGTTTGACGTTGGAGTGAAGAGCCGTGGTGGGATTCGGGTGCGAGGCGAAGGCGCGCCGGGGCAGACGAGGCGGCTTGCGGCGAGGTCGATCCGGATTGCTAGTGCGATCAACTCGTCCAACTCCTCGGGTAATTCGGTGGCGATCAGCTTATCACGAATCTCGGCGGACAGTCCCTGGAAGAACATATCCTGAAGTGCAGCTGGATTCCACTCACTCTTGGTGACCAGGATGCGGAAGTCCACAGCGTAATCCGCCACTCGGCGAGTGCCCTGCTTGAGCTTCAGTAGGGAGCGCGCCGCCTCCCGTCCCGGCGGTGTGTGCTGGAATATCTGCTCGAGCGCCGCGGTGAAAGCTTGAAGGGAGGAGCAAGATGGTGACTGATGGCTCCACTCCGCAGTATCCCACGCCACAGCCCGGCCCGACAAATGGGAGATCAAGTATGCTATCTTCGTCTGATCGGACGGGAACATACAGGGCATCAGTTCAAAATGCAACTCACATTGCGTGATAAAGGGCATGACCTCACCAGTTTCCCCGGAGAATCGTTCAGGGCAGGAAAGATGCAATGGTCGTCATGGCGGCGGGCCGAAGTGGCACCGGGGAGCAGGTGTTGCTTCTTGCTGGGTCCGGGCTGGCCTGAATAGGAAGTTTTGACAGGAGCTGTTCCAACTGGGAGCTCAAGGACGTCATGAAAGCATCCTGTCGCTGAGCTAACTCACCAAGACCGGTACTAAGAGCGGTGAGCTGATCCTCTTGCTGGGCAAGTTGCTTACTGTGGTGACGTACCGCAAGCTGGAAAGTCGTAGAGTCCGCTGCGTCCATTGTTGGCCAGATTGTTCTGACAGGTCTGAAGGGCGGAATAGGCTGGACGCAAATGCAGGACTCTGACAACAAGCTCTGTAAGACACAGCAGTTTACTGAAACAGTAAACGAGGTTCGGTACATGGAAAGGCAGTCCAACAAGAGTGATACAAACAGAAACATCAGACAGTAGGCATGGTCGAGGATACAGGCAGGTAGTCGTAACACACGTGAAACAGGCAGGACAAGAATACAATACAGAGCTGGAGAGTAGGCACAAGGCGCAACAATCTGGCGAAGAAATGAGGCAAACAAAGGAGCTTATGTACACCCAGGTGATGAGGTACAGATTGAGAGCAGGTGTGTGTGGAACGCCCCAGAAAGAAGGAGCGGCCAGGGAGAAGGACACACCCACCACTAGAAAACACAGACAGACAACAGAGAAAGCGACAGACAGATCCAGACAGGAAAACCCCCCCAGCAAGAGACAAAACAATATAAGCAAACCAAAACCAGGAAACAGGACCCAAAGCCTGACAAACACACAGAAAAGAGACAGACCATGACAACCCCTCCTCTTATTTTCTTCTGCACCGAGTTCCATATTTTCAGTTTGTGTTTTATCCACATGTTGTTGTTTTTAGTTTTTCTCTGTGACTGCAGACTAAGAAATGGGAGTATAGATAGGGGCATCCCGTACATAGAATTTTGTTCAATAGAAACCCATTCAGTCTCTGGATCCTCAACCACCCATGCTGCTACTGCACGTAACTGAGCCCAGTAATAAAGCTTTAGATTAGGTAGACCTAAACCTCCTTTCTCCTTTGTGAACATGAGCACTTTCAGTCTTATTCTGGGTCTCTTGTTTTGCCAGATAAATTTTGAAATTAATTTTTCAAGAGATTGAAATGCCTGCCTTGGTATTGAGACAGGGAGGGACTGAAAGAGGAATAATAGTCTTGGCAGCACATTCATTCTTACAGAATCTATTCTACCAAACAGACAAAGGGAGCAGGTCCCATTTATTTAAGTCTTTCTGTAACTCTGTAATCGGTCTATCATAATTAAGGGGGAATAATTGTGAGACTTCATGTGAGAGCAAAAATACAAAGATATCTAAAACCCTGCTTGGATTGCCTAAAGGTTACTGGGTCTTTTAGTTGGGAGGGCCAGTCTCCCACAATCATCATGGCATCTGATTTGTTTGTATTAACCTTGTAACCAGACACCTTACTATACTCATTTAGATTATCTAAGAGAGCTGGGATAGAGACAAGAGGGCTTTCCAAAAATAGTAATATATTGTGCACAAAAAGTGCCAGCTTGTGTTTGACACCACCTTCATCCCCTATTCCCTGAATACGTGGGTTGGATCTTATTAATTCAGCTAATGGCTCTATGCTGTGCCACACCCCAGGGGAAAAAAAAATTCCTGCTCATTTTAACTGTGGACCTCGGATTTTTGTATATTTGTATCCATTTAACAAAAATGTTATTAAAGCCCATACAACAAAGAGTCTGGTCCAGAAAAGTCCAGTCAAGGCGATCAAATGCCTTCTCAGCATCTAAACTGAGGAGCATTGATGGGACATCTTTCACTGCTGCAGCCGACTGAAGGTTTGATGCTCTTCTAATATTGTCAGTTCCCTGTCTACTATTGATAAATCCTGTCTGATCAGGCTTTACAAGTTTTCTAACATATTTTTGTATCATGTTTGCTATGATGGAGGTAAGAACTTTGAGGTCTACACAGAGAAAGCTAATTGGAGGATAGGATGTACATAGAGTTGGGTCCTTATTTTCTTTTTGTATAACACTAAGGATTGCATCTGTCCATGACCCTGGAGGATTTCCTTCAGTCAGGGCATAGTTATAGAATCTACATAGAACTGGGGTTAGTTCCTTCATAAAGGCTTTATAACATTCTCCGGGGAAGCCATCTATTCCTGGAGATGTATTGTTTTTAAGTTTTAGAATGTTATCTTGTATTTCCTCCTCTGTAATAGGACATGTAGTCTTATCTGCCTCCTCTTTCATCAACTTAGTTATGTTAATTGAGTCGAGGAAAGATTTGATCCTTTCTTTAAGGGATGGTCATCCCTTGAGGCAAAAGCTTTTGAAGTACCTGACGGTTGAGTGAACACTTGATTGGTGGATGGACATCTTATTTTGTGGAGTATTCTCTCAGATTGGGTTTTCCGCAGTTGGAAAGCAAGTAAAAGGCTTGCTTTATTCCCAAACTCACAGTATTTTCTATTTGTAAACCTTAATGCTCCCTCTACTTTGTATGTCAATAGTTCATCTAGCTTATACAACCCCAATTCCATTGAAGCTGGGACGTTGTGTAAAATGTAAATAAAAACAGAATACAATGATTTGCAAATCCTATTCAACCTATATTCAATTGAATAGACCACAAAGACAAGGTATTTAATGTTCAAGCGATAAACGTTATTGTTTTTGTGCAAATATTTGCTCATTTTGAAATGGATACCTACAACACATTTCAAAAACATTGGGATGGGGCAACAAAAGACTGGGAAAGTTGATGAATACTCAAAGAACACCTGTTTGAAAACAGGTGAGTGTCATGATTGGTATAAAAGGAGCATCCTCAAAAGGCTCAGCCGTTCACAAGCAAAGATGGGGTGAGGATCACCACTTCATGAACAACTGTGTGAAAAACAGTTCAACAGTTTAAGAACAATGTTTCTCAACATTGAATTGCAAGGAATTTATGGATTCCATCATCTACAGTCCATAATATAATCAGACGATTTCGAGAATCTGGAGAACTTTCTACATGTAAGCGGCAAGGCCGAAAACCAACATTGAATGCCCATGACCTTCGATCTCTCAGGTGGGACTGCATTAAAAACTGACATCATTGTGTAAAGGATCTTACCGCGTGGGCTCAGGAACACTTCAGAAAACCATTGTCAGTTAACACAGTTCATTGCTACATCTACAAGTGCACACAAGCCACACATCAACAACATCCAGAAATTCCGCCGCCTTCTCTGGGCCCGAGCTCATTTGAAATGGACAGACATGAAATGGAAAAGTGTGCTGTGGTCTGATGAGTCCACATTTAAAATTGTTTTTGGAAATCATGGACGTCGTATCCTCTGGACAAAAATGGAAAAAGACCATCCAGACTGTTACCAGCGCAAGGTTCAAAAGCCAGCATTTGTGATGGTATGGGGGTGTGTTAGTGCCCATGTCATGAGCAACTCGTACATCTGTGATGGCACCATCAATGCTGAAAGGTACATCCAGGTTTTGGAGCAACACATGCTGCCATCCAAGCAACGTCTTTTTCAGGGACGTCCCTGCTTATTTCAGCAAGACAATGCCAAGCCACATTCTGCATGTGTTACAACAGCATGGCTAGACTGACCTGCCTGCAGTCCAGACCTGTCGCACATTGACAATGTGTGGCGCATTATGAAGCGCAAAATACGACAACGGCGACCACGGACTTTTGAACAACTGAAGTCGTACATCAAGAAAGAATGGTAAAGAATTCTACCTACAAAGCTTCAACAATTAGTGTCCTCAGTTCCCAAACGCTTATTGAGTGCTGTTAGAAGGAAAGGTGATGTAACACAGTCATAAACATACCACTGTCCCAGCTTTTTTGAAACAAGTTGCAGGCATCAATTTCAAAATGAGCAAATATTTGCACAAAAACAATAAAGTTAATCAGTTTGAACATTAAATATCTTGTCTTTGTGTTGTATTCAATTGAATATAGGTTGAAGAGGATTTGCAAATCATTGTATTCTGTTTTTTATTTATATTTTACACAACATCCCAACTTCATTAGAATTGGGGTTGTACCTTTTCTCTTTAAGTGATAGAAGTAGTTGCTGTTCTTTTTTATCTGTTGATATTCTATCTAGTTTTTTTTTTTTATTTATATTTCCATTTTGTTTTGTTGGGCTAACCTCTGTTTTTTTTTGTTTTTTTTTTATCTGGAGGAGATAGCAATGATATTACCCCTCATCACTGCTTTGGCTCCCTCCCATAGAGTAGAGATGGAGACCTTGTCCTTATTGTTGGATTTAAGGTAGTCTGTTAGGTTATTTAGAATTTCTTGTTTAATTGTTTCATTGTTAAGCAGTGAGACATTCAATCTCCAATATTTAAACTGTGCATTTAGTCCTATCTTTATTTTCATAGTGACAGAGGCATGATCTGATATGGTAACTGGTTCTGTGTTGCACTTGCTAGTTCTGATAACATTTGTTCCTGAGATCAAAAACATATCTAGTCTAGACTGGCAACCATGTACCTGTGAAATAAAGGTAAAATCTGATGATGAAAATCAATCACTCTTCACTGCATGAAGTGATGATTTACTCTCTTTTAAGAGTTTGATAATCCTCTCCTTTGTTTCAATTGACATCTCTCGTGTTGGAGCCATGATTCATGTCAGTCCACTTGGTGCAACAGCTCTCCAAGGTGTGATCACTCCTTTTTAGATGCAGACTAACAAGCAGATCTGATATGATGCAGGTGTTAGTTTTGGGGATGAAAATTTACAGGGTGATTCCATACTTTTTTCCTCAGAATTGAGTGATTCCATATTTTTTTCCTCTGCTTGGTCTAAAAAAGTAACCGTTACTGACTGCCACAATCTTTTTTTCTTGATTTCTTAGTGTTTCTTAAAGCCAGAAAGTTGCCATTTGAAATGACTTTAGTTTTGTGTCATGTCTGTGATTTGCTTTTTTCCTACAAAATTAAACAACTGAATGAACATCCTCCGAGGCCGGTGATTCCATAATTTTTGCCAGGGGTTGTAGAATAATTCCCTCTGCCTTATCTGCTAATATGGATGCTATCTTTTTAAAGAACTCTGAACAGTCCTCATTTGGCGCATATAGATTAAGCATTGTGATTTTAGTACCATTAATAGCTCCTATCACCATAACATATCTCCCATCTTTGTCACAGATTGTCTTTTTATGACTAAAGTAAACCAATTTATTTAATAGAATTGCAACACCCCTCTTCCTCCCCTTCTCAAAAGATGAGCTGTAAATCTGATTGACCCATTGGCTTTTTAACTTTAGGTGCTCTCTCTCTGATAGGTGGGTCTCCTGGATCATAGCTATTGAGCAGTGCAGTTTAAGTTAATTGGACCACCTATTCCCTTGACATTGTAATTAACATAATTAAGATTACTCATATATTAATTCTGAATTTTTTTTTAACTTCTCCACCCTCAAATCTCTTACACATGAAATGTATACAAAAACAAAAATGCAGCATGATGACAGGCCAGAAACTAATCTCTAAACACTGAAGAAATAACAAACTGGAAAAAATGAACTTCCATATACTCCAACTAGGTGGTTCAAGTACTTCAAACCTGAACGAATACCAGTCCCTGGTGTAATGTGGGTAGAGAAAGGTGACTGCTCCTCCATGGAGCAGTCACACATAGTTTCTGTGCTGTCCTCGCCGGCTCCTGGCATGAGCGCTGCCGCACGATGTGCAAGCGTTACTTGTACTCCGTCAAGTTCTGTCCAACATAGAACAAGAGTTTATGTCAACATCCTAACAGCTGTTTTTTTTTTCTTTTCTAAACCAGTGGGTCAAAACTCTGCATTACTCAACACCGTTGAAAAAAGCCTTGCCATCTCTGGCTCGTAGCACCCCTGGGTCCTTTCCTCTTCTCCCTCCCGCTGTGCATCACCTGTTGTGGGATATCTCGCTCTCCATCTGTTCCCTCTCATCCGTCCTGATATTAAAGGACATGTCTCACATGTTTTAACATCCCAGTTAGTAAGACAACATAAAAGTACTCATGATGTACTTATAATTAGTGATCACTAATGTATTTTATTCCTTTCACTCTGAGCATCAACAGGTGCATTTCTGGAAAACGTCTCACTCGGCAATCCTCTGCATTTTTTAGTATGTTACGGTCTTTTACAAATGCCTTCTCCTTCACTCCCTTTGGGCACTCGATAGATCCTCAGGTTGTTCCGTCTTGATCTGTTCTGTAAGTCTTCACACCTGGCTGTTAGATCCACCTCTCTGGTCAGCAGGTACCATATAGCTCTAGCATGTAGTGTATCGGTGTCCTCCACAGCGCTAATACAGCCCTCAACCTCCATGGTTCTTTTTTCCAGCATGCTGCCTCCAACATGACGTCACTGGAAGTCCACTGATGTGTTTTTCTATTGCAATAATGTGAAGAAAGCTCAACAGAGGTATAGAAGAAAAAAGTGGTACTGCTGTCTTGTTATCACTAAGAAAAATACAGTTCAGTCTTCAGCCTAAAATGTGGCTGATTTCCACCAAATGTGGCATATATCTGAAGGTTGACTCCAGAATGTCCCTTTTGGCAAAGTCAAGGTAATTACGGTGAAGGGATAAAATTTATATTTATTTTTTTTTAATTACAAATTCATTTTTTTTTACAACTTTGGCTGAGTTCTGGAATTGCCAAGGAGATGTGAAATTTGCCAAAGGTCAATCACTGAGGTCAAGACTATTGGCTCAAAGCTAAAAATTTAAGTTTGTCACTCCAGTGTCCACCAAGCATGGTATACATAAATCAAATTTTCCAGAAGTCAATCATTGGGGCCAGGGTAATTGAAGTCAATGGTCAAAATTATACTTTCACTTCAATTTGGATCAAAGTTGACACACGTATAAAGGCGGGTCTATGAATTGCCCACCAAGGTCACATTTTCTGAAGGTCAGCCACTGGGACACAGTTCATGTCTACATGTTCATTTGTTGGCCTGCTCCTTCCAGATCCTTTTGCTGTTTTCTACAAAACTTTACAAGGAAATTTCCCTGAAAGAATTCATTTGAGCAAAGATCAAGGTCAGCCAGATGGAATCCAGAATTGCCCTGGCAACATCAGCCAGAGGGCAATCATTTTGGTGAAGTTCAATGTCATTGGGGTCAAATATCAGATTGCCATGGCCCTTATTGTCCCCATGCCAGTAGGTACTACAGTATCCTCTTGTTTTTAATGATCTGATGAGGTCATTGCCTGGTCTGGTTTTTACACTGCAGAGTGCATGTCTAAATGAATGCTGTATCTGCTGTGTTCATGTGCCGCACTTTATTTTTCTAAAGTGATGCTTTTAATATCCTGATGTTTTGCTCCCATTGCATTAGCACTACTTGTAATA
This sequence comes from Thalassophryne amazonica, assembly GCF_902500255.1. Taxonomy (NCBI): domain Eukaryota; kingdom Metazoa; phylum Chordata; class Actinopteri; order Batrachoidiformes; family Batrachoididae; genus Thalassophryne; species Thalassophryne amazonica. The sequence continues at coordinate 78,256,449 of NC_047104.1, forward strand.
GCTGTTCGACCATTTTGACTTCCACTTCTGATTCAGCTTCTACAAATGTGCTGCTGTAACAATATCTGCAACAGATGATGCTCAGGTAACATCCTGCTGGTTTCCTTTTCTACTAAGCTCTCCACATCTCACAGGGTCTACTAAACCTTATTATCCATCCATCTGTTGACACCTCATTAGGGTCATGCTGGTCATAACGGTGCAACAGATCAGCGAGTGGACAGAAGCATGCACAGTCAGCATGTGACACAATCTTCTGAATAATTATTTGGAAAGAAACATCAATTGATTTGGATCTCAGTTTGGGCTCTGATGTAGTCAAACAATAAATAACAGCTTTCCCTCTCACCTGATGTCAGATTCTTAGTACATTGCACTGTTGATTTGCAGGCTGGCTAAATAGTTGAATTCCTTCTTCTGAAAAACTCAAAAGGAAGAAATTCATACTGAACAGATACTCTGGGCAAACTGCCACCTCTGGCTCAGGCTATCTGGGAGATAACCTGGATTTCTGTGAGGTAATGGACTGTGCGGATAATTATCAAAAGGATACTGCTGACTCAATTACCATCAAACAGAGGTATTCTGTATAAGGGTGATTCTTTAACTACGGGCACTATTGGCCTTGTAAATGTAATTTCCACCACACCATTGCCTTACAATATAAAGCGCCTCGGGGCAACTGTTTGTTGTGATTTGGCACTATATACATGTGCTCTGATGTCATTGTTTATCTCCATAGAAACTACCCAAACAATCTTTCATACAAACTGTTTAAAGGGACATTACAGTGTTGTGGTGGAAATTACGGCAATAGTGTGGGACAACTACATTTTGTTAAAAAAAAATCACAACAGTTGTATGACATTGAATACCCCAATTATGTTTTGATTATTTTACTGATATTTTATTCAGAGATATTTTAAAACATTAGAAAAAATGTTTTTTTTACCATTCATTTTTATCATTGAAGATCAAAAGTCTGGGTGTGGGACAAGCACAAAACGGCAATATTTGCATATAATGATGCTGAAAAAAGGTGAAAAAGTCATCATAGAGTACTAGAACAAATTTCTTAACACACTTTCATTGTAAAGATAACTATAAAAGTGTGAAATTTCCCCTTTTTTCTGTTTTTCATACAATATGATCAAAGGACATAATAAGTGCCCATAGTCTAAGAATCACCCATAAAATACATCTACAATGCTAACGTGTATGAACACTTATACATACAAAGCACAATGGCAATGGCATTTCTAACATGGGCAGTTCAACCAAGAAATGCTTTAAGAAATGACTAATTACAGAACAGACAAATAGTTCATAACATCTGTAGAATGTTTTAACATTTAACACAGATTAAGTGTCCTATCCAAGAACACAGAAAGGTACCATGAGTGAGATTCAAACCCAGGTTTTTTTTTTTTGCCAGCTTGCACTCGGCCGAGACGGACGCATTTTTCTCTTTTCCCTCCCTCCTTATCTTTCCTGCTTCTGTGGCGTGTTGTCTGTGAGGCTGCAGCTTTGCTCTTCTGGAAAACAACAAAAATGGATCTGTTAAAGTGGTCTCTGAACGCAATTGACACTATTTTTTCCACAAGACATTCAGGGGCGGAGGACCCGACCTGTCCTGCTGCGACGCATGTGATGGGTTACGTGATGGACTCGTGGAGGAGATGGCAGGTCAAGTGCCTTTACACGCTTTCTGTGGAGGACGTCAAAGATGTGTATATATTTGGCTTGGTGGTGACTGGCTTTCTGCTGCGTGGAGCGGGCATGGCGCTGGTTTACCGGAAAATTATGAAGGTGGAAGCAGCGATATTTGGGCCGTCCAGGCAGTGGCTGCGCAGTCGGCGGGTGTTAACCGCATGCTGGAAAACATCTCGGGCAGGATTGTAGCTCTGGAAATCCGCTTTGACCGTCAGTAAAGACCACATCCTACATTTAGATGTATTGAGAGCCACTCTGTTCTCAGAACTGTGGAATCTTTCAGGCGTCTGCTAATCTGGATATTCATTTGGCTTCCCCAAACACAGCTGCACTTCAAGGCCGCTGTGATAAAAAACCTCCTCAAGAAGATCAACACTTAAGCCTCGCTCCCTGGTCATCCCCAGGGCCCCTCCCCAATCAGACCGGGAGTGACATGTTTAGCCGCATGTTCTCCTTGAATTGCTGGCTGTCTGAGTGGTGTCCAAAAAATGAGGTGGGCTTCATAGATAATTGGCAAAGCTTCTGGGGAAAACCTGGTCTTGTTAGGAGAGACGGCATCCATCCCACTTTGGATGGAGCAGCTCTCATTTCTAGAAATCTGGCCAATTTTCTTAAATCCTCCAAACCGTGACTATCCAGGGTTGGGACCAGGAAGCAGAGTTGTAGTCTTACACACCTCTCTGCAGCTTCTCTCCCCCTGCCATCCCCTCATTACCCCATCCCCGTAGAGACATGTTTATTAGACCCCATTCCTACCAGGCTGCTCAAGGAAGCCCTACCATTATTTAATGCTTCGATCTTAAATATGATCAATCTAGCTTTGTTAGTTGGCTATGTACCACAGGCTTTTAAGGTGGCAGTAATTAAACCATTACTTAAAAAGCCATCACTTGACCCAGCTATCTTAGCTAATTATAGGCCAATCTCCAACCTTCCTTTTCTCTCAAAAATTCTTGAAAGGGTAGTTGTAAAACAGCTAACTGATCATCTGCAGAGGAATGGTCTATTTGAAGAGTTTCAGTCAGGTTTTAGAATTCATCATAGTACAGAAACAGCATTAGTGAAGGTTACAAATGATCTTCTTATGGCCTCGGACAGTGGACTCATCTCTGTGCTTGTTCTGTTAGACCTCAGTGCTGCTTTTGATACTGTTGACCATAAAATTTTATTACAGAGATTAGAGCATGCCATAGGTATTAAAGGCACTGCGCTGCGGTGGTTTGAATTATATTTGTCTAATAGATTACAATTTGTTCATGTAAATGGGGAATCTTCTTCACAGACTAAAGTTAATTATGGAGTTCCACAAGGTTCTGTGCTAGGACCAATTTTATTCACTTTATACATGCTTCCCTTAGGCAGTATTATTAGACGGTATTGCTTAAATTTTCATTGTTACGCAGATGATACCCAGCTTTATCTATCCATGAAGCCAGAGGACACACACCAATTAGCTAAACTGCAGGATTGTCTTACAGACATAAGGACATGGATGACCTCTAATTTCCTGCTTTTAAACTCAGATAAAACTGAAGTTATTGTACTTGGCCCCACAAATCTTAGAAACATGGTGTCTAACCAGATCCTTACTCTGGATGGCATTACCCTGACCTCTAGTAATACTGTGAGAAATCTTGGAGTCATTTTTGATCAGGATATGTCATTCAAAGCGCATATTAAACAAATATGTAGGACTGCTTTTTTGCATTTACGCAATATCTCTAAAATCAGAAAGGTCTTGTCTCAGAGTGATGCTGAAAAACTAATTCATGCATTTATTTACTCTAGGCTGGACTATTGTAATTCATTATTATCAGGTTGTCCTAAAAGTTCCCTAAAAAGCCTTTAGTTAATTCAAAATGCTGCAGCTAGAGTACTGATGGGGACTAGAAGGAGAGAGCATATCTCACCCATATTGGCCTCTCTTCATTGGCTTCCTGTTAATTCTAGAATAGAATTTAAAATTCTTCTTCTTACTTATAAGGTTTTGAATAATCAGGTCCCATCTTATCTTAGGGACCTCGTAGTACCATATCACCCCAATAGAGCGCTTCGCTCTCAGACTGCAGGCTTACTTGTAGTTCCTAGGGTTTGTAAGAGTAGAATGGGAGGCAGAGCCTTCAGCTTTCAGGCTCCTCTCCTGTGGAACCAGCTCCCAATTCAGACCCTCTCTACTTTTAAGATTAGGCTTAAAACTTTCCTTTTTGCTAAAGCTTATAGTTAGGGCTGGATCAGGTGACCCTGAACCATCCCTTAGTTATGCTGCTATAGACGTAGACTGCTGGGGGGTTCCCATGATGCACTGTTTCTTTCTCTTTTTGCTCTGTATGCACCACTCTGCATTTAATCATTAGTGATCGATCTCTGCTCCCCTCCACAGCATGTCTTTTTCCTGGTTCTCTCCCTCAGCCCCAACCAGTCCCAGCAGAAGACTGCCCCTCCCTGAGCCTGGTTCTGCTGGAGGTTTCTTCCTGTTAAAAGGGAGTTTTTCCTTCCCACTGTAGCCAAGTGCTTGCTCACAGGGGGTCGTTTTGACCGTTGGGGTTTTACATAATTATTGTATGGCCTTGCCTTACAATATAAAGCGCCTTGGGGCAACTGTTTGTTGTGATTTGGCGCTATATAAAAAAATTGATTGATTGATTGATCCCCCTCCCCTCAGCTTCTCCAGCTCTGACGTTGACTGTGGACAGTGGACTGCTCAGGGCTGAGCCCCTTCCAGGATTGTCAGACAAGACCTTTGATGGCGCCTAATAGGCTGTCTCCGGAGTGTTCTGATAAACTGGACTTTCAAATCTCGGTTGTTGTCCTGCGTCTTTGTTTGTCTGTGTGATTATTGTTTTTCTGTGCTGATGGGGTTTTTTTCCTCATTGCTGCTGTGTAACCTAGCGGCTATGAGGGTTTTTTTCTCTTCCTTACCTCGTGTGTGCTTTTTATATGTGTTTATGTACCGGGCTGGCTTATGTTGTGTGTTATGTGTGTGTCGTTTGTTATGGGTCGGTCTTGGTTTGCTCAGCCCTGCTGTTGACCAAGGCAGGGATGTACATCTGGAGCTGGTCCCCGGGCGCCTAATGGCGACTTCTGCTCCTAACTGGCAATTAGGATGGGTTAAATGCAGTAGACACATTTCATTGTGCAGGGAACATGTTCCTTTGTGCATATGACAATAAAATTCTTTTGAATCTTTTGAATCCTTGAAATATTGGAAGACTAGTTCCTTATCATTGAGATACCAGATGAGTTGCATATCTAGCTCAACCATCTTTCTCACTCTCTATTTGTGTTAAGGCAAAATTCAAAGAAATCCTTTCTGCTGGGTTTTGTGGAGATATGTCCATATTATTCTGTGTATTTTTATTTGTAGAATGTAACCACTGTGAACCATCTAGAAAGTAATGGTTTACATCTGTGATTTAATACTTTCCAGTGGAGAAACAGTCTGTGTCTCTCACTGACAATCATGTCTGCTCCTAACATCATCAATCCATTGGTATGATGGTAAATCAATCTATCTGTCTGTCTGTCTAATCTTTTAGAGGATACATGCCTAGGCCTTTTCAAAATCTAGGAATCAAGCCTCAAATTCTGTGTTCCACGAATTGTTGAAAAAAAAGAAGTATATGGGTATTAACGGAGCACCTGTAGCACTCTGTTCAAACTCTAAAACTGCATTGTGTATTTGGTGACGCAATGTTGCTCTTTATAATTATATATTAAAAGCCAAGTGACCTCTGTGTACGTGTGAGCGTGTGTATAACTTCAATAACAGAGAAACTGAGGAGAGCTGACATTTGCCATTTGGTATGCTTATGTATTTTGAGTCAAGGATGAATGCTGCAAAAATGGGAAGTTGATAGAACTAATATTTTTTAGAGAAATTGGAAAAATTAGGTAACAACAGTGAACAATGGATGTTGATATCACCATTAATCAGTCCCATGCAACCACACAAGCTCTGAACAAAGGAAATATCTCAACCTTGCCAGCTGTTAAACATGACAGCAAATACATTTGCCAAATAATAAATACAATTACTCACAAAATGTTCTCATTTTAATTTCTTGCGCTTCTGGTTAAAATCATTATAGAAACTTTGCATAATCTATTACCACCCTTGAAAAATGTCAGCTACCTATTTTATAAACACTACCCACTCTAGAACGTGTAGATCCCCATGGGCAACATGCTAGTTTACAACATATATTACTGGTAATATTATTAAATTTCTGTTGGGACTGTTTACCATGCACCACACCTACAGTCAACAAACTGATGGAAACTATCTTTGACGACTGACACGAGGTATTAATAAACTGTGGTATCAGAAAAAATACTTTGAGCTGGCCATATTTATTCAAACATCTTTGTATGAATGCAGGGCCGGAGCCGGTACATTGGGCTAAACCAGGTCCGCCAGGTAGGGAGGTGCCAGTCCATGAACAGTTTTGTAGGCCAGTAGCAAAACCTTAAAGTCTGATCTTGCAGAGACAAGAAGCCAGTGAAGGGACGCCAAAATGGGAGTAATATGATCACACTTTCTGCTTCGTGTCAAAACCTGACTGATGCATATGCTGTAATGTTCTATCTGCTGTGGAACAGCTTGAAGCATGGAAAATTGTATTGGAGCTGAACTCCTCCATGTGGTTGGAGATGCTGTCCTAGTATTGCAAATAGTTTTTTGTTTTATCTGGGAGACAGGTACCATCTCTACAGACTAAAAGAAAGGACTTCTCACCCCACTCTTGAAAGGAAAGGATGATAACCACAGAACTACAGGGGTATTACACTGCTTTCTGTTCCGGAAAAGGTGTTTGCAAGGTTTATCCTTCAAAGGCATACTATTACTTTCTTACTGCTCAGTGATCACAGCCATCTGGCTTCACATGTTGTGTGGGCCGCCAGAAGAGGAGGTACTGCTGGCCCACCACCAGAGGGCGCCCTGCCTGGAGTGCGGGCTCCAGGCACCAGAGGGCGCAGCCGCCTCACAGGAGCAGCTAGGGTGACAGCTGTCACGCATCACCTGCAACAGCTGTTACCAATCAGCAGGGGTACATCAGCAGGACCACGTCTCCAGCTCTTTGCCGAGATATCGTTCTACCTGGAAGGTAATATTCTCAGCTGACTGCTTGACAGTAACCTTTTGTGATTTTTGTGAGTGATAACAGACCTTTTTTCCAATGAGAGGTGGAGGTAGCTTTCCTGCCGTGCGGATTACTGGGTGCAAACGCGCCCACCTTTAATTGTGTTTTTGTTCCTCGCCAGCAGTACCAGGTCCGACACGCGGAGGCAGTGGCCACCTGGGAGTTCGGGACTTGGCGGCTCCAGTATTCCCGGGGTCTGGTGGCGGAGGAAATCGTGTGGTTCCGGTTCTGCTTTGGACAGGTGTCTCCTATCTTCGAGCCTGCCCACACGACACCTTTGTGAATTGATTCTGATCTATTGTTGTAATCTGTTGTATTTGTTGTGCACATTCACAACAGTAAAGTGTTGTTATTTGATCTACTCCATTGTCCGTTCCTTTGCGCCCCCTGTTGTGGGTCCGTGTACCGACACTTTCCCAACAGGATATCTCGGCCAGCGTCATGGATCCCGAGGGGCGTCAACCGGCTGTTGAACGGCCAATGGAAGAACAGGGCGCACAGGCGTCCGCAGGAGGAATGATCGGTGAGTTGCAGCGGATCCTCACCGCTTTCACGGCTCGGTTGGATTTAATGACCGAGCAGAACGTCCTCCTTAACCGCAGGGTGGAGGCTCTCGCCGCGCAGGTGGAAGCGCGCCCTCAGGGCGCTGCTGCGGCTCTCCCTCCTGTCGACCCTGTGCGTAACAGTGACGTTCCACAGGTCGTTCAACGACCCCTCCCACCTTCCCCGGAAGCATACATAAGCCCTCCAGAGCCGTACGGAGGTTGTGTGGAGACATGCGCGGACTTTCTTATGCAGTGTTCGCTCGTCTTCGCACAACGTCCCGTCATGTACGCGACTGATGCTAGTAAGATAGCTTATGTCATTAATCTGCTTCGTGGCAAGGCACGCGCTTGGGCTACAGCGCTTTGGGAGCAAAATTCACGGCTCCTTCTGATATATGATGGGTTTGTGAGGGAGTTCAGAACAGTGTTCGATCACCCAAATAGAGGAGAGACCGCTTCAGCCGTGCTGCTGTCAATGAGACAGGGGCGCCGGAGCGCAGCTGTTTATGCAGTCGACTTCCGCATCGCGGCTGCGAGGTCCGGCTGGAATAACACTGCCCTCCGCGCCGCCTTCGTAAACGGACTGTCGTTGGTCCTGAAGGAGCTCCTGGTGGCCAAGGACGAACTGCGGGATTTAGACGGGCTTATTGATCTCGTTATACGATTAGACAATCGGTTAGAGGAACACCGTCGGGAGCGAGGCGAAGGACGTGACCGGATACGTGCCGCCCCTCTCCCTTCCGGGTTCGAAAAGGGGCCGCCCTCCCCACGCTCCACAGCCGCAGCGCTTTGTGGGGCAACAGCTCCCCCTGGTGACGTTGTTAGGGAAACGCACAGGGCCAAAATGGGGAGGCTGATCCGTGGAGAGTGTTTTCTCTGCAGCTCAACAGAGCACACACAGAGAGACTGCCCCAAACGGCCAAAACGTCAACACTCACCCTTAGAGACTGGGCTAAGGGGGGGTCAAGACATTCAAGTGAGACACACACAAATTGCCACACGACTCCCAGTCACAATCCTGAGCGGGGATTTAACCCTTCAAGCCCGAGCACTGGTGGACACGGGGTCAGAAGGGAATCTGCTAGACAGCAGATGGGCAAAGGAGGTAGGGCTCCCTCTGGTGGCGCTTCCTTCGCCATTGCAGGTGCGGGCACTAGATGGCACCCTCCTCCCTTTACTCACACACAAGACACAACCAGTAACTCTGGTGGTGTCTGGAAACCACTGGGAGGAGATTGAGTTTTTTGTAACTTCTTCTACCTCCCACGTGATTTTGGGCATCCCATGGATGTTAAAGCACAATCCCCGGATCGATTGGCCGTCTGGGGTGGTGGTTCAGTGGAGCGAAACCTGCCATCGGGTGTGTTTAGGATCCTCGGTTCCTCCCGGTTCCCAGGCTAAGGAGGAGGTCAAAGTCCCTCCCAATCTGACGGCAGTGCCGGTTGAGTACCACGATCTTGCTGATGTCTTCAGCAAGGATCTGGCACTCACCCTTCCCCCGCACCGTCCGTACGATTGTGCCATTGATTTGGTTCCAGGCGCTGAGTTCCCGTCCAGCAGGCTGTACAACCTCTCACGACCTGAGCGTGAATCAATGGAGACCTACATCCGGGACTCATTAGCTGCCAGGCTGATCCGGAACTCCACCTCCCCGATGGGGGAAGGTTTCTTTTTTGTGGGCAAGAAAGATGGCGGACTTCGTCCATGTATTGATTACAGGGGGCTGAATGAGATTACGGTTCGCAACCGATACCCGTTGCCATTATTAGATTCCGTGTTCACCCCCCTGCATGGAGCCAAAATCTTTACTAAGCTGGATCTTAGAAATGCGTATCACCTGGTTCGGATCCGGAAGGGAGATGAATGGAAGACGGCATTCAACACCCCATTAGGTCACTTTGAGTACCTGGTCATGCCGTTCGGCCTCACAAACGCCCCCGCGACGTTCCAAGCATTGGTTAATGATGTCTTGCGGGATTTCCTGCACCGATTCGTCTTCGTATATCTAGACGATATACTCATCTTTTCTCCGGATCCTGAGACTCATGTCCGTCATGTACGTCAGGTCCTGCAGCGGTTGTTGGAGAACCGGCTGTTTGTGAAGGGCGAGAAGTGTGAGTTTCACCGCACATCTTTGTCCTTCCTGGGGTTTATCATCTCCCCCAACTCCGTCGCTCCTGATCCGGCCAAGGTTGCGGCAGTGAGAGACTGGCCCCAACCCACTAGCCGTAGGAAGCTGCAACAGTTCCTCGGCTTTGCAAATTTCTACAGGAGGTTCATTAAGGGCTACAGTCAGGTAGTTAGCCCCCTGACAGCCCTGACCTCACCAAAAGTCCCCTTCACCTGGTCGGATCGTTGCGATGCCGCGTTCAAGGAGTTGAAACGGCGCTTCTCGTCTGCACCCGTTCTGGTGCAGCCCGATCCTAGTCGCCAGTTAGTGGTTGAAGTGGACGCCTCGGACTCAGGGATAGGAGCCGTGCTTTCCCAGAGCGGGAAGACTGATAAGGTCCTTCACCCGTGTGCCTATTTTTCCCGCAGGTTGACCCCGGCCGAACGGAACTATGACGTCGGCAATCGAGAACTCCTTGCGGTGAAAGAGGCTCTTGAAGAGTGGAGACATCTGTTGGAGGGAACGTCCGTGCCATTCACGGTTTTCACTGACCACCGGAACCTGGAGTATATCAGGACCGCCAAGCGGCTGAACCCCAGGCAAGCCCGCTGGTCACTGTTCTTCGGCCGTTTTGACTTCCGGATCACCTACCGTCCCGGGACCATGAACCAGAGATCGGATGCCTTGTCCCGGGTACATGAAGATGAAGTCAAAGCGGAGTTGTCGGATCCACCGGAACCCATCATCCCGGAGTCCACTATCGTGGCCACCCTCACCTGGGACGTAGAGAGAACCGTCCGGGAGGCCCTGGCACGAAGCCCGGACCCCGGAACTGGGCCGAAGAACAAACTATACGTCCCACCAGAAGCTAGGGCTGCAGTCCTGGACTTCTGTCACGGCTCCAAGCTCTCCTGTCATCCAGGGGTGCGAAGAACCGTGGCAGTTGTCCGGCAGCGCTTCTGGTGGGTGTCCCTAGAGGCCGACGTCCGGGATTATATCCAGGCCTGCACCACCTGCGCCAGGGGCAAGGCTGACCATCGCCGGGCATCAGGTTTACTCCAGCCGCTGCCCGTGCCTCATCGCCCCTGGTCCCACATCGGCCTGGATTTTGTCACGGGCCTCCCACCGTCCCAGGGTAACACCACCATCCTCACGATAGTGGACCGATTCTCCAAGGCGGCCCACTTCGTGGCCCTCCCGAAGCTCCCAACAGCCCAGGAGACAGCGGACCTCCTGGTCCACCACGTCGTCCGGCTGCATGGGATTCCAACAGACATCGTCTCCGATCGTGGTCCCCAGTTCTCCTCGCAAGTCTGGAGGAGCTTCTGCCGGGAACTGGGGGCCACGGTGAGTCTCTCGTCCGGGTACCACCCTCAGACCAACGGGCAAGCAGAACGGGTAAACCAGGAGGTGGAGCAGGCCTTGCGCTGCGTGACTGCCGCACACCCGGCGGCCTGGAGTACCCATTTGGCCTGGATCGAGTATGCCCATAACAGCCAGGTGTCTTCAGCCACCGGCCTCTCCTCTTTTGAGGTATGTCTGGGGTATCAGCCCCCGTTGTTTCCGGTGGTTGAGGGAGAGGTCGGTGTGCCCTCGGTCCAGGCCCACCTGCGGAAGTGCCGTCGGGTGTGGCGTGCCGCCCGTTCTGCTTTGCTAAAGGCCCGGACGAGGGCAAAAGCCCATGCAGACCGTCGGCGGACCCCGGCCCCTGCATATCGGCCTGGGCAGGAGGTGTGGTTATCCACAAAGGACATCCCCCTCCAAGTGGACTCCCCCAAGTTACAGGACCGTTACATCGGCCCATTCAAGATCCTGAAGGTCATCAGTCCAGCCGCTGCCGGCCTCACTGCGGATCCATCCTGTGTTTCATGTGTCCCGGATTAAACCTCATCACTCCTCACCCCTCTGTACTCCGGGTCCGGCGCCGCCTCCTGCCCGGATCATCGATGGCGAGCCAGCTTGGACTGTACGCCGGCTTTTGGATGTCCGTAGGATGGGCCGGGGCTTCCAGTATTTGGTGGACTGGGAGGGGTACGGCCCCGAAGAACGCTCCTGGGTGAAGAGGAGCTTCATCCTGGACCCGGCCCTCCTGGCCGATTTCTACCGCCGCCACCCGGACAAGCCTGGTCGGGCGCCAGGAGGCGCCCGTTGAGGGGGGGTCCTGTTGTGTGGGCCGCCAGAAGAGGAGGTACTGCTGGCCCACCCACCAGAGGGCGCCCTGCCTGGAGTGCGGGCTCCAGGCACCAGAGGGCGCAGCCGCCTCACAGGAGCAGCTAGGGTGACAGCTGTCACGCATCACCTGCAACAGCTGTTACCAATCAGCAGGGGTACATCAGCAGGACGACGTCTCCACCTCTTTGCCGAGATATCGTTCTACCTGGAAGGTAATATTCTCAGCTGACTGCTTGACAGTAACCTTTTGTGATTTTTGTGAGTGATAACAGACCTTTTTTCCAACGAGAGGTGGAGGTAGCTTTCCTCCCGTGCGGATTACTGGGTGCAAACGCGCCCACCTTTAATTGTGTTTTTGTTCCTCGCCAGCAGTACCAGGTCCAACACGCGGAGGCAGTGGCCACCTGGGAGTTCGGGACTTGGCGGCTCCAGTATTCCCGGGGTCTGGTGGCGGAGGAAATCGTGTGGTTCCGGTTCTGCTTTGGACAGGTGTCTCCTATCTTCGAGCCTGCCCACACGACACCTTTGTGAATTGATTCTGATCTATTGTTGTAATCTGTTGTATTTGTTGTGCACATTCACAACAGTAAAGTGTTGTTATTTGACCTACTCCATTGTCCGTTCCTTTGCGCCCCCTGTTGTGGGTCCGTGTACCGACACTTTCCCAACATCACACTCTATACTGTCTATGAGTATGCATTTAACAAAAGCAGGAGAATGAAGGTTCAAGAAGGTCTAAGGCTACACCTGACCTGAGTTGGCTTACCTTTTACTCTCATTTATTTCTTCCAGAACTAATTTTCCAAAGCCTCTTTAAAAATAGTTTCAGCAAAGGTAGTGTAGTTATACCTTATCTACTTTTTGTGCAAGTGAACGGCAGATTCCCTGGCTATAGTTTAAAAGGTCTTTTCACAAACACCACCAATGTGAAACATTCGACTTTGTCAAGCTACGACTTTGAATGGAAAATTACGAATATGGCGTTAGACAGCAGATATGTGTGGCTTAGTCAATGCTGTAATTTCTATGCAAATTTGAATGTTTATTTAATTGATGTGAAGGTTGTCTGTTTTTTTCAGTGTCTTTCTTTCTTACAAACAACACAAAAGTGAATAAATGTAATTAGATGTTCTTATTTTCAGTAAGCCACAGAGTGCATATTTGTAGTGAATTAACAGTTTACATATTTGATTGATTGCTCTCTAATGATAATAATTGACAGTGGCTTATTTTCAGAGGAAGTAGTGGCTTAAAGGTAAGAGAAATGCACTTGTTGCCGGAGGATTATGAGTTCAGTTCCTCGATAAGACAGGAAAATCTCTAAGTACACATTAAGGAGCATTAGCAAGGTGCTGTGGAGCGTCTCACATGGCAGCACCCTGATATCGGTGTGTGATTAGGTAGATGTGAGGAATCATTGTAAAGTGCTTTCAGTGTCTGCATCAGATGGAAAAACAGAATATAAATGCAATCTGTTTCCCACTGTGTGATGGATTATAGCTCTGTCAGCAGAGCAGTCATCCACTTCAATCCCCCTTTGTTGCTCAATGCTGAAGTGTCCACAAGGAAGAGACTGGACCCCAAAAACATTTGAACTTTGGAGCACATTGACCCCGCATGAAAGAAAAAAATGTTCTTTAGATTATCTTCAATTAGGTAGCCAGGTTTGACTTTTGGTAAGTCTCAGGCTGTTATTTCAACTAAATTTTTTTTAACAATTGTTGTTTACAGTTAAATTAATGTATTTATATCTGCAGTTTTCAATTTAATAATAGAAAGAAGTCCTAAAACACTCACTTCCATCAAGTCAAAAACGGTCTATGTTTGTCAGCTATTTTAATTCCTCATTAAATCAGGATGTTGCACAGTTTTATGCTGTCCCACCTGGCATGGTGAAATAAAAAAAAAAAAACAACAAAAAACCAAACTGGAATTCTGTTTACATGCAGCAGGTAAAATACGTATTGAACACGTCACAATTTTTCTCAATACATATATTTTAAAGGTCCTACCCACATGAAAAGGAAGGTTATGCTCAGCCCCAGCTCGGAGTTTAGGTCTTAGTTCTTTGCGTTATTTCCTCTATGGTTTTCTAGTTTTAGTTTTCATATGTTTATACCTTATCATGTAAATCTCAGTTTGGTTCTGTTTATTGCTTTTCTTTGTGTTGCACTTTTGTCACCGGTTCATTCTATGGTTATTGTATTCTTTCACTCTTGCCCCTTTTGTTACTTTAGTCTTAGTTTAATTCTGTTTATCACATTTATTGTATTATGCTTTAGTCACAGGTTTTGGTTATTATTTATCTCCAGTCTCTCTTTTCAGATTATGTTCCGTTTGTTATTTATTGCATTTTCTGTAATCAACAGTTTTGTTTATTCTCTGTTTTATCAATAGTTTGTTTTGTCATCATCATTTATTGTATTCACTTTTATGTATCAGCCAGTATGGGTCCCATACTAGTTTTGGGTTATTATTAATGTTCCTGTTTTCCCCCTTTTTAGACTAGTTACGTTAGTTCTTAGTTTTGCCTCTTTTGTTTTGCTCACACATTATTGTTGGTCTGGAACACGTCACGTTCTGTTACTTACTTTTCTTGCTTTGCACCTCTTTGCCCTCCCACACTCTCTTACCTTTCTTCCCTCTTCTTTGATTCATAAAACCACAGCTCTTTCCAGAACCTTTCACGCACCTGCTTCACATCACCTTGATGAGTCTGAAGTGTGCTACTAGAGGAGATAGAATTTTGGATCAATGACCCTGCCCTGCCCCCACTCCCCATTACAAATCTTACTCCTGTCCTGAGCACACATGAGGTGAGACGTATCTTCCAAGGCATTAACATCAGGAAAGCAGCCGGACCGGACGGAGTGCTGGGCCGGGTACTTAAAGACTGTGCTGCAGAGTTGGCAGACGTTTTCACCTCTATTTACAACACCTCGCTGTCCTGCGCTCTGGTCCCGGCTTGCTTCAAGACAGCTATAATTATTCCCCTTCCGAAGCAGTCCAATGTCACGTCTCAATGATTACAAACCTGTCAAATGTTTGGAGAGACTGGTTATCAAATACATTAAAGCTGCAATATCACCGTTAATGGATCTATACCAATTTGCTTACAGAGAGAACCGCTCAACTGAGGATGCCATTGCTATGGTTCTGCACATATTATTGGAGCACCTGGAGCATAGGAACAGTTATGCACAGCTCCTCCTATTTTCATTCCAAATGCTGTCCATTCTCATCATTCCCAAAGAGAATCGCAACATTTTCACCTCTGCCACCTCCAGCTTTGCCTCCTGTGTTTTTCTTAGTGCCACCGTCTCTAAGCCGTACAACATATCTGGTCTTACTACGGTCTTGTAAACTTTCCCATCCACTCTTGCTGATATTTTCACCTCTCTACCACACTCTCCAGTACTTTGGACAGTTGACCCCATGTTTTTTACTCATCTACTTTTACCATCTCAATTCCTTGTAACTGCACAATTCCAATGGGCTCCCTTTCATTCACACACATGTACTCAGTCTTACTCCTACTGATTTTCATTCCCCTGCTCTCCAGAGCATATCTCCACATCTCCAGGTTAGTCTCAACCTGTTCTCTACTCTCAATACCAATTACAATGTCATCTGCAAACATCATAGTCCATGGTGACTACTGTCTCATCTCATCCGTCAACCTGTTCATCACCATTGCAAACAAGAAAAGACACAGAGCTGATCCATGGTGTAATCCCACCTCCACCTTGAATGAATCTGCCATTCCTACGGCACATCTCACCGCTGTCACACTGTCCTTGTACATATCCTTCACCACCCTCACATACTACTCTGGCACTCCAGACTTCCTCATACAATACCAAAACTCTTCTCTAGGTAGCCTGTCATAAGCTTTCTGTAAATCTACAAACACAGAATGTAACTCCTTCTGACCTTATCTATACTTCTCCATCAGCACCCTCAGAGCAAACACTGCATCTCTGGTGCTCTTTCTTGGCATGAAACCATATTGCTGCTCACAGATCTTCACCTGTTTTCTAAGTCTAGCTTCTACAACTCTTTGCCATAATGTCATGCTGTAGCTGATCACCTTAATGCCTCTGTAGTTGCTGCAGCTCTGCACACCCTTGTTCCTAATAATAGGAACCAACACACTTTGTCTTCACTCTTCAGACAACCTCTAACTTTCTAAGATTTTATTAAACAATCTGATTAGAAACTCCACTGCCATCTCTCCAAGACATTGCCATGCCTCCACTGTAATGTCATCTGGACATACTGGCATTCCAATTTTCATCTTCTTCATAGACACCCTCACTTCATCCTTACAAATCTCTTGCACTTCCTAATTTACTCTCTTAACATCATCCAGCCTTTTCTCTCTCATTTTCATCACTTGTCAGCTCCTCAAAATATTCCCTCCACCTTCCAAACAAACAGACAGAATAGACTATCTTTGCTTGTCAGCACATTACCGTCTGTGTCCTTTATCACCCTAACCTGTTACACATCCTTTCCAGCTCTGTCCCTTTGTCTGGTCAGTCAGTACAACTCCATTTCTCCTTCCTTACTATTCAACTTCTTTTCTTTAGCTTTTGCCACTTCTCTTTATACCTATTGCCACATTTCCTTGTACTCTACTTTGTTCATCTCTTTTACTATTCCAATTCTTTTTCACCAACTTCTTTCTCCTTATGTTTTCCTGAATATCTTCGTTCCACTACCAACTCTCCTTGTCTTCCTTCCACTGTCCATATGCCACACCCAGTACCTTCCTAGCTGTCTCCCTCACCACATCTGCAGTACTTTTCCAGTTGTTCAAAACTGCTTCCCCTCCATCCAGTGCTCATCTCACCTTCTCACTAAATTTCACACAGCAGTTTTCCCCCTTCAGCTGCACCATCTGATCCTTTCTTTAGTTCTGACTCTTCTTCTTTTTCACCTCTAAAGTAAGCTGTCTAACAACACTCTCTGCTGCCACCACCTTACAATCTACAATTTCTTTTAGCTTGCATTTCCTACAAAGAATGTAGTCCATCTGTGTGCACCTTCCTCCACTCTTATGTCACCCTGTGCTTCTCCCTTTTCTTAAAGTATGTATTCACCACAGCCATTTCCATCCTTTTTGCAAAATCACCTACTGTCTGTCCTTCCACATTCCTGTCCTTTATGCTATATATATCCTTTACTTCCTCATCACCTCTGTTCCCTTCACCACCATGCCCACTGAAGTCCGCTCCCATCACTATTCTTTCATGCTTGGGCACACTCTCCACCACCTCATCTAACACACTCCAGAAATCTTCTTTCTCCTTTGTCTCACAACCTACCTGTGGGGCATATGCACTGATGATATTCTTCATCACTACTTCAATTTCCGACTTCATACTCATCACACTGTCAGATACTCGCTTAACCTCCAACACACTCTTAACATAGTCTTCCTTTAGAATGACCCCAACATTATTTCTCTTCCTATCTGCACCATGAAACAACAACTTGAACTCACTGCCTATGCTCCTGGCTTAATTTCCCTTCCACTTGGTCTTGTGCACACACAATATATCTAGCTTTCTCTTGTCAATCATATAAGCCAGCCCTCTACCTTTACCAGTCATACTGCTAACAATCAATGTCCCGACTCTCACTCCACCCTTTTCGTTTTCCTCTTCTCCTACTCTCTCTGGATACATTTTCTTCCTCTTCTTCTTCAGCCAGCAGTAGCCCAAATTCTGCTGGCACCATGTTGGTCAATGGCACCGGTGGTGGTCATTGACAGTGCAGGCCTTGACCAATGCAGTATGGAAATTTGATTTGTACTTGTCATGGTTGTGTTGGCTTGTTTTATAGCAGATGCCCTTCCTGACACAACCCTACTCATTTGTCTGGGCTTGGGCCCAGCACTCAGAATGTAATGGCTGCACACCTATTGTGGCTGAAATTTGACAAACTTTACAGTTTAGGCATTGCCTCTTTCTATCCTCCTCATTCATCTGGGGTTGGAACTGCCACTCAGAATGCACTAGCTTCACACCCACGTGGCTGAGTTATGTTTTGAAAACCATATTTTATTAATATTCCCAGTACTTATTTAGGCCACTTTTGGCAAATGTGGTGAGCATGGACAACTTGTTGGACCTGAATAAAAAAACACAGAAAAGTCCCATATAGGACCATTTATATGAACATTCTTAACCCATTTCTCCATCCAGCACAGATAAAACAGCTTGTAAGCATCTCTTGATGTGTCTCTCATTAAATGAATGAAAAGCAAAAGTTTTGTGATTATGCTTACTTTGCAGAGCAGGTAGCGCTGTAGGCTAGGACATGGACTATTCCAATTGTGACTGTTTTCAGATAACCGTCTGTGGCCTTGGACAAAACACTGCATCAGCATTGTTTCAGTCCACCCAGTGGAGAAGTAACTTGCAATGTAGTGGAATCTCATTCAGAGTGAGTTTTACATTCTCATCCATTTCATGCTACTGTATCTGAAATTGTATAGGACTTACTGTACTTCTTCTAGGGTTACTTAAAATCTTTGATGAATTATTTTAAGAGCTGTGGTTACTTGTGTGAATTATAAAAGCAGAGAGAGCCAAAGTGTTTGTGATAAATACATTTTTGGTAGTATACAGCTTGATTTATATCTATGAAAGGCTAAATAGGACCAGCATGTCTCTTCTGATGATTTTCTTTTTGGTGGATACATTACGTGTTAACTAGCTTATCTCAGGATTTGCTGACTGACTGCCTGAGTTTTATGGATGAATAGAAGTACTGTACTAGCTTATATGCCTGGAAGAAATCATAGTTAAACAGAATAGGTTCTCTGTATGTAACATTTCTTTTTGCGATGCCAGATGCAAAGAACTCACTCTCAACATAACAAACAAGGATTATCCCCTCAGGGATTGCCCTCCTATTTACTGCCTTTACTCCTCGCTCTCCTCCTCCATGTTAACAGGAGTGTGGTGAAAGCCTCAGAATAGACCCATAATTGACAGGGAACTGAGAGTCTCTACTGCTTGTTTATTGGTCAAGAACAGAGGTAGAGCGAGAGTGTATCAGGGAAATGGCAGAGGTGAAGGCATGGGTAAGGAAATAAGAAACCATTCAGCTATTCTGTAGTGCAGTGACAACAAGCAAAAAAAAACAGCACTCAAATCACTGGGATTCTCTCACATCGTCTTTATTCGGGCCAAAGCAGACAACATTGGTATTCTTGTTGCACTTGTTTGTGGTCAACAGTGTGGAGCTAAGAGGATTTTTTCTTCTGCCTTCAACAATCACAAGTGTTCCAGGAAAAAAAAAAAAATTGTCTCTGTCAGGGTGCAAATGACCTGACAGGGCACTTTGACAGTAAGTAGTCAGCTGACAAAAAGAAAGAAACAAACAAACCCTGCAAAAAAAAAGAAAGAAAAGGAAAATGGTAACACTTTACAATAAGGGGACATTGGTTAACATCCTGTAATTCTTTTCTGCTTTTGAGGGTTTCTCCATCCATTCCAATTACACAAATACCACATTAGTCTGCATAAGCTTTAAAGCTAATTAATGTTGTAATATGAAGCAACTCAGTCGCTTTGTGATTAACACTGTTGCCTCACAGCAAGAATGTCATGGGTTCGATTTCCACTTGTGGCCTTTCTGTGTGGAATTTGCATGGGTTTCCTCTAGGTGCTCCAGTTTCCTCCCACGTTTAAAGACATGTAGGTTAGGTGAATTAGAAATTTTATAATTGTCCATGTCTCTCTTGCAAAAGAGATCTCAGTTTCAATGGGACTAACCTGGTTAAATTAAAAGTGTAAACTGGTTGTTGTCACCACTAAATAGATGAAAATGTCAAGAAGCTAAATGTGTGCATGTTTGCCTCACTTAATGTAAATAAACTTTTTAATTGAATATACAACCCCTGGCAAAAATTATGGAATCACCGGCCTCGGAGGATGTTCATTCAGTTGTTTAATTTTGTAGAAAAAAAGCAGATCACAGACATGACACAAAACTAAAGTCATTTCAAATGGCAACTTTCTGGCTTTAAGAAACACTATAAGAAATCAGGAAAAAAAATTGTGGCAGTCAGTAACGGTTACTTTTTTAGACCAAGCAGAGGGAAAAAAATATGGAATCACTCAATTCTGAGGAAAAAATTATGGAATCATGAAAAACAAAAGAACACTCCAACACATCACTAGTATTTTGTTGCACCACCTCTGGCTTTTATAACAGCTTGCAGTCTCTGAGGCATGGACTTAATGAGTGACAAACAGTACTCTTCATCAATCTGGCTCCAACTTTCTCTGATTGTTGTTGCCAGATCAGCTTTGCAGGCTGGAGCCTTGTCATGGACCATTTTCTTCAACTTCCACCAAAGATTTTCAATTGGATTAAGATCCGGACTGTTTGCAGGCCATGACATTGACCCTATGTGTCTTTTTGCAAGGAATGTTTTCACAGTTTTTGCTCTATGTCAAAATGCATTATCATCTTAAAAAATGATTTCATCATCCCAAACATCCTTTCAATTGATGGGATAAGAAGAGCGTCCAAAATATCAATGTAAACTTGTGCATTTATTGATGATGTAATGACAGCCATCTCCCCAGTGCCTTTACGTGACATGCAGCCCCATATCATCAATGACTGTGGAAATTTACATGTTCTCTTCAGGCAGTCATCTTTATAAATCTCATTGGAATGGCACCAAACAAAAGTTCCAGCATCATCACCTTGCCCAATGCAGATTTGAGATTCATCACTGAATATGACTTTCATCCAGTCATCCACAGTCCACGATTGCTTTTCCTTAGCCCATTGTAACCTTGTTTTTTTCTGTTTAGGTGTTAATGATGGCTTTCGTTTAGCTTTTCTGTATGTAAATCCCATTTCCTTTAGGCAGTTTCTTACAGTTCGGTCACAGACGTTGACTCCAGTTTCCTCCCATTCGTTCCTCATTTGTTTTGTTGTGCATTTTTGATTTTTGAGACATATTGCTTTAAGTTTTCTGTCTTGATGCTTTGCTGTCTTCCTTGGTCTACCAGTATGTTTGCCTTTAACAACCTTCCCATGTTGTTTGTATTTGGTCCAGAGTTTAGACACAGCTGACTGTGAACAACCAACATCTTTTGCAACATTGCGTGATGATTTACCCTCTTTTAAGAGTTTGATAATCCTCTCCTTTGTTTCAATTGACATCTCTCGTGTTGGAGCCATGATTCATGTCAGTCCACTTGGTGCAACAGCTCTCCAAGGTGTGATCACTCCTTTTTAGATGCAGACTAACGAGCAGATCTGATTTGATGCAGGTGTTAGTTTTGGGGATGAAAATTTACAGGGTGATTCCATAATTTATTCCTCAGAATTGAGTGAGCCCATATTTGTTTCCCTCTGCTTGGTCTAAAAAAGTAACCGTTACTGACTGCCACAATTTTTTTTCTTGATTTCTTATAGTGTTTCTTAAAGCCAGAAAGTTGCCATTTGAAATGACTTTAGTTTTGTGTCATATCTGTGATCTGCTTTTTTTCTACAAAAATAAACAACTGAATGAACATCCTCCGAGGCCGGTGATTCCATAATTTTTGCCAGGGGTTGTATATTCTAAAAAACATGACAGTTAACCTTACCTTAGCCCAGCTATCGTCAATGTTGTCCTCTGGCAAAATGCAAACAAGAAGAGTGCCAAGTAGTTTGAAGGTTGTTCCTGTTTTTTCAAGCGCATATGACTGTTATCCCCTCTCTTTGTTCAAGAATATGGTCTTTCAGTTTAAGAGCATTATTTATTAATTTCAATACTTCTCTAAGACCCAGTACATCCTCCTCATTCAGAGCTGCTTCTTCTTCTTGCTTTATGGTGGTTGGCATTCAGCTTCACAGTGCATTACTGCTCCATGCATTCTTCTGCTCTGAAGTGTGGATTCATTGACAGTACCATATTGGCAGTGTAGATGATAATTTAGTGTACAAATAATTACCTCCACCAAGGAGGTTATGTTTTCGGTCGCGTTTGTTTGTTTGTCTGTTTGTCAGTAGGATAACTCTAAAAGTTTTGAATGGATTTTGATGAAATTTTGTGGAGTGGTTGGAAATGACAAGAAGATCCCAATGCTAACACGTTAGCATGTCTATGGCATTTTCAATGTTAAAAGTTAGCATTAAGCAGTTGCAGCTGTCATCACATTCGAGTGCATTTGTTTTCAAATTGTAATATTTCTTAAATTTATTTTGTTTATATATTAATAATCTAATGATTATTATATACAATTTTAGAGAAAGAGACAAAAATAATTTTTTTGTCTGTCTGTTTGTCAGCAGGATAACTCAAAACATTTTGAATGGAGTTTGATGAAATTTTGTGGAGTGGTTGGAAATGACAAGAGGAACTAGTGATTAAATTTTAGTGGTGATCCGGATCATGATCCAGGAATTTTTTAAAGGATTCTTCACCATTGCGGGATAGGGGTAATTTTGACATTCTAGTTTCTAACTCCACAAAAACAAGGCAGAAAAGCTTGAAAAAAATTAGGGTGTAACATAGTCAAATGTTCTATCAAACAACAAAGTTTGGTGATGATCAGATCCGGATTCCGGATCTGCTGATCCAGAATATGCAAAAATATAGGGAAAATAGTAAATGTGTCAGTGTGAAGTGACAAATGAAGCTAGAGATGCACAACTAACACCAAATTGTAGCTGAATCTGTACTGATTCAGTAAGGTGTCATCAGATTTGATGTAGCTTCAAATGTTATGGAGCTAGATCCAGAAGAAAACCGCCATTACAGAAAAATTGTTTTTATACAATAACTTTTCAACTAAGAAAGACATAAAAGTGATTCCAAGTTCTAGTGGTATGTTTTCATGGTCAAGGATGTCAAAT
This sequence comes from Thalassophryne amazonica, assembly GCF_902500255.1. Lineage (NCBI taxonomy): Eukaryota > Metazoa > Chordata > Actinopteri > Batrachoidiformes > Batrachoididae > Thalassophryne > Thalassophryne amazonica. The sequence continues at coordinate 78,279,008 of NC_047104.1, forward strand.
ATAAAGGAAAGAAAAGTGTATGTATCATAGTTTTGGTTGTAACACTGAATTGTTGAATAGATCACTGTGCCAAGAAGGGAATCTCTTTAGGGTCATTGACCCTATGGCCTTGGCGGAGGTTTGCACTCTCTGAGAGCTTCTAGTTAATGTTTGAGTTCAATGGCATGAATATTTCCTGAGGTGAAAGCTGGAACATACCATTCAAATCGGCTTTGCCTCATTGATAGGGCACATTGACAGTAAAGCCCCCATCACACATAGCAATAATGTGGAGGAACCATTCCGAGACTGCAAATATTGCCATAATCCGATGCAGTTGGGAGGAAAAGAGGTGTGGTCAGCCATGGTCCGAATTCATCTGGACTGCCTTGTGCACACCTGCAGGATGCAGCCCAAACATATTTCAGACAATAGTCAGATGACACAAACTGCTGTCAGACGGCACCGTCTGTCAGGATTCTTGAATGAGTGGCACAAGAGGTAGAGGACACAAATACAGACCCAAAGGCAGGGATGAGGGAATTATCAAAAGGCTTTATCTGGAGCCAAAGCAGTGGTTCGGTACACGGATAGGTAGGCAGCGATACAGAGGTAACCGGCAGATGTTGGGCTGAGGTGTAGTCAAAAACAAGCAATGTTCAAAAACACAGTGAGGCAGAGTATGCAGGCAGAGATGAGAGCAGAGTCCAAAAAACACAAGCAGGGTCATACACAGCAAGGCAACCAGATCAAAGTCAAATCAATGGTGTGAAAAAGAGCAAAAAAAAAAAAGGGCTGGGACGAGGGCAAACAACAACAGGTGAAGTGGAAGAACGGTAAAACACAAAGGCCACTGGCAGGCTGTGAGAATGGCAGGGAGTGGTCAGAAAGCCATGCGGGGTACCACAGAAAACCATGGAGGAGTCAGGGGGTCGGCCGTGGAGCCTACTAACACCCATGGGCAACTTAATGGACCTGCTGTGAGGCCAATCAAGGTCCTCGGTCGAGTCCAGGGGACAGCTTTACAACGGAGAGGAACCGTGGCTGAGTTGGGAGAAGGACCGGGGGCCAACATATGAAACAAAGACTTGGCAAAACATAACCCCTTTCTGGTAACGGATTTCTGGTGAAAGGCATGACGGAAGGGAAAACGTAACCTAACCATGGAACCAAAAGAGGCAAGAGTACGTTTTGGGGGGTACATAAGTTGAAAAAAAGCCCCTAACCAACAAAACCCCATTCAACCAATAAAGCAACAGAGAAGAAGATGAAAAGAAAGAAAACATGGAAAACAATAAACCAACAAAAATAGAACAAAATATGCGAAAAACCCCACAATATAACCCGTTCCAGAGGCAACCAATAATTACAAGGCAAAAAACAGCACAATAAAGAAAGCGAACAGGGTGAAAACAAAAGGAACAAATTCACTTAAGAAAGGGGCATAACCATTGGTTATCAGGGTGAAAGAAAAGTAACAAACTAGCAAAAGAACTAAATCTGACACAAAGCTGTGAAAAAACTGAACACAAAAGATGAAAAACTCCACGAAACTGACTTGGAGTGTAATCAAAAATAGAGAGACCAATAAAAGAACCACAAAAGGTGCCAACAGAAAACTGATACGAGAAATGATCCTGCTTATTCAAAGAATTACAATAAAAGAAGGAACGGCTGAGAGGCAACACTGTGGTGACCCTAAAAAACAAATTAGCTAAAGACCCATACTGAAAGAAAAAACTGCTTGATTAAAAAAAAAAAACAGAAAGCAAAAGAATCCACTAAACCAAGGCTGAGGGTGCTCAAACACATAACTTAAAGAGGGACTCCAGAAGAAACTTAATTGAGCAACAGCGTGGAGAGACAATCTGTTTCATAAAACTATGCAAACTGTGAGGGACCCAGAAAAATAAGGAAGTCCAAAAACAAAACATTAAGCTCATGATTGCAATAAATTTGGCATTATGCTAATCCACTGATACACCTGTTGACTGGGAGAAAAAACAGAAAAATCTCACAAAGACAAAAAAACAATGATAAACTAACTGTCCATAATGTGAAGTTCTCTGGGAGCACCTTCAGGGACGATACTGATGTTTGAGTTGAGCGAGAGATCTCTGGAGTGGTCAGTGGAGCTGGTTCATTTGGAGACGAGCATGCTGTGGAGGTCTGAGAAGGTCCTTGCACTTGTGTAGATGCTGCCGGTGAAGTGAGGGACACCAGAGTTCTGAAACGTGGGCGCAGTGATCGTTCCCAGTGGTGCACTGAATAGTGGCGGTGTGGACACTCCATCTGCTTCCACCAATGATGTGTGAAACGAGAGCGACTTCGCTTGTTCCTGTGGAGTGAACGCCAAGCATTTTGCTGCAGACAGTGCGTGGGAAATGAGCGGCTCCACTTGTTCCACAGGCATGCGTGGTGGGGCTACTTGATGTGTACATGGAGTGGGCTGGGGAGGTTTTTCAGCAGGTGTGGTTGGCTTCACTTGTTCTGGAGCCGTGCACGTTGGTGCCACTCGACGCTTGTGTGGAGTAGGCTCTGGAGAGTTTCCTGTGTATGAGATCGGCTCCACTTGCTGCTGAGGCGTGTGCACGCTGGAGCTGCTTGAAGACTATGTGGAGTGGGCTGTGGAGGCTTCATAGTGGGCATGGTTAGCTCCAGTTGCTCTAGAGACATGTGCACTGGAGCTGCTTGGAGCGTACGCGGAGTGGGCTCTGGAGGTTTCTTGTAAAATGCGGATGGCTCCACGTGCGCCTGGGGCGTGCATGCTGGTGCGGCTCAAGCCTTTCGTGGAAGGAGCTCTGGAGGTTCCCTGGTGAGCGTGGCCAAGCTTGGTGCTGAGCACGACTGCGTATCCGGTCTTTCGGGCCGATTAGGTGCAGGCTGCTTCAGCGCAAAACTGTGCTGGAGTGGTGCAATAATGGCGTCTGACAGGGTTATTACTTGGGGTGCTTCTGTACAGGCGGCATAGATGTCTGCTTCATACAAAAAGTCGACGGGGTCCTCGACGCATGGAGGTACCCAACCCAGCTTGAACTGTGTCTTGATGTTGGCTAGCTCAGGAAAGGTTGGCAAAACATCAGACTCAGACTGACAGTGCTGACAGTACTCGCTGCTTGCTCAGGCGACCTGAACTGTCCTGGTATTCAAAAAATAAGTCCTGTATCTTGAATAAAACAGTTGAAATACCCTGGAGCTCTAACACCTCTGCCTCTGAGGAATCATCATCATCATCACCATCATCGTCATCATCATCCAGGTCGGTCCAGTCCGACTCATTGTCAGGAGGTTGATGTTCTGAAGGCAGGTGCAGCTTGGGGTGCCTCACCCAGTTGGGGAGTTTCTTCTCTGTGAATATGCTGTCCAGGTCCTCATGTTCAGGAAAGATGTCATACACCCAGGTATTGGCTTCAAGAAGTTCCCATGCTTGATCCAAAAAATCGAACTTCTCCTTTGGAGAGTAGCAGTCACAAAAGCACACACACACAAAAAAAAAAAAAAAAAATTGAGGGAAGAGAAAGTCTCTTTTATGGTGACAGTGTCTAGGTTCATAATGGCAGTGTGCAGGATGACACTTGAGTCTGCTGTGCCCAGGTGTGGCTAGTTCTTTCTGTCAGGATTCTTGAATGAGTAGCACAAGAGGTAGAGGACACAAATGCAGAGATGAGGAAATTATCAAAAGGCTTTATCTGGAGGCAAAGCAGTGTTGCACAAGTAGACAGGCAGTGATACAGAGGCAGACATTGGGCTGAGGTGTAGCCAAAAAAGGGCAGAAGCACAAGGCATGGAGCAAAATGCACTAGCGCTGAAGAACATGAAAGACGGGGCTTAAATGCAGGTGGGGTAATCAGGACATGATAAGAGTCAGGTGTGGAGAAGGTGAGGACATGACAAAGATGAGTCCAGCAGGTGCAAGAGAGTGCAGGAAAGTGAAACTTTACTAAACAGAAGCAGAGTGAAAGCTGGGGCAAGAGAGTGCAGGAGAGTGAAACTAAGTGAACAGAAGCAGAGAAATCAGTGACAGAAACTAGAAAATAAAATGAGACCAAAATAGTACAACAAGGAAAAAGATCAAGACTAAACTAGAACGGAACTACATGTGGCAACACAATATAAACAGACAGTATATCCAGTGACTGAAAAGAAACAGAAAAGTAGAATCAACAAAGTAAAGGGCAGAGACAAAATTAAAACGGCACTAACTATGAGGCAAAAGAAAACGACCAAACTGAAAATCACCGGGCAGGAGCCCAGAGGGGGCCGAACTATGACACCGACATTGGAGCTGTCACTCACCGACTCACTCACCCACACAATCAAATCTCCACTCGTCCTCACATTCCCAGCGCTAAACTGACCTCTCATTAGTGTGTGTCTCACATGACGGAATGCGTGCATGTACGTGCATAGAACAGGTGATCCAAGTGATGAGTGTGTGTCCACTCAAATGCGCGTGTATGTTCACAATGGCTGACCGAGCTGCATGTGCCTGCATGTGTAGAACAGGTGTTCAAAGCAGTGTGCGAGTGTGTGGCCTAAATGTTCGCTCAGCTGTGTGTATATGTGCTCACAAACGCTGTACCAACCACTCTGTGTGCACATGACAATGCAAGCACAGGAGCTGTACACCCAGAGAGCGCACAAACAGGCTGACAACTGTCAGTGATCGCCTGCTGTTAGTCCAGTGAAAAATCCCTTTAGGTGTTTGATCAGTATATACTTGCATTGCTAGATTTTATTCATCCAGCTGGACTCCATAACTGCTGCTGAACTGTGCTGGCAGTGTGCCAACTTCCCATGTGCAGAGCTTTCAGATGCAGCCAGTGGTCCTTCTTTTTTCTGCTTTTTTAAGCTCTTTTTTGTTGTCATTTTGCTTGATATGCAACTTAACACACCTGCAGCTGGATTATCGTTGTGGGACCGCACTTCACATGGGATTTATTCATACCAGAGGTTGATTATGTATTTGTCATCTGATAGAGGTTGCCAGCACACAGCGCAGCTGGGTGAAAGGGACTTGACCAGCTGTCTGTGCCGCGCTTTGGAGCTCGAGGTACCGGAGGTGAGTTACATGTTTATTTATGATGTCATGTGCTGGGCAAACGTTTCCACATCATACCTGCTACAGACTTAGGAGGTGTACGTGTAATAATACGTGTGTTACAGTGGTGACATCCCTTTTAGCTGTGTTGCGGGGTGCTGCACCAAGACTCTGACGCGCGTAGAGTGCCACATACGTGTTATTACATACCAACATTTCCTTCGCCCTCCCTGGCTGGAGTCCAGTGGAGGTGGACCTAACGTGGCACAGTATATCGGCAGGCTTTGCTGTGACTGACTGATCTCAGAGTTCAATCAACAGCGATCAGATTGTTTCAGATGCTGTTTTGTTGCTGTCAGAATATGCAAATTGTGGTCAGCTAGTTGTCAGATTATGCATGGATTGCTGTCGGATAAGTGTCCCATCTCGACGGCGCCTGGAGAGTTTTGAACATGTGCATCACACTTGGGGCCGCTGGCCAATTTTGACCAACTGTGTCGACTTCCACAGATGTCAGAATATTTTGAAACTAAATTCCAACACTTTTCGGATGTGCGCAGAGTCATTATTCCGATGCCACTCTGCATGATTCCGGCTATGTGTGAGAGGGGGTATAAGTAGTCAGCTGCCAAAAAGAAACAAACAAACAAACAAAACTCTCTCTCAAAAAAAAAAAAAAAAAAAAAAAAAAAAAAAAAAAAAAAAAAGCAAAATGGTAACACTTTACAATAAGGGGACATTGAGTAACATCTTGTAATTTGGATTTTTTTTTTTTTTGCTTTTGAGGGAGTGGCTTCGCCTCGTTGGATGGGACGTTCCAGCTTCCACCTCATGAAATATTAGTACCACTGAAAGAGTGAAAAGCATTCATTATTTGTTTTATATAAAGGCTAAAATAAGATTCTTGTCATTTGATATTTTATTAATTTAGAAACAACATAAAAGGGACTTACATTTTGTGTTCCACTGGTATTTTGATGTCAACAGTCCAACATGAACTTTAAATTGGAGTCCAAAATTGTTCTCAGTCTACTTGGAAAAACAGTCTGTGATGGCGTGCACTGACGTCGTGTTTCCAAAAAAAAAAAAAAAGAGACTTTGTGTAGTTCCTCAGTCCAGCAAAAAAATCACTTCAGAAATTAGTCCAGCTTTTCATCCTAACAGCTCTTCATGCTTCCACATGGCATACAGAGGATTTGCAAATCATTGTATTCTGTTTTTATTTACATTTTAAACAACGTCCCAACTTCATTGGAATTGGGGTTGTAAGAAGGACAGAAATAATTTTGACAATGGTCACATCTTGCATGAAAAATATACAACCCCAATTCCAATGAAGTTGGGACGTTGTGTAAAATGTAAATAAAAATAATAATACAATGATTTGCAAATCCTCTTCAACCTATGTTTAATTGAATACACCACAAAGACAAGATATTTAATTGCTAATTTGTATTCAGTGATAAACTGATAAACTTTATTGTTTTTGTGCAAATATTTGCTCATTTTGAAGTGGATGCCTGCAACACATTTCAAAAAAGTTGGGACAGGGCAACAAAAGACTGGGAAAATTGATGAATGCTCAAAGAACACCTAATCAGAAACAGGTGAGTGTCATGATTGTGTATAAAAGGAGCATCCCCAAAAGCCTCAGCTGTTCACAAGCAAAGATGGGGCGAGGATCACCACTTTGTGAACAACTGTGTGAAAGAATAGTCCAACAGTTTAAGAACAATGTTTCTCAATGTTCAATTGCAAGGAATTTAGGGATTCCATCATCTACAGTCCATAATATAATCAGAAGATTCAGAGAATCTGGAGAACTTTGTACACGTAAACGGCAAGGCCGAAAACCAACATTGAATGCCCGTGACCTTCAATCCCTCAGGCGGCACTGCATTAAAAACTGGTATCATTGTGCAAAGGATCTTACCGCGTGTGCTCAGGAACACTTCAGAAAACCATTGTCAGTTAACACAGTTCGTCGCTACAACTACAAGTGTAAGTTAAAACTCTACCATGCAAAGCGAAAGCCATACATCAACAACATCCAGAAACACTGCCGCCTTCTCTGGGCCTGAGCTCATTTGCAATGGACAGAGGCAAAGCGGAAAAGTGTGCTGTGATCTGATGAGTCCACGTTTCAAATTGTTTTTGGAAATCACGTACGTTGTGTCCTTCAGACAAAAGAGGAAAAAGACCATCCAGATTGTTACCAGCGCAAAGTTCAAAAGCCAGCATCTGTGATGGTATGGGGGTGTGTTAGTGCCCATGTCATGGGCAACTTACACATCTGTGATGGTACCATCAATGTTTAAAGGTACATCCAGGTTTTGGAGCAACACATGTTCAGGGATGTCCCTGCTTATTTCAGAAAGATAATGCCAAGCCACATTCTGCACGTGTTACAACAGCGTGGCTTCGTAGTAAAAGAGTGCGGGTACTAGATTGGCCTACCTGCAGTCCAGACCTGTCGCCCATTGAAAATGTGTGGCGCATTATGAACCGCAAAATACGACAACGGAGACCCCAGACTGCTGAGCAACTGAAGTTGTACATCAAGCAAGAATAGGAAAGAATTCCACCTACAAAGTTTCAACAATTAGTGTCCTCAGCTCCCAAATGTTATTGAGTGTTGTTAGAAGGAAAGGTGATGTAACATAGAGGTAAACATACCAAATTAATTATTCATTCCATTGAAAGAATGAAAAAACATTTATTATTTGTTTTATATAACAATGTAACTAGATCCTTGTCATTTGATATTTTATGAATTTATAAACAACAGAAAAGGGACTTATATTTTGGTGTTCCACTGGTACTTAACAGTCCAACACAAACTTCAAAAAGGAGTCCAAAACTGTTCTCAGTCAACTTGCAGATGACAGTTCTGATAATGCAGTCTGTGATGCCGTTGTTGTGCCGTCTGCGTTCCTCACACCAGTGAAAAATCGCATCACAAATTTATCCAGCTGTTCATCCGAATGTCATCCTCTTAATCCTAACAGCTCTTCATGCCTATAGATGGCTTACAGCGTAGTGGATTTGTTTTTTTGTGTTAGAAGAATTAGCACCGTCAATTAGCTCCTTCAAATCATCGTCCGCCAGCAAAACAAACTCTGTTTAGAGGTTTAGATAAAAGCCGCTCCCGGTAGTGTTAGCATGTGCGGTGGATGGGGCGTGGAATAGCACATTTCATATAGTACCAGAATTGCACACTAAAACGAACTATTGCACAGTAAATGAAACACAATTGCAAATGGTACGAATAATCCATGGTCACGTGACAGACAAACCACCAATCAAATGACAAAGATCCATTCAGCCGTTATATAACAGCATATATGTTATACATCTACTCACCATATGATGTAAAAGTTTAAATATGCGGTGCATAGGTATATTATGATTCCATATCCGTGTGCCCCAGACTCTGTCAGTGCATGTTTACAGCCTGGTGTTGATCTCAGGATAGGGCTGTGGACCCTACAACGTACCTTATTTGAATCACCATGTTGATATGGTTCTTCAAAGGCAGGGTTATGTATTTATTTATTTATTTCACAGATGTAAACCCAACAATCACACTCATGAGTTCAAAAACATCCCTTTAGGCTCAATTTCCACCCTCATTTCATTTCAGTTAAACAATATAATGTACGTAGATACAAAAAAGACATAAAAAAGAGAGAGAGAGAAGGAAACTGGTCAGTTTGTCAGCAGTCTAAAGTCCATTTACAGTAAGTTTCTTAAGAACAGTAGTTTTTAACGCTGGCAGGAACACTTACTGGGTTAGAGTCAATAATCATCTAAAGGGTCCTAGTGTTAACCAGTGATTCTTTAATCAGCATAGTTGGCAGTGGATAAAAAAGCCCAAAACAAAACAAAACAAAAAACAAACAAGTAGTACATTTAACACTCCTCACAATTTTAGACAGATTCTGTGAAGAAATTATGTCAAAGTCAGACAAATATGATTTCAAAGGTCAGAGCACTGAATACAAATTAGCATTAATCAGAGGTGGGTCAAAGGTTAAACCTTTAGATCTTCAGCAAATGTATTTATAAAGAGAAACTGCATGAACTACACAAGTTTTTTGTGCTATGCTAAATGCTAAATTATTGTTGTGTCATAACTTAATTTTTGGTCAGCATTTGTGACTCGTCTTCATGAAGTTAGACGCAAAAATGTTGAAATTGGCCCTATCCTGCAATGATAAAGAATACTTTAAAAAAAATGACTGGATCCGGATCATTACCAAAATTTAATGACTTCTAAGTTAGGCCAAGATATACCCCTGGTAAAAATTTCATTGAAATCCATTGAGGATTTTTGAGTAATCCTGCTAACAATCAAACTAACCAACAAACAAATGGACTCGACCGAAAGCATAACCTCCTTGGCGGAGGTAACAAGTTAATAATCTGAAAGGACAGGTGGACAAGGAAGTATTACAACAATAGAAACACTGAGTCAAAATTAAGTTTGGAGTCATTCCTCATATGTGAGTGGGCAACCCAGTTTCATGGCAAGTTGTGATTCATCAGCACGAAATATACATTAGTCTATTGGTTTGTGATATTGTGATGAAAACCGCCTCATTTTTGTCATGGCAGCACATATTCATTCCGTGATGGCTGCACGAAATCAAAAGCGGGGGCGTCAGGGGTGGTTATGGTTAGGGTGGGGGGAAGGAGTAGGATTAGGTTATGGTTATGGTTAGGGTTGGGGGTAGGAGTAGGGTTAGTAATAATGAGTTCAAAAAAAAAGTCACGAAAATTTGACTCATTTCATGATGGGAGCACGAAAAAAAAACATGAGACTGGGCTGGTGTGGGTAGTTGCATACAGTGATGAAACTCAAAAGTATCCAATAAATATGACTTATTGATATGTATGTTAAAATCCCACACAATCAGTCTTTTTCAGCATGTACAAGCAGATCTGAAATCAATTCTTTGAATAAATCCAAAGATTTCACATCCAGCTGCCCTGAGCTGGATGTGAAATCAACAAGCCAAAAAACAAAACAAAACAAACAAACAAACAAACAAACAAAAAACAAAGTTTAAACATTGCTCTTTTTAACCAAATCATAATAACTGAAACCCAAGGTCTCAAATGAGCTAAACTGAAAACCCAATTTAGATTTCAAATCAAGCCCTGTCAGATATCTTGTTAAAGAAATTATGGATCTTGGAGGCCTACAGTCCCAGACAGATACAAGATTATTACCATCCATTACAGAGTCAAAGACCTGGAATTCAGCAGACAGTTAGTAGTCTGAAAGATATCAAATTTCATAATTTAATTATAGGCTTTTCTTTCATTATAGGTCTACTACAAAACCCTTAGTGTAGTAGGCTAAGGGCTACAAGTTATTGGTAAATAGGGAAAGATGTCTTTGAAATGTAGCTTTAAAAGTTAAAATCAGTACAGTTTTGCCATTTTTCAGTCTTTAGTAGTCTTTAGATTATGTGACAGAAATGAAACATGACAGGAGAAAGCCCTGTAGCCTGCTGATGCCATTTTCACCTTTTAAGCAGTACAACTAGTACCCATGAAATACTGTGCATTTGCTACATTTGAGTATATTTTAAACTATCATTGCATTTCCAAAACTGAAGAATGCAATGGCCCACCCACAGATTTAATCACAATTTTGATCAACACATGATACTTGGATGAATAATTTCCAAATACATATTATGTTAATCTAGATCACATAAATGAAGAGTAACACTTACAGTAAATCAAATAGCATGGCTTTGTGTTATTACTTATAACTGCATTTTTGAACTAATCATAAGAATTTTTGGAATAATTTTATACTTTATCACAACATTGAAAATGAAAGATGTCGGTATACAATTTTAATGACCTCTCAAGCCTCACCTGCAGGTTCTTCACAGCCCACCCTGAGCCTGAGTTTGAGAACCACTGCATTACCCAAATGTCTGAATCTGGAAAAAATATCCTGTATGTTTTTGTTTAATGACACTGATCACTTAGCTGTGAATTCTAATACGCAGCATTTTGACATTTTTTACATTAGTCATGTCAACAGTGCTACAATCATTGGGTTTATCTATTTACTGGTTACATCACAAATTAAGTAGCTTCAGCACATGTTTTACACCAGATGCCCCCCCGATGCATCTCCAGATGTATGTGAATATTGGGCACAGCTGGCTTTGAACCATAGCCCTTCTGTTGGGTCGGCAAGAGTGCTAACCACATGCATCACAGCAAAAGGTTCCCGGTACCACACCTACCCATTCTCCATATAATTTGGTGCTGGGTCAAGAAGAGCTTCCAGCATGAATCTTGCACCAAATCTACATGCAAAGTCATCTCAGATCTGCTGTGGTGACCCTAAGAGCAAAAGGAAGAAGCTGAAGGAACCTGCATGCAGTAGGCTGTATGCAAGCTTAAAGGTTGAAATTGCTTCAGTTTAGTTTAAAATTTAATTCTAACCGCAAAAGGCAAATTATTTCATAGAAATAGAGCATGACGGGAAAATGCCCTGTAGCCTGCTGACTTCTTTTTCACCTCTGAAGTTGTGCAGTTTCTTCCTTTCAGATACTGTTAATTTGAGTAATTATTTTTGCTACCCAAAAGCCTGATGAATTTGGGAAATTCTCCCAGATGTTTTTGTCTAATTACACTGATTGCTTGGCTGTAAATTCCAATAATGTGTGGCAGTTTAAGATTTAAATTCTCACATTAGTCATATCAGCAGTCCTAGAATCATCTGGTTAATCTGTTTAGTGGTTACATCACAAATGATCAGAGTTCAAAGTGAATGAAACTTTTCCTCAGGCTGGACACAACAGACAACAAAACTCCACAGTATATCAGCACATAATTAGACATTCTAAAAAAAAATAAAAAATAAATCCCTATGGCTCCTGGGTTACACAGATGACTCTTCATACAGCACATTTCCATTCTGTAGACACAGAAACCAGACACCAAATCAAACAAATTAGTTGCAGAATAGCAGCAAACATGAACTTAAAGCAGAATGAGGTATTTGATGTCTCGACTGTGATGTCAGAGTTATTTGAGCTGAGCGGGTTCTGATAAAAATTCAAAATTGGAAAGAGTGAAGAAGAGAGAAGGAGAAAGCGTGACAACAGAGCTGGTCTTGTAGCACATTCTTGTGTAATGATAGTGTTTGCCTGTGGCCAAACACACACACACACACACACACACGCACACGCACACGCACACGCACACGCACACGCACACGCACGCACACACACACACACACACACACACACACACACACACACACACACACACACACACACACACACACACACACACACACACACACACACACACACACACACACACACAGAGCTGTGTGCTCACTGCAAAGAGAGGATAATAGTACAGAGAATTATTAGACCCATCCAGGCGGACTGCGTTTGAGTCACTTCTTTAGTCTTATTACACACTGCAGGGGGTGGAGACGGAGCCAGAGAGGGAGGGAAGAAAGAAGTAATACTGCATTACACGTGTTAAAGAGTGACAGTAATTACTTACACTACTCAATCTGAGGCAATAAGATGGCAAAACAGGGCACCCACTTCTTTCTTGTCATCTCTCTCTCTCTCCTCCTCTTCACATCACTTCCTCTGTTCCCCACCTCGCACTCTTCTCACCTCCTCTCTCTCTCCTTCCTTTGTTCCTTATCAGAGTGGTGGCAGCTGCCTGGCTAAAGAGGATCAGTGTTGTTTTAAACATGAAACGGCGATGGGGGGGGGGGGGGGGGGGGGGCTGGCAGGGCCGAATCAATAAGAGCCATTACCTCTCCTCTCTAATGATGCAGCCGCCCCCACCTCGTCTCTGTGTGCGCACACCACCTCCTGTCTCAGGCCATTTCTACTTGCTATTCGATATCAAATGGGAGGAGGTTATGAATTATCGAATCTCAAGGGCAATGTGCCTCGCCGCCAATTACCTCGTGAAAAATGACCCTTCCTCACAAGTATCTGCTTGTTTGTGTGTGTCTGTGTAGGATTGTGGAAAGGTTGGCACATACCAGCTGGTGTCACACAGCGATAGAGTTTCATTGTCACACTCACACACATACATCACTTCCTCTTAGTTAACAATGGTTGTCTGCTGTGAGCCAAGATGACCATTTTCCCCGCACTGCTTTCATTGTAGAAGCTGTGAATGTCAACAGCTTGAATTTTCCTTCTCAGGCAAAGCTTCTTAAATTGTGAGCAACCTTGTATAATAATATACAATATAAAATAATTCAATAATTCAAATAATTAATGTAAAAATGAGTTGATAACAGTCAGATGGATTTTGCCGACATTTTCAACACAGATACATATTAGGTAATGGAAGACTCCATTAAATTTTGGATGTGATCCCGATCCGGATCCAGATTCTTGATCAAGTTTCACTTTACAGTAGTGTTCAGAATAATAGTAGTGCTATGTGACTAAAAAGATTAATCCAGGTTTTGAGTATATTCATGATATGCACACTCTTAAGGCTATGAAATTGGGCTATTAGTAAAAAAAGTAGAAAAGGGGGTGGTCACAATAATAGCAGCATCTGCTGTTGATGCTACAAACTGAAAACTATTATGTTCAAACTGCTTTTTTAGCAATCCTTTGAATCACTAAAGTAGTATAACCACAGTTTTTCATGATTTCTTCACATCTGCAAGGAATTAATTTTGTTGGTTTGGAACCAAGATTTTGCTGGTTTACTAGTGTGCTTGGGGTCATTGTCTTGTTGAAACACCCATTTCAAGGGCATGTCCTCTTCAGCATAAGGCAACATGACCTCTTCAAGTATTTTGACATGTCCAAACTGATCCATGATACCTGGTATGCGATATATAGGCCCAACACCATAGTAGGAGAAACATGCCCATATCATGATGCTTGCACCACCATGCTTCATGTCTTCACTGTGAACTGTGGCTTGAATTCAGAGTTTGGGGGTCGTCTCACAAACTGTCTCTGGCCCTTGGACCCAAAAAGAACAATTTTACTCTCATCAGTCCACAAAATATTCCTCCATTTCTCTTTAGGCCAGTTGATGTGTTCTTTGGCAAATTTTAACCTCTTCTGCACGTCTTTTATTTAACAGAGGGACTTTGCGGGGGATTCTTGCAAATAAATTAGCTTCACACAGGCATCTTCTAACTGTCGCAGCACTTACAGGTAACTTCAGACTGTCTTTGATCATCCTGGAGCTGATCAATGGGTGAGCCTTTACCATTCTGGTTATTCTTCTATCCATTTTGATGGTTGTTTTCCATTTTCTTCCATGCGTCTGTGGTTTTTTTGTCCATTTTAAAGCATTGGAGATCATTGTAGATGAACAGTCTATAATTTTTTGCACCTGCGTATACGTTTTCCCCTCTCCAATCAATTTTTTAATCAAACTACACTGTTCTTCTGAACAATGTCTTGAACGTCCCATTTTCCTCAGGCTTTCAAAGAGAAAAGCATGTTCAACAGGTGCTGGCTTCATCCTTAAATAGGGGACACCTGATTCACACCTGTTTGTTCCACAAAACTGCCGAACTCACTGACTGAATATCACACTACTATTATTGTGAACACCCCCTTTTCTACTTTTTTTTTTTTTACTAATAGCCCAATTTCATAGCCTTAAGAATGTGCATATCATGAATGCTTGGTCTTGTTGGATTTGTGAGAATCTACTGAATCTACTGGTACCTTGTTTCCCATGTAACAATAAGAAATATATTCAAAACCTGGATTAATCTTTTTAGTCACATAGCACTACTATTATTCTGAACACTACTGTATACCACATTTCCACCACAGATAGATATTTGGCCATGTACTGTAAGACTCCACTGAATTTTGGAGGTGATCCAGATTGGTGGCCATCAGAATTCTATGCACAGGCTCTTGTTATATCATGTGTTTGACAGAATTCTTTGTCATCTGACGTTATTCGAGTTATTTCACACAAATCAAACTCTGTCTTTTTTGATGAATTCACTTCAAACTCTCTCCATGCAAATGTGATACGAGGTCTGTCCATAAAGTATCGTACCTTTTTATTTTTTTTTAAACTATATGGATTTGATTCATATGTTTTCACATCAGACAAGCTTGAACCCTTGTGCACATGCGTGAGTTTTTCCATGCCTATCGGTGACGTCATTCGCCTGTGAGCACGCCTTGTGGAAGGAGTAAGTAAGTAAGTAAGTAAGTAAACTTTATTTATATAGCACTTTTCACAGACCAGGGTCACAAAGTGCTTCACATGATAAAATCAATAAATACAAAATAACACATACAAACATTTAAAAGAAAATCAAGCTAAAATGCAATTTTAAAAAGGTGACTCTTAAGTTGCTTTTTAAAAACATCGACAGAGTCTATTCGAGCGAAGGGAGCAGGGAAGCTCATTCCAAAGGCGCGGCGCCACGGCTTTAAAAGATCTGTCCCCTCGAGTTTTAAAACAGGTACGGGGAACCATCAGCAGGTTCAGGTTGGAGGACCTCAGGCCCCTGGTGGACACATACGGTTGGATCAGTTCCTTGATGTATTCCGGAGCCTGCCCATGCAGAGCTCTAAATGTAAGCACCAGGATTTTATAATTTGTCCTAAACGAGACAGAGAGCCAATGCAGGGACTTGAGTATTGGGCTAATATGGGCTCTCCTGTGGGTGCAGGTCAGAAGCCGTGCAGCGGAGTTTTGCACAACCTGCAAACGAGCCAGTTCTTTCTTATTAAGACACGTGAACAGGCTGTTACAGTAATCCAGTCACAAAGCTATAAAAGCATGTACAATCATCTCTAACTCTTCAAAAGACACCATTTTTCGAAGTTTAGAGATATTCCGGATCTGGAAAAAACAATTCCTAACTAACTGTTTCGTATGGTGTTCCAGCTCTCCACAATTTCACTGATCCTTACTGGACTGGTAAGCATTGAAAGCTGAGATAGAAAGAAAGACTTGTCCTCTGACATGCCGAAACGGAGGTGTTCCTTTGTCTCGCGTCCAAAGTGAATTGGTCGTGACGCGCAAAGCCTCCGCGCGGCTTTCCATGACAAAATCTCTTGTTAAAAGTGAAATCTGACGGAAAATGGCTGATGTCCAGCTCTTGTGATAACCAGAGAAAGAGCACACGACGGTCTCGTATCCACAGAGCCATCAGCTCAGAAATGGTCCGATGGCTTGTGCCGCGTCGTCGCAGCTCGGAGCGACCTTATTCTCTGTGAAGCCCGTAAAATTTTCACCGAAAGCCAGATAAATTTTTCAAATAGTTTCCAGGTGCCAGTCTCTAACAGCTTCTGAAAAAATTCTGATGGAAAAAAACCCCAAATCATTCCGCCATTTCCAGACAATGAAAATCTGACGACGGGGCGGGACCACTCCTTCCACAAGGCGTGCTCACAGGCGAATGATGTCACCGATAGGCGTGGAAAAACTCACGCATGTGCACAAGGGTTCAAGCTTGTCTGACATGAAAACATATGAATCAAATCCATATAGTTTAAAAATAAAAAATAAAAAGGTACGATACTTTATGGACAGACCTTGTATGTTACCCTGCTAAATCTTCTGTTACTTGGGTGTGAAATATTAATGCAAATTATAATATAATAAATATTTATTTTTTATTATTTGTGTGTCATTTAGCACACCGAAGTTGTGAATATACCAGAAATGCTGACATCAGCACTGGGTCTGCATTGAGCCAGAAAGAACTGAGGAAGTAACATCACAGGAAATGACATAATGGGAGTGACATCATAGTACAAACAAACAAACAAACAAAAACACTATTAAATGTAGAGATGAGTTCCTAAAAACACTAAAGCTGTTAATATGTAAATATGATTCAAAAAAATTTAAGAAGAAAGGAAATTAAACTTCTTGCATGGAAACTCAATTGTTAATGTTGTTGTTTTTCCAGTGACAGTTAACACCCTTTAATCAGCCTCTCCGGGGTGTAAAAACTGGGTCCATCTGTTAGGATTACAGGCTGCAGCACTCTCCAGGGTGCTGATCCTACACCTGCCAGGAATCACTGAGCTGTCCAAAATGTTTGCCTCCAGGCTCTCAACCAGCACAACTTAGTCATCTGAAGGCTTGAACTAATGACAAGCACATTGAATTACTGCCCTCACCTGTTTTTTGGGTGCACAAAGTACTTTTTCAGTGCATCATCTTTGTTTGACCTTTCTCTATTTTGCGAGTAGATATTTCAGATGAGGAAAGCAGTCGGGAGGAAAGGAGGTGTGGTCTGCAATGTCAGAGTGCAGACGGACTTCCTCATCCACACCTGTCAGATCACATCCAGAGCGCATGTAGACGACACAGACTACTGCCATAAAAGGTGCTGCAGACTGCCCGATCTCCAAATATCTGGATGGCAAACATAGACCAGAGCGCTGTGTTCTTCACGCACAAGTGCATGCGTGTGTGCAGCGCCCATGTGTGCACACGCATGGGGCTGCAATTATCACTCAGGTGTGTGTGTGTGTGTGCGTGTGTGTGTGTGTGTATATGTATGCATAACGCTGCATGGGCCACTAAGCTCGTGCGGGGCACATGTGTGTGTGCCTGCCACTGGACAGCGTCATTCAAAGTTTGCTGGCATTGGGCCATGCAGTCCCTCAGATGGCGTGCCTTTCCAGGGAACTTTCTTTTTTCTTGTTTGCACACTTAAGGTGTACAACGCAACTCTGGACACCATGATGGTTGGATTATCACATGGCATTTATTTTTTTTTCTTTTGGGTGAGAGGATTTTAACTGCAGGCGGCTGTCCTGGCTTCATGTCCACATTGGCACTGTGAAACACTCCTGGACCGCTGTTGGAGGTGAGATTCATATTTATTAATGGTGTAACGGCCTGGCACACGTTCCATGTTATATCTCCTACAGAGTTAGAAGATGAACATTTATTACAGCATGAGATCTGTCCACCTCCGAGCCTGATGCGTGCAAAGACGCATTACTGTGCACCATGGAGAGGCAGCAGCTTGTGTTATGATGGAGACAATAGTTCACATTATTTACATCACGTATGGGAAAGAATGGACATATATCTGTACTGTAAGGTCTACTGTGGATATAACAGCCTGTTCAGATTTGCGGCAGCGTCCGCACAGTAGCGCACGCAGCTTTCGGTTTGATAGCCACTGTTCACATTCACTGTACATGATGATAATTTATAATTATTATTGTAATGAAGAGTGCCACATACATTTCAACAATTCCTCTGTGCTCCAGGGGGTAGACATTTTTATACGTAGCACAGGTCATACCAGCAGGCTTTGTGGTGCCAGATCTATCTCAAGGTTCCCTCGTATGTGCTCAAATTGTTCCAGATCCCGTTTTTCTGCCATAGGAATATGTAAATTATGATCAGATAGTCCTCAGATAACACATGGACCGCTGTCAGATAGATGTCCCATCTGGACTGCGCCCAAAGAGTTTTGAACATGTCCATCACACTCTGGGCCACTGGCTGATTTTGACCAACTGTGTGGACTTCTGCAGATGGCTATCAGAACATTTTGGAACTGAAATCCAACACTTTTTGGATGTGCGCCAATTCATAAGTCCAACGCCACACTGCGTGATTCCGGCTATGTGTGATCAATCAATCAATCAATCAGTTTTATTTATATAGCGCCAAATCACAACAAACAGTTGCCCCAAGGCGCTTTATATTGTAAGGCAAGGCCATACAATAATTACGTAAAAACCCCAACGGTCAAAACGACCCCCTGTGAGCAAGCAATGGGCAACAGTGAGAAGGAAAAACTCCCTTTTAACAGGAAGAAACCTCCAGCAGAACCAGGCTCAGGGAGGGGCAGTCTTCTGCTGGGACTGGTTGGGGCTGAGGGAGAGAACCAGGAAAAAGACATGCTGTGGAGGGGAGCAGAGATCAATCACTAATGATTAAATGCAGAGTGGTGCATACAGAGCAAAAAGAGAAAGAAACACTCAGTGCATCATGGGAACCCCCCAGCAGTCTAAGTCTATAGCAGCATAACTAAGGGATGGTTCAGGGTCACCTGATCCAGCCCTAACTATAAGCTTTAGCAAAAAGGAAAGTTTTAAGCCTAATCTTAAAAGTAGAGAGGGTGTCTGTCTCCCTGATGGGGGTATTAATATTTACAACTTGAACATATCTTTTCTCTCTCTCTCTTTCTAAGTTATAATTGATAGCCTTAATTTTTTATGTTACTAAATTGCTGTATGTTTACCTCTTGAAAAAGCATGAGCACCCTTGGGCTTTTACATGTTTAAATGTTTTATGACAACAAATACAAATAGGTTTCTACATATAAAATATGCCTTTTACACTCATGGTGAAAACAAATCTCTACACAATTATGTAAAACAACACTAAATATTAAAATTATAATAGTTATTATTATTATTATTATCATTATTATTATTATTATTATTATTATTATTATTATTATTATTATTATCATCATATATTTAAAACAGTTTTCATAAAATGTCTCATAGTGCTTTACAATATATATTAAAACAAAAATGGAACAATAAAACATTTTACAAATGAAAAGAAATACAGACAGGAACAAGATAATAATCAACATCCCAATCAACAAGATCTGGTCACGTGAGGTCTGGGAAAATGAGCTAGTGCCACACGTTGCTGAATCTACCTT
This sequence comes from Thalassophryne amazonica, assembly GCF_902500255.1. Taxonomy (NCBI): domain Eukaryota; kingdom Metazoa; phylum Chordata; class Actinopteri; order Batrachoidiformes; family Batrachoididae; genus Thalassophryne; species Thalassophryne amazonica. The sequence continues at coordinate 78,298,708 of NC_047104.1, forward strand.
AATCATGTGGAATTAAAACCAGTGCTTCCTAGACTTCATCAACATGTCAAATGTGCCACAAGAGGAGCAAATACACTGGACAAAGTTTACACTAATATTAAGTGAGGCTACCTGCACCACATATAGGCAAGTCAGACCGCATCTCTCTATAACTCATCCCTGCATATACCCCCCCTCCGGAAATCCACGCCACCACCATTAAGACGGTCAAAACATGACCAGACAGTGCTTCTCAGCAGCTGCAGGACTACAACCCCAATTCCAATGAAGTTGGGATGTTGTGTAAAATGTAAATAAAAACAGAATACAATGATTTGCAAATCCTCTTCAACATATATTCAATTGAATACACCACAAAGACAAGATATTTAATGTTAAAACTGATAAACTTTATTGTTTTTTGCAAATATTTGCTCATTTTTTAATGGATGCCTGCAACATGTTTCGAGAAAGCTGGGACTATGGTATGTTTACCACTGTGTTACATCACCTTTCCTTCTAACAACATTCAATAAGCATTTGGGAACTGAGGACACTAATTGTTGAAGCTTTTGTATGTGGAATTATTTCCCATTCTTGCTTGATGTACGACTTCAGTTGTTCATCAGTCCGGGGTCTCCATTGTCATATTTTGCACTTCATAATGCGCCACACATTTTCAATGGGCGACAGGTCTGGACTGCAGGCAGGCCAGTCTAGTACCCCTACTCTTTTACTACGAAGCCACGCTGTTGTCCCTGCTCACGCTGAAATGAGCAGGGACGTCCCTGAAAAAGATGTTGCTTGGATGGCAGCATGTGTTGCTCCAAAACCTGGATGTACCTTTCAGCATTGATGGTACCATCACAGATGTGTTAGTGCCCATGCCATGGGCACTAACACACCCCATACCATCAGAGATGCTGGCTTTTGAATTTTGCGCTGGTAACAATCTGGATGTTGTTTTTCCTCTTTTGTCCGGAGGACACGACGTCCATGATTTCCAAAAACAATTTGAAATGTGAACTCATCAGACCACAGCACATTTTTCCACTTTGTGTGTGTCCATTTCAAATGAGCTCAAGCCCAGAGAAGGCGGCAGCTTTTCTGGATGTTGTTGATGTATGGCTTTTGCTTTGCATGGTACACTTTTAATTTGCACTTGTACACCTCAACAAAAATATAAACGCAACACTTTTGGTTTTGCTCCCATTTTGTATGAGATGAACTCAAAGATCTAAAACTTTTTCCACATACACAATATCACCATTTCCCTCAAATATTGTTCACAAACCAGTCTAAATCTGTGATAGTGAGCACTTCTCCTTTGCTGAGATAATCCATCCCACCTCACAGGTGTGCCATATCAAGATGCTGATTAGACACCATGATTAGTGCACAGGTGTGCCTTAGACTGCCCACAATAAAAGGCCACTCTGAAAGGTGCAGTTTTATCACACAGCACAATGCCACAGATGTCGCAAGATTTGAGGGAGCGTGCAATTGGCATGCTGACAGCAGGAATGTCAACCAGAGCTGTTGCTCGTGTATTGAATGTTCATTTCTCTACCATAAGCCGTCTCCAAAGGCGTTTCAGAGAATTTGGCAGTACATCCAACCAGCCTCACAACCGCAGACCACGTGTAACCACACCAGCCCAGGACCTCCACATCCAGCATGTTCACCTCCAAGATCGTCTGAGACCAGCTACTTGGACAGCTGCTGAAACAGTCGGTTTGCATAACCAAAGAATTTCTGCACAAACTGTCAGAAACCATCTCAGGGAAGCTCATCTGCATGCTCGCAGTCCTCATCGGGGTCTCGAACTGACTCCAGTTCGTCGTCGTAACCGACTGGAGTGGGCAAATGCTCACATTCGCTGGCATTTTGCACGTTGGAGAGGTGTTCTCTTCACGGATGAATCCTGGTTCACACTGTCCAGGGCAGATGGCAGACAGCGTGTGTGACGTCGTGTGGGTGAGCGGTTTTCTGATGTCAATGTTGTGGATCGAGTGGCCCATGGTGGCGGTGGAGTTATGGTATGGGCAGGTGTCTGTTATGGACGAAGAACACAGGTGCATTTTATTGATAGCATTTTGAATGCACAGAGATACCATGATGAGATCCTGAGGTCCATTGTTGTGCCATACATCCAAGAACATCACCTCATGTTGCAGCAGCATAATGCACGGCTCCATGTTGCAAGGATCTGTACACAATTCTTGGAAGCTGAAAATGTCCCAGTTCTTGCATGGCCGGCATACTCACCGGACATGTCACCCATTGAGCATGTTTGGGATACTCTGGACCGGCGTATACGACAACGTGTACCAGTTCCTGCCAATATCCAGCAACTTCGCACAGCTATTGAAGAGGAGTGGAACAACATTCCACAGGCCACAATTGACAACCTGATCAACTCTATGCGAAGGAGATGTGTTGCACTGCATGAGGCAAATGGTGGTTGCACCAGATACTGACTGGTATCCCCCCCCAATAAAACAAAACTGCACCTTTCAGAGTGGCCTTTTATTGTGGACAGTCTAAGGCACACCTGTGCACTAATCATGGTGTCTAATCAGCATCTTGGTATGGCACACCTGTGAGGTGGGATGGATTATCTCAGCAAAGGAGAAGTGCTCACTATCACAGATTTAGACTGGTTTGTGAACAATATTTGAGGGAAATGGTGATATTGTGTATGTGGAAAAAGTTTTAGATCTTTGAGTTCATCTCATACAAAATGGGAGCAAAACCAAAAGTGTTGCATTTATATTTTTGTTGAGTGTAGATGTAGCGACAAACTGGGTTAACTGACAATGATTTTCTGAAGTGTTCCTGAGCCCATGTAGTAAGATCCTTTACACAATGATGTCGGTTTTTAATGCAGCGCCACCTGAGGGATTAAAGGTCACAGGCATTCAATGCTGGTTTTCGGCCTTGCTGCTTACGTGTAGAAAGTTCTCCAGATTCTCTGAATCTTCTCATTATATAATGGACTGTAGATGATGGAATCCCTAAATTCCCTGCAACTGAACATTGAGAAACATTGTTCTTAAACTGTTGGACTATTTTTTCACACAGTTGTTAACAAAGTTGTGATCCTCACCCCATCTTTGCTTGTGAATGGCTGAGCCTTTTGGGGATGCTCTTTTTATACCCAATCATGACACTCACAATTAGTGTCCTCAGTTCCTAAATGCCTATTGAGTGTTGTTAGAAGGAAAGGTGATGTAACACAGTGGTAAACATACCACTGTGCCAGCTTTTTTGAAACATGTTGCAGGTATCCATTTCAAAATGAGCAAATATTTGCACAAAAACAATAAAGTTTATCAGTTTGAACATTAAATATCTTGCCTTTGTGGTGTATTCAATTAAATTTTGGTTGAAGAAGATTTGCAGATCATTGTATTCTGTTTTGATTTACATTTTACACAACGTCCCAACTTCATTGGAATTGAGGTTGGATTTCAACAGCACTGACTGGGACATCTTTGAGGATGAGAACCTGGATGTGTTTACAGACACTGTACTGTGTGACTTTAAGAACTGTGTAGATGCGGTCACAGTGGAGAAATGCATCCGGGTCTTCCCCATTCAGAAACCCTCGATGACCACAGAGGTGAAGTAGCTGCTCAGGGAGAGAGACTCCACCTTCAAAGCTGGTAATAGGGCTCTCTACAGCACAGCTCATGCCAACCTGAAGAGAGGCATTTGGAAGTCAAGGAGGATATCAGGACGAGTATCGATGACCACATGGACAGCAACAACAGCAAGCAGGCATGGATGGTGGTCCAGAATCTCACCAACTACAAACCCGTCATCAGAGCTGCTGAAGGTGCTGCTGCATTGGCAGAAGAGTTAAATCTCTTCTTTGCTCGCTTCAAGACAGTGGCACCAGGAGCAGCCATGTCGCCATCAGTGGGCAGGAGTAACTTTACAGTGGGGGAGCACAAGGTGAGACACATGCCGAGGGGTGTCAACCCACGCAAAGCAATGGGCCCCGCCGGCGTCTCTTGATGGGTGCTGAAAGACTGTGCAGACCAGCTTGCTGGAATTTTCACCAAAATCTTCAACTGGTCCCTGACACAGTCTGCTGTCCAGTCCTGCCTGAAGACCTCCACCATAGTCCCCCTACCCAAGAAATCCCCCATAACCAGCTTCAATGACTATAGGCCTGTTGCACTCACACCGGTGGTGATGAAGTGTTTTGAAAACTGGTTAGAAGTCACATCATGTCATTTATAAACTCAATTCAGACCCATACAATTCACTTACAAGGCCAACAGGTCAACAGAGGATGCCATGACCACTGCCCTCCACACCATGCCGACCCACCTGCAGCAACAGGGTAACTACACCCATCTTTTCTTTGTGGATTATAGTTCAGCATTCAACACGATCCTCCCCCATGGCCTCATGAGGAACCTGCTGAACCTCAGTCTACCTCATTCCACATGCCTTTGGATTAAGGACTTTCTGTCAGATCGCTCACAGAGAGTCAGGATTGGCCCCCACATATCCACAACTCTCGCATTCAGCACCAGTTCCCCTCAAGGCTGCATGCTGAGCCCTCTGCTCTTCACCCTCTATACCTCTGACTGTACCCCTATCCACACCAGCAATACCTTCATTAAGTATGCGGATGACACCACAGTGGTTGGCTGTATCACTGGAGGAGATGAGTCCACTTACCGGGATGAGGTGGGACAGCTGAGGAGCCACGGAGATAATCATAGACTTCAGGAGAAACAAAACAGGCATTCAGCTCATTATCACTGGAGAGACCTGTGTGGAAAGGGTGAGGGACTTCAGTTTCATTGGGAGTCCACATAGATGAGAAACTGACCTGGGACAGGAACAAAACACACTTGGTAAAGAAGGCACAGCAAAGACTCCACTTTCTGAGAATCCTCAGGAAAAATAACATGAACCAGAGATTGCGCATCTTTTTACTGCTCTACCATGGAGAGTGTCATCACATACTGCCTCTGTGTGTGGTTTGCCAGCTGCACGGGAGCAAACAGGAAAGAGCTCCAGAGAGTTACCAAAATGGCAGAGAAGAGATCATTGAGATCCCTCTACCCACACTGGAGGATCTTCATGGCTCTTACTGTCTCAGGAGAGCCAATGCCATCCTAATGTGCTCATCCCACCCTGGCTACTCTCCGTCTGAGCTACTGCCATCAGGCAGATGCTACAGGGTCATGAAAGCAAGTACAAATAGAATGAAAAACAGTTTATACCCAACTGCTGTTAGAGCTATGAATGCCTCTGGAACCAAATAGCCATGTTACATGCCACACTTCAAATGAGTGCAATATTTGTTAATGTGCAGTATCCACTGCCACTGAAATATCCACAGTTTTGTACAAACTTTTCTCTTTTTATATACAATCTATTTTTGCTACTGCATACTTAAAATATTTTTCTTTTTTTAATTTGCACTTTGAACACACCTGTTCTGTTTCTGTTAAATTTTGTTTCTTTTTTTTCTTCTCCAGACCTTTTAAATCTGTGTGATTTATTCAAGTTTATATTTGGCTTGCACCTTTACTGGAAGAGGCTGGTTTTTGGATTTCATCATAAAATGTGAAATCCATCAATCTAAGGTCAATTTTAACCAGAAAAGCTGTATTGTGATCTCCAAGTTGATGGCAATTCCTCTGTGGTATGAACTTATTGGAATTATGCTGTAAAGACACAGTTCTTGGACTTTGGGGAAAAGTATGTCTTTCTGGGGTCTGTATTTTTAGATGAAAAAGGAGGTGCTCATCATCTGGTTTTGGGAGCTGATAAGAAGCCCAAACCCTTGGTCAAGAATGCACGCTGGGGAGTCTTAAATCCTGGTAGGGGGCAGTTTTATGACACCTGGCCATCCTGTGTTAACCTCAGGAAAGCCTCCTTTTGACACTTGGATATATTCCCGATCTTGAGCTGTGCTGGGTTATCCATTAAAGAAATTTTATGACCTTTGCTTCACGCAAACTTAGGAGGTTGAATGGTGAATGCAGGCTTCTCGCTACATTCCCCCACTCGATCTGACTTTGGGTCTCCAACGTTGAATCGCCAAGACGAGGAAGGCTGCGAAGGTTGGTGGGTGGTGTCTTCCACTGGCAGGGAGGCTGTGGAGAGTTAGTGTCAGACCAGCAGAGTGGCTTGGCGAGATTACTACATAACTGAAGTGGTCCGACTATGATATCATATCACACATTTGCCTATTTATTTATATTATTTTGCCGCCGGTTTGGCTAAGCCAATTCCAGTAGCTCGGATGCCTGGTCGGGTTCGAGTTCTTGGTTTAAATTTGGGTTACCTTTGAGATCTTCGGGCGGTTTGGCCGTGCATCTTTTTCTTAGGGCTAGCCTGGCGAGGGCTCAAGAACACCTGGTTATACCATCTTGAAGGGTATTGGCGTGTCTGCGTGCCCACAGAGCTAAGCCAAGGGTAGTCAAGTAACCGGCGAATGTGGCTACGAACAGCAGGGTGTCAGGAGTGGACCAAGCATATGATAGGGCTTGGTATGGTCTGAGATCTTCATTTCAAATCTCCTCAAAATTTTATCTATCGGAGCCACATCGATGAGAGCCTTCCTACTGGATTTTCTCCAGTGTTTGTTGGTCTAGTTCAATAGCTGTTTGGTTATAAAAATCAGACACTTCAATGGATCCTTCATATTGGTCGGGATGCAGATGGTAGAGGGATACCTCACCAATGCGGAGCAGGGTGTTTTCGGGTACTGTGACCCATAAGGTCTTTCGAGGGAGCTCGATATGAGTCAATGTGTCATGACGGTTGTACACTAGTAGGGCTGATTTTTCAGGGGTGTTGACTAGCCAGCATTGTCCCACTATCTCTACCTGAGTGTCCATGACCTGGCGGAATAGCATGACGGTCGTTGGACAGCGATTTGCCCCGGTAAGGGTTTTGAGGCCGCATTTGCCTTATGGTATGCTTATATATTTTGAGTCAAGAATGAATGCTATGAAAGTGGAAAGTTGACAGGAGTAATATTTTTGGAGAAATTAGCGATATTAGCTAACAACAGTGAACAATGGACATTGTGCTGCAATGCACCATGGGAGTTTGAGGTTTTAAATGCTATTATGGTTCATGTTAGTTGAACAGTGTTGTTAGTGTTGTTGATTTAAGGTGTTTTTGTAGTTCAGTTGGTTTACTCAGTTTAGTTAAGTGGCATGTTGCTGTTACCATTAGTGAGAAGTATATTACTTTTGATGTCTTCCGCCACCCTCTCTGTTTGTGAGTGTGTAAAAATTAAAACCCCCTCACCCTGCTTACAGCAGAATGCAGAAAAGACAAAAAGCTCCGTGTGAGTGCGTGTGTATAACTTTGATCACAGACAAACTGTGGAGAGCTGACATTTGCCGTTTGGTATGCTTATGTATTTTGGTATTTAGTAAGTTCAATGTAAGAACATAATATAATTGTAAATACATTAAAAATACATGGATGACAAGTGAAAACACTTATTTCTATTATGGTCCATTTAAAAATCAAATGACAAAAATTGATGTAATAAAATATTACGCAGGTGCAAAAAATTATAGGCTGTTCATCTACAGTGATCTCCAATGCTTTAAAATGGACAAAAAAAACCACAGACGCATGGAAGAAAATGGAAAACAACTATCAAAATGTTTAGAAGAATAACCAGAATGGCAAAGGCTCACCCATTGATCAGCTCCAGGTTGATCAAAGACAGTCTGGAGTTACCTGTAAGTGCTGTGACAGTTAGAAGATGCCTGTGTGAAGCTAATTTATTTGCAAGAATCCCTCGCAAAGTCCCTCTGTTAAATAAAAGACGTGCAGAAGAGGTTACAATTTGCCAAAGAACACATCAACTGGCCTAAAGAGAAATGGAGGAATATTTTGTGGACTGATGAGAGTAAAATTATTCTTTTTGGGTCCAAGGGCTGCAGACAGTTTGTGAGATGACCCCCAAACTCTGAATTCAAGCCACAGTTCACAGTGAAGACAGTGAAACATGGTGGTGCAAGCATCATGATATGGGCATGTTTCTCCTACTATGGTGTTGGGCCTATATATCACATACCAGGTATCATGGATCAGTTTGGATATGTCAAAATACTTGAAGAGGTCATGTCGCCTTATGCTGAAGAGGACATGCCCTTGAAATGGGTGTTTCAACAAGACAATGACCCCAAGCACACTAGTAAACCAGCAAAATCTTGGTTCCAAACCAACAATATTAATGCCTCACAGATGTGAGGAAATCATGAAAAACTGTGGTTATACAACAAAATACTAGTTTAATGATTCACAGGATTGCTAAAAAAGCAGTTTGTGTTGTGAAAGTGTTGGAACACGGACCCACAACAGGGGGCGCAATGAACGGACAATGGAGAAAGTAAATAACAAGATTTACTACTGAACAAGCAAGAGTAATACAACAAACACAATTTAGGGTCGAATCCGCTGGTGTCGTGTGGGCAGGCTCGAAGGTAGGAGACGTCCGTCTCAGTCGAACCGGAACCACCCAGATCTCCTCTGCCACCGAACCCTGGAAATACTGGAACCGCCAAGTCCCGACTTCCCAGGTGGCCACTGCCTCCGCTCGTCGGATCCGGTACTGCTGGCAGGAGAGAGCAACAACACACAGGAGTGGATGAACGCACCCAGTTACAGAGAGGGGAGAAGCCGCCTCCACCTCTTGACAAAGTTCAGCAGGAAGGTGAGTACTTATCCAAGGAATAAGGTTCTTAGTAGTCACCAGTCCTGAAAAACGGTTTTGACAGTCTTAGTTAAATATGCAAAGTATACCTGCAGAGAATACTACCTTGGTCTTAGATGATATCTCGGCACTGAGGTGGAGACGCCGTCCTCCTGATATACCTCGGTGCTGAGTGGAAACAGCTGTGTTTGGTGATGGGTGACAGCTGTCACCCAGATTACTCCCATGATGCGGCAGCGCCCTCTGGTGCCTGGAGCCCGCACTCCAGGCAGGGCGCCCTCTGGTGGTGGTGGGCCAGCAGTACCTCCTCTTCAGCGGCCCACACAACAGGACCCCCCCCTCAACGGGCGCCTCCTGGCGCACAACCGGGCTTATCCGGATGGCGACGGTAGAAGTCGGCCAGGAGGGCCGGGTCCAGGATGAAGCCCTTCTTCACCCAGGAGCGCTCCTCGGGGCCGTACCCCTCCCAGTCCACCAGATACTGAAAACCCCGGCCCATCCGACGGACGTCAAGGAGCCGGCGGACAGTCCAAGCCGGTGCTCCGTCGATGATCCGGGCAGGAGGCGGTGCCGGACCCGGGGTGCAGAGGGGTGAGGTGCGAAGAGGCTTGATCCGGGAAACATGGAAAACTGGATGGATCCGCAGTGAGGCCGGAAGCTGGAGCCTCACTGCGGCGGGGTTGATGACTTTGAGGATTTTATATGGTCCGATGTATCGTTCTTGCAGTTTAGGAGAGGTAACCTGTAGGGGAATGTCCTTGGTGGATAACCAGACCTCCTGCCCAGGACGATACTTGGGAGCCGGGGCCCGTCGCCGGTCTGCATGTTTCTTCGCCCTCGTCTGGGCCTGCAACAAAGCAGAGCGGGCGGCCCGCCACACCCGACGGCACTTCCGTAGGTGGGCCTGGACCGAGGGCACACCGACCTCTCCCTCAACCACCGGAAACAAGGGGGGCTGATACCCCAAGCACGCCTCAAACGGGGAGAGGCCGGTGGCTGATGACACTTGGCTGTTGTGGGCGTACTCGATCCAGGCCAGATGGGTACTCCAGGCCGTCGGGTGCGCGGCTGTCACACAGCGAAGTGTCTGCTCCAGTTCTTGATTCGCCCGCTCTGCCTGCCCGTTGGTCTGGGGGTGGTACCCAGACGAGAGGCTGACCGTGGCCCCCAGTTCCCGGCAGAAACTCCTCCAGACATGTGAGGTGAACTGGGGACCGCGATCGGAGACGATGTCTGATGGTATGCCATGCAGACGGACGACGTGGTGGACCAGGAGGTCCGCTGTCTCCTGGGCCGTAGGGAGCTTCGGGAGGGCCACGATAGCGGACTCCGGGATGATGGGATCCGGGGGATCCGACGGTTCCGTTTTGACCTCATCTTCGTGCACCCGGGACAATGCATCCGATCTCTGATTCTTGGTCCCGGGGCGGTAGGTAATCCGGAAGTCAAAACGGCCAAAGAACAGTGACCAGCGGGCTTGCCTGGGGTTCAGACGCTTGGCGGTTCTGATGTACTCCAGGTTCCGATGGTCAGTGAAAACCGTGAATGGCACGGCTGTTCCCTCCAACAGATGTCTCCACTCTTCGAGGGCCTCTTTCACAGCAAGGAGTTCCCGATTGCCGACGTCATAATTCCGCTCAGCGGGGGTCAACCTGCGAGAAAAATAGGCACACGGGTGAAGGACCTTATCGGTCTTCCCGCTCTGGGAGAGCACCGCTCCTATCCCTGAGTCCGAGGCATCCACTTCAACCACCAACTGGCGGCTAGGATCGGGCTGCACCAGAACTGGTGCAGATGAGAAGCGCCGTTTCAACTCCTTGAACGCGGCCTCGCACCGGTCCGACCAGGTGAAGGGAACTTTTGGAGAGGTCAGGGCTGTCAGGGGGCTAACTACCTGACTGTAGCCCTTAATGAACCTCCTGTAGAAATTTGCAAAGCCGAGGAACTGTTGCAGCTTCCTACGGCTTGTAGGTTGGGGCCAATCTCTCACCGCCGCAACCTTGGCCGGGTCCGGGGCGACGGAGTTAGAGGAGATGATAAACCCCAGGAAGGACAAAGAAGTGCGGTGGAACTCACACTTCTCGCCCTTCACAAACAGCCGGTTCTCCAACAACCGCTGCAGAACCTGACGGACATGCCGGACATGAGTCTCAGGATCCGGGGAAAAGATGAGTATATCGTCCAGATATACGAAGACGAACCGGTGCAGGAAGTCCCGCAAGACATCGTTTACCAACGCTTGGAAAGTCGCGGGAGCGTTAGTGAGACCGAACGGCATGACCAGGTACTCAAAATGACCTAAGGGGGTGTTAAATGCCGTCTTCCATTCGTCTCCCTTCCGAATCCGAACCAAATGATACGCATTCCTAAGATACAGCTTGGTGAACATTTTGGCTCCATGCAAGGGAGTGAACACTGAATCCAACAAGGGCAACGGGTATCGGTTGCGAACCGTGATCTCGTTCAACCCCCTGTAATCAATGCATGGACGAAGCCCGCCATCTTTTTTACCCACAAAAAAGAAACCTGCGCCCATCGGTGAGGTGGAATTCCGGATCAATCCGGCAGCTAATGAGTCCCGGATGTAGGTCTCCATTGATTCGCGTTCCGGCCGTGAGAGGTTGTACAGCCTACTGGACGGGAACTCACTGCCTGGAACCAAATCGATGGCACAATCATACGGGCGGTGGGGAGGAAGCGTGAGAGCCAGATCCTTGCTGAACACGTCAGCGAGGTCATGGTACTCCGCTGGCACCGCCTTCAGATTGGGCGGGACTCGGACCTCCTCTTTAGCTTGGGAGCCGGGAGGAACCGAGGAACCGAGACACTCCCGATGGCAGGTTTCGCTCCACTGAACCACTACCCCGGACGGCCAATCAATCCGGGGATTGTGTTTAAGCATCCATGGAAACCCTAAAACCACACGGGAGGTGGCCTTAGTCACGAAGAACTCGATCACCTCCCGGTGGTTACCTGACACCACCAGAGTTACTGGAGGTGTCTTGTGCGTAATTGGTGGGAGTAGGGAGCCATCTAGTGCCCGAACCTGCACAGGCGAGGTAAGAGCCACCAGAGGGAGCCCTATCTCCCTGGCCCATCTACTGTCAAGCAGATTCCCCTCAGAGCCCGTGTCCACCAGTGCTGGGGCCTTCAGGGTTGAATCCCCAAACAGGATCGTGACTGGGAGTCGTGTAGCAATGTGGGTGTGTCCCACGTGAATGTTTTGACCCACCCCTGGCCCAGTCTCTAGGGGCGGGCATTTGGCGTTTGACCGCTCGGGGCAGTCTCTCACATGGTGCTCTATTGAACCACAAACAAGACACGCTCCGTGGGTCCATCTCCTCTGTGCATCTGGTGCCCTAAATGTTGCCCTACTCGTGTCCCTAGCTTCGTCAGTAGGGGGAGCTGTGACCCCACGGAGCGCAGGGGCTGTGGAGCGTGGGGAAGGCGGTGCTCGATCGGAACCGGAAGGGAGAGGGACGACGCGTGCCTGGCCACGCCCTTCGCCTCGTTCCCGACGGCGTTCTTCTAACCGGTTGTCGAGTCGTATGACTAGATCGATGAGCCCGTCTAAGTCCCGCGGTTCGTCCTTCGCCACCAGATGCTCTTTTAGGACCAGTGACAGTCCGTTTACAAAGGCGGCGCGGAGGGCAGTGCTATTCCAGCCGGATCTCGCCGCCGCGATGCGGAAGGCGACTGCATAGGCAGCTGCGCTCCGACGCCCCTGTCTCATTGACAGTAGCGCGGTTGAAGCGGACTCTCCTCTGTTGGGATGGTCGAACACCGTTCTGAGCTCCCGTACAAACCCAACGTACGTATGAAGGAGCCGTGAGTTCTGCTCCCAGAGCGCTGTAGCCCAAGCGCGTGCCTCCCCGCGAAGCAGATTTATTACATAAGCTACTTTGCTAGCATCAGTCGCGTACATCACGGGACGCTGTGCGAAGACGAGCGAACACTGCATCAGAAAATCCGCGCACGTCTCCACACAGCCTCCGTACGGTTCTGGAGGGCTTATGTATGCTTCTGGGGACGAAGGAAGGGACCGTTGAACGACCAGTGGAACGTCACTTTCACGCGCAGGGTCCTCGGGAGGGAGAGCCGCAGCGGCGCCCGAAGGGCGCGCCTCCACTTGTGCGGCGAGAGCCTCCACCCTGCGGTTTAGGAGAACGTATTGCTCGGTCATTGAATCGATCCGAGAGGTGAAAGCGGTGAGGATCCGCTGCAACTCGCCGATTACCCCTCCCGAAGCCTCCGCCGCGTCTTGGTCTTCCATTGGCCGTTCAACAGCCGGTTGACGCCCCTCGGGGTCCATGACGCTGGCCGAGATATCCTGTTGTGAAAGTGTTGTAACACGGACCCACAACAGGGGGCGCAATGAACGGACAATGGAGAAAGTAAATAACAAGATTTACTACTGAACAAGCAAGAGTAATACAACAAACACAATTTAGGGTCGAATCCGCTGGTGTCGTGTGGGCAGGCTCGAAGGTAGGAGACGTCCGTCTCAGTCGAACCGGAACCACCCAGATCTCCTCTGCCACCGAACCCTGGAAATACTGGAACCGCCAAGTCCCGACTTCCCAGGTGGCCACTGCCTCCGCTCGTCGGATCCGGTACTGCTGGCAGGAGAGAGCAACAACACACAGGAGTGGATGAACGCACCCAGTTACAGAGAGGGGAGAAGCCGCCTCCACCTCTTGACAAAGTTCAGCAGGAAGGTGAGTACTTATCCAAGGAATAAGGTTCTTAGTAGTCACCAGTCCTGAAAAACGGTTTTGACAGTCTTAGTTAAATATGCAAAGTATACCTGCAGAGAATACTACCTTGGTCTTAGATGATATCTCGGCACTGAGGTGGAGACGCCGTCCTCCTGATATACCTCGGTGCTGAGTGGAAACAGCTGTGTTTGGTGATGGGTGACAGCTGTCACCCAGATTACTCCCATGATGCGGCAGCGCCCTCTGGTGCCTGGAGCCCGCACTCCAGGCAGGGCGCCCTCTGGTGGTGGTGGGCCAGCAGTACCTCCTCTTCAGCGGCCCACACAACAGTTTGACCATAATAGTAGAGAAGCTTGAATCTTCTACTGGACTGGGTTGCTTGACGTGAGCAAGCAACCCAGTCCAGTAGAAGATTCAAGCTTCTCTACTATGGAAACCACCTGGACAACTGAGAGCCTACACAGAAACTTTGAACATAATAGTTTTGAGTTTGTAGCGTCAACAGCAGATGCTACTATTATTGTGAACACCCCCTTTTCTACTTTTTTTTACTAATAGCCCAATTTCATAGCCTTAAGAGGGTGCATATCATGAATGCTTGGTCTTGTTGATACTTGTATTGTCCACTCTTCATAACAGGAATTAAATATTACAAATTGCGCCATTGTTTTTTGTTTGTTTGTTTCTTTGTTTGTTTGGACCAGCTCTACATGCTCCATCAGGTGCTCGAGGGTTCATGGGAGTTCGCCCAACCAGTCCACATGTGTTTTGTGGATCTGGAGAAGGCATTCAACCGTGTCCCTTGGGGCACCCTGTGGGGAGTGCTCCGGGAGTACGGAGTCCGGGGTCCTTTGCTAAGGGCTATCCGGTCCCTGTACGACCGCAGCAGGAGCTTGGTTCGCATTGCCGGTAGTAAGTCAAACCTGTTTCCAGTGCACGTTGGCCTCCGCCAGGGCTGCCCTTTGTCACCGGTTCTGTTCATTATTTTTATGGACAGAATTTCTAGGTGCAGCCAGGGTGTAGACGGGGTCTGGTTTGGGAACCACAGAATCTTGTCTCTGCTGTTTGTAGACGATGTGGTTCTGTTGGCTTCGTCAAATCAGGACCTTCAGCGTGCACTGGGGAGGTTTGCAGCCGAGTGTGAAGCGTCCGGGATGAAAATCAGCACCTCCAAATCCGAGGCCATGGTTCTCGACCGGAAAAAGGCGCTTTGCCCTATTCAGGTCGGTGAAGTGTCCTTGCCTCAAGTGGAGGAGTTTAAGTATCTTGGGATCTTGTTCACGAGTGAGGGACAGATGGAGCGTGAGATCGATAGATGGATCGATGCAGCATCTGCAGTGATGTGGTCGCTGTATCAGACCGACCTGGTGAAGAGAGAGCTGAGTAGGGGGGCAAAGCTTTCGATTTACCAATTGATCTACGTTCTGATCCTCACCTATGGTCATGAGATTTGGCTCATGACCGAAAGATCGAGATCGTGAGTACAAGCGGCCGAGATGAGTTTCCTCTGCAGGGTGGCTGGGTGCTCCCTTAGAGATAGGGTGAAGAGCTCGGTCACTCAGGAGGAGTTCGGAGTCGAGCCGCTGCTCCTCCACGTCGAAAGGAGTCAGTTGAGGTGGCTCGGGCATCTTTTCCGGATGCCCCCTGGACGCCTCGCTGGAGAGGTGTTCCGGGCACGTCCCATTGGGAGGAGGCCCCGGGGAAGACCCAGGACACGCTGGAGGGACTACATCTCTCGGCTGGCTTGGGAACGCCTTGGGGTTCCCCCGGAGGAGCTGGGGGAGGTGTGTGTGGATCGGGAGGTCTGGGCGGCTTTGCTTGAGCTGCTGCCCCTGCGACCCGACTCCAGATAAAGCGGAAGAAAATGGATGGATGGATGGATGTATGTTTGTTTGTTTTTTACAGTGAAAACAGATACATGACCAGTAAGATGATTGTGATGTGATGATTACATTTAAACAATACATTCATTGTTCCTATAATGTTCTGAATCTGTGCTCTCACATTATGTTGTGCTTAAATATATTCACTGATTTATATACATATGTCCAGCATCTAATTCAGGGGTGGGCAACTTGTTCCAGAAAGGGCCAAGAGGGTGCAGGTTTTCTTTGTAGCCACTGACTCCACCAGGTGATTTCACTGATTTACTGATTCCATCTGCTCAAAGTGATATTAATCAGTGAAATCACCTGGTGGAGTCAGTGGCTACAAAGAAAACCTGCACCCTCTTGGCCCTTTCTGGAACAAGTTGCCCACCCCTGATCTAATTGCTCCGCTGCTGTGGATGTGCGATGTGGTGCCACACTTTCCATGTGCTCACAATGTATTTGTGTACGCACACACGAGTGTGCACAAAACCGTCGCTGTGGGATCGTTCACGCCTGTCTGACCATGTGTCCCTCCCAACAACAGGTGGAATTTTTCACTGTTTTTCGGCCGGGTTCTGCTTCTGTCGCCCAACTTCGTGTTATGTGTGAAGGGACCATAAAGGATTTGGAATCCTCTCAGTCCATTTGCATTCTCTGTTCTTGTTTCTCCTCTCTGCTCTGAGGTGCTGAGTTGTCAATAGGAGGTGCTTTTAAAAGTGTTGTATTGCTTTCTTTAATTCATTCTCAGTGCTACACATGCACACAACCACATAGACAATAAAATTATCACTCGTCTCAAGTGTATTTTTTTTTTCTTTTTCATTTAGCTGCCTCTATGTGGGGAAGTGCTCGGTGCTGATACACAGCACTTTGAGGCCTGATTGAATTACACTGATGGGAACATCAATTCCAGTACATGCTACCAGAAAAAAGTTTAACCAAGCACCTCAGATTACATTACACTCTGCAGTGCACCAATAGATTGCCAAAATAAGTGTCATCCTGGAGGCGTATTACATTACAGACACCAGCAGGGTTTTTTCCCCCGATGTATCTCACTATGACAATTAACATTTTATGTATGGCAAACTAAGTGTCAAAATGGAAAAAAAAAAAACTCCATTAGCTTTGAGTCATTTCAATAGCACTTTCACTGAAACATATCAAGTCAGAAAGAACCCTCTTGTGTATGGTTACAATAACAAGACAACTGGTTGTGATTTAAGCGTTCTGTATTTTAAAATTTGTTCCATTGTGAGTCAGTATTGCTCCCACATGTTCCACCTATTTTTTTAATCAGCAATGATGCTGTTGTACACTGTATTTACTTCAGATATAATTAAACATAATTAACAGTCTAGTTTGTTTCTACATCACTGCCTCATGATTGCAAATTGCATACACTCCTAAATTCCAATTTTCTCTCGACTGCATTTCAACCTATTGTATATTTCAAGGGATTTTTATCAACTAGATAACAGTACCCATAGAGCTACAAGAATATTACATTTGACTCCAACAGCTTTGAACTTCACCCAAATGATTGACCTACTGTCACTGTTCACATTTCTGGTGTCTGGGTTCTCCATTTGGGTTTCTGTGAAATATTTTTACTATATTCCTCATATTCTCTTAGTGTTTTCTACTCCATGATTTATCATTCTTGTGCTCTCTTTATGAATGCTCCTTTGTCTTACATTCTCCTTGCATGCTTATTTTGACATTTGCTTCCTGTCTGTTTTCCTTTCTGGTTCATGTGCACTGCATTGATTGTTTCATACATTTATGAGCCAGTGCCAGATTGTCTCAATCCTATGCTTGCCCTCTCATGTTGTTTCTTCGTGTTTGATCATCCATTCTTGACCTACACCACCTTTCCATGTTTCTTGAGCCTAGCCTGGTATCTGTTGGATTGTTCACCTGGTATGTTGATCTTGTGTGCGCCAACTCTCAGCCTGGTTTACAGGTTTACCCAATTGCTCACTTCTTTACGGACACTGTAACACACTGGACTCCCTATCTGTTGTTAGAACGTTTTGCTCTCAACCACCCTGTTCTCTATTTCGACTTGGACGATATTTGGGAACAGACTGTTTCTCCTCTGTCAAGTGAAGTATTTAGCTTTGACGGGCACAAATAAAACCTGTTTGCATTTATAACTCATATGGTTCTCTGCTCAGGGGTCTGTGACTATAAACCATTTGAATTACACCTCTGGCTGACCTTGGCAGGGAAATTGTAGAATCCATCTAAATGTGTGCCACATTTTTTCCAAAATGTGTTGAAAGTCAAATTCCTTGATCTTGACCTTTGCCAAAATAATTTTTTAAAGACAATTTTGGGGCTAATCTTCACTGGCATACCAACTTTATTTGAAGTCAGCAAAATGACCTGGGAGGAGTCATCCAATGGTGAGCTGATATGGTCAATGAACTGGACTGCATTTACATAGCACTTTTCCATCTATATTAGAAGCTCAAAGCGATAAGTAATGCTTCACATTCACCCATTCACACAGTCCAGTACACGCACACTCACACACAGATGTGAGTGTGCGTGTACTGGAGGCAGTACTACTACTATGTGAAAATTATAAAGCTTGTCTTTGGACTGACTGGTGAAAATTGCAGTGACTGCTGACATGTGGGAAAGAGCCCAAGCTGGGATCCTGTCAGGGGCAAGTAAGACCAAGAGGCTTTTTATGAGCTTGAGCAGTGTCTGGGGTGGTGTTTTTCTGGCTTACCTAGGCTAGGTTTTTTCCTGTTCGCTATATGGTCCTTGTAAACTTAGTGGGGGTGCCCTGTGTCATCAGGGAATCGCAAGGGTTGTGCAGGGCTGTTGAATTTTGTGGGTCAGCTGAGATGGCACTACTCTAGATCTCATTTCACTGCAAGATGAATTTGAAGATAAGAAGACATACCAAGTTTGGAAGAAATCAGTTAAAGGACCTGGAATGAGTCAGCCAGAAAACAGGCAGGCAGACATAAGCTTTTTATTCCAATGATTGTGCTTTGTCAAACTCGACTTTGCTTTGCAATTCTGGAACCCACTTCCATATGTGTGTCAGGTTTGATGCAAGTTGGAGTGTAAAACTTAAATTTTGACCCCAATAGCCTTGACCCCAATGATTGACATTTGGCAAATTTGACCTTCCAGAACCCACTTATATGCCAGCATGTTTGGTATAAATAATAAATAATCTCACCCCCATTGATTGCCCTTTGCTAAATTTGATGTTGCCGAGACAATTCTGGTGTCGTCAACCGAACGGTCCCCCCTAAAAATTGGTCCGCTTTCCTTTCACTACGCATGCTTCATTTCAGACCACAGCAGCTTGTCTGAGACTGAGTCTCTACACCCAAAGTGATCAAAGGGAATAATGTGATTATTAACCATCAGATGACAAAGTAAAGCCTCTTAAATCATTCTGAAGTCAGTTTTAAGCAGAAATGAGGTGAGTCACTACTGATGAAATTAGGCTGGGTTTTGTCTGAAAGGCAGGGCAGACCGATTGTCATATGTGTGCCATGTTTAGTGGACACCAGAATAAAAAAAAAAAAAAAAAAAAATCATAATTATGACGTTTAACGACAATAACCTTGACCTTTTCCAATTCAAACTCTTCAAACTCTTTAAGGGTAATTCTGGGGTTGACTGCCATCCATATATCAAGCTCAATGTAAATCATCCAAAGGACCTGCTCCCAGACTACCAATAACCAGCAAAAATCTATTTAAGCATAAAAATTCAAAAAGAAAAAATAATATAGCACCTTCAACTGCACCACAGACTAAAACAGTTAAATGTGGTCTATTAAACATTAGGTCTCTCTCTTCTAAGTCCCTGTTGGTAAATGATATAATAATTGATCAACATATTGATTTATTCTGCCTAACAGAAACCTGGTTACAGCAGGATGAATATGTTAGTTTAAATGAGTCAACACCCCCGAGTCACACTAACTGTCGGAATGCTCGTAGCACGGGCCGGGGCGGAGGATTAGCAGCAATCTTCCATTCCAGCTTATTAATTAATCAAAAACCCAGACAGAGCTTTAATTCATTTGAAAGCTTGTCTCTTAGTCTTGTCCATCCAAATTGGAAGTCCCAAAAAACAGTTTTATTTGTTATTATCTATCGTCCACCTGGTCGTTAATGTGAGTTTCTCTGTGAATTTTCAGACCTTTTGTCTGACTTAGTGCTTAGCTCAGATAAGATAATTATAGTGGGCGATTTTAACATCCACACAGATGCTGAGAATGACAGCCTCAACACTGCATTTAATCTATTATTAGACTCTATTGGCTTTGCTCAAAAAGTAAATGAGTCCACCCACCACTTTAATCATATCTTAGATCTTGTTCTGACTTATGGTATGGAAATAGAAGACTTAACAGTATTCCCTGAAAACTCCCTTCTGTCTGATCATTTCTTAATAACATTTACATTTACTCTGATGGACTACCCAGCAGTGGGGAATAAGTTTCATTACACTAGAAGTCTTTCAGAAAGCGCTGTAACTAGGTTTAAGGATATGATTCCTTCTTTATGTTCTCTAATGCCATATACCAACACAATGCAGAGTAGCTACCTAAACTCTGTAAGGGAGATAGAGTATCTCGTCAATAGTTTTACATCCTCATTGAAGACAACTTTGGATGCTGTAGCTCCTCTGAAAAAGAGAGCTTTAAATCAGAAGTGTCTGACTCCGTGGTATAACTCACAAACTCGTAGCTTAAAGCAGATAACCCGTAAGTTGGAGAGGAAATGGCGTCTCACTAATTTAGAAGATCTTCACTTAGCCTGGAAAAAGAGTCTGTTGCTCTATAAAAAAGCCCTCCGTAAAGCTAGGACATCTTTCTACTCATCACTAATTGAAGAAAATAAGAACAACCCCAGGTTTCTTTTCAGCACTGTAGCCAGGCTGACAAAGAGTCAGAGCTCTATTGAGCTGAGTATTCCATTAACTTTAACTAGTAATGACTTCATGACTTTCTTTGCTAACAAAATTTTAACTATTAGAGAAAAAATTACTCATAACCATCCCAAAGACGTATCGTTATCTTTGGCTGCTTTCAGTGATGCCGGTATTTGGTTAGACTCTTTCTCTCCGATTGTTCTGTCTGAGTTATTTTCATTAGTTACTTCCTCCAAACCATCAACATGTTTATTAGACCCCATTCCTACCAGGCTGCTCAAGGAAGCCCTACCATTATTTAATGCTTCGATCTTAAATATGATCAATCTATCTTTATTAGTTGGCTATGTACCACAGGCTTTTAAGGTGGCAGTAATTAAACCATTACTTAAAAAGCCATCACTTGACCCAGCTATCTTAGCTAATTATAGGCCAATCTCCAACCTTCCTTTTCTCTCAAAAATTCTTGAAAGGGTAGTTGTAAAACAGCTAACTGATCATCTGCAGAGGAATGGTCTATTTGAAGAGTTTCAGTCAGGTTTTAGAATTCATCATAGTACAGAAACAGCATTAGTGAAGGTTACAAATGATCTTCTTATGGCCTCGGACAGTGGATTCATCTCTGTGCTTGTTCTGTTAGACCTCAATGCTGCTTTTGATACTGTTGACCATAAAATTTTATTACAGAGATTAGAGCATACCATAGGTATTAAAGGCACTGCGCTGCGGTGGTTTGAATCATATTTGTCTAATAGATTACAATTTGTTCATGTAAATGGGGAATCTTCTTCACAGACTAAAGTTAATTATGGAGTTCCACAAGGTTCTGTGCTAGGACCAATTTTTTCACTTTATACATGCTTCCCTTAGGCAGTATTATTAGACGGTATTGCTTAAATTTTCATTGTTACGCAGATGATACCCAGCTTTATCTATCCATGAAGCCAGAGGACACACACCAATTAGCTAAACTGCAGGATTGTCTTACAGACATAAAGACATGGATGAACTCTAATTTCCTGCTTTTAAACTCAGATAAAACTGAAGTTATTGTACTTTGCCCCACAAATCTTAGAAACATGGTGTCTAACCAGATCCTTACTCTGGATGGCATTACCCTGACCTCTAGTAATACTGTGAGAAATCTTGGAGTCATTTTTGATCAGGATATGTCATTCAAAGCGCATATTAAACAAATATGTAGGACTGCTTTTTTGCCTTTACGCAATATCTCTAAAATCAGAAAGGTCTTGTCTCAGAGTGATGCTGAAAAACTAATTCATGCATTTATTTCCTCTAGGCTGGACTATTGTAATTCATTATTAGGTTGTCCTAAAAGTTCCCTAAAAAGCCTTCAGTTAATTCAAAATGCTGCAGCTAGAGTACTGACGGGGACTAGAAGGAGAGAGCATATCTCACCCATATTGGCCTCTCTTCATTGGCTTCCTGTTAATTCTAGAATAGAATTTAAAATTCTTCTTCTTACTTATAAGGTTTTGAATAATCAGGTCCCATCTTATCTTAGGGACCTCGTAGTACCATATCACCCCAATAGAGCGCTTCGCTCTCAGACTGCAGGCTTACTTGTAGTTCCTAGGGTTTGTAAGAGTAGAATGGGAGGCAGAGCCTTGAGCTTTCAGGCTCCTCTCCTGTGGAACCAGCTCCCAATTCAGATCAGGGAGACAGACACCCTCTCTACTTTTAAGATTAGGCTTAAAACTTTCCTTTTTGCTAAAGCTTATAGTTAGGGCTGGATCAGGTGACCCTGAACCATCCCTTAGTTATGCTGCTATAGACGTAGACTGCTGGGGGGTTCCCATGATGCACTGTTTCTTTCTCTTTTTGCTCTGTATGCACCACTCTGCATTTAATCATTAGTGATCGATCTCTGCTCCCCTCCACAGCATGTCTTTTTCCTGGTTCTCTCCCTCAGCCCCAACCAGTCCCAGCAGTTCTGCTGGAGGTTTCTTCCTGTTAAAAGGGAGTTTTTCCTTCCCACTGTAGCCAAGTGCTTGCTCACAGGGGGTCGTTTTGACCGTTGGGGTTTTACATAATTATTGTATGGCCTTGCCTTACAATATAAAGCGCCTTGGGGCAACTCTTTGTTGTGATTTGGCGCTATATAAAAAAATTGATTGATTGATTGATTGACCTGGAAGGAGGAGGGGAACAAACAGACAGACCAAATTTTTGCCCACTGACCCCAATGGCCTTGACCTGTACCAAAACAATTCTTGTAAAGACAGTTTTGGGGGTCAACCTACATGCACACACTAATCCCCAATCTCAATTCTCTTTTGTACCCCTTCCTCTTCCCCTTGGCCCTACCCCTACCCCTTTGCCTACCCCTTTAAAACAAGGGGTAAGTTGAAGGGGTATGCCTCTAGCCCTATGAATTGAGTCACCCCTCCGCCTTAGGAGAAAAAAAAAAACTGCCCGTGTCAAACTGCCGTCTTCACTGTTTGTTAACATGGCAACTGAAATGCAACTTGTTGCAGTAGCCTGTTTGCTCTTTTTATTTTCTCACCTTTCTACGTAAATGCAAAGAAATAGAAGAACTCACAGATTTCTTTGACGCATCGCAATCATGTCATGCTAATTAATTTAATTAATTTGTAATTTATAATAATAATAATAATAATAATTACTAGTATTAATAATTAATTAATTAGTAATTGATTAATTTTTAATAATACTAATAAGAATTGATTAATATTAGTAATAATTAATATTTTTGATTAAGCATTAAGATTTTTATTAATTGATTGATTAGTAATTAAATATATCAGTCTTGAAATATATCAGTCTGTGTGCAATGAATGTATACAAGTTTCACTTTTTGAATGGAATTACTGAAATAAATGAACTTTTTCATGATATTCTAATTATATGAACAGCACCTGTATGTATGTTATGGGCTGCAGCTAGTTAACCTTATATTTCTTTTTCAAATTCTCCCATTTTTTGCATCCAGCCTTATTTCCTTTAGAAATTTCTTTGACAAATAATATCAGTCTATTAGGACATCAGGTTATGTGTTACACATATACATGTGTGTGTATTAGGACATCAGGTTATGTGTTACACATATACATGTGTGTGTAGATATTTTCGAAGTTATTCCCATTGATGAAACTTCTCATTTTCTGAGTGTGCTCAGAGCTCCCTGTTTGTTTACAAAATACACACGTGACAGACCAAGAAATCCAACAGCAGGGGTTGATATTATCCAAAGATTTATGAACATACAAATTAATGTGCTTATCCTTTATCATGATTTTCTCCGTTGTGAGAAATAAAAGTGTCTTATCGTAGCGTTCGTGTGTATATGCATTATAACGCCTCAGCGCACGAGCGAAGTTACGATATTCTTCAGAACGACAATATACACAACATGCATCCAGCAGCATACACGTTGCTGTCATAGACAACTGCCTTTAAAGTTTTTTGGCAAGTTATAACTTTCTAAACAGCGTAATTTGTAATGAAAGCCACTTCATTTGTGCGTCTCTTTCGGCGCCATGTTTGTTTTTTCTGAGACAGCAGTAAGATCCTCCTACCCCTCTAAACGGAGTGTGCATCCAGATTCACTCCATTCAGAGGGGTTTGAAGCCCTCCGCCTACCCCTCCGCCTCGCTCCAAAAAGAGAATTGAGACACCCCTCTGTCTCTCGTGCCCACGCAAAACGGAGGGGAAGGGGTAAGGGGAAGGGCCGAGGGGTAGAACTGAGATTCAGCCTAAGTTTAATGGAAAATGGTGCAAGCACTTTAGAGGAGGAGTGACACAAACAAATAGCCAAACATTTCTTCAGTTATATAATACACTATATGAAAAAACAAACAATGAAATAAATGACAACTTTGGAACTAATCAAAATCAATGTGAAATTGTGTAATTATTCATGCAAAGGAGGTTTTATTTTCATTATTGTGTGTGCGTGTGTGTGTTGGAAGGATTATGCATGTGCTACTAGGCTGACGTCTTTGAAACTTGGATTGGTGCAGCACGTGTTAAGCAGAAAGTTGTTCCCAAAATGGAGGCGCTCACACTAGGGGGAATGCGGAGCTATTGGAAGGGGAGAAGCATGCATGTGAAACAAGAGCAATCTGAGATTTCTGATGTCTGCCAAGGGTTGAGGAGGACTCAAAATTAAAGTTGTGTGATTAACATCATGACCCGGACTTTACCTGGATCCAGATTCTACAACACAGTGCAATAATTGCATACTGATCCAGAATGGTCTGACTGATCAAGATGTTGCAATCTGATATTTAATTCACAAATTGAAACAAAATAATGTCTTCCTAATCTTGGTTTTACATCATGATGTCATGTCCATGAAGTAGTTTTGACATAATCCTTAAAAGTCTACGAAGTGAAATCCTGATCCAGAATCTGGATCCGGATCCAGATCACATTCAAATTTTAATGGAGTCTTCTAAGGGCTAATGCCAATGTGTGGTGATCCATTAAGTAGTTTTGACACAATCCTAAGTGAAATCTTGACCCTAATATCTATCTCGGTGCAAATTTGGTGAGAAACTATGAAGTTTTTTTTTTTTTTTTTTACATAATCCTTCAAAGCCGATATAAAGTGAAATCTTGATCTAATATCTATCTGTGGTGAAAATTTTGTGATAACTCATGCAGTGGTTTTGACGTAATCCTGCCGACAGACCGACAAATAAATAAATTGAAAATGATTTTATTACATCATTGGCAGACGTAATTATCAGTCATAAATGACATAATGCTGGACGTTACAGTGACTGGTACAATTAACCCCGGTAGCATCCTCTGCTACAATTGAAGATTTTCTTCACTGATCAAGTAGCAACTGCTTCAGCCTTTGAGATGGACTTCATACCCAAATTCCCGAAGCTACTGTGGCTTGTCACCTGCACTAATTGTAAAAAAAAAAAAAAAAAAAAAAAAAAAAATTATTAATGTCCATTACTGTATTTTAGCCTCAGTTAGGTCATGCTGTAGCCAATTTGCATGTTTTAGAGTTACATGATTGACGCATTAGAAATAATTTGGAAAACTAATTACAACAAAAGTGTTTCAGTCTTGTGGGACTAATTAAAACTGCCTGTTTCAGCAAAATTAATCACTGTGTGTAGCAGGCATGCAGGCACACAGACCACTTTGAAGTTTCACGCCTGAGGCATCAGGACAGTACAGTTCAGACAGGTGACGACTGGAGGGTTACTGGTTTCAGTCCCCCACATTCCAGAAAGATACTGGCAGCTAAAAAAGGATGAAATCACTGTCCTCAGCCTGAATAATTTCTGAGGTGTCCTTGAACAAAATACTTAACCCGCTGCTGTAGCCATGGATCCACTTTTCATTTCAGCAATCATTCTGATCATTTGTAACATGAAGTATTTTGAGTCTCATCCAAATTACAATTTGTAGAAAGCATATTCTTCTTTGTCTTCTTTTGGCTGTCCCTGTTAGGGGTCATCACAGCACATCATCTGTCTCCATCTCACCCTGTCCTCCGCATTTTCCATTGTTGAATTAACTACCTGCATGTCCTCCCTCAGCACATCCATAAACCTTCTATTTGGACTCTTTCTTCCCCTTCTGCATGGCAACTCCATGCTCAGCATCAATCTCCTGATATACCCACATCCCTTTGCTGCACATTTCCAAACCATCTCAACTTCTGCTCTCTCACTTTTTCACCAAACATCCTACCTGTGCTGTCCCTCTGATGTGTTCATTCCTAATCCTGTCCTGTCCTATTCACTGCCAAAGCAAACCGCAGCATCTTGTGTCCTTCCGGCTCCAGATCCTGTCTTCTAGTAAGTCATTCACCATAGCTGGTCTCACTACCATCTTGTAAACATTTCTTTTCAGTCTTGCAGATGCTGTTATATCACCAATCCAACCCAATCCAACCTGTATAAGCTCTGTTCTTCACCACTGCACCACACTCTCCATTGCTTTGCACATTTGCACCTAAGACCCATGAAGAAGGAGCAGGAATCAAGCAGAATCAGCTCGGGGAAAAAACTCCAAAGTTTGAGGCACAGTTGGGGGGGACAGACAGTTGGACAACTGTGTATGACTGCTGGAGGACCACGTAGAATGGGGCGGATCCAGTCTGGACTGAGTCATGCCCACCTGCACAACGACAGCCCAAACGTTGTTGGACAACAGTACGGAGACACAGACTGCTGTCAAACTGCACCAGAATCCTAAATAAAATGCTCAGACTGCCGGACGGATGCGCTTGAGTGCTGTCACTCACTCACTCACCCACTCACTCACTGATTCACTCATCCACCCTCTCCCTCGTGTGCATTGACCTCTGAGCAGGACTTTGCGCCTGCAGGATGGACATGTGGGTCTCATATTATGGACTGTCAGCACAGACTGTGCTCACTGACACAGCACGGCGACAGCAGTGTGATGAGCACACGGAGTACTGGGAGGGGCTGTGTGCCTCACTGTCCGGTTGGATTATGGCGCATGTCATAATTTGTGTATTACGAGGGTGACATCGCCTTCAGCTGCATTGTGCGTGTCGCACTGAGCCTCTGACACGCACAATGATGCTTTGACTCACAGCGACAGATGGTTCTTCCGGTTTGATTCCGCAATGTTCACGTCCACTTCACATGATGGATGCGTGCCACATACATGTTGCATATCAACATTTCCTTTATGCTACCTGAACAGGATCCACTGGATGTGTATGCACGTGGCACAAGAGGGACATACCGGCAGGATTTGGTGTGCCGATCCAATTTGGGGTTCCCCTGACCGTGATGAGATTGTTCTGAATGCTTTTATGATGCCACACGAATATGTAAATTGCAGTGAGATTGTGCTCAGGCTACACATGGACTGCTGTTTGATGGGTGTCCCACCTGGACTGCACCGTGAGTGTTTTGCATGTGTGTGAAACATTCAAGACAGCTGCACAAATGGGCCCACCCATGCCGACTGCTCTGAGACAGCAGATTGCACCTCAACACTTTTCAAATTTGGGTCGATTCTTAATTCAAGAGCCATTCGGCCTCATTCATGCTATGTGTGACAGGGGTCTAAATATTTAAACTTATCCCATTTCACCAGCTTGACTCCCTGCAGCTGCATCATTCTGCCATCCTTTCTCAATACGATGTGTGACCTCTGCAAATTGTCCCCTGCTTTGATTGAGACTCTCGGAGCTGGTCAGGGTCATGGTAACAGCCAGTTTATTTCCTCAACGTTCCTGCATTGATGAACAAAGTCATTTAACTCAGTTATCGTGTGGATAAACAGCTCATTCTCCGTCTGGAAAGATGGCACCATGTGAATGTTAGCTAACTATGCTAACCGGCAATAAAATATTTAAAATGATTTCTTGACTTCACTAAAACATGGCAAAAAATGCTGTCAAGTAAATAATATCCAACCAAGGAAAACCATCTTAGCTCTAGCATAGTTTACAAATGAGTTAACCTTAATTTATCAACGGACAATCACAGACACGTTACCGCCGTGGTAATTACTCATAATCCTTTACCTTTATTACCCAATGCAGTTACAGTGTTCCAGTTACAGCAGGTTGTGTAGTTTGCCCATTTAGCTGGATTTTATACCTGAACTATTTAACTATGTTACATATGCACATGTGTTCCATCTTGCTCCAACTTGTTTTTGTTTCTTTTGCCTCCAATGCTCACCTCAACCTCACCTCAGGTTGCTCCCTGCGCTTATCAGTGGTAGGTAGAGTGCTGAAAATCTATCTTCAAGAAAATGTACACTTACCTTCATTAAAAAAAACTAAGTCTTGCAGAAAAAAAAAAAAAAAAATTGCATTAGAGAAACCTGCTCAAGTAAAAATAAAAACTTTCAAGTTAATACACTACTCAAAATTCATCTTAGTTTGTTCAACCCAAGATCTGGGTTGTTTTCTTGTTGGTGTCATTTGAAAATAATAAGTCGGGTCTAAAACATAAACTATATATATACTCGACAAGGAGCCATTTTGAATGCCAAAAATCACTGGTCTTGGTGTTAAAGTAGACCTGCATTGAAATAAATGCAGTCAGATCTTTGGACCAAAAAATGACTTACATTTACACATGAGATCCTTCTGAATGTAGTAAAGTAAATCTGCAAGCCCAGATCTGTCATTGCCCTCCGCAAAACTATCCCTCTCATCATGGACGCTGCGGAGACGTCACGGAGAAGACCCTCTCCCAGCATGCATTGCGCACCAACTGTAATTTGTGGATTTACGTCAGTTTGCATCTGCACCTTTTTCTTGTCTTATACGGAAGGATCTACTTTTTTTAAAACTTCATATTGTCTTGCGGCACGTTTGGTGAGTACACATTTCTTTTATTTGTGCTTAAAAATTATTTTGGGGGACTTTTTCATATGCCGTTTGATTGTGGTGTCGCAATGAAAATCTGCTGTCTTTCGCCTCCGGTACCATCGCGGAATATGGAGGCGAGACCCGCAAAGAACCCCAGTCATTAAAAATATATAAACCTCTCTCAGCGTCGACGGAGCTCTGGGGCTCCGATTGCCGAGACGTGCGGTGCTGTGGATTTTTCCGCAAGAAGTCTGTCCTTGCAGCAACAGGTGTACTGGCCGCTTCGCATTAAAACAGCGAGCGTAATCTCAGGACTTGTGCCAAGTGTGCTGCAGCTCCATTCAGTAGACAGAGAGGTGATACCGGTGTTGTGCGCTGAATCTGGCACAACACCGGCTGCAAAGCAGACACGGCGGTGTGAGTGGCCCGCGTCGGCGGTTAACGAGCTCGTTACCGAGCCCGCAGACTTAATAAGC
This sequence comes from Thalassophryne amazonica, assembly GCF_902500255.1. Classification (NCBI taxonomy): domain Eukaryota; kingdom Metazoa; phylum Chordata; class Actinopteri; order Batrachoidiformes; family Batrachoididae; genus Thalassophryne; species Thalassophryne amazonica. The sequence continues at coordinate 78,327,705 of NC_047104.1, forward strand.
GCAGCGGAGGCAGAGAGCGGGAGAGGAAGAACGGCGCCCGCTGTCGATGTCGTTGCTGATCTGAGCACACAGATCTGTATCTCACATTCATGTCAGGTTACTTTTGGATGTTGAAACCAGGACGTGTATAAGTAACATTACTAACAGATAAAATCAATTTCAATGCGGGATCGGACTGAAGGCGGGAGCACGTCGTCTTGTCCCTGACGTCATGGAAATGATACGGCTGTACAAACTGTTTTCACAGACGGCTAAATTTTATCTGCAAATTTGTCATTTTTAAACGAAGATTTCTCCGCTGAATTACAAATTTGGGCTTACAGATTTACTTTACTGCATTCACAAGGGTCTTATAAATACATATCAGCTATTTCTTTCTGAAATCTGACCACATTTATTTCAATGCAGGTCTACTTTAAAGAAGTGGAGCATAGTTGAGACACTGTGGGACCTGAGCAGGATGAAAGAAGCTCAAACATGCCCCCATCTTAGACTTACTGAACAAGCTAAGCTAATCTTGGTTCAGGTGTTGATTGAATCATATTTTTTGCTTTAATGTAGTTATTAAAAATTCTGATTAGCTTATTTCCTCAGTAATTGTGGATTAATTGGACCTAATGTCATCAATGTAATGATAGCTGCTAAAAGTACTAATGCCATTAGCTTACATTAAATGTATTAGATGACCTGTGAGGGTAATTAGTCACACAACAAGCAATATTATTTCAGATATTAGTAATAAAATGCTTGGAAAGGACAGACACAGTCCTCTACAACAGATAGCAGCCTGTGTGTGACTGGAGCGCTAAGTTCAGCTCATAGCATCACCACACTAGCTTTCACTCAAAGTGACCACATCCCTAATTATGCATAGCTGAAAATATCTTAAACAAATTAGTTATTAAAACAAAACAAAACAACAACAACAACGACAACAACAACAAAAAAAACCACCCCCATATTGTAATTTGTTTTTGTACCAGGCTGTAAGCCTGTTTGATTTCTGCACTACATAAATTTATGCATTTTTACATGGGCTTCTATGGGAACCTGCTCCCTTTTGGAGGCAGCCTTGAGTGGCCAGTCAGGGAACTGAATCTTTTTCTTATTCCTACTTCATTTTGGACAGCCAGAGCTTATCACTTTGTCTATAGCAGAAAATACCAGTAGAAATGAAATTGATTAGTTTCAATTTCAATTTTCAATTTATTTTCATTTGTATAGCGCCAAATCACAACAGAGCTGCCTCAAAGTGCTTCACACAGGCAAGGTCTAACTAAGGTATTGTGTAGAGAATGGTGAAGTGTTCTGTGGTAGATGAATGTATGTGATATGATCTGATTGTGACTGACTGTGATATGGTCTGACTTTGTTTGCCTGTTAAAGTGATTTATTGCTGGAGAGGAGTTTTAGAATATTGTGCTATTTTACTGTTAATTTATTTGATGTGCCCAGGGACTGCGGATAGAAACTAGATAATCTGGTGCACCTCAGCTTTGTCTCATTGAGCTTAATGATGCTGTACATTGTCCCTCAAATAAACTAATTAAATAAATAAATAAAAGTCAGGCTCCAGGTGGAGGGGGCAGGGAGCTGGCACTCACCTCATCCGCCATTTCTGCTACCTATGTTCAAGTGTGTGGTCAGATACATTACTGACTGACTCTTGCTTGGGCTATTACCATTCAAGAAAGGTAAGACATTTTTGTGCATCCTCATCATGGTGCACTTGTGCACTGATTTCACTTGGTGGATCTATGTGCTGCACTAATGCTCTTTGTATGTACTTGTGTATGAATAATTAAAACAGCAATTCACATTGTGTCAAGTGTGTGTGGCCAAGCTTTGTTTCCCTGCTGATGTGCTGGTGACTTAAAACCTCAGAAAATATCACACGGCACCTGCTCTCAGCTTGTGCATGCATTTCCTTATAACTATGATTTGGGTTAAGAAGGTCTAATTTTATGTAAAGTTAGCGTGCACAATACAGTATGCTATGGCACATGTAATTAAGTAAAAAGTATATTGCTGGCTCCAATTATTCAACCCCTGACTTTCACTATAGATCAGAATGTCATCCACATACATCATGTTCCATGGAGACTCCTGTCTGATTTTATCTGCCAACCTGTCGGTCACTTTTGCAAATACAAAGGGCTTGGAGCTGATCCTTGATGCAATCCCAGCTCAATCTGAAACTTCTTTGACATTCCTACTGGACATCCCACAGTTCTCTGGACTCATATGTGAGCTCTCCTTGTGCTCAGCTCACATGTGGCATCTTGCCTCTGGGAAATATAAATGGGACATTTCCACTCCAGTCCCAAAGGAAAAAAGACTGTATCATTTATGGGACTTAGGAGAGGTAGCAAATGAAATGCAGTTTTTGTTTATTGCCCAGTTTGTCATAATTCCAGATTCAAGCTATGTGAACATTAAGTGTTTTGTTTGTCTCAGGTTGTTTGAGGCACTTCAGCAACACAGACGTTTTTATTTTTATTTGCTTGTAGTGCATGAAACTTGAAAAATCAGTCAATCAGTCAAGTTATTTACATTGTGCGACTTCCTCATTGACTTCAACAACACCTCAGAACCCTATCAGATTGCTGCTCACACCTCGGCGGTGCTCTTCAACCTGTCTTCCACTACTCATTTCTGTAACGTCATGCTGTGGTCAATCAAATTTATTCCTTGAAAGTTACTGCAGCTGTACACACCATCAGATTATTAAATAAAATCTTAGAAAGTGGGAGGAGATCTGAGGAGTGGAAGAGAGGTGTACTGGTACTGATTTACAAAAGGCCTGGGGCCTCATGTACAAAGCGTGCGTACGCACAAAACGTGGCGTATGTCCATCTCCACGCTAACGTTCAGATGTATCAAAAGTAAAATGACTGTGGAAATGTGTGGTGCGCCATGCAAAAATTCTGGCTGGCTTACACATGTTTCTACACCTATTGTTCCACTGTTGACACCTAGAGGTGATGCTGTGGTACTGTTAATAATGTGAAAACAGGAAGTCATCAGAGTGATGTGCACATCAGACACACGCACATGCTTGCAATTATATAGGTGGCTATAAAAGCACGCGCAAAGTGATTACACTAAAATTACACTAACAGTGGCTGCATTAGCGCTGTTAGAGGATGTTGCAAATGGTGCAATCCCACGTGAGCGTGTATTCAAAGAACATTTGGATTTATTTGCAAATGACAATAATTGACTCATAAGATGATTTCATGTACCAAAGCCACGGTTACTGGAGTTGTGTGCTGAACTGTGGCCAGCCTAGAGCACAATACAGTCATCTGTGCCGACAAAGGTGCTGGCCACACTGGGCTTCCTGGCAACAAAGGTATTCCAGCAGGACCTGGCCGATCAGTCAGGAGTGTACCAGTCAACCTTAAGCCGAGCCATGTCAGCTGTGTGGGATCAGTCAGACATCCTGGGATGCAGGGCAAGCATCAGTTAGAGGTCTCATCAGTGCCTTGAACAGACATAAAAAAGAGCTACAGTGAGGAAAATAAATATTTGAACACCCTGCAGTTTTACAAATTCTCCCACTTAGAAATCATGGGGTCTGAAATTTTCATCTTAGGTGCATGTCCAAATCAAATCAAATCAATTTTATTTATATAGCGCCAAATCACAACAAACAGTTGCCCCAAGGCGCTTTATATTGTAAGGCAAAGCCATACAATAATTACGGAAAAACCCCAACGGTCAAAATGACCCCCTGTGAGCAAGCACTTGGCGACAGTGGGAAGGAAAAACTCCCTTTTAACAGGAAGAAACCTCCAGCAGAACCAGGCTCAGGGAGGGGCAGTCTTCTGCTGGGACTGGTTGGGGCTGAGGGAGAGAACCAGGAAAAAGACATGCTGTGGAGGGGAGCAGAGATCAATCACTAATGATTAAATGCAGAGTGGTGCATACAGAGCAAAAAGAGAAAGAAACACTCAGGGCATCAGGGGAACCCCCCAGCAGTCTAAGTCTATAGCAGCATAACTAAGGGATAGTTCAGGGTCACCTGATCCAGCCCTAACTATAAGCTTTAGCAAAAAGGAAAGTTTTAAGCCTAATCTTAAAAGTAGAGAGGGTGTCTGTCTCTCTGATCCAAATTGGGAGCTGGTTCCACAGGAGAGGAGCCTGAAAGCTGAAGGCTCTGCCTCCCATTCTACTCTTACAAACCCTAGGAACTACAAGTAAGCCTGCAGTCTGAGAGCGAAGCGCTCTATTGGGGTGATATGGTACTATGAGGTCCCTAAGATAAGATGGGACCTGATTATTCAAAACCTTATAAGTAAGAAGAAGAATTTTAAATTCTATTCTAGAATTAACAGGAAGCCAATGAAGAGAGGCCAATATGGGTGAAATATGCTCTCTCCTTCTAGTCTCTGTCAGTACTCTAGCTGCAGCATTTTGAATTAACTGAAGGCTTTTCAGGGAACTTTTAGGACAACCTGATAATAATGAATTACAATAGTCCAGCCTAGAGGAAATAAATGCATGAATTAGTTTTTCAGCATCACTCTGAGACAAGACCTTTCTAATTTTAGAGATATTGCGCAAATGCAAAAAAGCAGTCCTACATATTTGTTTAATATGCACATTGAATGACATATCCTGATCAAAAATGACTCCAAGATTTCTCACAGTGTTACTAGAGGTCAGGGTAATGCCATCCAGAGTAAGGATCTGGTTAGACACCATGTTTCTAAGATTTGTGGGGCCAAGTACAATAACTTCAGTTTTATCTGAGTTTAAAATCAGGAAATTAGAGGTCATCCATGTCTTTATGTCTGTAAGACAATCCTGCAGTTTAGCTAATTGGTGTGTGTCCTCTGGATTCATGGATAGATAAAGCTGGGTATCATCTGCGTAACAATGAAAATTTAAGCAACGCTGTCTAATAATACTGCCTAAGGGAAGCATGTATAAAGTGAATAAAATTGGTCCTAGCACAGAACCTTGTGGAACTCCATAATTAACCTTAGTCTGTGAAGAAGATTCCCCATTTACATGAACAAATTGTAATCTATTAGATAAATATGATTCAAACCACCGCAGCGCAGTGCCTTTAATACTTATGGCATGCTCTAATCTCTGTAATAAAATTTTATGGTCAACAGTATCAAAAGCTGCACTGAGGTCTAACAGAACAGGCACAGAGATGAGTCCACTGTCTGAGGCCATAAGAAGATCATTTGTAACCTTCACTAATGCTGTTTCTGTACTATGATGAATTCTAAACCCTAACTGAAACTCTTCAAATAGACCATTCCTCTGCAGATGATCAGTTAGCTGTTTTACAACTACCCTTTCAAGAATTTTTGAGAGAAAAGGAAGGTTGGAGATTGGCCTATAATTAGCTAAGATAGCTGGGTCAAGTGATGGCTTTTTAAGTAATGGTTTAATTACTGCCACCTTAAAAGCCTGTGGTACATAGCCAACTAATAAAGATAGATTGATCATATTTAAGATCGAAGCAATAATTAATGGTAGGGCTTCCTTGAGCAGCCTGGTAGGAATGGGGTCTAATAGACATGTTGATGGTTTGGAGGAAGTAACTAATGAAAATAACTCAGACAGAACAATCGGAGAGAAAGAGTCTAACCAAATACCGGCATCACTGAAAGCAGCCAAAGAGAACGATATGTCTTTGGGATGGTTATGAGCAATTTTTTCTCTAATAGTTAAAATTTTATTAGCAAAGAAAGTCATGAAGTCATTATTAGTTAAAGTTAAAGGAATACTCGGCTCAATAGAGCTCTGACTCTTTGTCAGCCTGGCTACAGTGCTGAAAAGAAACCTGGGGTTGTTCTTATTTTCTTCAATTAGTGATGAGAAGTAAGATGTCCTAGCTTTACGGAGGGCTTTTTTATAGAGCAACAGACTCTTTTTCCAGGCTAAGTGAAGATCTTTTAAATTAGTGAGATGCCATTTCCTCTCCAACTTACGGGTTATCTGCTTTAAGCTGCGAGTTTGTGAGTTATACCACGGAGTCAGGCACTTCTGATTTAAGGCTCTCTTTTTCAGAGGAGCTACAGCATCCAAAGTTGTCCTCAATGAGGATATAAAACTATTGATGAGATAATCTATCTCACTCACAGAGTTTAGGTAGCTACTCTGCCCTGTGTTGGTATATGGCATTGGAGAACATAAAGAAGGAATCATATCCTTAAACCTAGTTACAGCGCTTTCTGAAAGACTTGTACTGTAATAAAACTTATTCCCCACTGCTGGGTAGTCCATCAGAGTAAATGTAAATGTTATTAAGAAATGATCAGACAGAAGCGGGTTTTCAGGGAATACTGTTAAGTCTTCAATTTCCATACCATAAGTCAGAACAAGATCTAAGGTATGATTAAAGTGGTGGATGGACTCATTTACATTTTGAGCAAAGCCAATCGAGTCTAAAAATAGACTAAATGCAGCGTTGAGGCTGTCATTCTCAGCATCTGTGTGGATGTTAAAATCGCCCACTATAATGATCTTATCTGAGCTAAGCACTAAGTCAGACAAAAGGTCTGAAAATTCACAGAGAAATTCACAGTAACGACTAGGTGGACGATAGATAATCAATCAATCAACTTTTTTTTTATATAGCGCCAAATCACAACAAACAGTTGCCCCAAGACGCTTTACACTGTAAGGCAAGGCCATACAATAATTATGAAAAACCCCAACGGTCAAAACGACCCCCTGTGAGCAAGCACTTGGCTACAGTGGGAAGGAAAAACTCCCTTTTAACAGGAAGAAACCTCCAGCAGAACCAGGCTCAGGGAGGGGCAGTCTTCTGCTGAGACTGGTTGGGGCTGAGGGAAAGAACCAGGAAAAAGACATGCTGTGGAAGGGGGCAGAGATCGATCACTAATGATTAAATGCGGAGTGATGCATACAGAGCAAAAAGAGAAAGAAACAGTGCATCATGGGAACCCCCCCACAGTCTACGTCTAAAGCAGCATAACCAAGGGATAGTCCAGGGTCACCTGATCCAGCCCTAACTATAAGCCTTAGCGAAAAGGAACGTTTTAAGCCTAATCTTAAAAGTAGAGAGGGTATCTGTCTCCCTGATCTGAACTGGGAGCTGGTTCCACAGGAGAGGAGCCTGAAAGCTGAAGGCTCTGCCTCCCATTCTACTCTTACAAACCCTAGGAACTACAAGTAAGCCTGCAGTCTGAGAGCGAAGCGCTCTAATGGGGTAATATGGTACTACGAGGTCCCTAAGATAAGATGGGACCTGATTATTCAAAACCTTATAAGTAAGAAGAAGAATTTTAAATTCTATTCTAGAATTAACAGGAAGCCAATGAAGAGAGGCCAACACGGGTGAGATATGCTCTCTCCTGCCAGTCCCCGTCAGTACTCTAGCTGCAGCATTTTGAATTAACTGAAGGCTTTTTAGGGAACTTTTAGGACAACCTGATAATAATGAATTACAATAGTCCAGCCTAGAGGAAATAAATGCATGAATTAGTTTTTCAGCATCACTCTGAGACAAGACCTTTCTGATTTTAGAGATATTGCGTAAATGCAAAAAGGCAGTCCTACATATTTGTTTAATATGCGCTTTGAATGACATATCCTGATCAAAAATGACTCCAAGATTTCTCACAGTATTACTAGAGGTCAGGGAAATGCCATCCAGAGTAAAGATCTGGTTAGAGACCATGCTTCTAAGATTTGTGGGGCCAAGTACAATAACTTCAGTTTTATCTGAGTTTAAAAGCAGGAAATTAGAGGTCATCCATGTCTTTATGTCTGTAAGACAATCCTGCAGTTTAGCTAATTGGTGTGTGTCCTCTGGTTTCATGGATAGATAAAGCTGGGTATCATCTGCGTAACAATGAAAATTTAAGCAATACCGTCTAATAATACTGCCTAAGGGAAGCATGTATAAAGTGAATAAAATTGGTCCTAGCACAGAACCTTGTGGAACTCCATAATTAACTTTAGTCCGTGAAGAAGATTCCCCATTTACATGAACAAACTGTAATCTGTTAGACAAATATGATTCAAACCAGCGCAGCGCAGTGCCCTTAATACCTATGACATGCTCTAATCTCTGTAATAGAATTTTATGGTCAACAGTATCAAAAGCAGCACTGAGGTCCAACAGAACAAGCACAGAGATAAGTCCACTGTCCGAAGCCATAAGAAGATCATTTGTAACCTTCACTAATGCTGTTTCTGTACTATGATGAATTCTAAAACCTGACTGAACCTCTTCAAATAGACCATTCCTCTGCAGGTGATCAGTTAGCTGCTTTACAACTACCCTCTCAAGAATCTTTGAGAGAAAAGGAAGGTTGGAGATTGGCCTATAATTAGCTAAGATAGCTGGGTCAAGTGATGGCTTTTTAAGTAATGGTTTAATTACTGCCACCTTAAAAGCCTGTGGTACATAGCCAACTAACAAAGATAAGTTGATCATATTTAAGATTGAAGCATTAAATAATGGTAGAACTTCCTTGAGCAGCCTGGCAGGAATGGGGTCTAATAAACATGTTGATGGTTTGGATGAAGTAACTAATGAAAATAACTCAGACAGAACAATCGGAGAGAAAGAGTCTAACCAAATACCGGCATCACTGAAAGCAGCCAAAGATAACGATACATCTTTGGGATGATTATGAGTAATTTTTTCTCTAATAGTCAAAATTTTGTTAGCAAAGAAAGTCATGAAGTCATTACTAGTTAAAGTTAATGGAATACTCAGCTCAATAGAGCTCTGACTCTTTGTCAGCCTGGCTACAGTGCTGAAAAGAAACCTGGGGTTGTTCTTATTTTCTTCAATTAGTGATGAGTAGAAAGATGTCCTAGCTTTACGGAGGGCTTTTTTATAGAGCAACAAACTCTTTTTCCAGGCTAAGTGAAGATCTTCTAAATTAGTGAGACGCCATTTCCTCTCCAACTTACGGGTTATCTGCTTTAAGCTACGAGTTTGTGAGTTATACCACGGAGTCAGACACTTCTGACTTAAAGCTCTCTTTTTCAGAGGAGCTACAGCATCCAAAGTTGTCTTCAATGAGGATGTAAAACTACTGACGAGATACTCTAACTCCCTTACAGAGTTTAGGTAGCTACTCTGCTCTGTGTTGGTATATGACATTAGAGAACACAAAGAAGGAATCATATCCTTAAACCTAGTTACAGCGCTTTCTGAAAGACCTCTAGTGTAATGAAACTTATTCCCCACTGCAGGGTAGTCCATCAGGGTAAATGTAAATGTTATTAAAAAATGATCAGACAGAAGGGAGTTTTCAGGGAATACTGTTAAATCTTCTATTTCCATACCATAAGTCAAAACAAGATCTAAGATATGATTAAAGTGGTGGGTGGACTCATTTACTTTTTGAGCAAAGCCAATAGAGTCTAATAATAGATTAAATGCAGTGTTGAGGCTGTCATTCTCAGCATCTGTGTGGATGTTAAAATCGCCCACTATAAGTATCTTATCTGAGCTAAGCACTAAGTCAGGCAGAAGGTCTGAAAATTCACAGAGAAACTCACAGTAACGACCAGGTGGACGATAGATAATAACAAATAAAACTGGTTTTTGGGACTTCCAATTTGGATGGAAAAGACTAAGAGACAAGCTTTCAAATGAATTAAAGCTCTGTCTAGGTTTTTGATTAATTAATAAGCTGGAATGGAAGATTGCTGCTAATCCTCCGCCCCGGCCCGTACTACGAGCATTCTGACAGTTAGTGTGACTCGGGGGTGTTGACTCATTTAAACTAACATATTCATCCTGCTTTAACCAGGTTTCTGTAAGGCAGAATAAATCAATATGTTGATCAATTATTATATCATTTACTAACAGGGACTTAGAAGAGAGAGACCTAATGTTTAATAGACCACATTTAACTGTTTTAGTCTGTGGTGCAGTTGAAGGTGCTATATTATTTTTTCTTTTTGAATTTTTATGCTTAAATAGATTTTTGCTGGTTATTGGTGGTCTGGGAGCAGGCACCGTCTCTACGGGGATGGGGTATTGGGGGGATGGCAGGGGGAGAGAAGCTGCAGAGAGGTGTGTAAGACTACAACTCTGCTTCCTGGTCCCAACCCTGGGTAGTCACGGTTTGGAGGATTTAATAAAATTGGCCAGATTTCTAGAAATGAGAGCTGCTCCATCCAAAGTGGGATGGATGCCGTCTCTCCTAACAAGACCAGGTTTTCCCCAGAAGCTTTGCCAATTATCTATGAAGCCCACCTCATTTTTTGGACACAACTCAGACAGCCAGCAATTCAAGGAGAACATGCGGCTAAACATGTCACTCCCGGTCCGATTGGGGAGGGGCCCAGAGAAAACTACAGAGTCCGACATTGTTTTTGCAAAGTTACACACCGATTCAATGTTAATTTTAGTGACCTCCGATTGGCGTAACCGGGTGTCATTACTGCCGACGTGAATTACAATCTTACCAAATTTATGCTTAGCCTTAGCCAGCAGTTTCAAATTTCCTTCGATGTCGCCTGCTCTGGCCCCCGGAAGACATTTGACTATGGTTGCTGGTGTCGCTAACTTCACATTTTTCAAAACAGAGTCGCCAATAACCAGAGTTTGTTCCTCGGCAGGTGTGTAGCCGAGTGGGGAAAAATGGTTAGAAATGTGAACGGGTTGGTGGTGTACACGGGGCTTCTGTTTAGAACTATGTTTCCTCCTCACAGTCACCCAGTCGGCCTGCTTTCTTGGCTGCTCGGGATCTGCTGGAGGGGAACTAACGGCGGCTAAGCTACCTTGGTCCACACTGACTACAGGGGCCTGGCTAGCTGTAGGATTTTCCAAGGTGCGGAGCCGAGTCTCCAATTTGCCCAGCCTGGCCTCCAAAGCAACGAATAAGCTACACTTATTACAAGTACCATTACTGCTAAAGGAGGCCAAGGAATAACTAAACATTTCACACCCAGAGCAGAAAAGTGCGGGAGAGACAGGAGAAGCCGCCATGCTAAACCGGCTAAGAGCTAGTAGCTACGCTAAGCTAGCGGATTCCTAAAAACACATAAAGTGAATAATGTGTAAATAATTTAGAGGTGATTCAACAGAGGGAGTGCTTTAGTTAAGGCACGTGAAGATTACACTGTGAAACAAATCATTATCTAGTTAACTAGATCAATCTAACTGCGCAGATTAAACAGCTAACAGATACAGCAAAACACCGCTGTGCTCCGGAACAGGAAGTGATACAATACTGCAGTGAGAGCCAACCACCAGTTGACGCCAACAGTCAGCTATCATGTGTCCAGCATGTCCACAGTAGAAACAGAGGCCGTCCACTCGGTGGCACTGTCGCTCGGCTGGGGTCAGGTGCATGCACCCGAGCTGCATCGGTTCCTCTGTGCTCTGTTGAGATGGCTCTGGCCGGACATGAGTGGAGGAGGTGGAGTGGCCAGGAGGCATGTTGGATTGGTAATCTGGATGTTGATTTCCATGGTGAGGACAGTCTTGTAGGTGCCGGTCCGTGCAGATGGCGAGTGCGATCAGATCATCCAATTCTTCAGGCAAATCTATGGCCATGAGCTGACCTTGTATTTCTGCTGACAGTCCCTGGAAAAACACGTCGAAGAGTGCTGCCGGGTTCCATTCACTCTTTGCTGCCAGGATACGGAAATCGACTGCGTAATCTGCGACCTGGTGGCTGCCTTGCTTCAGCTTCATAAGGGTGCGAGCTGCTTCACATCCCGGGGCAGTGTGTTGGAATACTTGTTCGAGAGCTTTTGTGAACGCCGGGAGTAAAGCACAGCCGGGTGATTGTTGTCCCCACTCAGCCATAGCGCAGGCTGCTGCTCGACTGGACAGGTGAGTGATAATGTATGCTATTTTTGATCTGTCAGATGGGAACCTGGATGCCATAAGTCAAAGTGTAATTCGCACTGGGTGATGAAGGGTCTAACATCTCCAGAGTCGCCTGAAAAGCATTCAGGGTTTGACAACTGTTTGCAGATTACAGGTGCTGGTGCGGAAGCCAGCAAGGCAGTTGGCAGCCCCAGTGGTATGCTTGGATGGCCGGTAGCTGCGTCCAACGTAGCCTGAAGATCGAGCCTGGACAGCAGTTGACTCATCTGATCACTGACTGATGCCATAAAGGTCTTTTGGCAGGTGACAAGTTCGCTGAAACCAGAGCTTAGCGTATCAAGCTTTTCTTCTTGCTTTGTGAGCTGCTGGCTGTGGTGGCATACCACCAGGTAAAACGGGTCTGAGCCTGCTGTCTCCATTGTTGGCCAGTTTGTTATGACAGGTGGGTTTGGTTGGAGACAAATGCAAGGCTCACAGTCACGGCTCTGTTTGCAAAATGGCTTTAATGAGAAGGCAAACAATGGTCGGTACACAGTGAGGCAGTCCAAAAAGCACAGCAAAAGTACAAGGATCATCAGGCTAGACGTGGTCGGCAAGAGGTCAAGAACACACCGAAGCAGGCAAAACTGGAAAACACGAGAACGAGAGCTGGAATGATGGCACAAGGTGCAACAAACTGGCAAACATCCAACACCACCTGTGAACTAATAAAGCCCCAGGTGACAATCAGCAGATTAACGACAGGTGTGCATAGTAACACCCAGAAGTGGGGAGTGGCCAGAGAGAGAGAGAGAGAGAGAGAGAGAGAGAGAGAGAGAGAGAGAGAGAGAGAGAGAGAGAGAGAGAGAGAGAAACACAGACAGACCCCAGCAACAAAATCCCACAAGCACAAAAAAAAATAAATAATACAAAAGCAAGACGAGGAAAAAAAAAACCAAACAAACCAAAAACCCCACAACAGACCAGATAAACATCAGGTCCTGACACAGCCGCTGGCCAATGCAGGTACGATTTCACACATTTTGCATACGATTCCTGTTTCATGCGTACTTCGACCAAATTTGCACTATGTGTGAAGGGTATCATATCATTGTTATGCAGATGTACATCTCCTTTTCTCCATAAAAACTTTCTAGGGTATCTGTTCTTCAAAACTGTATTGATTTAATAAAAGACTGGATGGCTGCTAAGTATTTGTCACTTACTGTAATACAGCAAAAATGAAAGTCTTTGTTTCTGCCTCTGAGGAGTTTGTTCCCTCAGTGACTAAGAACCTTGGCTCTCTATCCTCTTTTGTTCACTTAGCAGTCAGAAATGTGGGTGTTACATTTTACCAGACTCTGAAATTTGACACACACATTGCAGAAGCAGACAGTGGGGCACCCTCAGTTATGGTCCTATCCAATGTAGCAAATCCCACTGAAAATCCCCAGTCTACTAAGCTGTTGTGTACTGCAATTCACCACAGTATTTGACTAGAACATCGGGGTACTAATTTTTTGAAGCACTTTGAGTTAGACTGTGTCAGGGGTGTTACCGGTACTTACCGGTCACTAAGTTAAAACCGGTATCTTCATCTTCTCCTCTGGCATCCTGATGTCTGATTGTGCCTCCAAGACGAACTGAGCCCTTGGTGATGTCCTGATGCTGTATGACCTCCTTGGACTGTCCATACCCGGGTGTTTGCAACCCTGATGCCCGCTTGTTTGGTCCGGTTATGCTAGCAGTGCTAGCTGCTACTATCACACGGCACTCGGTCAGTATCTACAGATCCTGCATCGCTTCCGCGTACAAGCGGATGCCTGCATGTGGTTTACAGTTCGTGTTCGTGTTGTGGACTATCCTGGCTTGTGTAGCTGTTTTCCATCACTGCTTGTCTGGATCTCGGCTACCTGCTAGCACTGCCGAAACATCCGGCACCATGCTGTCAACTGCCTCCTCGCAGCAGTCGCTCTGGGCTAACACCAACAACAGCGGAGCCCTCCCACAGCAATGAGAGCTTCCACAACGACCCAGGTACATCCATAGAGGCTCTGGACGCCGGTTTGTCCTGGCCAAACGCGGTGACCATGGTTCCATCGCGTCCCTTTGGTCTGCATCACGTCCCATCGTGCAACAGATGCGTCACAACGCACGTCGTCAGAGCGCCGAAACTACAGGTAATCATATGGCCTGGAATAAGCGCTGCAATGGAAAACCCGGAGTGGATTTCAACCGCCCTCCGGCCTCTGAGAAGACATGTCACCAAATCTCACACTACGCTGGAGCTCTTCAATGCACAATCCCTGATGAACAAATCCGGGCTCATTCACGACCACATCCTGGACAAGGGCATTGACATTTTCTGCATCACCGAGACCTGGCAACAACTTGAGGTCTACTCATCTCTAAATGAGACCTGCCAACCCGGATATAAATATATTAGTAAGGCCCGCACAACTGGCCGAGGTGGGTGCCTGGCTGTTATATACCACAGTAACATCCAACTGTCCCCCATTTCAGTGCCCAGTCATGGCTCCTTTGAGAGTCTTGTTTTTAAATTAAATAACCCATTTTCTGGAACAGTTGCCCTCATCTACCGCCCCCCTAAAACTCAGCAGACCTTTATTTCTGACATACACAGTTTTCTCAGCTCACTCTGTACATCATACTCAAACATCCTGGTTATTGGTGATTTTAACATACACATGGACTCACATATTTGTCGACTCGCCTCAGAATTCAAACATGTACTGGACTGCCTCAATCTCCAACAGCGCATAGATCGCCCAACTCACAACAAAGGACATATCCTGGACCTGGTAATTACAAACTGTCTCCCTGTTACTGACCTTGAGGTGTATGACGTCGGTGTCTCTGATCACCTGGCAGTTACCCTCAAAGTCCCTGGATCATCCACGCTCCACAAACCAAAACGGATCATAACTTTTAGAAACATAAAAAACATTGACTCCTCCTCCCTCTGCACACATCTCCAACTCCTTTCCCCACCCTCACATTTTTTCAGTTGACAGTTTAACTACTTCTTCTACAACATCAGCCTCAGCTCCATCCTGGACATTCATGCCCCACTCACAACCCAGACTGTCACCTTTACCCGCTCCGCTCCTTGGTTCACAGATGAGCTGAGGACCATGAAGAGGTCTGGCCATGTCCTGGAGCGTGCTTTTAAAACATCTGGCCTGACAGTGCACAAGTTGGCTTACCGGGAACATTGCAGGACATACTCAAAGGCACTTTCCAAGGCTAGGTCAGAACACTACTCCACTCTCATCAACAATAACCCAGGTAATTCAAAAAAACTCTTCTCCACTATAAATCACATTCTAAAACCACAAACCTCTTCATTCTACACTCATACAGAAACAAACTGCAATTTATTTCTCAATTTTTTCACCTCTAAAATAGATAATATCCATTCCTCATTTTCACCTCTAAACAGCGCCATCCTGGACTTCCCATCAACACCCATCGCAACACACTTGTCTCATTTCTCCCCTATAACGCAGCAGGAGGTTGAGAAGTTAATCCGTAGTTCTAAACCATCCACATGCCCTCTTGATCCCATCCCCTCTCCTCTGCTCAAAGCTCACCACAAATTCATCAGTCCCCTCATAACCAAAATCATAAACCTTTGCCTGCAATCTGGCGATATTCCAACTTCCCTCAAAACTGCTTTCATTAAACCCCTACTCAAAAAACCCACCCTGGACCTTGAAACATTGTCAAATTACAGACCTATTTCAAATCTTCCATTCATATCCAAAATTTTAGAAAAAGCTGTTTCCTCCCAACTCCACATTCACCTCAAATATAACTCTGCATATGAAAAATTTCAATCTGGCTTCCGACCCTCTCACAGCACTGAAACAGCTCTCATCAGAGTCACCAGCGACCTGCTCATGGCTTCTGATTCCAGTTCCACATCTCTCCTCATTCTTCTCGACCTCTGCTGCGTTTGATACTGTTGATCATCACATTCTCCTGCACCATCTCCGCCACTACATTGGTCTCTCTTGCACTGCCCTTCACTGCTTTCACTCCTACCTCACAGAATGGACTGAGTGCGTAGCCCTGGGGGAGGCAAAATCCAGCCCTCACACAGTCACTTGCGGGGTCCCCCAGGGCTCCGTTCTTGGTCCTACCCTCTTCACCATCTACATGCTTCCCCTCGGTCATGTCATCAGCAAGCATGGAATCAATTTCCATTGCTATGCTGCTGACACACAACTATATTTCAAGATCTCCCCCTCAAACCCCTGTCCGCCAACCTCACCCGTCTCAGCTCCTGCCTGGAGGAGATCAAGGCATGGATGAGTCAAAACTTCCTGCAGCTAAATGGCTCAAAAACAGAAGCCATCCAAACTGGAACCTCAAATCAATTACGCTCCTTCCCCATCACCTCTGTTTCATTCTTTGGCCACACCATTACCCTCTCTCCCTCTGTTACCAATCTGGGGGTTAAGTTTAACCCCCAGCTCTCCTTTGATGCTCATGTTACTTCCATATGCAAAACTTCATTTTTTCACCTACAAAATATTTCCAGACTGCGCCCCTCCCTTTCCATCCCTGCTGCAGAGAAGCTTGTCCATGCCTTTGTCTCCTCCAGGTTGGACTACTGTAACACATTCCTCATTGGGATCCCTGGCAGGAGCCTTCAAAAGCTCCAATATGTTCAAAACAGTGCTGCCAGGATCCTGATGAGGGTGCGGAAAGATGAGCACATCACCCCCATCCTCCACACCCTCCACTGGCTCCCTATTCACCTTCGTATAGAATACAAGATCTTTCTGCACACCCATCACTGTCTGCACGGTGCGGCCCCCACTTACCTCACCGAACTGCTCACACCACAAACATCAACCCGGACCCGGTCAGGCCAACAGCACCGTTTGCTCCCGCCCAGGACACGGCTTAAAACTATGGGCGACAGAGCCTTTGAGGCCGCAGCTCCCTGTCTGTGGAATGCTCTCCCGGACCACCTCAGGGCTCCACAGACGGTGGATGCTTTTAAGAAAGGACTTAAAACCTTCCTTTTTAGAAAAGCATATATGGAGTAAATGCTGTTTGCTTTTTTTAAAAAAAAAATTTTATACACTGTTTTAAATTGTTGAAATTGCTGTATTTTGTTGTTTTATAGTTTTATAAAACTTTGAGGTTTGGTATCAAACAAAAAGTGCATTAGAAATAAAATTTATAATTTATTATTGCTTAAATTAGTATAATTACTACAAAGTACAAACATAAATCTGATTAAATTCAAGGATTCAAAGGATTCAAAAGAATTTTATTGTCATATGCACAAAGGAACATGTTCCCTGTACAATGAAATGTGTTTACTGCATTTAACCCATCCTAATTGCCAGTTAGGAGCAGAAGTCATCTTTAGGCACCCGGGGACCAGCTCCAGATGTATATCCTGCCTTAGGTCAACAGCAGGACTGAGCAAACCATGACCGGCCTCATGACGACAGACGACACACACATAACACACAACACACATAAGCTGGCCCGGTACATGAACACATATAAAAAGCACACACAAGGTAAAACTTGGGAAAGAAAAACCTTCATCGCTGCTGCATTGAATCATGCAGCAGCAATACAGGGAAAAAAACCATCAGCACAATGAACAATGATCACACACAACAACAGGATGAGAGACGACGACCGAGATTTGTAAGAGTCCAGTTATCAGACAGAACACTCCTGAGGCCGCCTTTAGGCGCCATCAACGGCCTTGTTCGTCCATTCTGGAGGGAGGAGGGGCCCAGCCCTGAACAGTCCACTGTCCACAGTCATCGTCAGAGCTGGAGAAGCTGAGGGCGGGGGGAGACCAGGGAGTGAGGCATGAGCGTTGTTCTTCTTCCAGGAGGTTTTTATCACAGCGGCCTTGAAGTGCAGCTGTGTTTTGGGAAGCCGAATGAAAATCCAGATTAGCAGACGCCTGAAAGATTCCACAGTCTGAGACAGAGTGGCTTTCAATACATCTGAATTAGGAGAGGAGATGTGGTCATTACTGACGATCAATGCGGTTTTCCAGTGCAGCCATTCTTCCCGAGATGGTATCCAACGCGCGGTTAACACCCGCCGACTAAGCTGACACTGCCCTTCCAATCGAATCAATCATGTGAGGCATCCTGGATGGGCCAATTATTGCCGCTTCCACTTTCTTAATTTTCCGGTAAACCAGCACTATACCCGCTCCACACAGCAGGAACCCGGTCACCACTGTGCCAAATATATACACATCTTCGACGTCCTCCACAGACAGCGTGTAAAGGCACATGACCTGCCATTTCCTCCAACTGTCCATCACGTAACCCATCACATGTGTCCCGGCAGGACAGGTTGTGTCCTCTGCTCCCGAGTGTCTTGTAGAAAAAATAGTGTCAATTGCGTTCAGAGACCACTTTAACAGATCCATTTTTGCTGTTTCCAGAAGAGCAAAGCTGGCAGCCTCACAGACAACACGCCACAGAAGCAGGAAAGATAAGGAGGGAGGCAAAATGGTGAAAAATATCCACTGTTCCAATATCAAGATAAAATCCAGGAAGCCATGTGTTTGGTGTTTCCCAGGAAAATTTCTCAAATCATGGCCTAGACCTCTCAGTATCTTTTTTTTTAATAAATAAATATTAAAGTGATTTGAGCTATTCAAAAAACAACACAGAGAATGTCTTACATACCACATAAAGTACAGTATAGTGAAAAAACAAGGGGACAAAATTCATTCTCTAAAATGTGGGGGGACATGCTCCTCTTCTCCTCACACTTTCTGTGTCCATGGTTCAATATGACAGGCAAACGTTTAACAGATTTTCAACTGGAATGAATGTTGAAAGTTAAACTGTGCATCTTTGTCACACAGAGTTATGATCGGCAACTGGTCACATAATAAATGAGCTGTGAACACAAACAAGACAGTTTGTCTTGTGACATTCACGGGCTTATACGTGACTGTAAGTGAGATGACTCGCAGCTCTGCCAGTGTTCTGTTTTTTTCTGACTAATAGTAAAAGACATTTACAATTTTATCAATTTGCTTCAATGAACGAAGCTGCAATCATTCTTCTCTCCTCTCTTTATCCCAAATGAACAATAACTAAATGTTTTTTAATTAAAAGTGTTTGTGAACATGACAAGAAGCAGCACCTGATGTATGCCTGCTGTGTGCTGTGAATAAAGGCGCTGAAAATGAAAATCTAATTTTCTTCCAAAACGTCTTTGTTCACACATCTGACAACCACTCTAAAGTCCCTTTCACACCAGTGCAAATGTAGAGTTCTGTTGTGTTGCATTTAGAGTACACCCGAAATGCGTGCGTACTCTGCGTATTTCCTCCATAATCGTGTCATTGCGTTTGTAGATTTGCTTGCAGCTGCATATGTTTGCTTTTAATATGTGTCGCATGTAGCCATTGCCGCAGTTCAGCTCTTTTTCAGTTCACTCCTGCCAGCTGTGCAGAACACATCACTGCACTTGGAAAACAGCGGACTGTATCAAGAGGTTTTTACTGTTGCATTACTGCCATATATGTAGCCATAAGCTGCTAATTTCTGCCTCTGTGGATGTGTGCTCAGTTCTCAAAATGCTTCATGAAAAGCAAACAGCACTCATGTTCTCCAACGTGCAGCGGGACACACTGCTGCCTCATCACAGCTCATAACATTAGATCACAAAGTTCAGAGTCTGCTGTTATGCCTGTCATTGTGATGATCTCACCCGCTGTGTTCCCAGCTGGACGCTGTTATTTGTTCTATCGGCTGCCACATATTCTGCGCTGGATGCTGTGTATATAAAATAATTATTTTGTGTCGGATTAATCATTTTCTCTGCAAATTGGCCATTGAAAATGGCTGCAATCACTTCCTGAATCACAGAGGACTGCTCCAGCTTCAGCTGTTTACGCACGCATCCGCCTAACAAGCTGCAGAAAGCATTTTGAGCCTTCTTAAAAGGTAATTATTTGTCATGTTTACATTGTCATGGCTTGCGAAAAACAGTTGTGTGTTCTTTCCGTTCTTTCCTTCTTGTGTGCAGCTGTTAAAGTATGTTTATGAGAGATTTAATTTGTTATATCATTCAGACGAGCTGCGCTCTGCTGCAATCCGCTAATGTCACTACTCGTTCTGTTCACTTCTTTACTCCACTTGACAAGTTGCACGTAGTGTTGGAGATTAGATCGCACCATGTAGCACGACATTTATGCGTGAAAGATTTTTTGAACATTTCAAAATTCTCTGTGCGCAATAGCACGCACCAGTGCTCCTCTCGCATCCTGTCTGCACCCGTTAAAGACTAGTTTATTCTCGAGCACAACACAGGTCATGCTAGTGGATGAGTCAAAGACATGCTTGTGTCAGGGGGCCTTTAACCTGGATGTGGAAATGTGCTCCCGCTGGCTGTTGAAGGACTTCATTAACGTGTCACAATCCTGACAGACTGGAGGAGGTGTTCAACAAACCAAAGTGAAGCAAAGCAGGGCTGCTTCTGGCGGCCGCACGCGCGACCTATCCTGAGACATGAACAATGGATGCTGGACATGTCCTCCTGCTGGCAATCATTTGTGAGGAGTTAACCTGGACATGGACATGTCATCCATGAGCAGGAATTAATGGACTCTTTTAATGTGCCATAATACCCATCCATCAGACGCCCCCATTACGGTAATATGAAACGATTTATTCTGAAATGTCGGTCTTCTCTCATCCGGGAGCATATAGTTTCAGCTGCCACATCAATGAATGGAACCACACTGCCATCTAGTGGATATCCAGTGTGCGTGAGTGTGTATTTGTAAATCAGTCGGCATTTGTTTGTGGATCTGTGTTCGTGAAAAGAATGTCTCAAAATGACATCGCAGAGGAAAGCGATGAATGCGTGTAATTGGTGATCCACAAATGCTGAAACTAAATTCACAAATACAATTTCCAGTTTTACAAATGTAATTTTTTTTTTTTTTTACAAATTAAGTTTTAAATTTGGCAAATACAACATTATTTGCAAAGACCAATTTACATGTTACAAATATGAAATTTGCATTTGTGGATATCTGAACACATTTGCAAATCAATGATTATTTGTAGATCACCCTGTGTGCATTTACAAATATTGAGACAATTTTAACTCCATATGGCAACATTTCTTGTATGTTCGTTTTGTGAATTGTTTTGTAATTTGTGTCTGTGGCATGGCCCAAGCAGAGCGTCACCCCTTTGAGTCTGGTCTGCTTGAGGTTTCTTCCTCAGATGGAGTTTTTCCTTACCACTGTTGCTGTGGGTGTTGGTAAGTTTAGACCTTACTTGTGTGAAGCACCTTGAGGCAACCTTGTTATGATTTGGCGCTATATAAATGAAAATAAATTGAAATTGAAATTGAGTGGACAGTGGACAGCCTCTGAACATAGAAGCTTTGCTCGCTTCTTCTTCCATGGTTATGAAGCTTCACTGCCAGTAAAGTCCAGCAGGATTAATAAAATCTATCAATCCAGGTATGTACTGATAAAAGGATTTGTCGTCTTGGTGTGTAGAATTGCAGAGGCTTCTTGTACAGTAGCACAGTGCTGTGTAGATTTACAAACAGTTGTGGTGTATTGTGTAGACTTGCTTAAAAACTGCGTACTTTCTGTGTCCAGTGCTCTATGCAGAAAAAATTAAAGATGTTTAACTTCCTCCATCCAATGCGCGTACTGCTGAGATTACTGCTGCGTAAGGCAGGGGTGGGCAATCATGTGCCATGAAGGGCCGAAGCACTGCAGGTTTTCCTTGCTACCAATCACCTCAGCAGGTGATTTAATTAATGTTCAGGTGTTTCAGCAGGTGATTTCATTGACAACCAGGTGTTTATGTTCAAGGGAGAAGCTCATCAGCAACCCACCTGCTGAGGTGATTGGTTGCAAGGAAAACATGCAGTGTCTAATTCGTAAGGGAATAAAAACTCAAAAAGTGGGCATAGAGCTGCTCCACTCAGCGTACATGGTACGCCACAATATGCAGCTCTACGTTTGTGCCGGTGTGA
This sequence comes from Thalassophryne amazonica, assembly GCF_902500255.1. Classification (NCBI taxonomy): domain Eukaryota; kingdom Metazoa; phylum Chordata; class Actinopteri; order Batrachoidiformes; family Batrachoididae; genus Thalassophryne; species Thalassophryne amazonica. The sequence continues at coordinate 78,349,525 of NC_047104.1, forward strand.
AAGGGGCTTAAGATCACTACCCTGTTCAATGATTCCAACACTTATGAGACACTGAAGAGGGACTCCCACCAATAACTACAAGAAGAAAACTATAGACCCCTTGAAGTCACATGACCTGGCCACTTCCCGGCTACTCGCCATTGCCATGTTGCCGGTCATGCACAGTGCTTCCAGGATTATTTACACTGGAAACAAGGTATGTACTGCAAAGTGTGGGACAAGCTTAGAGATAACTCATCATGTCTGAACCTGATAGTGGAGTAAGTGAACATACCAGGTATCTTTCTGCTGCTGAAGTATAGTGGTACAAGGACAAAATTGCTGTTTTGGGCATTTGCACACAGCACCGGGCATGTTGTTTTCTTTGGTGACTGTACCTGGAGCGACGTTGTCACCGCACGTGAAAGTACACTGAGGACTTAATAAGTTATTTGAGAATAGCAGACTTACATATTTATAATATTATGTAGGGATAATGTTCGTCATTGAATTGATTGAGTTTTGTGTACGCTGCTGTGTGATTGTGGAGCAAAACCTAGCCAAGTCTCTCTTTTTTCATGGTCCCACAGTGGCTTCCTTAATGACGTGTAATGTTTTAGTGACACGTTATTTTTTGTTTAATATTTGTAACCCTACCCATGGTGTCATGGCAGAAAAAATGGTGAAAAACAGAGGAAAGAAGAGTTCAGGTGGCTTGTTTACACAGTCAAGTGTATTGTGACTGGCTACACTTGACCTGCAGCTGCAAGTGGCACTGCCCTGCACGTGAACTGTGATGTCACATTCAAAGCCTCTATACAGGGGTGGATCTAGCTTCATGTCAAGAGCAGTGAGGGGTAGGGGTGCAACTAGAATAGGTGTTCTAGCAAATATGGCCAAAAGACATCACGACAGAACAAAAGTTAGCCTCACTATCCACTTTTAACAGAAAATTGGACTGCCCAGACAATCTTAAGGTTGAAATGTATGACATTGGACTGGTTCTGTGTTATCAACCAGCACCAGAAATGTTCCTAACCTAACTTCTGGCAAAGTGACCAGCCTTCCAAACATTTCCTGGCTGAATTTATGATGCCTCAGGTGAACTCCTCCACCAAGTCAAAACCAATTCAAACAGAATTTATTAGACAGTTTAATGAAACCTTTCCAGTTCAGAGAACGTCCGGACACCAACAGGATGCTTTCTACAGATAACCTCTCAATAAATCTAGAATCTCAACCAGTTAGATGTCCAAAGATCAAAGGTCATAAAAACACTCAACATAGGGATGGAGCAACAGTGCCATCCTTGAGGAAGCACACAGACCCCTTGTTATGGCGCATATTGTCACAGGGCATATATTGTCACGTCCTACGTTCAAAGGCTCATAATGTCACCAGCACATATCGTCTCAAGGGATAATATACGAGGTCTGTTAGAAAAGTATCCGACCTTTTTTTTTTTTTTTTTTTTGCAAAAACCTGATGGATTTGAATCAAGCGTGCTTGCATGAGCCAACCTTGAACCTTCGTGCGCATATGTGAATTTTTTTCACTCCTGTCGATTGCATCAGTTGCTGGCAAGCAGCATTTGTGTGAGGTCGTGTGTAGTGCTCTCGGCGGATTTTCATTGCAAGGAAAATGATGTAAGGACTGGAGCAGCACTACTGAATCAAATTTTGGCAAAAACTGGGCGACAGCCAGGTGGAAACCATTTGGAAGATTCAGACGGCTTTCGGTGGCTTTTCAGTCGTGTGACTATCTGAGAATTTGTGGAAGAGGTGGGCATCATTTTTCGGAGTCCAGCATGTCCTGTGAGACATCCTGTGAGACACACAAAGTTGCTTTTGCTTCGCCATCAGCAGCTTTGGCTTCACCTCCACTCTTTTCATGGCCAAATCTTCTGTCACAGTGGAATGTGCTGAAAAAGTAGTGATGTCCACCTCTTCCACAATTTCTCAGATAGTCACACGACAGTCCCGCATCACCACAGTGTTCACTTTGGAAATGACCTGGTCATTTCAGCATGTTGATGGCCGACCGGAGTGTGGCTTGCTCTCCACCATTGTGCAGATGTCTTTAAACCGGTTGTACCACTTCGTAATCTGTGTGATGCCCATAGCATCTTCACCGAAAGCCGTCTGAATCTTCCGAATGGTTTCCACCTGGCTGTCACCCAGTTTCTGGCAAAATTTGATGCAGTAGCGCTGCTCCAGTCGTTCCGTCATTTTTATTGCAATGAAAAACCACCGAGAGCACTACACACAACCTCACACAAATGCTGCTTGCCAGCAAATGACGCAATCGACAGGTGTGAAAAAATTCACGCATGCACACGAAGGTTCAAGGTTGGCTCATGCAAGCACGCTTGATTCAAATGACGCTTCATTTTGCAAAAAAAAAAAAAGGTTGGATACTTTTCTAACAGATCTGTTGTCAGAGCAAGAGCATGGTTGTCAGAGCAAGAGGTAAAACGCAATGTTTATCTATGAATTGTTTTTTCTCTCTCACACACACTCACTTTCTCTCATTACATCCGCCAAGGACGTAATAAAATCATCTGCATTTATTCATTTGTCTGTCTGTCTGTCTGTTAGCAGGATTACATCAAAATGACTGCATGGATTTTTACAAAATTTGCACCACAGATTATTAGGCCAAGGAAGACTCCAGTAAATTTTGGAGGTGATGCGGATCTGGATTGGCAGATGTCATATATTGTCAATATTATTATCAAATATTAATGTCTTTGTCTTTACTTTGATGCCTTTACTTTGATGAACTGCCTTTCATCTTGTTTTGATTCTGTTCACTGTTTTTCATACATATATGCATGTGTAAGAGTTCATGCATTTATTATTATTATTATTATTATTATTATTATTATTATTATTCTAAATAATCACTCATTGTTAAAACAGTAATACAAACTGAACTGTTGAAGTAACATTTGTTCTTTTGCTTAATGAATGCTCAGACTGTTTTGCTAAAGCTATGTTTTTGTCCAGCACAGATTAATATTTCGGCCTTGAGCAGAGAATAACACAGCCTATACACTAGTTCGAGGCTGGCGCTGTAATGTTTCAATTTGAAGAACAATTACTATCTGTCTGAGCAAGACTGCAGTGCGCCTTCCAGGTGTGAAGTGATACAAAATGAATTGACTGAAGAAACACAGCTGTGCCTTGTATATTGTTTTGTAATATGTCTGTGTGCTAATAAATTCAGGAGAAAAGTGGGCGGGCCCTTCAGAGCTGACTGACGGACAGTGATGAGGGGTCATGCTGCTCTCCCTGATCAGGAAATGAAATTCAGTCTCCAGCGTGATCATTCTCTGTGTTTAGTTAACTGAGTTGCTTTTTACAGATTTCAACTCTGACATCTTGGTCCTTCGAGCCGGATGCCAATAGACCAGTTGGTCGGCTTGTGATGGAGAACCCCATTGGAAGACTGTGGCCACGGCCGGGACTAGTTCCTGCAGACCCTTTTCTGGGGGGACGGGTCTCCTCCCTAATGGGTCGACGCTTACCGGGGTGAAGGCATACGGACTTCAGCGGTGGTGACAGAGTGTGATCACGGGTAAGACTGCTTTTCTTTATGTGAACGTGTGGCCGGGACCACCGTGAGGAAAAACCCCGTAATGTCTTTTTTGGTTTGTCTCTTGGCTTAAACACTGTAAGGTGTGAGGCTAAGGCCTGGCTGTAAAGCGTTAAATTTTACTCTCTGGGAGAGAAAGAGAAAAGTCAGGTGGCGCAGCAGTTAAAGACCATCTGTTACGGAGCCACGTGCGCGCACTGCATTTCCCGCTGTGTCAGACACCTGATGTGGCTGTTGGCTCCAGATTGAGCCGGCAGCGGTTACAATTGGCAATTAAAAGAACCCAGCAACAGCACACATTTAAACAGTTGCTTTTTGCTGTGAAGTTCTATTAAGCATGCACAATATTATATTGTTGTGTACATGCAGATGAGGATGATTTGGGCTGCTGTCAGTGGAACAATCACACAGGAATTGACGCTGCACCAACAGTTCTTGCACTGATCCACAGATTTACATGTGAATCCAACCAGCTTTTACACATGAGAGTGGATCTAATTTGTGCCTTGTTTCATTAAAAGTTATTGAATTATTGAAAATCTGCTCTGTGTGCCTGGCTCTCTCTCTGTCTCACTCCCTCTCCTTCTTTGATTGATTGATTGATTTGGCAAAATACATGATATGAAATAACAATGACAATATACATACATATACTTCTGATGATGGCACAAAAAAGCACAGACTTTTTTCCATCATGGTCCCCATGACAACACAGGAAAAACAAACAACAAAGATTAAAAAACAAAACAAAAATACTTAAAATTGGCTACAAAGCTATCTATATTCACAAATTAATAAAATACAAAATGATTATGACTCTCTCTCTCCCTCACACACAACTGTTGCGGGACATTGGGGACAACATGTACCAATGTTCACAGCACACATTGCCACTGGTGCAGTGGATTGTATGTAGTAACACACCTGGCACATATTGTCCCTGGGACCAATATTTGCTGTAAAACCTGGACATGTATTGTCGCTGGCGACAGTATGTGCCATAATGTGGCCATGAACGCTGTCATATATCATCGTGGTGTCAATATGTGCCCTGCAACAATATGTGCTGTACCACCACTCACTGCACAAAAAGCTTCTTTGAACAAAGAGAGAAATTACATCTTTTCCTGTTATTATAGTTAACCAAAGACAAAATTTATATTCTAATATTACACATTTCTTTTTGATGACATTATGATTCTACCTTTTAAATAATTTCTTTGTGCATGTTTAAATGTTATTTGTTGATTATAATGAATGAATAACATTTTGTTTACTGTTTGAGAACTGATATAGGGTAATTTTGGGGTGCTGAATCTGAATCTCAGATCAGATTTCCTCTATCACATCATGTTATTTTGCAATCTGCATATTCTTTATTTGTCATGCTCGGCCCTGATCGGGGTTATTGTTTAATTTTTCCTCTTTCTTTGATCCACCTTCTGCCGCAGTTCTGTTTTATTAGTTATTTATCATGTGTCTCTCTTCTATTTTGCTTTGTCACTTTATTTCTTTGTTACTTTTCATTCTTTAGCCATTGTCCAGTTCCATTCTAGTTCTGCCAGATTGTGTTTTCATTGTTTATCATTTAGTTGTCATCTGCTAATTTTTGCTGTTCTCATTTCTGTTTTCTGTTGTTCTTTAATATTGGATTTTGCTTTCGGTTTATTATGTAGTCTTTGCTTGTTGATTTTGTCATCCAGTTGTCTTTATTGTATTCTTCAGTCATTTGTCAGTTCCAGTTTAGTTTTGTCTTTGTGTTTACGTTCTTATTTTTCCCTGATCAGTTCTCATGTTCTTGCCCGGTTCAGTGTTATATTTTATTCTGTCTTCTGTTTAGCCTGGTTCACAGTTCCCTGTTTCACTCCACACCCTGAACCTGCCATTATCTCTTCATCCGTCTCGCATCTCAGTCTGCTTTGTGTTTTCATTTACTCCCGCTCTTGCACCAGCTCAAGTGTCTTTGTCTATTACATCGCTCCACTTTGCACGCTTCCTTCCTTACTATCTTGCCCCATTCATATTCTTTGTCAACCAGCCACGCCCCCTTCTAGATCCTTCTCCTCATGTGCACCTTGTTAACACCTGCTTATTTAATCTCCTCCCAGCCACCACACCTTTGCCAGTTTGTTGTTGCTTCTAGCACACATTCCAGCCTTTTGTATTCAGTCCTGATTTGTCTTGCTTCTCAACTGCACCTTTTGCCTCAGCCTCAACAGTTTATTTACTCCAGTGATTGAGCACAATAACAAAGTGACGATCAGGATGATCGGAGGAGTCTTGGTGAATCCAAACCAGGAAATTTTATGCTTAAAGTTGAATATGAATGAAGGAATCTTCTTCATACAGGTGTGAACAAACTAAAGTAGTTTTCTTCAAGACTGGACAGCTCCAAACACAGAATTAAACTAAGGAGTATTATTTCTTCATAGGAGAGTTCAACTCAGACAGAGTGTCTTTCTTCACAGACAGAATTCAAACTTAGGTGACTGTCAACACAGACATAGTTCAAATTTAGGATCATCTTCTTCATAAAAAAGGTGAGTACAAAATGAGAAGTCTTTCTCCTTGGAGGTAGCAATGAACTGAGGAATCCTCTTTATCAAAAGGTGACAACAAACTGAAGAAACTACTTCATAAAAGAAGAGTAAAAACTATGTTCAACTAAGGAATGTCTTTTTCTTCTTTGATGTGGAATTCCAACTCAAAGACAAGATTAAACCAAAACAGTCTTTTCTTCTTACCAAAAAGGTTCAAACCCAGAGACAGGAGTTTACTCCTAATAGTCTTTCCTTCTTAGTAAATGAGTTCAACTCCAAAGAGAAAAACACCAAATCATTACTCACTACCAAAGTGGCAACAGGAAACACCAGGGAAATGAAGCTGTCAATCTACCATATACAAACATTCATGCAGACATTCAAGCAATGGACCTGCAACTAAAGGCAAGCAGGAGTCACAATAGATAGCCAGCTGCATCTGTTGCAGGTGCAGACCCAAACAGGTGAAATCAGCTGGAGGCTTAGGACATGTAAAGGATCTCAGAAAACACCAGAGGGCTCCAAACATTCACATACTACATGAAACTGAAGATAACAAAAGAGAACACCAGGTGGCAGCAGATCAAGATATTGCTAGAAACTGAGAAAGATGACTGCACAGCAGAGACTAATGAAAAACCAGAGAAGAGGCAAAATGCAAAGATATGATAGCAAATAATAAGCTGGGAACAGATGTGCGAAACAGAGACTAACAATGAGGAGACAGGCCACTGAACCAGCTAAAGCCTCCATACAGACAGAATCACAACAGGACCCCTCCCCACCAAATGGCTGGCCCCCAACAGCCACAAACAACCCCCCTCTCCCCAGGAAACAATGGAATAAACCAGAAATACCTCGGGACATGAGACAAACACTGTTGCCCCGAACAACAGAGAAAAACAAACACTGGGCTAGAGGCGGGGGCTACAGACCCAGGAAGAAAACGTGCCAAACAGAGGAGACCCACCCAGAGTACCATGGGACAACAACCCATGATTACCACTGGGAAAGAACGGTCCTCCAAATAGGGGTGACCCAGACTGAAAACTAGAAGACTGAGGATCAGAAATATGCCCAGGCAGAAAACGCCAACCTAACAGGGCCCTGGCTGGAAGGGCCTGCCAAACAGAGGAGTACCGGTCTGGAAACTGGGTGATGGACAACCGGGACTGGCCAGAAAACCAGGAGAAAAACTGGTCTGGGAGTCCGGTGACAAAAACCCAGGACTCGTCTGAAAACCCGGAGACATAAAAAAATAGGACTGGTTTGGAACCCAGGAGACAGAGAGATGGGACTGGTCTAGAAACCAGGAGGTGAACACATAGGACTGGTCTGGAAACCAGGAGATGAACTGCTCTGGAAGCCAGTTGACAAAAACACTGGACTGGTCTGGAAGCCATGATATGAACTGGTCTGGAAACCAGGGGATGGACTAACAAGATTACGCCCAGGCAGGAAAGGCCTGCCACACGGGGGCGTATTGCACTGACAACCAATGGCGGAAGACACAGAATTATGCCATGGTCACACGGGGGCATATTGTACTGGAAATCAGTGGCAGAAGACACAGAATTATGCCAGGGCCAGAAAGTCTTGCTCAATGGGGGCAAACTGATCTGAAAACCAGGACAGGCAGATACCCTCCCACCCCTGGACTGAGAGAACCTGAAAGACAGGGGTGAACTGGCCTGAAAATCATGTGCTAAATCAACCTTGTCACGATAGCCAGGAGGTAAGCCTACATTGTCACGACAAAAATGAGATAGATTCACATTGTTAAGACAACCATCAGACAACATCATTCCACCAGTACCGAAACAACCGGTGACACTTTACACGGACTGGTGCCCAATGATGGGTGGTAGCCCAGCTGACTGGAGACCTTAGTGGAGGCAGGAGGGTGCGTATTCGACTCCCCACAATTCTCCACTGGGGTTAGAATGGGGACATCCAGCCCCTCTTACCACAGTCCTCTGGAGTGGGGACATCCAGCCCCACTTCACCGACATAGTCTGGTACAGAGGCTGCCATCGCCTGTGTTGTGTCACTGGGAGCTGAGATCTTAGACTCCTCAGGAACACTTCTGGACCCAGATGGACAGCCTTCTCAGGCCTGCAAAAAATGGCACAGACATTATCGAGTCCCTCCCTCATTTTACCGCCATCATCTTCTTGAGTGGGGACATCCAACCCCACTTCACTGATGTTGAAGTCACATCGTCGAGAGCAGAGACACTCGACCCCCCTGTAATGTCTCCTGGACTCAGTTGGACAGCCCCAGTTTCCTCAGTCCTGCAAGATGCGGCACAACCATTTTAAAGTTCCACCCCCACCCCACAGTCAGACAATGACTCAACTGAAAGGTCTGACAGCTCCTCCTGAATGCTGTCAGAGGCAGGAAGTGATGTTTCCTCGGGAACGACCTCTGAAGTTGAGGGACGCAGCTCCTCTGTGGCGTCACCAGCGGCTGGAAGAAAGACCCCCTCAGTGATGTCGGTGGGGCCCAAATCCCCTGCCTCATCTTCCATGGGGATCGCCATGTGACCTGAAAAAATACTCGGAGTTGATTAGTCTATATCCCCCATCCTGGGGTCTGGAGAGGGATCCTTGGTCTTGGATCTAGATGGCACCTGTGTTTGGTTTTGCTGTTGCTGCTGCTCGTGTACCTGTTGTGTTTTTTTCTGTTGTTAGTCTTCCTGCTGGTCTACAATGGTCTTGCTGCTCGCTAGCTGTATGGTTGTCAGGCTCTGCTAAATATCCAAGCTTCCATGGAAAATCAGGGTTCTCCATTTTCGTCTTTTGGTGACGTGCCTTTTCGGTGGTCTCTGTTTGTGCTGTTAGCTGGCAATGCTAGTGCCAGTGGTGGTGTCCAGGTGAGGCTGAGGCTGCTCTGGAAGGTTGGAGTTGCGGGAAGATGTTGTTGTTCCTTTTCAATCAACCTGCTGTCTTCAGGTGTTTCCTGACTCTCCCACAGCTGTGATGCCCCCCCCAATGCTACTGCGTGGAATCTACAAGCGCAGTGGATCATCTCTGCAAGTCCTCTGCACCTTTCCCGAGCTGTCCTCTGAGGTGAACCCGTTTCTAGCTAGTTTGGGATGCAGCTGATGAATGCATGTTCCGTTACAAATAAAACTTTTGTCTTGAACAATATATTCTGTCCAAGGACCTGGACTCTTTGTTTCTGACTGAAACGTGGCAGCAGGAAATGTACCACGCCCCTCTTATCGAACTCTGTCCCAAAAGTTACAGATTCTTCAGCTCGCCGCGTTCTTCAGGACGTGGCCGAGGACTTGCTGTGGTTATGAAGAGTATAGCTTCCTGTGTCGATGGGTGGGCACAGAGACTTTTTCATCATTTGAATCTTAGATGTTAAAAGTTGGATGAATTGATCCTTTTTATTATGTTTTAATATACCATCCATCTGGTCCATGCACATCCTTCTTGAGGGACTTTAGTGACTTTTTTCTGGCACTCTGAAGCCATTGAGACTTTTAATTGTTGATTTTAATTTCCATGTTGATGACGCGTTAGATAGATCTGATGCAAAATTTATCAGTCTGATGGAATCTTTGAATCTGATCCAGCATGTGTCTCGCCCCACATATAATAAAGGACATGTTTTAGATCTTGTCCTATGAGGACCCTATTGTAATTGTGCTGTTTATTATTATTATTATTATTATTATTATTATTACTTAGATCTTGTTTTTACTCTTGGCCTAAATATTGACTGTACTTATTCTAAGGACATTTTTATTTCTGATCGTGTGTGTTCATTTTAATGTCTCTTAATCTGGATTGTCCGTCTGCTCAACATGTGATTTGCTGTCATGTTTTTAATCATCTTTCTGTAGAAGCATTTAGTGCTGCTTTTACCCTTGATGAGATTTTAATTTCAGATTATGTAATTCTTTTAATCATCATTGCCTGTCTATTTTAGACAGAGTTGCTCCTTTTAAAACCAGACATGCCCCTCTGAGTAACTCCTCCCCTTGGATGAATGACAGTATTCACAGTTTTAAGAGAACCTGTCGAAAAGTGGAGCATTTGTGGAAATCCACAAAGCTCCAGGTCCACCTCCTTCATTTAAGAAGCTTTAATTTAATTTCATAATATGGTGAAAGACGTGAGATCTGTCTATTTTTCTAAATTAATTTTTAACAACTGTCAAAATCCAGAAGTTTTATTTAACACAATTAGAGATATTATCACACATCTTCTGCTGCTATCATTCAGTCTAATGGAGACTGTGAGAACTTTTTGTCCTTTTTTATCAATAAAATCCATGATATCAGGGCAAATGTCTCTTCCTTCTCCTCTACCATGTCTCACCAAGCCATCCGTAATGGACAGTTTCACACCAATATCACTGAAAGAGCTCATCAGTCTGGTTGAGAGAATGAAACCTTCCTCCTGTCCACTCGATATCATCCCTATTTCATTATTCAATAAGGTTATTCTCACCATTGGGCCGTGTGTTTCCTCAATAATTAACAGATCATTGATTTCTGGCTGTGTCCCATGGTAGTTTAAACAGGCTGTCTTTTAAAAAAGCCTAATGTTGACTCTTCTCTTCCTCAGAACCCTTACCAAAAAGTACTACATGCAAGTATGTTTCAAGTATACTTCCAGTTTACTTTTTATATACTTATCAGTACTTTTTTGGGGGGTAAGGGAATCTTAGACCAAGTGCAAAGTTGCATTTTAACTCCAAAATTTTAAAAAAGTGGTGGCCAAACAGCTGAACATAATATTCTTGACAAATTTCAATCTGGGTTCCATCACTTGCATTCTACTGAAACAGTTCTTCTTAGAGTTTAAAATTATATTTTAATGTACAGAGATGCAGGTGACTTTTTAGTACTTGTACTTTTGGATCTGTCTGCAGCTTTTGACATTGTTGATCATGGTGTTTTAATTGAGAGATTAAGGACATGAGTGGGCATTTCTCGGTCAGCCCTGGATTGGTTTTTAATCCTATCTCTCTAACAGGAGTTTCTTAGTTGCTGCAGCTAAATATACATCCTCTTCTGCCATTCTGTCCTGTGATGTGCCCCAGGGTTCCATTCTGGGACCTATTCTACAACCCCTGGCAAAAATTATGGAATCACCAGCCTCGGAGGATGTTCATTCAGTTGTTTAATTTTGTAGAAAAAAAGCAGATCACAGACATGACACAAAACTAAAGTCATTTCAAATGGAAAAAATTATATAATCATGAAAAATAAAAGAACGCTCCAACACATCACTAGTATTTTGTTGCACCACCTCTGGCTTGTATAACAGCTTGCAGTCTCTGAGGCATGGACTTAATGAGTGACAAACAGTACTCTTCATCAGTCTGGCTCCAACTTTCTCTGATTGCTGTTGCCAGATCAGCTTTGCAGGTTGGAGCCTTGTCATGGACCATTTTCTTCAACTTCCACCAAAGATTTTCAGTTGGATTAAGATCCAGACTATTTGCAGGCCATGACATTGACCCTATGTGTCTTTTTGCAAGGAATGTTTTCACAGTTTTTGCTGTATGGCAAGATGCATTATCATCTTGAAAAATGATTTCATCATCCCCAAACATCCTTTCAATTGATAGGATAAGAAAAGTGTCCAAAATATCAACGTAAACTTGTGCATTTATTGATAATGTAATGACAGCGATCTCCCCAGTGCCTTTACCTGACATGCAGCCCCATATCATCAATGACTGTGGAAATTTACACGTTCTCTTCAGGCAGTCATCTTTATAAATCTCATTGGAACGGCACCAAACAAAAGTTCCAGCATCATCACCTTGCCCAATGCAGATTCGAGATTCATCACTGAATATGACTTTCATCCAGTCATCCACAGTCCACGATTGCTTTTCCTTAGCCCATTGTAACCTTGTTTTTTTCTGTTTAGGTGTTAATGATGGCTTTCGTTTAGCTTTTCTGTATGTAAATCCCATTTCCTTTAGGCGGTTTCTTACAGTTCGGTCACAGACGTTGACTCCAGTTTCCTCCCATTCGTTCCTCATTTGTTTTGTTGTGCATTTTCAATTTTTGAGACATATTGCTTTAAGTTTTCTGTCTTGACGCTTTGATGTCTTCCTTGGTCTACCAGTATGTTTGCCTTTAACAACCTTCCCATGTTGTTTGTATTTGGTCCAGAGTTTAGACACAACTGACTGTGAACACCCAACATCTTTTGCAACATTGCGTGATGATTTACCCTCTTTTAAGAGTTTGATAATCCTCTCCTTTGTTTCAGTTGACATCTCTCGTGTTGGAGCCATGATTCATGTCAGTCCACTTGGTGCAACAGCGCTCCAAGGTGTGATCACTCCTTTTTAGATGCAGACTAACGAGCAGATCTGATTTGATGCAGGTGTTAGTTTTGGGGATGAAAATTTACAGGGTGATTCCATAATTTATTTCTCAGAATTGAGTGAGTCCATATTTTTTCCCTCTGCTTGGTCTAAAAAAGTAACCGTTACTGACTGCCACAATTTTTTTTCCTGATTTCGTATAGAGTTTCTTAAAGCCAGAAAGTTGCCATTTGAAATGACTTTAGTTTTGTGTCATGTCTGTGATCTGCTTTTTTCTACAAAATTAAACAACTGAATGAACATTCTCCGAGGCCGGTGATTCCATAATTTTTGCCAGGGGTTGTATTTGCATTGTATTTGCTCCCACTTGGACATATTTTGAGTTCCTTTAATGATGTCTCATATCATTGTCATGCAAATGCATACAGCTGTACATCTCCTTTTCTCCATAAAATGTTTCTGTATCTGTTCTTCAAAACACTATTAATATTATAAAAAAAAACCTGGATGGCTGCTAACTACTTGTTACTTAAGACAGCAAAAACTAAAGTCCTTGTTTGTGACCCTGAGGAGTTTGTTCCCTCAGTAATTAACCCTCTGGGGTCGGCGCCGTCGTATACGATAGCACCGTGCAAGTTTTATTAAATGATACTGTTTTTTAATGACATTAGATAGAAACTTACTTTTTTGCTGAAAAGTACACTCCTCAGACTTCGGTTCAGCCATCCTCCAAGCTTGTAGTCCTAATAGAAGCTGTGTGATGACATGCGCAATGTGAGCATCCAATCGGAATTGGTTCACCGTCACATGGTTTTCCAATATCCAATTGTAGGGCAGAGCAGTCTCACATGGTAGGCCACAAATTGTTAGGAGCAGCGATGTGTTACTCTTTGGCATGTGAATGATGTTTGAATAGCCCTCTGGCTGCTGGCTCCATGCCTAAAAGTGCAGTGTTGCGCATATGAATGGAAGTGATCAGCGTAAGAAGGCCTCATACAACCTCATGTGGTGGACCAAAGAGTGTCACTGTAAGGAATTATTCACTACTTGGCTAGTGAATATTGTTGAATAAGCTTCTCTCGCTCTCACTCGTAAAGTGCCGTTTACGCATAGGGATGAAGGGGGGGCTGTGGACAGGGCCTTAAACTGTGAAGGTAGGTTGTTTACAGTGCAGGAACACATTCCAAGAGGGACTCAACTCCATGGAATTCAAAAGTTTGTGTTTGTAAGCCTTTGTGTAATAGCAGACAGAAATTGCTTTGAGATGTGGCATAAAGACAAACAAAACGCATAGACCATTTTGTATAGTTCAAAATGTACATTTGTGTTTATTGTTAGAACCTTTATTTTGTACATTCTTTAGTACAAGACCCCAAACTACCTTTATAAATTGTCAAAATAGTTGTTTATTATAGTTTGCTGTGTGTTTTGAATAAATGTGTGTGAAAATTATTTTCTGCTTTATTTTTTCCTTTCTTATTTCTGATTGTAAACCTTTATTACACTTATAAAACACCACTATAGCATATATATTCTGAAAGTATAGGTTGTCCTGAAAAAAAGAGACATGCCACTTGATTGTGGGATGCAGGGTGGGATTTTAACAGCAATAATAAAACATTTATGCCAGGTGAGTGAACTGTCCAAAAAATGCTCTCGGACCCCAAAGGATTAAAACTTTGTCTCTCTATCCTCTTTTGTTCACTCAGCAGTCAGAAATTTGGGTGTTACATTTGACCAGGCTCTCAAATTTGACGCACACATTACTCGTCTTGTGCAATCTTCCTTCTTCCATTTACAGAACATTGCCCGCCTTCGAAACATTGAGTCTCAACCTGAGCTGGAACAGATCACTCATGCTTTTATTTCTTCACATCTTGATTACTGTAATTCGCTGTTCCCTAGCCTCAGTCAGTCTTCGCTGGCCCACCTACAAATGGTCCAGAATGTGGCTGCAAGACTCCTTACAACGTCATCTACGTGGTCTCATGTAAGACCCATTCTGTCCACTTTGCATTGACTCCTAGTTCAGTTCAGACTAGAATTTAAAATACTGCTGATGACTTTTAGAGCTCTGCATGGTCAAATGTCACTTTACATCAGTGAACACTTGCACCCATATGTGACAAGCAGGTCTCTGAGGTCCTCAGACCAGAACCTGTTGGATGTACCAAGATCAAGGGTGAAGACCAAAGGAGACTGTGCATTTGAGGTTGTGGCACCGAAACTGTGTAATACACTGCCACTACACCTACATTCCGTGGACTCTGGTGGAACTTTTAAGGAGAAGCTCAAGACCTATTTGTACAGACTTGCTTTTAACTATCCATCCATCCATCCATCCATCCATCCATCCATCCATCCATCCATCCATCCATCCATCCATCCATCCATCCATTTTCTTCCGCTTTATCCAGAGTTGGGTCGCGGGGGCAGCAGCTCAAGCAAAGCCGCCCAGACCTCCCGATCCACACACACCTCCCCCAGCTCCTCCGGGGGAACCCCAAGGCATTCCCAAGCCAGCCGAGAGATGTAGTCCTTCCAGTGTGTCCTGGGTCTTCCCCGGGGCCTCCTCCCAATGGGACGTGCCTGGAACACCTCTCCAGCGAGGCGTCCAGGGGGCATCCGGAAAAGATGCCCGAGCCACCTCAACTGACTCCTTTCGACATGGAGGAGCAGCAGCTCAACTCCGAGCTCCTCCCGAGTGACCGAGCTCCCCACCCTATCTCTAAGGGAGCGCCCAGCCACCCTGCGGAGGAAACTCATCTCGGCCGCTTGTACTCGTGATCTCGTTCTTTCGGTCATGAGTCAAATCTCATAACCATAGGTGAGGATCGGAACATAGATCGATCGGTAAATCGAGAGCTTTGCCCCCCCACTCAGCTCTCTCTTCACCACGACGTTCTGATACAGCGACCGCATCACTGCAGATGCTGCACCGATCCGTCTATCAATCTCACGCTCCATCCATCCCTCACTTGTGAACAAGACCCCAAGATACTTAAACTTCTCCACTTGAGGCAAGGACACTCCACCGACCTGAAGAGGGCAAAGCACCTTTTTCCGTTCGAGAACCATGGCCTCGGATTTGGAGGTGCTGATCTTCATCCCAGATGCTTCACACTCGGCTGCAAACCGCCCCAGTGCACACTGAAGGTCCTGATTTGACGAAGCCAACAGAACCACATCGTCCGCAAACAGCAGAGATGAGATTCTGTGGTTCCCAAACCAGACCCCCTCTACACCCTGGCTGCACCTAGAAATTCTGTCCATAAAAATAATGAACAGAACCGGTGACAAAGGGCAGCCCTGGCGGAGGCCAACGTGCACTGGAAACAGGTTTGACTTACTACCGGCAATGTGAACCAAGCTCCTGCTGCGGTCGTACAGGGAACGGATAGCCCTTAGCAAAGGACTCCGGACCCCGTACTCCCGGAGCACTCCCCACAGGGTGCCCCGAGGGACATGGTCGAACGCCTTCTCCAGATCCACAAAACACATGTGGACTGGTTGGGCACACTCCCATGAACCCTCAAGCACCCGACAGAGCGTGTAGAGCTCGTCCAGTGTGCCGCGACCCGGACGAAAACCACACTGCTCCTCCTGAATCCGAGGTTTGACCATCGGTCGAATTCTCCTCTCCAGTACTCTGGAATAGACCTTACCGGGGAGGCTGAGGAGTGTGATCCCCCTATAGTTGGAACACACCCTCCGGTCCCCCTTCTTAAAAAGAGGGACCACCACCCCGGTCTGCCAGTCCAGAGGCACTGTCCCCGATCGCCATGCGATGCTGCAGAGGCGTGTCAGCCAAGACAGTCCCACAACGTTCAGAGACTTAAGGTACTCAGGACGGACTTCATCCACCCCAGGAGCCTTGCCACCGAGGAGCTTTCTAACCACCTCGGTGACTTCGGCCTGGGTAATGGATGAGTCCGCCTCTGAATCCCCAGTCTCTGCTTCCTCTTCGGAAGACGTGACGATGGGATTGAGGAGATCGTCGAAGTACTCCTTCCACCGCCCGACAACATCCCCAGTCAGGGTCAACAGCTCCCCACCCGCACCGTAAACAGTGCTGGTGGAGAGCTGCTTCCGCCTCCTGAGGCGTCGGACTGTTTGCCAGAATCTCTTAGAGGCTGACTGATAGTCCTCCTCCATAGCCTCCCCGAACTCCTCCCAGACCCGAGTTTTTGCCTCTGCGACTGCATGGGCTGCGGCATGCTTGGCCTGCCGGTACCTGTCAGCTGCCTCTGGGGTCCCACCTACCAACAAAGATAAGTAGGACTCCTTCTTCAGTTTGACGGCATCCTTTACTTCCGGTGTCCACCACCGGGTTCGGGGATTGCCGCCGCCACAGGCACCAGAGACCTTGTGACCACAGCTACGAGCGGCCACATCGACAATGGAGGTGGAGAACATGGTCCACTTGGACTCCATGTCTCCAACCTCCCCCGGGATCTGGGAGAAGCTCTCCCGGAGGTGGGAGTTGAAGACCTCGCTGACAGAGGGTTCCGCCAGTCGTTCCCAGCAGACCCTCACGATACGTTTGGGCCTGCCAGGTCTGACCGGCTTCCTCCCCTCCCAGCGGATCCAACTCACCACCAGGTGGTGATCGGTCGACAGCTCTGCCCCTCTCTTCACTTGAGTGTCTGAGACACGTGGCCGAAGGTCAGATGATACGACTAGAAAGTCGATCATCGACCTCCGGCTCAGAGTGTCCTGGTGCCACGTGCACTTATGGACACCCTTGTGCTCGAACATGGTGTTCGTGATGGACAAACTGTGACTAGCACAGACGTCCAACAACTGAACACCACTCGGGTTCAGATCGGGGAGGCCGTGCTTCCCGATCACCCCCCTCCAGGTCTCACTGTCGCACTGTCGTCGCCCATGTGGGCGTTGAAATCCCCCAGGAGAACAATGGAGTCCCCAGTCAGAGCGCTATCTAGTGCCCCTCCCAGGGATTCCAGGAAGGTCGGGTACTCTGCACTGCCGCTCGGCCCGTAGGCTGAGACAACAGTGAGAGACCTGTCCCCGACCCGAAGGCGTAGGGACGCGACCCTCTCGTTCACCGGAGTGAACTCCAACACATGGCGACTGAGCTGGGGAGCAATAAGCAATGTG
This sequence comes from Thalassophryne amazonica, assembly GCF_902500255.1. Taxonomy (NCBI): domain Eukaryota; kingdom Metazoa; phylum Chordata; class Actinopteri; order Batrachoidiformes; family Batrachoididae; genus Thalassophryne; species Thalassophryne amazonica. The sequence goes on from NC_047104.1 coordinate 78,367,068, forward strand.
ACCCCAGCTCTCTGCCTCTCCCCGTGGGCAACGCCAGAAAAATGAAGCGTCCAGCCCCTCTCCAGGAGTTGGGTACCAGAGCCCAAGCTGTGCGTGGAGGTGAGCCCGACTATCTCTAGTCGGTATCTCTCAACTTCCCGCACAAGCTCAGGCTCCTTGCCCCCTAGCGAGGTGACATTCCACGTCCCAACAGTCAGGGGCTGTGAGCATGGACCGGGCCGTCGGGCCACCTGCCCTCGACCGCCACCCAATCCTCTCTGCACCCGACCCCCATGGCCCCCTCTGCAGGTGGTGAACCCACAGTTTTATGTTATTGCTGCTTTTAGTTTCTGTATTTTTATTTCTGTGTTCTCATATTCCTGCAAAGCACTTTGTGATTAACTTTACTTACTTACTTACTAAGGATCAGACGAGAGATCAGGTGGCTCCTCCTTGCTGGCCATGGCCCGGCGAATGCTCCTCTTCTGCCTGGTTCCATCCGAGCCACAGTTGGTGTCTGGCAGGGGCGAAACCCAGAATGGATCAGCTGTGTCCACACACAGTGGCAGATCAGAATCCACCGGTGAATGAGGAGGAGTGAAGTTCGCCAATTGCAGAGGTGGTTGGAGGTGAATCAAAAAGGGTTTGAGCAGATGGCAAGGTTGTGTCGATCAAGGAGACAAAAGCGGAAGCAGTGGCTGGAGCTTGAGTGGTAGAAGAGCTCTGGAGCTGATATAATTGCTTCCGTAATGCTGAGAGGTGGGCGCTCAGAGAAGCCAAATCTGCTGACTAAATGTTAGATAGAAAGTCACTGCCACTAAAGATATGAATGGCTGTAACTGGATGCAGTCCAGAGGCGTAGGAGTGTCCTCAGGAGAGGAGGTGGCTCACTCTTCCATGGAGTCCTCCGTGATGAGCACGAGACTGGATCTTTTCTGGCTATATCAACCAGGCTGGCACAGAAGTTCTCTGCCACCTTGTTTGGGCTATCAGGCTCAGACTGTTGATGTGGTACCTCTTCTTCGTCCATGTGGCCCTACCTAAGTCCCTGATAGTGGCTGGTGCCATCCACTGGGAAGTGGGCTGAGTCATCAAGGAAGGAGATGGAGAGACAGCTGGTGGTGAAAAAAGTGGCTCCTTGGGCATGGGTGACACCCAGTGGCCCAGTCCATCCAGATACTTTCAGGCATCCATGCCCGATCTGGGGGTTTATCCTTCTTCAAAACATTTTCCACTGAAGACAGCTCTGGAAGGAGCTCCACTGCCCATGGATGGGCGCTAACCACCATCTGAGCTGTCACCAGGTAGACCTTCCTTTGCTTCTTTTTCTGGGTACTTTGGTAGGAATTAGAGTCAAAACTGTTCACAGGATGTCTAAAAAGAAATTGCTCTGGGAAGGCTGCTTCAAGATTCAAACAACTTTATTGATCCCTAAAAGAGCAATTCATGCTTGTGGGGTTATTCAGTGGCAGGTCCCTTCTGTTATGGTTAGGAGTTATGACAGTTAACTGGAACCAGGACTTAGGCAAACAAAGTGTAACCACAGGATGCAGGACAGCACAGACAGGAGGATGAGGATAAATAACAGTTTATTTACTCCAGTGATTGAGCACAATCTCAAAGTGACGATCAAGATGATCAGAGGAGTCTCCTTCTGAAAGGAGGAACCGGAGTCTTCTGCTTAAAGGTGAATATGAACCAAGAAATCTTCTTCAAACAGGTGTGAACAAACTAAGGGCCCCTTCACACATAGTACAAATGTGGACAAAATGTGCACAAAGCAGGAAACGTACACAATTCTTGTAAAATCGGAGCTGCGTCTAATGACTCATACAGCTGTCGCTACAAATCGGAGCTGCCTCTAACGCCTCATACACGTATTGCTACAAATATTTGCGCACACCAGTGGCTCAAAGACAGAGTATGTGCTGTGAGAGCCCATTTGATCCCTCTCATGGGAGGTGTCTGCCAAATTCCTGAGACATACACACATATGACACACACGAACATCCAACAGGCTCACTTAACACTTAGAAAATGGGTGGCCAGTTGCACTGTTAGTACAAAAAGAGTCAGCAGACAATCACTTTCGAGCTGGCTGCGAAATTTGTCTAAGTGCCCCCACCAGTTTGGCTTTGCAAAACAGCAACACATATGTGGGGTGCCAGAGTGTCAGCTCCCCCACACACACACATGTACCATGCAGGTGAATCGCGTGTTTGTTGTGCTCCCCCCATCGGTAATCATGTGGCGTGCCGGGGGGGGGAACACTTACATGAGCTTTGCTGATATATGGACGTACAGATGGTGTGTTGGTGTGTGCGCTGGACTGACAGGGGGTGTGTCTGCCCATAGCAGTTGCTGTTGGATCTCTGGTTCTGGATGTCACAGCAGGGAAACACTTACTCTGTTTGGATGGAGATGAACTTTCAACTGTTGAGCACATTGACTGCTCCAGGTGACAGTGGACCATCATATCATAACACGCAATGGGCGATCTGAATGTCACGTCACCCACGTGAGCTCTGTTCCACACAACGCGGTGTCTGTCCTGCAGCGCGCTGTCCACAAGACGTAGGCCAGCAGGCCGGCTGGACACACCAGACCAGTAGATGTGGACATGATAACAGCGCACTGCTCCATTCATGTCATTTCATGAATGTACATCTGTGACCATGGGTTATCTACAGAGGAACAGACGATTCATAATTGATAAGACGGATTCAATGAAATACAGTGTTTTTTTACGGTGTGCGGCTTTATTTTTTTTTAAATACATCCATCTCTTTGTTGATTTCATGCATTTTTCCACACTGTTTACAGGCCAGTGATGGTAGTGCGGTGGTAAGGTTTCAGGCTGACAATCAGTGAAGTGTAGGTTCAAATTCTGTGGGTGGCATGTATTTTTTTTCCACAGCAGCAGCACGATGTGGTTCCACAGGTACCAGCTGGTTTATATTTTTCATTTTTTCCACAGCAGCGGTGCAATGTGGTTCCACAGGTACCAGCTAGTTTTTATATTATTTTTTGTTTTTTCCACAGCAGCGGTGCGATGTGGTTCCACAGTTACCAGCTAGTTTTTATACTATTTTTTGTTTTTTCCACAGCAGCTGCGTGATGTGGTAACACCTGCTCCAGGTGTTCACACTGTGTTTGTGCATGAGCGTGCACAAAACCTATGCAGTAGGATCGTACATGCTTGCTCGTTGGTGTGATGCTTTTGTGGTTCACTAATTTGAACTGTTTTGCTGTAATTTGACCAAATTCGCACTGTGTGAAGGGGCCCTAAAGGAGTCTTCTTCAAGACTGGAGAGTTCCAAATACAGAATTAAACTAAGGAGTACTCATTCTTCAAAGAAGGAAAGTTCAACACAGAGTTCAAATTTAGGATTACCTTCTTCATAAAAAAGGTGATTACACACTGAGACATTTTTCTCCTTAGAGGTGAACAATAAAAGCAAAATGATAATTTATTAAATTAAATATTTACATAAGTCAGTCTGTGTGAAAGGAAATCAAAAATTTGAGGGGTTCTTGCAGGACCTTTGCAGTGAGGCCAATTTTCTAGCACTTTATTATACTTACAACCCCTGGCAAAAATTATGGAATCACCGGCCTCTGAGGATGTTCATTCAGTTGTTTAATTTTGTAGAAAAAAAAGCAGATCACAGACATGACACAAAACTAAAGTCATTTCAAATGGCAACTTTCTGGCTTTAAGAAACACTATAAGAAATCAGGAAAAATAATTGTGGCAGTCAGTAACGGTTACTTTTTTAGACCAAGCAGAGGGAAAAAAAATATGGAATCACTCAGTTCTAAGGAATAAATTATGGAATCACCCTGTAAATTTTCATCCCCAAAACTAACACCTGCATCAAATCAGATCTGCTCATTAGTCTGCATCTAAAAAGGAGTGATCACACCTTGGAGAGCTGTTGCACCAAGTGGACTGACATGAATCATGGCTCCAACACGAGAGATGTCAATTGAAACAAAGGAGAGGATTATCAAACTCTTAAAAGAGGGTAAATCATCACGCAATGTTGCAAAAGATGTTGGTTGTTCACAGTCAGTTGTGTCTAAACGCTGGACCAAATACAAACAACATGGGAAGGTTGTTAAAGGCAAACATACTGGTAGACCAAGGAAGACATCAAAGCGTCAAGACAGAAAACTTAAAGCAATATGTCTCAAAAATCGAAAATGCACAACAAAACAAATGAGGAACGAATGGGAAGAAACTGGAGTCAACGTCTGTGACCGAACTGTAAGAAACCGCCTAAAGGAAATGGGATTTACATACAGAAAAGCTAAACAAACGCCATCATTAACACCTAAACAGAAAAAATGTTATGTGTCGGACGCAGCTCGGAGAACCGACCAGCGTTTGAAGGACCCAGTATGAAATAAGCAGAGCACGGTACAAAGGCTAACTGAATTTAATACATAACAGTGATGTGATACAAAACAACAAAAGAGTGTGCGGTCTGGCGTGGTGGATTGCGGTGCGCTCCCAGCAGCGCTAACGGCCCGGAGCCAGAAGCCGTTCGGACCCAAGGACCCCGCCGACACCCCCCAGGTGGCCGCAACAAACCGAGTCTGTGAAAGAAGGAACCATTATGTGAGTCCACACTCTACACACAGAGAGACCACTCAACGGTGTACATAAACAGCAAACACTTCCTGGCTTAATTACTAATCAGCTTCCCAACCTGCAGGCATGGAACATCCAGTTCACAAAACTCCACTGCAGTGGAAGCCGATACATGACTAACGTACGGCTCAATATAATAAGGTGTGAGGGACACCACATTTACTGACTGTATAAATGTTAGTCACAAAATCTAACGTACCTCAGGAAGTGTGCTGACGAGCGTGAGACCTCACCCTCTCCTCTTTCACAGACCGTGCATCAAACCCTGGACGTTCTCTGCATCCACTGATGATGAGATGGCTCCCGAGACGACGATCTCACCCGTCTGGTCACAAGGTCGAGTCTCTGGCAAATACACACTGTATACTCCAGTCTTAAATGCCACCATGTTCCAATCCATATAGATGCACCTCAGCTGTGAGTCCTGACGAGCCGCAGGTGATCAGGGTGAGGTCCTGATAACCTCAGCAACACAGCCACTCAGTCCCAAATGCAAACCACCTGGAAGGAGAAACAAAGGACAAACAAAAAGGCAGCCAGGCCCCCCCAGCCATATAACAAAAAAACAAGGTTACAATGGGCTAAGGAAAAGCAATCGTGGACTGTGGATGACTGGATGAAAGTCATATTCAGTGATGAATCTCGAATCTGCATTGGGCAAGGTGATGATGCTGGAGCTTTTATTTGGTGCCGTTCCAATGAGATTTATAAAGATGACTGCCTGAAGAGAACATGTAAATTTCCACAGTCATTGATGATATGGGGCTGCATGTCAGGTAAAGGCACTGGGGAGATGGCTGTCATTACATCATCAATAAATGCACAAGTTTACGTTGATATTTTGGACACTGTTCTTATCCCATCAATTGAAAGGATGGTTGGGGATGATGAAATCATTTTTCAAGACGATAATGCATCTTGCCATAGAGCAAAAACTGTGAAAACATTCCTTGCAAAAAGACACATAGGGTCAATGTCATGGCCTGCAAATAGTCCGGATCTTAATCCAATTGAAAATCTTTGGTGGAAGTTGAAGAAAATGGTCCATGACAAGGCTCCAACCTGCAAAGCTGATCTGGCAACAGCAATTAGAGAAAGTTGGAGCCAGATTGATGAAGAGTACTGTTTGTCACTCATTAAGTCCATGCCTCAGAGACTGCAAGCTGTTATAAAAGCCAGAGGTGGTGCAACAAAATACTAGTGATGTGTTTGAGCGTTCTTTTGTTTTTCATGATTCCATAATTTTTTCCTCAGAATTGAGTGATTCCATATTTTTTTCCCTCTGCTTGGCCTAAAAAAGTAACCGTTACTGACTGCCACAATTTTTTTTCCTGATTTCTTATAGTGTTTCTTAAAGCCAGAAAGTTGCCATTTGAAATTACTTTAGTTTTGTGTCATGTCTGTGATCTGCTTTTTTTCTACAAAATTAACTGAATGAACATCCTCCGAGGCCGGTGATTCCATAATTTTTGCCAGGGGTTGTATGTTTTGCCCCACCTGGCCCTGTAATGATGTGCTTTCTCCACTAGATGGTGCCCGGCTGTTCTGTTAATGTAATATTTTTTGTTCTCCACTAGATGGTGTCCTTAGATTGAACTGCACACCAGGTGTGGATTGTGACTGATTATTCTGAGACTATTAAAACCTAGACTTTATGTTTATGCATTGCCAGATACTTGGTTTTGTCTTGCCAGCCTAGGCCAGATACTACTGAAGGCTCCCAGTCTGTTTTTCTGTGCCGTAATAACCTTTTGCCTCACCAGCCACCAAGTCTCACCAAATGCTCCAGAGGGAGATCAGAAAATTTATCCGACTGCTGCACTGTGATCTTGAATGCGTCGCCAGCTGTGCACTCAGATGCCGAAGCACCCTGTAGTTATACGAAGATAACGCTGGCCTAGTCCCTTGACTCTGCATTAGCACAAAGTGTTCTTCTCCTTGTGTTCCAGAACTATCTGGTAGTGCCCCCGTGTGGACCTAGACTCTGGTACTGGCTGCCGGTTCCACACATCTCTGTGGAGACTCGTTGGCTCCTGGCTGGAGCACTCCTGGACCTAATTGCCAGTTAAGTTCTGCTCTCTCTCTCTCTCTCTGTGGGATCCTGCTCTCACATTCCTCAAGACAGTGAATGTGCTTTCATAAAGAACTAGTCAAGAACTCTGCTAAAGAACCTCATGAATTTTGACACCAAACAATTAAGGAACGCTGACCAGGTGTGTTCTGTTCAGCTTAACTGGAGCTGCGCTTCTACCGCAGCACTTGACCCTTGACCTTGGAGAACTCTGAACTATGAATAATTGCTAAAGAGTTACAGACATTATTTTATTCATTCTGAGCCATTTGTGTTTGCTCCTATTCTGAACTGAGACTCTTTGTGGCAAGCGTTACTAAGTGCACTCCACTTACCCAGTGTGTCTTCCTTCATAGTTCCTGGTTACCGAAGCAGCATCCCACCTGACCCCTGGTCTCTTTCCTTGCATGTGCCTTCATTTCTCAAGACTGGCTCCAAATCCTGCAGCTCCCTATTTTCACCACTGGGAGGCAGGCCACTTTCCATACTGCAGGAAACCCCCAGTGCAGCATCCTTATTTATATTAATGAATATTATTTCCCTACGTACTCCTGTGTCCAGCTTCCTGCATTTGGGTCCATAGTCTGAATGGTTTGGTTCCACTTGAACCCCTAACCATAACAACGTTGTTGTATTTAAGATGTGTCAAGAGCCTTTGCAATAGGCAATTTGATGATGATTACTTTGTGGAAGTACACATTTTATTTACAATCTGTTTCATTCTATGATAGTCATGTACGGGGGCCTCATTTGAAGGATGGTGGTGTGGTACCCTTCAATATTTGATCAAACCTGTTTTTGCATCCCTGGAGTCACATGCAGTCACATGCATTTCATACAGTATACTCATATGTTGGGCCATTCCTGAATGCCCTTGTTCACATGTTGGTACCTCCTTTTTTTGTTCTCAATGTGGTGGCCTGCAGGTCTGTATACTGGGGACTGGAAAAAGGACAGAATGAAATAACATGATGACAATATCATAATTACATGTGGTGGAACAGTGGCTTTGTGGTTAGCACTGGTGCTTAACAGCAAAAAGGTTGTGAGATCATTTCCCGCCCTTTCTATGTGGAGTTTGCATGTTCTCCCCGTGTCTGTGTGGGTTTCCTCCTGGCACTCCGGTTTCCTCCCACAATCAAAACATGCTTATTTATGGTCTGCTCATTTCTCTGCCCTTGACTAAGGCAGAGTCTCCACATCTGGAGTTCTTCCCGGGCACCGGACTGTGGCTGCTGTTGGAGCAGACCTTTTACAACAGTATCACACAACTGTAAATCCAAAACATCAACATGAAATTATTTAACAATTTACCTTGGTCACACCCCACGTGTCCGTTGATGAGAGAGGGAAAGATGACCAGGACTCAGTCCAGTTCGCAGATTGACCTCGCATTTAATACAGAGAATGAGCCAAAGTAACAATAACAGAGTCTCTGGGTTCACGCTTAGTTTGCCCTAGCAATCAGGCTCTGAGCAGGAACCCCGTTTACCTCTCCCTGAACCCATATGTACTGTCTGAGTTTCTGTCTAAACATTGCGTCACTACACTAAGCTGTTGTATTCTTTCTTGATTGGTCCACTTCTCATCCTGCGCGCAGTGCAGTGCTGTTTGTTCTTGTATCCCAGCATTGATTTTTTTTTCAAGATGGCGGCGCGCATCGATGCAGCGGCTTCTCTAGCTCCCGGTGTAGTCCTTAGTAAAAATAGTAGTTTTAGCGGTGTTAGCAGATCTAGTGTTCCGAGTAAGACAACGAGCATAAAATACAGCTCCAAAGAGGCTGCTGTTCCTGGACTTCACTTCTGCGTTCAACACCATCATCCCGCAGAAACTGGTTTCCAAGCTGGCTGAACTAGGAGCCCCTCAGCATGGTGCAACTGGATCCTGGACTTCCTGACTGGGAGGCCACAGAGTGTCAGGATCAACACCACCTCATCCTCCACCATCATCCTGAACACTGGCTCACCCAGGGTTGTGTGCTGAGTCCACTGCTGTACACATTGATGACCTTCGACTGCAGAGCCCAGCACAAGAATAATCTTGTTAAGTTTGCAGACGATACAGCAGTGATCGGGCTCATTAGCCAAGGGGATGAGACAGCGTACAGGCGAGAAGTGGAGTACCTCACACGGTGGTGCGGAGACAACAACCTCATCCTCAACACCCAGAAGACCAAGGAGATAGTTGTTGACTTCCGCAAGTCAGCCCCCACCACCCCCTCCCCCCTCTACATCAACAGAGCAGCAGTGGAGATCGTCTTCTCCATCAGGTATCTTGGGAGTCCACCTCTCCAACACTCTCAACTGGCACACCAACACCACGGCTGTCATCAAGAAAGCCCACCAACATCTCTATTTTTTGAGGAAATTGGGAAGGGCTGAACTGAACACCGAGGTCCTCAGGGCCTTCTACAGCTGTGCAGTGGAGAGTGTCCTGTCCTGCTGCCTCCCTGTGTGGTATGGTGGCTGCACGGTGGCAGAGAAGAAAGCGCTGCAGCGGGTGGTGAAGTCTGCACAGAGGACCACCGGATGCAGCTTACCACCCATTGGGGACATCTACATCTACAGATGTAGAGACAAAGCCACCTGCACCCTCTGAGACTGCACCCACCCTGCGCACAGTCTGTTCATACCCTTCCCTCTGGAAGGAGGCAGCATCCGGGCAAAAACATCCAGACTGAAAAACAGCTTCTACCCGAATGCTGTCAGACTGTTGAACAGTTCAACATCCACCACCAAAACCACCTAACATTGCCCTACATGCACATTGTCACCTTCTTAATGCTCTAACGCTGCTGCTGCCGACCCTGTGCCTTGTATATCTATTCTATGGCCACAGGGGTGCGCATATTGCACACTGCAAAAGTTTATATTGCAAAAGTTCATACAATAGGTTAGGTTTAAAAAAAAATGTCCCAGTTAACTACACCAAGTCCTGGAGGAATTGCATTTCGTTCTGCCTGTAAGGGTCGAGTGACAATAAACGTGAGTCTGAGTCTGAGTTGATCATGACCTAAAACGGAAATATCATACAACCCCCACCCCTCCTGATTTAGCTGCACATGTCACTGCTACCTCAATGAGAAAAAAAATACTTGACATTGTCTCCTGATTGCCCAATAAGACAAACAAACTTGGCCTTGTCTCAGTTACATGAATCATCAGAAAAAATAGAAAAAACATTTTCACATCCCATCTCAGTACTGGTTTATCAGCACTTTTTAGCATGCAAAGGCACAGTGTTTTTTTTTTTCAGGTCACAGTAGAAAGACAAGCTAGCATAATAAAAAGAAAATGTAAATAATAAAGAATAAAATCACCATAATATTTTTACACTGCCCACTGCTCCTAGTTGTTCGAATGTGTCAAAGTGTAATTAAGATGGGTTAAATGCAGAGGACAAATTTTGTTGTGTATATATATATATATCCATCCATCCATTTTCTTCCGCTTTATCCGGAGTCGGGTCGCGGGGGCAGCAGCTCAAGCAAAGCCGCCCAGACCTCCCGATCCACACACACCTCCCCCAGCTCCTCCGGGGGAACCCCAAGGCATTCCCAAGCCAGCCGAGAGATGTAATCCTTCCAGCGTGTCCTGGGTCTTCCCCGGGGCCTCCTCCCAATGGGACGTGCCCGGAACACCTCTCCAGTGAGGCGCCCAGGGGGCATCTGGAAAAGATGCCCGAGCCACCTCAACTGACTCCTTCGACGTGGAGGAGCAGCGGCTCGACTCCGAGCTCCTCCCGAGTGACCGAGCTCCACACCCTATCTCTAAGGGAGCGCCCAGCCACTCTGCGGAGGAAACTCATCTCGGCTGCTTGTACCCGCGATCTCGTTCTTTCGTCATGAGCCAAATCTCATGACCATAGGTGAGGATCGGAACGTAGATCGATCGGTAAATCGAGAGCTTTGCCCCCCTACTCAGCTCTCTCTTCACCACGATGGTCCGATACAGCGACCGCATCACTGCAGACGCTGCACCGATCCGTCTATCGATCTCACGCTCCATCCGTCCCTCACTCGTGAATAAGACCCCGAGATACTTAAACTCCTCCACTTGAGGCAAGGACACTCCACCGACCTGAAGAGGGCAAAGCACCTTTTTCCGGTCGAGAACCATGGCCTCGGATTTGGAGGTGCTGATTTTCATGCCTGACGCCTCACACTCGGCTGCAAACCGAGCTTTCCAACCACCTCGGTGACTTCTGCCTGGGTAATGGATGAGTCCACCTCTGGGTCCCCAGTCTCTGCCTCCTCTTCGGAAGACGTGACGATGGGATTGAGGAGATCCTCGAAGTACTCATTCCACCGCCCAACAACATCCCCAGTCAGAGTCAACAGCTCCCCACCCGCACCGTAAACAGTGCCGGTGGAGAGCTGCTTCCGCCTTCTGAGGCGTCGGATGGTTTGCCAGAATCTCTTTGAGGCCGACCGATAGTCCTCTTCCATAGCCTCCCCGAACTCCTCCCAGACCCGAGTTTTTGCCTCTGCGACCGCACGGGCTGTGGCACGCTTGGCCTGCCGGTACCTGTCAGCTGCCTCTGGGGTCCCACCTACCAACAAAGATAAGTAGGACTCCTTCTTCAGCTTTACGGCATCCCTTTCTTCCGGTGCCCACCACCGGGTTCGGGGATTGCCGCCGCGACAGGCACCAGAGACCTTGCGACCACAGCTACAAGCGGCCGCATCAGCAATGGAGGTGGAGAACATGGTCCACTCGGACTCCATGTCTCCAACCTCCCCCGGGATCTGGGAGAAGCTCTCCTGGAGGTGGGAGTTGAAGACCTCCCTGACAGAGGGTTCTGCCAGTCGTTCCCAGCAGACCCTCACGATACATTTGGGCCTGCCAGGTCTGACCGGCTTCCTTCCCTCCCAGCGAATCCAACTCACCACCAGGTGGTGATCGGTCGATAGCTCTGCCCCTCTCTTTACTCGAGTGTCCGAGACACGTGGCCGAAGGTCAGATGATACGACTACAAAGTCGATCATCGACCTCCGGCTCAGGGTGTCCTGGTGCCACGTGCACTTATGGACACCCTTGTGCTCGAACATGGTGTTCGTGATGGACAAACTGTGACTAGCACAGAAGTCCAACAACTGAACACCACTCGGGTTCAGATCAGGGAGGCCGTGCTTCCCGATCACCCCCCTCCAGGTCTCACTGTCGCCGCCCACGTGGGCGTTGAAATCCCCCAGGAGAACAATGGAGTCCCCAGTCGGAGCGCTATCTAGTACCCCTCGCAGGGACTCCAGGAAGTTCGGGTACTCTGCACTGCTGCTTGGCCTGTAGGCCGAGACAATGGTGTGAGACCTGTCCCCGACCCGAAGGCGTAGGGAAGCGACCCTCTCATTCACCGGAGTGAACTCCAACACATGGCAACTGAGCTGGGGAGCAATAAGCAATGCAACCCCAGCTCTCCACCTCTCCCCGTGGGCAACGCCAGAAAAATGAAGCGTCCAGCCCCTCTCCAGGAGTTGGGTACCAGAGCCCATGCTGTGCATGGAGGTGAGCCCGACTATCTCTAGTCAGTATCTCTCAACCTCCCGCACAAGCTCAGGCTCCTTGCCCCCCAGCGAGGTGACATTCCACGTCCCAACAGCCAGGGGCTGTGAGCATGGACCGGGCCGCCGGGCCACCCGCCCTCGACCGCCACCCAATCCTCTCTGCACCCGACCCCCATGGTCCGCCCTCCGGTGGTGAACCCACAGGAGGGCGGGCCCACATTGCTCCTTCGGGCTGAGCCCAGCCGGGCCCCATGGGCTAAGGCCCAACCACCAGGCGCTCGCGCGCGAGCCCCAACCCCAGGCCTGGTTCCAGGGTGGGAACCCGGCTCCGCCATACCGGGCGACGTCTCGGTCCTTGATCTTTCACTGGTCATGGAGGTTCTGAGCTGCCCTTAGTCTGACCCATCACCTAGGACCTGTTTGCCTTGGGAGACCCTACAGGGAGCACAAAGCCTCCGACAACATAGCTCCTAGGATCATCCGGGTACGCAAACTCCCCCACCACGATAAGGTGGCAGCCAGAGGGGGAGTATATATATATATATATATATATATATATATATATATATATATATATATACAGTGTTCCCTCGCTATAACGCGGTTCACCTTTCGCGGCCTCGCAGTTTCGCGGATTTTTTTTTAGTGCAATTTTGCATGTTTTTTTTTTGCATTGTGTTCTGCGTCTTTATCAGGTGGGCCGGTCGCGGCACTGGTCGGCATCACCGCGATTGCTCTCACTGCCTCTGATGCGCTTTCTGCGGGCTCGGTAAATGCAGCAGCGGGCCACTCACACTGCCCTCCTCTCTGCTGTGCGGAGCTGGGCCAAATCTGGCAACAGGTCCAGAGACTACGCTTGCTGTTTTGATGTGGGTGTTGACTGCAGCCGCAGAGCTCCGTGGCCACCTAGAGAGGACTTGGATTCTTTGCGGGTCCCTCATCCGTACCTCCGGAGGCAGTGAGCGAAGGGAGAGTTCTGCGTGTGTCTGTTTATAATCTTCTCACCCAGAAGAAAAAAGAGAGTGTTTACACAGAAGAGAAAAGTAAGAAAATGTTAATGCCTGTTTGAGAAAAGTGTATAAAGTGTTTAGTGAGGGGTTTTACAGCCTTAAAACATCTCATTTGAATAAGCTTTATTGTCATTGTATAAAAACACAATGAAATGTCGTTCGGCAACACCCCTGTGCAGCAGCTCCCTCACAGATAAATTACAATATACAATAGACTATCACATATAAAATATATAGTCTGTTAAAAACTTAGTATAAATAAGATAATGAATATTAAATACATATTTTAAAGAATAAAACAGTGGAGGGAATATCCGGTGCAATAATAAAGACAGTGCAGTGTAATCCCCAGTGCGATACAAGTAGTCAATATTCTTCTAAAAGTTTTTCACAGCCATTGGAAAAAGCTGTCCTTCAGTCTGTTTGTGCGGGCTCGGATAACCCGGAGCCTGCCAGACGGGAGGATGGAGAAGAGGGAGTGTCCCGGATGGTAGGGATCATTCGTGATCTTTGTGGCCCGTCCGAGAAGGCGTTTTGAGTAAATCTCAGCCAGGGATGGGAGCGGGCAACCGATGATCCGCTGAGCTGTTTTAATCACTCGCTGAAGCTGTTTCTTCTCAGATGCGGTGCAGCTGGCGTACCACACCGTACATCCATATGTGAGTACGCTCTTGATGGTGCAGCTGTAGAAATTCTTCAACAGAGGTGGAGGCAGCTTATTTTTTTTCAATGTTCTTAGGAAAAATAGGCGTTGCTGGGCCTTTTTAACCATATGATTGGTATTGGCTGTCCAGCCAACTTCCTCAGAGATGTGTAGTCCTAGGAACTTGAATTCTTGGACACATTCCACCCGTTCCCCTTTGATCATCAGAGCATGGTGAGGTGTAGCCCGCGCCTTCCGAAAGTCAATTATTATTTCTTTCGTTTTCTTGGTATTCAGGTCGAGATGGTTTTCACTGCACCATGTCACCAGTGAATCCACTTCCTCTATGTAGGGTGTTTCATTGTTGTCACTAATCAGTCCCACGACTGTCGTGTCATCAGCAAATTTGATGACAGAGTTGGTGGCGCTGTGAATAGCAACGCAGTCATGGGTGTATAGTGTGTACAAGATGGGGCTTAGTACACACCCTTGTGGCACGCCAGTGTTGATGACAGTGGAAGCGGATGTGGAGTTGCCTATTCTCACATACTGCCGTCTGTTTGTCAGAAAGTCCTTAATCCATAGGCATAGCGGGGTTCCAAGCTTCAATGCCTGCAGTTTGTTGACAAGCCTACCAGGGCAGATGGAATTGAACGCTGAGCTGAAATCAACAAACAGCATTCGGACATAAGTGTTTTGATTTTCCAAGTGGCTGAGAGCAGAATGAAGCGCAATGGAAACTGCGTCATCTGTGCACCTATTGGACTTGTATGCAAACTGGTGCTTGTTGAGGCCGGGTGGAATCTTGTCCTTGATGTAGTTGAGCACCAGCTTTTTCATACACTTCATTATCACTGGTGTCAGAGCCACCGGCCGGTAGTCATTCAGTCCCAAAATGGCAGAGCATTTGGGCACAGGAATGATCCTGGCAGTTTTCAGGCAGGCGGGGACTGTGGTCTGCTGCAGTGATTGATTAAAAATCTTTGTAAACACGTTAGCCAGTTGGTAAGCACACGACTTCAGCAGCCTCCCTGGCACGTTGTCGGGCCCAGGTGCCTTGCTGATATCGATCTTCCTCAGTACCTGCAGTACCTGGTGCTGCTGGATAACAAGGGGCTGACTGTAAGGTCATGTTGGTGGCAGCAACAACGTGTCTTCAGCCTGTCCTCTTCCTTCCTCAAAGCGGGAGAAAAAGGCATTGAGCTGGTCCAGGAAAGCCACATCTGCGTCAAGGGGAGTGATGTGGCATTTTTTATAATCCGTGATGTTTTGGATACCCTTCCACATGGAGCGTGCGTTGCCCTCTATGAAGTTGGCCTCTATGCGCTTCCTGTAGTTTGCCTTGGCAGCCTTAATACCTCGGGTCAGGTCTGCTCTGGCCTGTCTGTATGAGTCTCTGTTCCCTGACCTCAGTGCCATGTCCCGAGCCTGGAGAAGTAATCTGGTCTTTTTACTAAACCAGGATTTTTGGTTGGGGAAGACCTTCACCACCTTTTTAGTTGTTGCATTGTCCATAGAAAAAGAAATGTATGACAGGACTGAGTCAGTAAAATGCTCAATGTCTGTGTGCTCAAAAATGTCCCACTCTGTGTCCTCAAAGCAGTCTTGAAGAGACAGTTTGGTCTCTTCAGTCCAACACTGAATTGTTTTATTCAGCGGTTTAGACCTACAGATGAGTGGTTTGTAGGCTGGTGTCAGTATCAAAGAAAGGTGATCAGAGTGGCCCAGGTGGGGGGAGGGACGGGCTTTGTATGCCTCTGGAGAGCTAGTGTAAACCTGGTCTAATGTTTTGCTTTTCCTCGTCCTGATATCCACATTTTTGTAGAACCTGGGGAGCACAGTCTTTAAATTTGTGTGGTTAAAATCCCCAGCCACAATAAAAAAGCTATCTGGGTGTTTGTTCTGCTGTCTGGTTATGCTGTCATACAGCTTGGACATCACAATTTTAGCATTTGCACGCGGGTGTACATACACAGCGGCTACAAACACTCGGCCGATTTCTCTCGGCAAGTAATAGGGTCTGCATTTTAATAATAAAAACTCTAGGTCGGGGCAGCAGTGCTTCTCAATGACCATAGTGTCCGTGCACCACTTGTTATGAACGTAGACACATACGCCCCCTCCCCTGGTCTTACCGGAGTTTGTTGTGCAGTCCGCCCGGTAGATTGTGCAACCTACTAACTCCACAGCCTGGTCGGGAATATTTCCATGGAGCCACGTCTCCGTCATCACCAAGAGGCAGCTATCCATCGCGTTGTTGGTGTCGCATAGTTTAATCTCGTCCATTTTATTAACCAACGAGCGAACGTTTGCTAAAAAGACGCTAGGAACAGCCGGCTTGTGTGGGTTGGTGGCTAGCTGAGCCCGGCTGCCGGCACGCTTGCCTCGTTTCTGGCGTCTTCCACACCGTCTTCGCTGCCTCCGCTCTGTCCGTAGACTCTTCCGCTTCCTTCGGCTTTGGCTTGTGCACTCCTGCTGCATGGTCCGCTCTCGGTCCGTCTTCTCAATCCGTCCTTGCCGACGTATTTCATCTGGGAACAAACTGAATCCTTCCGGCGTCCAGCCGGTCCAATATTGTTCCAGTTCAATAATTTTGGTTCGAGTAATAGTATTTCTCTGTGGATTGCTGCTGTCAAAGGAAGAGCGCCAGGCCGCTCCGTCTACATGCGCTGCCATTTCACCCAAAAAAAAAAAAAAAATCTATAATAATTGCAAAAAATAGCGCTGACTACTTCACGGATTTCGCTTATCGCTGGGTATTTTTAGAACGTAACTCCCGTGATAAACGAGGGACCACTGTGTGTGTATATATATATATATATATATATATATATATATATAAAAATTTGGAAAAACTGAATCGCGATTAATTGCGATTAAATTTCTTTCATCAGAATTTTAAAAAATGACAGTGACTGTAATATTTTAAAAGTTTATTTTAACAAAATCACATATAAAGTGCATTAAACTTGTGTAACATAAATAAAAATAATTTAACATGTCTTTAAACTTATGTAATGTAAACAATGAACATTAGTATTAGGTATAAAGCTGCCACAAATAGCTTATTTAGGTATTCCTTATGAATCAAAATCCAGTCACTTTATTTGGACCATAGGCAATGAATATTTAAAAAAAAAAAATCCAACAACTGTTTCAGCTGAGTTTAATTTAAACAAACCTCTTTTACATTGAGCCAACTGCTCAGACACACCAGTCTCTCCACATTAGAAGCAGACAGAGAGGCCCTCTTTTTCTGAATAACATGTCCTGAGAGGGAAAACAATCTCTCACAGGGCACTGTAGTGGCAGGAGAAGAGAGATACTTGTGTGCAAGGAGTGCTAGTTTAGCAAAACTGTCCACTTATAAGCGTATCTTTTCTCTTTTCCATTGCTAGCTCACATTGCTACAGTGTTAGCCTCAGGGACCGGAAGTGTCTCTTCTTCTTTTGTTAGAGCAGCACATTGTGAATTTATGGCGCGCTGTTGCCACTGTGCGCTTCGGAGGTTATTGTACGCCATGAGAAGGGACTATTTGTAAATTTAATCGATGCTTTAATTATTTTTAACGCACTAAAATGAAAAAAATAACGCAAAAAGTTAACGCACTAATTTTCCCAGCCCTAATATATATATATATATATATACAGTAGGGGAGGTGATAGTCTAGTGGTTAAGCGTTGGGCTTGAGACCAGAGGTTCAATTCCCAGCCTGACCAGAAAATCACTAAAGGCCCTTGGGCAAGGTCCTTAATCCCCTAGTTGCTCCCGGTGTGTAGTGAGCACCTTGTATGGCAGCAGCCTGACATTGGGGTGAATGTGAGGCATTGATGTGTAAAGCGCTTTGAGCGTCTGATGCAGATGGAAAGGCGCTATATAAATGCAGTACATTTACAATGTCAATAAAGGCTTCTTTTTCTTCTTAAAAGAAATGTGATGTGGTTTGATTAATTGGAATACAACTCCTTTTTTTCAGACTGCAAAGCTATCTTTGTCAAAGAAACAGTTTGAAGGGTGTGTGGTAAGGTGTTGACACCACAGCCTGCCACTCAACTAAACTGATGTGGGAGAGATGACAAAATGGGCTTAAAGGAACACCCCGTGCACTACATAGTGCTGTGTAAGTCCCACAAGGTGATAAAAGGTTTTAATATTCAGCACTAGACTCAAACACTCGCTAATCCACAAATTAACCAGATGAATGTTTGTGCCTTTATTAGAAGTGATCCAGACAAATATTAGATTTTGATGGAGTGCCTCTGTCCTAGTCTTCTCTTTAGCCTCTGTACTGAAAAACGTTGCCCTGGAGAATGCCACTGAGGCAGATGTTGAGGCAGCAGTTTAGAACAGGCTTCACCTGAGCCAGGACAGGACAGGAGGGCAGAGGTGCAGACTTGACAGACTAGTCTTATGGGTACAACTATTGACAGAGCGACAGCTGGTGCTGCAGCTTTTACCGGTGCTAATGAAGTGCATTTTGAAACTCACTCACTCATCTTCACCTGCTTACTCCAATAAAGGGTAACGGAGGGGCTGGAACCTATCCCAGCAGTCATTTGGCATGAGGCAGGGTACACCCTGGACAGGATGCCAGTCTGTCGCAGTGCCACATACAGACAAACACATTCACACTTCCACACACACCTATGGACAATTTAAAATTTCCAATCCACCTAACCTGCATGTCTTTGAATGTGGGAGGAAGCCGGAGAGCCCAGAGAGAACCCACACATGCAAACTACACACAGAAAGGCCACAGGTGGGAATTGATCCCATGACCTTCTTGCTGTGAGGCAAGTGCTAACCACTAAGCCACCATGCTGCCCGCATTTTGAAACTTTACTACGGAAATGTAAACATCTCAGAAATTATTTTTTTAATTCACTTATTCAGCCTTTATACGAGGGCTGTCAATAAAGTAACGGTCCTTTTTATTTTTTTCAAAAACTATATGGATTTCATTCATATGTTTTTACGTCAGACATGCTTGAACCCTCGTGCGCATGCGTGAGTTTTTCCACGCCTGTCGGTGACGTCATTCGCCTGTGAGCACTCCTTGTGGGAGGAGTCGTCCAGCCCCTCGTCGGAATTCCTTTGTCTGAGAAGTTGCTGAGAGACTGGCGCGTTGTTTGATCCGCCACAGGAAAAACACCTCTGTTGAAAGCCTTAAGGACAAGTTGGAACATGTCCTGCTGTTAAACAATTTCTCATATACTCACTCCACTGAAAGCCATCAAAAGCCGCCTGGATTTTACAAATGGTTATCAACACGGAGGTGTTTTTCCTGTGCCGCCGCACCGCGTTGGCTGCGTCCCGACGCGCGGACCCGTCCGCACATCTTTCATTAAAAAAATCTCCTTTAACAGTGGAATATCCGGATAAAATGCTGAAGCCGACTTCTTCTGAAACTTCTCTGTTCTCTCACGACGTCCTGGATCAATAGAGCCTGAAATGTGGAGGTTTTCAGCTTGAACAGGCTGACGACGGCGGCTGAGAGCGCTGAGCGACGTCTCGCACCGTGGGAAGTCCTTAAAGCGACAGAATCACCTCAAAATCTCTCATCAGCCGTTAAAATTTTCACTGAAAACCAGCTTAATTTTTCGAACCGTGTCCACTTCGATGTGTCTCACAGGTTTAGAAAATTTTTTTATCAAACAACGCGCCAGTCTCTCAGCAACTTCTCAGACAAAGGAATTCCGACGAGGGGCTGGACGACTCCTCCCACAAGGAGTGCTCACAGGCGAATGACGTCACCGACAGGCGTGGAAAAACTCACGCATGCGCACGAGGGTTCAAGCATGTCTGGCGTAAAAACATATGAATGAAATCCATATAGTTTTTGAAAAAAATAAAAAGGACCGTTGCTTTATTGACAGACCTCGTAAGCACAGATAGTTCAGGGCTTGGTAGAGTGGCTATTTGTTATGAATTTGGATGACTGCCTCTTCAGATAACAGAACACTTTCTAGTAAATGTTTCCATTTAAGTCAGTAGTTCATATGATCTCACATGGCAGGGGACATGTAAGAGCATGAGGATGTGGGCTGGGGTTAGTGCACAATAACCTCAAGTAAGGTGAGCTATATACATATGCTCTGATGTCACTGTTTATCTCCATAGAAACTACCCAAACAATCTTTCATACAAACTGTTTAAAGGGACATTAGTGTTGTGGTGGAAATTGTTGTGTGGGCCGCTGAAGAGGAGGTACTGCTGGCCCACCACCACAAGATGGCGCCCTGCTTGAAGTGCGGGCTTCAAGCACGAGAGGGCGTCGGCTTTGCTGGAGGTGACAGCTGTCAACAATCAACACAAGCTTTCACCCATCATCACCACTACAAAGACCGGACTGCAACTCCACCTCCTCGCCGAGAAATCAACTACCATTCAGGTAATTTCTCTGCTGCCTGACACTGTGTGTGTTTAACCTGAACTTCTATTTGCAGCCGTTTTCCTGGAGTGTTTCCTTATCTGGAGGATTGGCGTTTGGTGTGACAGCGACGTCTTCGCCTCACACCCCAACTCAGATAAGTGGTTGACCAGGAGCTGCACGAGTGTGTGTGATTGGAGGTGGAGGTTTTCCCTCCTTTACTTAAGACAGACTGTGGATTACTGAGTGTGCGAACTCACACTCATCTGGACTGTCTTTGTTCTCTGCCAGCAGTACCGGGTCTGACTGCTGAAGACAGCGGCCACCTGGGGCGCAGGGCTTGGCGGCTCCGGTGTTCTTCAGCTCCGTTGGTGGTGGAAGCTGTGTGGGGATCCAGCTCATCTCTCTCCAGGCGTCTTCTATAGTCGAGCCTGCCCACACGTCACCTGGTGTATGATTGACAGTCACCATATTGTTATTGTCTGTACGTTGTTGTGCGATTCACAACATTAAATTGTTACTTTTTGGCTTATCCATCGTCTGTTCATTAACGCCCCCTGTTGTGGGTCCGTGTCACGTCACTTTCACAACAGGATTTCTCGGCCAGCGTCATGGATCCCGAGGGGCGTCAACCATCGCTTGAACAGCCAATGGGAGAGCGAGGTGCACAGGCAGGAGGCGTGTTGGGTGAGCTGCAGCACATCTTAACCGCCTTCACCGCTCGGTTGGACTTAGTTACCGAGCAGAGCAGTGTTCTCAATGGCAGGATAGAGGCTCTCACTGCCCAGGTGGAAGCGCGTGCTCAGGGCGCTGCTGCAGCACCTCCTCCTGCTGACCGTGTGCCAGAAACAGACATTCCACTGGTCGTTCAACGACCCCCCCCACCTTCCCCTGAAGCATACATAAGCCCTCCGGAGCCGTACGTAGGCTGTGTGGAGACGTGCGCGGACTTCTTGATCCAGTTCTCGCTCGTCTTTTCACAGCGTCCCGTCATGTACGCGGCAGACGCCAGCCGGGTGGCTTACGTTATAAATTTGCTTCGAGGAGAGGCGCGCGCCTGGGCTACGGCGCTTTGGGAGCAGAATTCACGGCTCCTAACGGTTTATACTGAGTTTGTGAGGGAGTTCAGACAGGTGTTCGATCACCCTCATAGAGGCGAGACCGCTTCAAGCGTGCTGCTGTCGATACGGCAGGGGCGTCGGAGCGCAGCGAAGTATGCAGTCGAGTTCCGCATCGCGGCAGCGCGAGCCGGCTGGAATGCTGTTGCGCTCCGCGCCGCCTTTGTAAACGGACTGTCTCTGGTTCTTAAGGAGCACCTGGTGGCGAAGGACGAGCCGCGGGATTTAGACGGGCTTAATGACCTGGTTATACGGTTAGACAACCGATTAACAGAACACCGACGGGAGCGAGACGAAGGGCGTGGTCAGGCACAAGCCGTCCCTCTTCCTCCCGGGTCTGAAAGGGAGCCGACTTCCCCACGCTCCACTGCCAGGGCTCTCCACGTGACAACAGCTCCCCCTGCTGACGTTGCTATGGAAACGAGCAGGGCCAAAAAAACGATCAGATCAGAGACAAAGGAGGCTGATCCGTGGAGAGTGTTTTCTCTGCAGCTCTACTGAGCACACACAGAGAGAATGCCCCAAACGATCAAAACAGCAGCACTCATCCTTAGAGACTGGGCTAAGGGTGGGTCACAATACCCACGCGGGGAGACCCCGTAAATCTGCACGAATCCCAGTCATGATCCTGAGTGAGGATTTAACCCTTCACACCCCAGCACTGGTGGACACGGGGTCGGAGGGAAATCTGCTGGATAGCAGATGGGCAAAGGAGGTTGGGCTCCCTCTAGTGGCCTTACCGTCACCATTGTCGGTGCGGGCACTAGATGGCACCCTTCTTCCACTAATCACACACCAGACTCAGCCAGTGACATTGGTGGTGTCTGGAAATCACAGGGAGGAGATTGTGTTTTATGTAACACCTTCTACCTCCCGAGTGATTTTGGGTTTTCCATGGGTGTTAAAACACAATCCCCGGATTGATTGGCCGTCTGGGGTTGTGGTTCAGTGGAGCGAAACCTGCCACCGGGAGTGTTTAGGATCCTCGGTTCCACCCGGTGTGACAGCTAAGGAGGAGGTTTTAGTCCCCCCCAATCTGGCGGCGGTGCCAGCCGAGTACCACGACCTTGCTGACGTCTTCAGCAAGGATCTGGCACTCACGCTGCCCCCGCACCGTCCGGGCGCTGAGTACCCGTCCAGCAGGCTGTACAACCTCTCACGTCCGGAACGCGAATCAATGGAGACCTACATCCGGGACTCGTTAGCTGCCGGGTTGATCCGGAACTCCACCTCCCCGATGGGTGCTGGTTTCTTTTTTGTGGGCAAGAAGGACGGCGGACTCCGTCCATGCATTGATTACAGAGGGCTGAACGAGATCACGGTTCGCAACCGATACCCGTTACCTCTGTTGGATTCAGTGTTCACGCCCCTGCATGGAGCCCAAATTTTTACAAAATTGGATCTTAGGAATGCTTATCACCTGGTTTGGATCCGGGAGGGAGACGAGTGGAAGACGGCATTTAACACCCCGTTAGGTCACTTTGAGTACCTGGTCATGCCGTTCGGCCTCACCAATGCGCCCGCGACGTTCCAAGCATTGGTTAATGACGTCTTGCGGGACTTCCTGCATCGGTTTGTCTTCGTATATCTAGACGATATACTCATCTTTTCTCCGGATCCTGAGACCCATGTTAAGCATGTACGTCAGGTCCTACAGCGGTTGTTGGAGAACCGGCTGTTTGTGAAGGGCGAGAAGTGTGAGTTCCACCGCACTTCTTTGTCCTTCTTGGGGTTCATAATCTCCTCCAACTCCGTCGCCCCTGATCCGGCCAAGGTTGCGGCGGTGAGAGATTGGCCCCAACCAGTGAACCGTAGGAAACTACAACAGTTCCTCGGTTTTGCAAATTTCTACCGGAGGTTCATTAAGGGCTACAGTCAGGTAGTTAGCCCCCTGACAGCCCTGACCTCCACAAAAGTCACCTGGTCGGATCGGTGCGAAGCCGCGTTTAGGGAGTTGAAACGCCGGTTCTCGACTGCACCGGTTCTGGTGCAGCCCGATCCCAAGCGCCAGTTTGTGGTTGAAGTGGATGCCTCTGACTCAGGGATAGGAGCCGTGCTATCCCAGAGCGGGGAGTCCGACAAGGTTCTCCATCCATGTGCCTACTTTTCCTGCAGGTTGACCCCAGCTGAACGGAACTATGACGTCGGCAATCGGGAAGGAGGCTCTTGAAGAGTGGAGACACCTGTTGGAGGGAGCATCGGTACCATTTACAGTTTTCACGGACCATCGGAACCTGGAGTACATCCGGACTGCGAAGCTTCTGAACCCCAGGCAAGCCCGCTGGTCGCTGTTCTTCGGGCGTTTTGACTTCCGGATCATCTACCGCCCCGGGACAAAGAACCAACGATCTGACGCCCTGTCCCGGGTGCACGAAGAGGAGGTCAAGACCGAGCTGTCAGACCCCCCTGAAACCATCATCCCCGAGTCCACTGTCGTGGCCGCCCTTACCTGGGACGTGGAGAAGACCGTCCGGGAGGCCCTGACATGGAGCCCGGACCCGGGGACCAGTCCGAAGAACAAACTGTACGTCCCACCAGAGGCCAGGGCTGCGGTCCTTGACTTCTGTCACGGTTCCAAGCTCTCCTGTCACCCAGGGGTGCGAAGAACCGTGGCAGTGGTCCGGCAGCGCTTCTGGTGGGCGTCTATGGAAGCCGACGTCCGGGAGTATGTCCAGGCCTGCACCACCTGCGCCAGGGGCAAAGCTGACCATCACAAGGCCCAAGGCCTCCTCCAGCCTCTGCCAGTGCCTCGTCGCCCCTGGTCTCATATCGGCTTGGACTTTGTCATGGGCCTCCCGCCGTCCCAGGGAAACACCACCATCCTAACGATAGTGGCCGGTTCTCCAAGGCGGCCCACTTCGTGGCCCTCCCGAAGCTCCCGACAGCCCAGGAGACTGCAGACCTCCTGGTCCGCCACGTCGTGCGTCTGCATGGGATTCCATCAGACATTGTCTCGGATCGTGGTCCTCAGTTCTCCTCCCAGGTCTGGCGGAGTTTCTGTAGGGAACTGGGGGCCACCGTCAGTCTCTCGTCTGGGTACCACCCCCAGACGA
Organism: Thalassophryne amazonica; assembly: GCF_902500255.1. NCBI lineage: Eukaryota > Metazoa > Chordata > Actinopteri > Batrachoidiformes > Batrachoididae > Thalassophryne > Thalassophryne amazonica. Next base: position 78,391,472 of record NC_047104.1, read on the forward strand.
ACGGGCAGGCAGAGCGGACAAACCAGGAACTGGAGCAGGCCCTCCGTTGCATGACCTCCGCGCACCTGACGGCCTGGAGTGACCATCTGGCCTGGATCGAGTACGCTCATAACAGCCAAGTCTCGTCTGCCACCGGCCTCTCCCCATTTGAAGTGTGTTTGGGGTACCAGCCCCCATTGTTCCCGCTAGTGGAGGGAGAGGTCGGAGTGCCCTCGGTCCATGCCCATCTGAGAAGGTGCCGTCGGGTGTGGCGTACCGCCCGCTCTGCCCTGCTCAAAGCCCGGACGAGGGCCAAGAACCATGCAGACCGCCGGCGTGCCCCGGCCCCTGCGTACCAGCCTGGGCAGGAGGTTTGGCTTTCCACAAAGGACATTCCCCTGCAAGTGGAATCCCAAAAGTTGAAGGACAGATACATCGGACCTTTCCCCATCCTCAAGGTCCTCAGTCCAGCCGCAGTGAAGCTGAAGCTGCCAGCTTCACTGCGGATCCACCCGGTTTTCCATGTGTCCCACATCAAACCTCACCACGTGTCACCCCTCTGTACCCCCGGACCGGCGCCGCTTCCTGCCCGGATCATCGACGGGGAGCCGGCTTGGACCGTGCGCCGGCTCCTGGACGTCCGTCGGAAGGGCCGGGGGTTCCAGTATTTGGTGGACTGGGAGGGGTATGGACCCGAAGAACGCTCCTGGGTGAAGAGGAGCTTCATCCTGGACCCGGACCTCCTGGCCGACGTCTACCGGCGGCACCCGGACAAGCCTGGTTGGGCGCCAGGAGGCGCCCGTTGAGGGGGGGGTCCTGTTGTGTGGGCCGCTGAAGAGGAGGTACTGCTGGCCCACCACCACAAGATGGCGCCCTGCTTGAAGTGCGGGCTTCAAGCACGAGAGGGCGTCGGCTTTGCTGGAGGTGACAGCTGTCAACAATCAACACAAGCTGTCACCCATCATCACCACTACAAAGACCGGACTGCAACTCCACCTCCTCGCCGAGAAATCAACTACCATTCAGGTAATTTCTCTGCTGCCTGACACTGTGTGTGTTTAACCTGAACTTCTATTTGCAGCCGTTTTCCTGGAGTGTTTCCTTATCTGGAGGATTGGCGTTTGGTGTGACAGCGACGTCTTCGCCTCACACCCCAACTCAGATAAGTGGTTGACCAGGAGCTGCACGAGTGTGTGTGATTGGAGGTGGAGGTTTTCCCTCCTTTACTTAAGACAGACTGTGGATTACTGAGTGTGCGAACTCACACTCATCTGGACTGTCTTTGTTCTCTGCCAGCAGTACCGGGTCTGACTGCTGAAGACAGCGGCCACATGGGGCGCAGGGCTTGGCGGCTCCGGTGTTCTTCAGCTCCGCTGGTGGTGGAAGCTGTGTGGGGATCCAGCTCATCTCTCTCCAGGCGTCTTCTATCGTCGAGCCTGCCCACACGTCACCTGGTGTATGATTGACAGTCACCATATTGTTATTGTCTGTACGTTGTTGTGCGATTCACAACATTAAATTGTTACTTTTTGGCTTATCCATTGTCCGTTCATTAACGCCCCCTGTTGTGGGTCCGTGTCACGTCACTTTCACAACAGAAATTACGGCAATAGTGTGGGACAACTACATTTTGTTTAAAAAAATCACAACAGCTGTATGACATTGAATACCCCAATTATGTTTTGATTATTTTACTGATATTTTATTCAGAGATATTTTAAAACATTAGAAAAGCAAACAATACTGACGGCAGCCTGAAACCCGACACGTGCATCTCGGCTACTTCCTGAACCATGACCACAAAATGATTATACAGTAAAACTCACCTAAACCATCACTGTATAAACCGGATACTTGCTCTCACCGGAAAAATGCAAAAGTCCCAGTGCTTTTGTATGGCCTTCCATCAGACAAAACATACCACTCCATCGCAATGTATTCTCATTAAAAATCCCTCGCATGTACTGGACAGAGCAGTCTGGACGTGCCCAGTCCCAAAAGAGGAATGAAATGAAGTTCAGCACTGACACTCGCAGATTTGAAGAAAGTGGGTACCATATTTCCTTGATTAAAAACCTGAGCATTTTTTTTTTAAACCATGCTCATACCCAGAACCTAAATGAGGCAGGCCGCAATTCAAGGCCAGTGATTATTAACCAAATGCTGCTTACTTCCTGCACTGTAATATTATATTAAGTTTCATACATATCCCTGGGTGTGACAAACCAAAGACAACTGCTTTAGATCAGAGCCCTATGTGTGGCCGCGAACCTTCTTCTGAGCCTGACATGCACCTGCTAAGTGTCAGAGACCGCAGCGGCTGTGATTTGTCACTTTTACATTTTTATCTCTCATCAGATTTTAATAGTTTTTGGAATGTGCACACTGATTACTTTTCAGATTACATTTTGATCATGGATCACATGTTTGGCAGAAAAGTCAAACATTTGGGCTGTGTAAAGTGCTGTACAAATAAACTTTGATTGACTGAAGTCCGAAAATATGACCCTTACAACACGGTGTAGGAAAAAGATGCTCATGTAATTCATGGAGGACAATTACTCTTCCTGGGTCAAATTTCATAAAGATATGACAGAGAACTTTAAAACGGTCATGCGCACATCAGTGTCATTGCATAGCCACAGAATTACGGAGCTGGAGAAGTATAAGTCAGGCTTTATGATTTTAAGGTACCACTTCGCAGAAAAAAGAGTGACTCAGCCAAATGTAATCTTTTTAATGCACATAATGCCTGGCGCTTATTAACCAACACAAAACTTAAAGTGTGTGTTGGTTTTTACAAATAAAGGTGTGTAAACTATGTATTTTTTCTTATTTGTTAAAAAAAGGCATTTGCAAAACTGAAAATTCTGTTTTTAAGTTGTTATTCAGCTAGGCAGCAACAACCATGTGATATAACCAGGCATGATTCACTCTGCCATCCAGTAGATGGCAGTGTTCTATGCATTTTGACCCATCTCCTCTTTTACTATGCTTTGTAATGTTTTAATTCATTTTATTTTGTTTTCTGAATTGTTTTGTGTGAAGCGCCTTGAGGTGACTCTGTTGTGATTTGGCGCTATATAAAGTGAATAACTTGAATTGAAATTGATGCTCAGTTTACCCATAATGCAGTCTGGCATCTGTGTATGTTAATATGGTCAAAAATTCAGAATTAGTGCATTACTCTAAGTTTAAAAGATATGTTATATTTTCACTTTGTTCAAATGACAGCCGTGACATTAATGTAGTTAAATGATCCAGATTAATTTGGTTTATAAATCAAAACCGTAAGTCAAACCTGCTTTCCTTTCCAAGACGTCTGCCTCACGGCTGAACCACTTTATGCTGTCAAGATAAATGATGCTTCCCTGCAGCGGTAGGCAGGGCGCACAAAGACAGAAGCGCTGACTCATTGGCTGTCTTTGGTTTGTGATCACCTTTGATTCTATCAGAAGCGTTGGCGGAGTTTAAACTCAAAATCAGCTTGTCAGTAGCTGAGAGTGTACCGGAGATAATACTGACAGTTATCAGTTAGTGGTTAGCTGTAGGTTCCGATAAATCTTTTGGTGGTTTATCGGTTAAGTGTTATAAAAGATAGCTTTTCAGTTAGCTGATTAGCGGTTAACGAAGCTAACTTTTTGGTGAGCTGTGCCCACCTATATATATATATATATATATATATATATATATATACACATATACCCACACATACTCAGTTTGAGCAACAGAGCTTCTGCAAATTTGTCTGAGGTAAGAGGAATCTGTAAAGAAACATGACGTAGTGCACCACTGAAAATTTCTATTGAACGTGTGACGCTACGTCACAGCGTGCAGCAGTGAAAGTTGGATGGGGTTGAAGTTTGACCGTGGTGGCCGAATGACAAGTGGCAATGTGCGCTCCCAGCAAAGTGTCATGCTAGCTTGGTTTTTGATGCATCGCGCAGCAGCGTATCAAAAATGCTGTGCTTCTCATTGAAAATAATGGGTTTTAGAGTCATGCCCAATGTGTTTAATGCCCTTAATCCGATCGGCATGAAAAGTCATTAAGCCTCTGGTCGCCAAACCCAGTCCAGCCTCCTACCCTCATGGCATCTAGCTTCAACTAAATCCCATGCTTTGTCCAAAAATCCAAATTTCTTACCAGGGGTATAACAGCTATGGTAACAGTTAAATAATAAGTTCAGTTTTGAAAAAAAAAAAAATTACTTTAGCACCATAATGTCTGGATTACTGCCTCCTGGGTTCATGGTTTGCTGCAGAATTCTGTTAGGTTTGCAATTTCTGAGTGAAAATCACAGTACTTCAGTCCAACCAAACAGAGTGAATTCAAAGGGTTCCTCAGGAGTCAACAGCAAAACACAAAACCAAAATAAAGGCAAAGGAAGGCAAAAAACAGACTGGGTTAAACACAGGGCAACAGACACCGAAAACAGATGTCATACACTAGCAAACTCACAGAGGTGTAAAAGGATAATCAATACTAACTAATCAATATGAACAGTTACAGGAGAAAGACAAAGGATAATCCTGCAAAAAAAAGAAAAGAAAAAAAAAAGCAGAACGTTGCCGTATTTAACATGACATAAATGGACAGATGAACTACAGGTGTGGAGTGCACATGTATAGGGGAGAACGGGTAAAATGGCAGGCTAACAAACATACACGGAAACTAACACACACAAAGTGACACAAACCTCAAAAGAACCCCAGGTGTTGTGTGGGCCGCCAGAAGAGGAGGTACTGCTGGCCCACCACCAGAGGGCGCCCTGCCTGAAGTGCGGGCTTCAGGCACGAGAGGGCGCTGCCGCTACGGACACAGCCGGGAGTGACAGCTGTCACTCATTAATTCCTGACAGCTGTCACTCATTCTTCATCATCTCACTCCATAAAACCTAGACGTCATCTCCACCTCATCGCCGAGATATCGTACTTCTTTGGAGGTAACTTTCTCTGCCTATATTAATTGATTCTAAAAGCTATTGTTTTGCAGCTGTCAACCAGAGGACCGGCGTGGGTCGCGACTGTTTCGTCCTACGTCCGTCAGATAAGTGGTTAAACAGACGCTGCACGAGTGTGTGTTAGAGGTGGAGGTGGCATTCCCACCGTTGTTGTTACGAGGTGTACACACACCCACACTTGACTGTCTTTGTTCTTCGCCAGCAGTACCAGAGCCGACAGTCGGGGACGGTGATCACCTGGGAATTCGGGACTTGGCGGCTCCAGTATTCACCAGGTTCGGTGGCGGCGGAAATCGTGTGGTTCCGGCTCTTCTCAGGACAGACGTCTTCTATCCTCGAGCCTGCCCACACGTCACCTTTGTGGATTGACTGTAATCATATTCTGAGATTGTCTGTGTATTCGTTGTGCACCTTCACAACATTAAATTGTTACTTTTTGGCTCATCTATTGACCGTTCATTTGCGCCCCCTGTTGTGGGTCCGTGTCACTACACTTTCACAACACCCAGGGGTGAGTAGAAATTAAAACATACCGTAATAATAATCCAACTGAAAGGAGAACCACAAAATAACCAAGTAAGAAAACTAACATGGAACTCAAAGATGTAACTGAGTGCAAACAGGACAAGAACATGATTGACAGATATGGACACAGGACTGGTGCTTTTGTTAAGTTGTTAAACAGTGTCTAATGTCACACTCGAGTAAATACAGATATCTCGGGGGACACATTGCCAATTAGCAAAAGACCTTACAGAGACATCTCCACGATGGAACTTAATACGTCGTGCTGATGACAGGGAGACATACATGTGCTGTCTGGGAGGGAAGATGGTCAGTTTGAAAGAGGTGAAAGGCAGCCATCTGTGTTAAAGTGATAAAAGCATCTCTAAACAGAGGTGGGGGGCTGCAATCACCAACCTCTCCTCCCCCCTAAATTAATACGAACGATGTGATGTGCAGCAGCACAAAGCTCGCTCATGGAACAGGGAGTCCCAAACAGGTAAGCTCCAAATTTTGAGTCCACAGTGAAACAGGAAATGTCAAATGTCAAACACTTCCTGGATACCACGAGCTGAGAGCTCGTGGGATCTTGCGGGAAATCAGTGGCAAGTTGAGATTGAAACAGGAAGTGCCAAATTTTGAAACAGGAAAAGTCAAATGTCGAACACTTCCTGGATCCCACAGGCCGAGGTCTAGAGTGATTTTCAACAGACAACTTGCAGAAAAAATGATTAATCCACAACAAAATAATTATTTTATATACACAGTGTCCAGCGTAGAGCGCGTGGCAGGTGGTGGAACAAAGCACAGCGTCCACCTGGGAACACAGCGGGATGGATCATCACAACAACATGCGTGCAAGTGCATGAATCAAAGTCATGCTTGTGTCAGTGGGCCTTAAGAACAACAGAACAACTCACGCCTCAACGCAGGTGAGCGCTGGTGACCAATGACTCTTAACAACTTTCTTTACATCACTGACATCAGTGGCTCCACAGAGGATAATTATTTGAGTCTCTCACTACTTGATCTAGAAGTGATGAAGTTTTTCTGGATGAAGAGTGACAAGTCTTCAAGGAACTACAGAAGCCCAGTTGACCTGACTCACCCTGGAAACCATGATCTGGATGGCTGAGAGTCTCTACAGACATCTTCATTCACTAACAGATTGTTTCTGCTCTGATAAGCTCTCACTTCAGTTTCAGTGACAAATCCTTTGGTTTATGACATGACATACGTGGTAGATGCTGATTGTGACAAGTTAAAAAGTAACACTCAATGCTGTAAAAGGTTTAAAAGGTAGTAAATTTAAGGTCTGTAATAATTTGATGGAGGTACAAAGATTAGACATGAGTACGAATTGCAGCCCAGTCTCATGCTTTTTTCTTTCTCCCATCACGAAATGAGTCACATTTTCTTGATTTTTTTGTAACACTTTATATTAACTGCATGCTATAAAGCATTAGTAAAGCATTTATAAAGTCTAAATAAATGCTTAAATAACTACTTGGAAAACATTTACAAACATTCTTTTTACTTGTAAACCATTTACAAAGCATGGTAAGAACATAAAATAGATGGCTTAATAATTATTAATAACAAAATATGTAATATCTTTATAAAACATTTATAAATGACTTTTTTTTTATTTCTCTATAAACCATTCAAGAAACGTTGATCATTAATAGTTCATCATTTACAAACATAAAATGAGACAGTATTCATTAGTGCTAAAAATACTTTACAAATCATATTTTTGTTGTCTTTACATTTTTTCCTCACAATTAAGCATTCTTTTTTATTAGCTACTCACTGGTAACAGCATAAATAGATGGCTTAATAATTATTAATAACAAAATTTGCAATGTCTTTGTAAAACATTTATAAATGAGTTTTTAATTCTCTATAAACCATTTAAGAATCCCATCATAACGACTTCTCTCTGCACCTGTTATTTGTTCATCACATTTCTCTTCTGTTCTTTTAGTTGCTACCTGCTCTCTGCTCTCTAACTCTTTTCCTCTTTTCTTTTTAGCTCTCTCAAATACTGTACCTCCGGTTAAGGAGGTGCTCATATTGAGCTTTTCCCAGTGCCATCTTTTTATTTTATTTATGATATCATTATTTTATTTTATTTATTTATTTATTATTCCTTATTTTTATTTTATTTTATTCAATTTCTCAATTTTAATGTTTAGCACCCAATCGTTTATTTATTTTATGTTTTATTAATTAAATTTCTTAATTTTAGGCACCCAATCATTTCTAGGAATATAAACCTGCTGTTTTTCAAACCAAATAAGATGTGATTTTAGTTACCTCCAGACAAATGGCTGCAACACCAAGTGCAAATGATACTATATCGCTGACAGATGGCAGCAGCTCACACAATTGTTCAACAAATTAAAATGGTGAGGAAGATGTCCTACAACACTTCCTGTTTCTGTTGCCATTGTGACGAACATCTGAGGAGAAAGATTAAAATGAAAAACTGGTTTGAAGCATTTCTCAGACCACATGGACTAATGTTTCTTAATCACTGACGTTCCCACGCACACTTCCAGTGGACACTTCACCGAAAACGATGGTTAATCAGCTACACGTGTAAGTGTTAGCGAAAGCTAGGCCGAAGCTGCACTGGCTAACCGTTGTCATACCAAATTTAACCGCTTAACGTATTTTAAGGTTGAAAATCATGAAGCGGACACTTTCTTTCCATCTGAAAGGTTATCTGCTTGATTGATGTGAATTTATATCGTCGGCTCTAAAACCTTGTTAGTTTTTTAATACCACTTAGCCGATTAGCTGCTATTGCTTAGTGGCTAATGGCGGCCCATTCTGAACCCACGTTTAGCTATCGTTTAGCAACTAATGGCAGCTCAATTCCTCACAAATCCACACCACCTCCTAACCGAACATCACTAACATTTCGCAACGAATGAACCCGCACTCCTCGTCTAATACCGAAGTACCAATTCCTCAAAACAAAATATGCGTTGATAAGTATTTATGAATAGATATATAAAAGTGAATTGGTCAACTGTTGGTGACTCTGCATAACACATATAAATAGCATCTACAAAAGAGTTATAATGCAAATTTAAGCTCACACCAAATACTAACAGCTTGTAAAGGTTTTATAATAGTATTTTTACTAATTTACTAATGTGTTGATAAGCATTTATAAATGGACAAATAAAAGTGAATTGGTCAACTGTTTGAGATTGTGATTAAAATATATATTAAGCATATACAAATGAGTTATAAAACAAATTTAACTGTCACTTTAGTTAAGCTCACACTAACAGCTTGTAAAGGCTTTATAATAGTATTTTTAAGTTTACTAACGCGTTGATAAGCATTTAAAAATGGACATATAAAAGTGAATTGGTCAACTGTTTGAGATTGTGATTAACATATATATTAAGCATATACAAATGAGTTATAAAACAAATTTAATCACCACAAGGATATTACAAATGCTTAACTAATGCTCAGTTAAGGCTTATTCGTACACTGAAAGAAGAATTCATACATAGATAAAGTCTTAAAACTGCATACTTACAGTGATGGGGAAAGAGACTTGAGCTTTGTGCATTATTAAAAAATGTTACATAAAGTATTGAGGAATAAGGAAAAGTAGTTAATGCAATCTTTGCAAATGATATAACTGATACATTGAGCATCAACTAATGGTTTATTAATTGTAAAGTCTTAGTAATTTGTGAGGAAAAAATGTAAAGACAATAAAAATATGATTTGTAAAGTATTTTTATCACTAATGAATAGTGTCTGATTTTACGTTTATAAATGTTGAACTATTAATGATCAACTTTTCTTAAATGGTTTATAGAGAATTAAAAAAAATAATTTATGAATGTTTTATAAAGACATTACATATTTTTTTTATTAATAATTATTAAGCCATCTATTTATGTTCTTACCAATGAGTAGCTAATAAAAAAGAATGCTTTGTAAATGTTTTAAAAGTAGTTAGTTAAGCATTTACTTACACTTTATGAATGCTTTACTAATGCTTTATAGTGTGCAGTTAATATAAAGTGTTACCTATTTTTGTTTTTACCATTTCTAACCCTACCCCTAACCATAACTATAACTCCCACAGACCCCCCCCCCCCCTGTCACCCTGCATTTCGTGATACCATCATAACATGAATTCATGCTCCCATCACAAAATGAATTTGTCCTCAAATCACAAAAATGTGGTGTTTTAACTGACAGTATCACAAACCAACAGTGATGCTGGTAATGCATTACTCTAATCTGACTGCTTTTTTCAGTAACAATGCACCAAATGTCTCTTTTTGAGGATGACATGATGTAAAAAAGGTAATAAAACTTTCTTACCTGTCAATCTGGTTGTGTTTTCTGCATAAATAAGCGTTATCCATTCTGATCAGACAGCAAGTCAGAGGTAAATCCACACGGGAAGGGGGTGTGGGTGGGGGTGGGGTGGTGGTGTGCCCACAGCCCTAGATTAAAGGTCCACTTTTGAAGATATTTTTTCATACTATTACTCCTTATAATAAGAATAATTTCAACAATTGGAATGTTTAGAAAGAATTTAAATGTTAGAAAAATGTTAGAAAGAAATGAATAGTTACATTTATAAAAAATGTTGGTTAGCAATTGTTTTACCATTACAGTGCTGTCAGCAGTTAAATATGAGGTCAAGAAAGATGTTTTTGTTTTACTTTTTATAAAACAAGTATTTATATTGATTGAATTCAAGAAAGAGTGACTATAATGTAAGTATTGGCAAAATAGATGATCATTTTCACGTTGAGGTGGCGGGGGGTGTCGTCGGCAGCTGCTAAAAGTAACTAATAAAGTAACTAGTAATCTCACTTAAATACTTTTAAAATCGACTAATTATTAAAGTAATTACGTTACTTTTTCAAGGAAGAATCATTAATCAGTAATTGGATTACTTTTTCAAAGTAACTGTGGCAACACTGCAAACCAGTAGATTAATTTACTTTTTGTGATGCCATCACGAAATGGTGTGAGATTTGGTTGATGGACTGACTAAAATAATAATTTAAAAAGTAAGAATTCCGTAATCTGTCTATAATCAGGTTTTAGTTGGTTTAGTCTGCCTTTTGTCTTCCTTTTGTCTGTCTTCTCTCTCATTCTGTACTTTTAATGGTTCCCACAATCCCTCTGGCGGCCCCCCTGTGCTTCCCAGAATACACCGTGGCGCTGGCAGAGTTCTGGCGTCTCACAGCACATGTAAACAATGGCTAGCAAGGATGTGGATGCCGTTCATCCAGCGAGTTCACAGGCGATTATGATGATGACACATTCTCCCAAGCTGAGCAGGTTATCTAGAGGAGGTGTAGCACCTGTGATGGACTTCTGCTGTGCCCCGATGCTGTGTTGTTGTCCACACTTCACGAAGTGTGTTTACATTGTACCCTGAACAGGAACTCTGCTGAAACCAACCTCTCGAGTGAGTCATGGACCGCAAGACGGCACGAGATTTACAACTGCAAAACAGTGAATTTCTCTGTCTGTCTTAGTCTGTTTCTCTGCTTCACTCTGTTTCCTCTACCTCCCTCTTGGTGTTCTTGTAGTTCCTTACCTGTCTGTCTCTCTCTCCATTCTCTTCTGGTGTTCTTTATGCTCTGTACATACCCTTGGGCTCTGATTAATCACCTGTCTGTATGTTCACACCTGTCCCTAATCAGCTGGGTTATTTCAGGGCACGGACTTTTCTTCCTTCAGGTTGCTGGGTCCATTATACAACCCCTGGCAATAATTATGGAATCACCAGCCTCGGAGGATTGTTCATTCAGATGTTTAATTTTGTAGAAAAAGAGCAGATCACAGACATGACACAAAACTAAAGTCAGTTCAAATGGCAACTTTCTGGCTTTAAGAACACTATAAGAAATCAGGAAAAAATAATTGTGGCAGTCAGTAGGGTTACTTTTTTAGACCAAGCAGAGGGAGAAAAAAATTAGGGACATTCACTTCAATTCTGGAGGAATAAATAATGGAATCAACCCTGTAAATTTTCATCCCCAAAACTAACACCTGCATCAAATCAGATCTTCTCGTTAGTCTGCATCTAAAAAGGAGTGATCACACCTGGAGAGCGTTGCACCAAGTGGACTGACATGAATCATGGCTCAACATGAGAGATGTAAATTGAAACAAAGGAGAGGATGATCAAACTCTTAAAAGAGGGTAAATCATCATGCAATGTTGCAAAACATGTTGGTTGTTCACAGTCAGCTGTATCTAAACTCTGGATCAAATACAAACAACATGGGAAGGTTGTTAAAGGCAAACATACTGGTAGACCAAGGAAGACATCAAAGCGTCAAGACAGAAAACTTAAGCAATATGTCTCAAAAATCGAAAATGCACAACAAAACAAATGAGGAACGAATGGGAGGAAACTGGAGTCAACGTCTGTGACCGAACTGTAAGAAACCGCCTAAAGGAAATGGGATTTCCATTTCCATTTCCATTTATTTGTACAAGGACAGCATACAATTACATTATGCTCATCAAGCAGAGATGTTTGTACCAGATTGTAGCTGCAACAGCTAATTTCCATCTGTAGTCCTTGAGGGTCAGGGGGATACACATAGGGATATTAAATACATCACAAACAAACCTACAAAATATATAATACTAAATTCATAAAATATATAATATTAAATTCATTCATACATACATTCATACATACAGAAAAGCTAAACGAAAGACATCATTAACACCTAAACAGAAAAAACAAGTTTACAATGGGCTAAGGAAAAGCAATCGTGGACTGTGGATGACTGGACGAAAGTCATATTCAGTGATGAATCTCGAATCTGCATTGGGCAAGGTGATGATGCTGGAACTTTTGTTTGGTGCTGTTCCAATGAGATTTATAAAGATGACTGCCTGAAGAGAACATGTAAATTTCCACAGTCATTGATGATATGGGGCTGCATGTCAGGTAAAGGCACTGGGGAGATGGCTGTCATTACATCATCAATAAATGCACAAGTTTACATTGATAGTTTGGACACTTTTCTTATCCCATCAATTGAAAGGATGTTTGGGGATGATGAAATCATTTTTCAAGATGATAATGCATCTTGCCATAGAGCAAAAACACATAAGGTCAATGTCATGGCCTGCAAATAGTCCGGATCTTAATCCAATTGAAAATCTTTGGTGGAAGTTGAAGAAAATGGTCCATGACAAGGCTCCAACCTGCAAAGCTGATCTGGCAACAGCAATCAGAGAAAGTTGGAGCCAGATTGATGAAGAGTACTGTTTGTCACTCATTAAGTCCATGCCTCAGAGACTGCAAGCTGTTATAAAAGCCTGTGGTGGTGCAACAAAATACTAGTGATGTGTTGGAGCGTTCTTTTGTTTTTCATGATTATATAATTTTTTCCTCAGAATTGAGTGATTCCATATTTTTTTTTCCCTCTGCTTGGTCTAAAAAAGTAACCGTTACTGACTGCCACAATTTTTTTTCTTGATTTCTTATAGTGTTTCTTAAAGGCAGAAAGTTGCCATTTGAAATGACTTTAGTTTTGTGTCATGTCTGTGATCTGCTTTTTTTCTACAAAATTAAACAACTGAATGAACATCCTCCGAGGCCGGTGATTCCATAATTTTTGCCAGGGGTTGTAGTAGTGATATGTGACTAAAAAGATTAATCCAGGTTTTGAGTATATTTCTTATTGTTACATGGGAAACAAGGTACGAGTAGATTCAGCAGATTCTCACAAATCCAACAAGACCAAGCATTCATGATATGCACAGTCTTAAGGCTATGAAATTGGGCTATTAGTAAAAAAAAAAAAGTAGAAAAGGGGTGTTCACAATAATAGTAGCATCTGCTGTTGACAGTACAAACTGAAAACTATTATCTTCAAATTGCTTTTTTAGCAATCTTGTGAAGCACTAAACTAGTATTTAGTTGTATAACCACAGTTTTTCATGATTTCTTCACATCTGCGAGGCATTAATTTTGTTGGTTTGGAACCAAGATTTTGCTGGTTTACTACTGTGCTTGGGGTCATTGTCTTGTTGAAACACCCATTTCAAGGGCATGTCCTCTTCAACATAAGGCAACATGACCTCTTTAAGTATTTTGACATATCCAAACTGATCCATGATACCTGGTATGCGATATATAGGCCCAACACCACAGTAGGAGAAACATGCCCATATCATGATGCTTGCACCACCATGCTTCACTGTCTTCAGTGTGAACTGTGGCTTGAATTCAGAGTTTGGGGGTCATCTCACAAACTGTCTGCGGCCCTTGGAACCAAAAAGAACAATTTTACTCTCATCAGTCCACAAAATATTCCTCCATTTCTCTTTAGGCCAGTTGATGTGTTCTTTGGCAAATTGTAACCTCTTCTGCACGTCTTTTATTTAACAGAGGGACTTTGGGGGGGATTCTTGCAAATAAATTAGCTTCAACACAGGCGTCTTCTACTGTCACAGCACTTACAGGTAACTCCAGACTGTCTTTGATCATCCTGGAGCTGATCAATGGGTGAGCCTTTCCCATTCTGGTTATTCTTCTATCCATTTTGATGGTGTTTTCCGTTTTCTTCCACGCGTCTCTGGTTTTTTGTCCATTTTAAAGCATTGGAGATCATTGTACATGAACAGCCTATAATTTTTTGCACCTGCATATAAGTTTTCCCCTCTCCAATCAACTTTTTAATCAAACTACGCTGTTCTTCTGAACAATGTCTTGAACGTCCCATTTTACTCAGGCTTTCAAAGAGAAAAGCATGTTCAACAGGTGCTGGCTTCATCCTTACATAGGTGACACCTGATTCACACCTGTTTGTTCCACAAAACTGACGAACTCACTGACTGAATGCCACACTACTATTATTGTGAACACCCCCTTTTCTACTTTTTTTTTTTTTACTAATAGCCCAATTTCATAGCCTTAAGAATGTGTATATCATGAATGTTTGGTCTTGTTGGATTTGTGAGAATCTACTGAATCTACTGGTACCTTGTTTCCCATGTAACAATAAGAAATATACTCAAAACCTGGATTAATCTTTTTAGTCACATAGCACTACTATTATTCTGAACACTACTGTTATATTAAAAGCATGTGTGCATGGTTTTATTTAGAAAGTTCAATGTAAGTAAATAATATAATAGATACATTTAGGGCCCCTTCACACATAACACGTTTGAAGCCGACTAGCACAAGAAGGAGGAATTGCATGCCAGTCGTGAAAAATCAGAGCTGCCTCTAACGTCTAGTATATCTCTCGCTACAACTATCCACACACACCAACAGCTGCAAAACAGAGTGCCCTGTGAGAGCCCATTTGACCCGTATCGTGGCAAGTGTTGGCCAAATTCCAAGTGACACACACACAAACATCCAACACCGCTCGCTGGACACTTAGAAAATTTGGGGCCATTCACACTGTTAGCACGAAAATAGCAAGCAGACGACCACTTTCGAGCTGGATGTGAAATTTGTCTAAGTGCCCCCATGACTGTGGAGTTGCCAAGAAACACACGTGACGTGCCAGACTGTCGGCTCACCCCTCAACACATGTGCTGTAAGTGTGTAGCGCGTGTGTTGTTACCCCCCCCGCCCCGCCCCACAACACATGTGGCGTGCCAGCGGGGGGCACACTTGCATGGAATGCTGATATGTATGCACAGTTGGGGACTGGCCAGCCACGTCTGAGCACCCAGCTGATCGTTGGCCAGAGATTCACTTACAGCTGCAAATGACGGCTCAGTGCACACGATGTGTCACATTAAAAACACAGAGACCACCGCCAGGCCAAGTATATAAATAAGTACTACAATAACTACATACACAATTGCATAACAAAAAAAAAACTACACATCACACACACTCACCTTCAACCGCTTAGGCCAACTAAGGGTTGCGGGGCTGGAGCCTATCCCAGCAGTCATAGAGCACAAGGCGGGATACACCCAGGACAGGACTCCAGTCTGTTGCAGGGCCACAAACAGACAAACAAACACATTCACACCCACTCGCACACCTTTGGACAATTTAAAGATTCCAATCCACCTAACCCGCACGTCTTTGGTTGTGGTAGGAAACCCACAGAAACACTGGGAGAATATGCAAACTCCACACAGAAAGGCCACAGGTGAGAATTGAACCCATGACCTTCTAACTATGAGACAACAGTGCTAACCACTAAGCCACTGTGTTGCCCACAAAATAAAAAAAAAAAAAAAAAAAATCACATAACACAGAAATAGAGCATGACAAGTTGGTCTTTGCGCTGAATGGACAGGGGGCGTGGCCACAACAACAGCAGCTGTTGATATCTCTGGTTCTGGATGTCATGTCTGGGGAACATGTCTGTTTTGACAGACATGGCTTTACAGCTGTTCACTGTGACATGCGTGTCTGCTTGCTGTCCTCATGTGGACATACATAAAAATATATATAGCTTTTATGACAGGCTGCAGCGAGTGAGCGCATGGAGCACACATTGACAGGCTGTCCCAGGTGAAATGGACTGTTAGATTATGTGGTCACGCAGTGGGCGATCTGAATGTCACGTCTGTCTAACAGGACACTTGTGCCCTGAGAGCAGTGCATCGCAGGGCTACAAGCTGACAAATACACCACTTTGTCACATATCACCAAAAATATGCCGCTTTGGCAGGTTTTAAGGGGCTTTTTTTGGCTGCAATTAAAGACGAAGAAAACCTCCTCTTTGTCTACATAGTCTAATTATTCTTTTTAAAATACATTTATCTCCTTGTTGATTTTAGGCATTTTACAGTCCTGTTATAAGACAGTGATGGTAGTGCAGTGGTAAGGTTTCTGTCTGTTAAACAGAATGTTTGTAAATTGCAGGTTTGAATCACGCGAGTGGCATGTATTTTTTATTTAACCAGAGTTATTTACCCGCAGGGTATTGGGTCCCCCTTTATTTATTATTTATATCAACCCAGCGATTTTCATTAATTATACATAAACATCTAATCTATCACTGTCCGGTGATTGAAGTAATTATTTATATACCTGGCTGGACATAATGTGAGTGTTGTGTGGGGCGCTGAAGAGGAGGTACTGCTGGCCCACCACCAGAGGGCGCCCTGCCTGAAGTGCGGGCTTCAGGCACGAGAGGGAGCATCCGCCCCACGGGAGCAACTGGGAGTGACAGCTGTCACTCATCATCAACGCCAGCTGTCACTCATCAACCACCACCACCATAAAAGCCAGGCAGCATCTCCACCTCGCTGCCGAGATATCGTCCACCAAATAGGTAATACTCTCAGCCGTAGTTGTGCCTACGCACGTACTATGCATTTCTCGTTTGTATTCTGTTTACAGGTGATTCAGCTCGCTACTTCCAGCTGTGGCTGGGGTTCGTGGATGGTTGAGTTGTGAACGGATTTCACTCCTCACTCCGAACTACGTTAAGTAGGAGATTGTATCCGCACTAACTGAACTGGGTTTAAAGGTGGAGGTGTTTTCCCACCCGACTACAGAGAGAACGCTTTTTGCTGACTGTTTACTGGGTGTGTACACACACACCCACCATTAACTGTTTCTGCTTCCTGCCAGCAGTACCAGGTCTGACAGCTGGAGACGGTGGCCACCTGGGGACTCGGGACTTGGCGGCTCCGGTGTGCTTCAGACCTGTTGGCAGTGGAAATCGTGTGGGACCCGGCTCTTCTCTGGACAGATGTCTTCTATCCTCGAGCCTGCCCACACGTCACCTTTGTATATTGACTGCATGCAAATTCTGTGATTGCCCCCTGTTGTGGGTCCGTGTCACTACACTTTCCCAACAGGATATCTCGGCCAACGTCATGGATTCCGAGGGGCGTCAACCATCGGTTGAACAACCAATGGAAGAGCAGGGTGCACAGGCGCCAGCAGGAGACGTGGTGGGTGAGTTGCAGAAGATCCTCACCGCCTTCACTGCTCGGTTGGATTTAATGACCGAGCAGAATGTCATACTCAATCGTAGGATGGAGGCTCTCACTGCACGGGTGGAAGCGCGCACACACGGCGCGGCTGCAGCTCCTCCTCCTGCTGTCCTGGGGCCAAATACAGACATTCCAATGGTCGTTCAATGAACCCCCCCACCATCCCCTGAAGCATACATAAGTCCCCCGGAGCCATACGGAGGCTGTGTGGAGACGTGCGCAGACTTCTTGATGCAGTGTTCGCTCGTCTTTTCACAGCGTCCCGTTATGTACGCGTTGGACTCCAGCTGGGTGGCTTATGTGATTAATTTCCTTCAAGGTGAGGCACGCGCCTGGGCTACGGCGCTCTGGGAGCAGAATTCACGGCTCCTAACGACATATACTGGGTTTGTGAGGGAGTTCAAACAGGTTTGTGATCATCCAAATAGAGGCGAGACCGCTTCAACAGTGCTGCTGTCTATGAGACAGGGGCGTCGGAGTGCAGCCGAGTATGCAGTCGACTTCCGCATCGCAGCTGCGAGGTCCGGCTGGAATGCTGCTGCACTCCGCGCACCTTCGTAAACGGACTGTCGTTGGTCCTAAAGGAGCACCTGGTGGCTAAGGACAAGCCGCAGAATTTAGACGGGCTTATCGACCTGGTTATACGATTAGATAATCGGTTAGAGGAACGTCGTTAGGAGCGAGATGAAGGACGTGGCCGGGCACGCGGCGTCCCTCTCCCTTCCGGGTCTGAAAAGGTTCCGCCCTCCCCACGCTCCACAGCCTCAGCGCTCCGTGTGGTTACAGCTCCCCCTGCTGATGAAGCTATGGACACGAGCAGGGCTAAATTAAGAGCATCCAATAGACAGAGGAGACTGGCCCGCGGGGAGTGTTTTATCTGCGGCTCGAGTGAGCATCTGCAGAAAGAATGCCCCAAGCGGTTAAACACCAACGCCCGCCCTTAGAAACTGGGCTGAGGGTGGGCCAAGAAATTCACGTGGGACACACACGCATATCTGCACGTCTCCCAGTTACGATCCTGAGTGGGGATCTAACCCTTCAAGCCCCAGCACTGGTGGACACGGGGTCAGAAGGGAATCTGCTGGACAGCAGATGGGCAAAGGAAGTAGGGCTCCCTCTAGTGGCGCTCCCTTCACCATTGAAGGTGCGGGCGCTAGATGGCACCCTTCTTCCTTTAAACACACACAAGACACAACCAGTAACTCTGGTGGTGTCTGGGAATCATCGGGAGGAGATTGAGTTTTATGTAACTCCTTCTTCCTCCTGCGTAATTTTGGGCTTCCCATGGATGATTAAACACAATCCCCGGATTGATTGCCCGTCTGGGGTTGTGGCTCAGTGGAGCGAAACCTGCCACCGGGAGTGTTTAGGATCCTCGGTTCCCCCCGGTTTGACTGCTAACGAGGAGGTAAAATCCCCCCCCAATCTGACGGCGGTGCCTGAGGAGTACCATGATCTTGCTGACGTCTTCAGCAAAGATCTGGCACTCACTCTTCCCCCGCACCGGCCGTACGATTGCGCCATTGATCTGATCCCGGACGTTGAGTACCCGTCCAGTAGACTGTACAACCTCTCACGTCCAGAGCGCGAATCAATGGAAACCTACATCCGGGACTCGTTATCTGCCGGGTTGATCCGGAACTCCACCTCCCCGATGGGTGCTGGTTTCTTTTTTGTGGGCAAGAAAGATGGCGGACTCCGTCCATGCATTGATTACAGAGGGCTGAACGAGATTACGGTTCGCAATCGATACCCGTTGCCCCTGTTAGATTCAGTGTTCACGCCCCTGCATGGAGCCAAAATTTTCACAAAGCTGGATCTTAGGAATGTGTACCACCTGGTTGGGATCCGGAAGGGAGACAAGTGGAAGACGGCATTTAACACCCCGTTAGGTCACTTTGAGTACCTGGTCATGCCGTTCGGCCTCACCAACGCCCCCGCAATGTTCCAAGCTTTGGTGAACGACGTTTTGTGGGACTTCCTGCACCGATTCGTCTTCGTATACCTTGACGATATACTCATCTTTTCCCCGGAACCTGAGACTCATGTTAAGCATATACGTCAGGTCCTGCAGCGGTTGTTGGAGAACTGGCTGTTTGTGAAGGGCGAGAAGTGCGAGTTCCATCGTTCTTCTGTGTCCTTCCTGGGGTTCATAATCTCCTCCAACTCCGTCGCCCCTGATCCAGTCAAGGTTGCGGCGGTGAGAGATTGGCCCCAACCAACAAGCCGTAGGAAGCTGCAACAGTTCCTCGGCTTTGCAAACTTCTACAGGAGGTTCATTAAGGGCTACAGTCAGGTGGTTAGTCCCTTGACAGCCTGACCTCCTCCAAAGTCCCCTTCACCTGGTCGGATCAGTGCGAAGCCACGTTTAGGGAGTTGGAACGCCGGTTCTCGACTGCGCCAGTTCTGGTGCAGCCCGATCCTAAGCGCCAGTTTATTGTTGAAGTGGATGCCTCTGACTCAGGGATAGGAGCTGTGCTGTCCCAGAGCAGGGAGTCCGATAAGGTCCTCCACCCCGTGACTATTTTTCCCGCAGGTTGACCCCGGCTGAGCGAAACTATGACGTGAGCAATCGAGAACTCCTTGCGGTGAAAGAGGCTCTTGAGGAGTGGAGACACCTGTTGGAGGGAGCTGCGGTGCCATTCATGGTTTTCATGGACCATCGGAACCTGGAGTACATCCGGACTGCCAAGCGTCTGAACCCCACGCAAGCCTGCTGGTCATTGTTCTTTGGGCGTTTTGACTTCCAGATCACCTACCGCCCCGGGTCCAAGAACCAAAGATCTGACGCCTTGTCCCGGGTTCACGAAGAGGAAGTCAAAACCGAGCTGTCAGATCCAACGGAACCCATCATCCCCGAGTCCACTGTTGTGGTAACCCTCACCTGGGACGTGGAGAAGACCATCAGGGAGGCCTTGGCACGGAACCCGGACCCGGGAACTGGTCCGAAAGACAAGTTGTACATCCCACCAGAGGCCAGAGCTGCAGTCCTGGACTTCTGTCATGGTTCCAAGCTCTCCTGTCACCCAGGGGTGCGAAGAACCGTGGCAGTGGTCCGGCAGCGCTTCTGGTGGGCGTCTATGGAAGCCGATGTCCGGGAGTATGTCCAGGCCTGTACCACCTGCGCCAGGGGAAAAGCTGACCATCAACGGGCACAGGGACTCCTCCAGCCGCTACCTGTGCCTCATCGCCCCTGGTACCACATCGGCCTGGACTTCGTCACGGGCCTCCCGCCGTCCCAGGGCATGACCACCGTCCTCACGATAGTGGACCGGTTCTCCAAGGTGGCCCACTTCGTGGCCCTCCCGAAGCTCCCAACAGCCCAGGAGACAGCAGACCTCCTGGTCCACCATGTCGTACGTCTGCATTGGATTCCATCTGACGTTGTCACCGACCATGGTCCCCAGTTCTCCTCGCAACTCTGGAGGAGTTTCTGTAGAGAACTGGGGGCCACTGCAAGCTTCTCGTCCGGGTACCATCCCCAGACGAATGGACAGGCAGATCGGACAAACCAGGATTTGGAGCAGGCTCTCCGCTGCATGACCTCCGCGCACCCGATGGCCTGGAGCACCCATCTGGCCTGGATCGAGTACGCTCACAATAGTCAAATTTCATCTACCACCGGCCTCTCCCCGTTTGAGGTATGTTTGGGGTACCAGCCCCCATTGTTTCCGCTCGTGGAGGGAGAGGTCGGAGTGCCCTCGGTCCAGGCCCACCTCAGGAGGTGCCGTCAGGTGTGGCGTACTGCCTGCTCTGCCCTGCTGAAAGCCCGGACGAGGGCCAAGGCCCATGCAGACCGCCGGCGTTCCCCGGCCCCGGCATACCATTCATCGGACCTTTCACCATCCTCAAAGTCCTCAGTCCGGATTCACCCTGTCTTCCATGTGTCCCGCATCAAGCCCTGCCATACCTCACCTCTCAGCACCCCCGGACCGGCGCCGCCTCCTGCCTGGATCATCGACGGAGAGCCGGCATAGACAGTACGCAGGCTCTTGGATGTCCGTCGACAGGGCCGGGGGTTCTAGCATTTGGTGGACTGGGAGGGTTATGGACCTGAAGAGTGCTCCTGGGTGAAGAGGAGCTTCATCCTGGACCCGGCCCTCCTGGCCGACTTCTACGACCGTCACCCCGACAAGCCGGGTCGGGCGCCAGGAGGCGCCCGTTGAGGGGGGGTCCTGTTGTGTGGGCCGCTGAAGAGGAGGTACTGCTGGTCCACCACCAGAGGGCGCCCTGCCTGAAGTGCGGGCTTCAGGCACGAGAGGGCGCATCTGCCCCACGGGAGCAACTGGGAGTGACAGCTGTCACTCATCATCAACGCCAGCTGTCACTCATCAATCACCAACACCAAAAAAGCCGGGCAGCATCTCCACCTCGCTGCCGAGATATCGTCTACCAAATAGGTAATACTCTCAGCCGTAGTTATGCCTATGCACGTACTGTGCATCTCTCGTTTGTGTTCTGTTTGCAGGTGATTCAGCTCGCTACTTCCAGCTGTGGCTGGGGTTCGTGGATGGTTGAGTTGTGAATGGATTTCACTCCTCACTCCGAACTACATTAAGTAGGAGATTGTATCCGCACTAACTGTGAACAGGGTTTAAAGGTGGAGGTGTTTTTCCCACCCGACCACAGAGAGAACGCTTTTTGCTGACTGTTTACTGGGTGTGTACACACACACCCACCATTAACTGTTTCTGCTTCCTGCCAGCAGTACCAGGTCTGACAGCTGGAGACGGTGGCCACCTGGGGACTCGGGACTTGGCGGCTCCGGTGTGCTTCAGAACCGTTGGCAGTGGAAATCGTGTGGGACCCGGCTCTTCTCTGGACAGACGTCTTCTATCCTCGAGCCTGCCCACGCGTCACCTTTGTATATTGACTGCATGCAAATTCTGTGATTGTCTGTATTTCGTTGTGCACATTCACAACAGTAAATTGTTGTTTTTGGCTCATTCATTGTCCATTAATTTACGCCCCCTGTTGTGGGTCCGTGTCACTACACTTTCCCAACAGAGAGCGCACGTCTGTGACCATGGGTCATACACAGAGGCACAGAGGGATCATACTTGCATTGTCCGCTCGATAAGAGGGATTAAATATTGGACATTATTATCACTTTACCGGGGCGTTGCTGGGCCGGTATCGTAGATTTACGTCAATGCTATTTGGCTATACCCGCGCGCTGTGCATAAACAAATTACATCATAGCATGCGCAGCCCAAGAACTGTCCGCAGAGGGAAAAAAAAAACTGTCCGCAGAGGAAAAGATAGAAAGGCGAGAAGTGTGTGTTGGTCCCAATAGGATATTCCGGATGATTATCTCATGGATAGTACGACAATGAACAGCACCCAAAGCAGCTAGCTTGATCAGGACGCACTGCCGAATTTGGAGAGCAGCGCGCGCCAGCCAATACGACAAAAGTTAAAGTGAGCCCAACTTTTTATGTACACGTTACGTGTTGTGTATTTCAGTAAAGTTGTTGTGTGGGCCGCTGAAGAGGAGGTACTGCTGGCCCACCACCACCAGAGGGCGCCCTGCTTGGAGTGCGAGCTCCAAGCACGAAAGGGCGCCAGACCTAGAAGAAGTGACAGCTGTCATTCATCCCCTGCACCAGCTGTCACTCGTTCATCATCATCACCACCATAAAAGCCGGACTGCAACTCCACCTCCTCGCCGAGAAATCGACTACCATTCCTGAGGTAATCCTTCTCTGCAGTATTTGGATTAATCCACGTTTTGATCTCTGTTTGCAGCCGTTTATTCCTGTGGGACAGTTTTGTTGGAGCGGCGTATTGTGGGAACCGCGACGTCTTCGCCTCCCACTCCCTCCAGATAAGTGACTGACAGGAGCTGCTTAAGTGTATGATTGGAGGTGGAGGTGCTCCCTCCCATCAGTGTTGGACTGTGTATTACTGAGTGTGCGGACTCACACTCACACATCCTGTTTTTTGCTCTCTGCCAGCAGTACCAGGGTCGACAGCCGGGGACAGAGGCCACCTGGGGATTCGGGACTTGGCGGCTCCGGTGTTCTTCAGGCCGTTGGTGGTGGAAGCCGTGTGGAGTACGGCTTCTCTCTCGTCGGGGGGGTCTCCTATCTTCGAGCCTGCCACACGTCACCTGGTGCTAATTGACTGTGCATATTTTCTGTATCTTTTCGTTGTGTAGTGTCACAACATTAAATTGTTACCTTTTGGTTTATTCATTGTCCGTTCATTTGCGCCCCCTGTTGTGGGTCCGTGCTACGACACCTTCCCAACAGGATTTCTCAGCCATCGTCATGGATTCCGAGGGGCGTCAACCCGAGTTTGAACGGCCAATGGAAGAGCCAGGAGCGCAGGCGTCAGCGGGAGGCGTGTTGAGTGGGCTGCAGCAGATCTTAACCGCGTTCACGGCTCGGTTAGATTCTGTGACCGAGCAGAGTGTCCTCCTTGATCGGAGGGTGGAGGCTCTCACCGCCAGGGTGGAAGCGCGCAATCAGGGCGCTGCTGCAGCCACTCCTCTGGCTGGTCCTGGGCCTGTATCAGACGTTCCACTGGTCGTTCAACGAACCCCCCCACCGTCCCCTGAAGCATACATAAGCCCTCCGGAACCGTACGGGGGCTGTGTCGAGACGTGCGCGGACTTCCTCATGCAGTGTTCGCTCGTCTTTTCACAGCGCCCTGTCATGTACGCATCAGACGCTAGCCGGGTGGCTTATGTTATTAATTTGCTTCGAGGAGAGGCACGCGCATGGGCTACGGCGCTTTGGGAACAGAATTCACGGCTCCTAACGTCTTATACTGGGTTTGTACGGGAGTTCAAACAAGTGTTTGATCATCCCAACAGAGGCGAGACCGCTTCGAACGTGCTGCTGTCGATGAGACAGGGGCGCCGTAGCGCAGCCAAGTATGCAGTCGACTTCCGCATCGCGGCAGCGAGGTCCGGCTGGAATAACGTTGCACTCCGCGCCGCCTTTGTAAATGGACTGTCCCCGGTCCTTAAGGAGCACCTACTGGCCAAGGAGGAACCGCGGGATTTTGACGGGCTTGTCGATTTAGTTATACGCTTAGACAACCGTTTAAACGAGGATCGTCGGGAGCAGGCCGGGGGGCATGACCGGGCACGAGCCGTCCCTCCCCCTTCCGGTTCCGACAAGGTGACGTCGTCCCCACGCTTCACTGCCAGAGAGCTCCGTGTGGCTACAGCTCCCCCTGCTGAGGAGGCTATGGACACGAGCAGGGCCAAATTAAAATCAAATATCAGACAAAGGAGGCTGGCCCGCGGGGAGTGTTTTGTCTGCAGCTCTTGCGAGCACATGCAGAAGGACTGCCCTAAAACGGTCAAACTACAACGCCCGTCCTTAGAAACTGGGCTAAGGGTGGGCCATAACACGCACGCGGGAAAACCCCGCAAATCTGCACGAATCCCAGTAACAATCCTTTGTGGGGATTTAACCCTTCACGCCCCAGCACTGGTAGACACGGGGTCTGAAGGGAATCTGCTGGACAGCAGATGGGTAAAGGAAGTAGGGCTCCCTCTGGTGGCTCTGCCGGCACCATTGCAGGTGCGAGCACTAGATGGCACCCTGCTTCCAGTAATCACACATCAGACACAACCAGTGACTTTGGTTGTGTCTGGGAATCACAGGGAGGAGATAGTGTTCCATGTCACACCATCTACCTCCTGAGTGATTTTGGGCTTTCCATGGATGGTGAAGCACAATCCCCGGATTGATTGGCCGTCTGGGGTTGTGACGCAGTGGAGCGAAACCTGCCACCGGGAGTACTTAGGATCCTCGGTTCCTCCCGGCACTACGGCTAATGAGGAGGTCAAAGTCCCCCCCAATCTATCGGCGGTGCCAAAGGAGTACCATGATCTTGCTGACGTTTTCAGCAAAGATCTGGCGCTCACTCTTCCCCCGCACCGACCGTATGATTGTGCCATCGATTTGGTCCCGGGCGCTGAGTACCCGTCCTGTAGGCTGTACAACCTCTCACGTCTGGAACGCGAATCAATGGAGACCTACATCCGGGACTCCTTAGCTGCCGGGCTGATCCGAAACTCCACCTCCCCGATGGGTGCTGGTTTCTTTTTTGTGGGCAAGAAAGACAGCGGACTCCGTCCATGCATTGATTACAGAGGGCTGAACGAGATCACGGTTCGCAACCGATACCCGTTGCCCCTGTTGGATTCTGTGTTTACGCCCCTGCATGGAGCCCAAATTTTCACTAAATTGGATCTTAGAAACGCGTACCACCTGGTTCGGATCCGGGAGGGAGACGAATGGAAGACGGCGTTTAACACCCCGTTAGGTCACTTTGAGTACCTGGTCATGCCGTTCGGCCTCACCAACGCCCCCGCGGCATTCCAAGCTTTGGTAAACGACGTCTTGCGGGACTTCCTGCATCGGTTCGTCTTCGTATATCTGGACGATATACTCATCTTCTCCCCGGACCCTGAGACCCATGTCCAGCATGTACGTCAGGTCCTACAGCGGTTGTTGGAGAATCGGCTGTTTGTGAAGGGCGAGAAGTGCGAGTTCCACCGCACTTCTTTGTCCTTCCTGGGGTTCATAATCTCCTCCAACTCCGTCGCCCCTGATCCGGCCAAGGTTGCGGCGGTGAGAGATTGGCCCCAACTGATAAGCTGCAGGAAACTACAGCAGTTCCTCGGCTTTGCAAATTTCTATAGGAGGTTCATCAAGGGTTACAGTCAGGTAGTTAGCCCCCTGACTGCCCTGACCTCCACCAAGTCCCCTTCACCTGGTCGGATCGGTGCGAAGCCGCGTTCCAGGAGTTGAAACGCCGGTTCTCGACTGCACCAGTTCTGGTGCAGCCTGATCCTGATCGCCAGTACGTAGTTGAAGTGGACGCCTCTGACTCAGGGATAGGAGCCGTGCTGTCCCAGAGCGTGGAGGCTGATAAAGTTCTCCATCCTTGTGCCTTTTATTCCCGCAGGTTGACCCCAGCTGAACGGAACTATGACGTCGGCAATCGGGAACTCCTCGCGGTGAAGGAGGCTCTTGAAGAGTGGAGACACCTGCTGGAGGGGGCGTCGTTGCCCTTCACGGTTTTCACGGACCATCGGAACCTGGAGTACATCCGGACCGCCAAGCGGCTGAACCCCAGGCAAGCCCGCTGGTCTCTGTTCTTCAGGCGCTTTGACTTCCAGATCACGTACCGCCCCGGGACCAAGAACCAAAAACCAGATGCATTGTCCCGGGTGCATGAAGAAGAAGCCAAAGCGGAGCTGTCGAACCCCACCGAGACCATCATCCCCGAGTCCACTGTCATGGCCACCCTCACCTGGGACGTGGAGAAGACCGTCCGGGAGGCCCTGACAAGAAGCCCGGACCCGGGGACTGGCCCCAAGAACAGACTATACGTCCCACCAGAGGCAAGAGCTGCCGTCTTGGACTTCTGTCACGGGTCCAAGCTGTCCTGTCATCCCGGAGTGCGCAGGACCGTGGCAGTAGTCCAGCAGCGCTTCTGGTGGGCGTCCCTGGAAACCGACGTCCGGGACTACGTCCAGGCCTGTACCATCTGCGCCAGGGGTAAGGCGGACCACCGGAGGACGACGGGACTCCTCCATCCCCTGCCAGTGCCTCATCGCCCCTGGTCTCACATCGGCCTGGACTTCGTCACGGGCCTCCCGCCGTCCCAGGGCAACACCGTGATTCTCACGATAGTGGACCGGTTCTCCAAGGCGGCCCACTTCGTGGCCCTCCCGAAGCTCCCGACGGCCCAGGAGACGGCAGACCTCCTGGTCCATCACGTCATGCGGCTGCATGGGATACCGTCGGACGTCGTCTCGGATTGGGGCCCCCAGTTCTCTTCACAGGTGTGGAAGAGTTTCTGTAAGGAGCTGGGGGCCACCGTAAGTCTCTCGTCCGTGTACCACCCCCAGACCAACGGCCAGGCAGAGCGGGCTAACCAGGAGTTAGAGCAAGCCCTCCGATGTGTCACTTCCGCGCATCCGGCGGCCTGGAGTCACCATCTGGCCTGGATCGAGTATGCCCACAACAGCCAAGTTTCGTCTGCTACCGGCCTCTCCCCTTTTGAGGCATGTTTGGGGTACCAGCCCCCATTGTTCCCGTTGGTGGAGGGAGAGGTCGGTGTGCCCTCGGTCCAGGCCCACCTCAGGAGGTGCCGCCGGGTGTGGCGGGCCGCCCGCTCTGCATTGGTAAAGGCCCGGACGAGGGCTAAGGCCCATGTGGACCGCCGGCGTGCCCCGGCCCCCACATTCCAGCCTGGGCAGGAGGTGTGGCTTTTGACCAAGGACATCCCTCTGTGTGTCGACTCCCCTAAATTGAAAGACAGATTCATCGGACCATTTAAGATCCTCAAGATCATCAACCCGGCCGCAGTGAAGCTTCGACTCCCGGCTTCACTGCGGATTCACCCCGTCTTTCATGTTTCCCGTCTCAAGCCACACCACACCTCGCCCCTCTGTACTCCGGGACCAACGCCGCCTCCTGCCCGGCTCATCGACGGGCAGCCTGCCTGGACAGTCCGCAGGCTCCTGGACGTCCGTCGTATGGGCCGGGGTTTCCAATATCTGGTGGACTGGGAGGGATATGGACCTGAGGAACGCTCCTGGGTGAAGAGGAGCTTCATCCTGGACCCGGCCCTCCTGGCCGAATTCTACGCACGGCATCCGGACAAGCCTGGGCGGACGCCAGGAGGCGCCCGTTGAGGGGGGGGTCCTGTTGTGTGGGCCGCTGAAGAGGAGGTACTGCTGGCCCACCACCACCAGAGGGCGCCCTGCTTGGAGTGCGGGCTCCAAGCACGAAAGGGCGCCAGACCTAGAAGAAGTGACAGCTGTCATTCATCCCCTGCACCAGCTGTCACTCATTCATCATCATCACCACCATAAAAGCCGGACTGCAACTCCACCTCCTCGCCGAGAAATCGACTACCATTCCTGACGTAATCCTTCTCTGCAGTATTTGGATTAATCCACGTTTTGATCTCTGTTTGCAGCCGTTTATTCCTGTGGGACAGTTTTGTTGGAGCGGCGTATTGTGGGAACCGCGACGTCTTCGCCTCCCACTCCCTCCAGATAAGTGACTGACAGGAGCTGCTTAAGTGTATGATTGGAGGTGGAGGTGCTCCCTCCCATCAGTGTTGGACTGTGTATTACTGAGTGTGCGGACTCACACTCACACATCCTGTTTTTTGCTCTCTGCCAGCAGTACCAGGGTCGACAGCCGGGGACAGAGGCCACCTGGGGATTCGGGACTTGGCGGCTCCGGTGTTCTTCAGGCCGTTGGTGGTGGAAGCTGTGTGGAGTACGGCTTCTCTCTCGTCGGGGGGGTCTCCTATCTTCGAGCCTGCCACACGTCACCTGGTGCTAATTGACTGTGCATATTTTCTGTATGTTTTCGTTGTGTAGTGTCACAACATTAAATTGTTACCTTTTGGTTTATTCATTGTCCGTTCATTTGCGCCCCCTGTTGTGGGTCCGTGCTACGACACCTTCCCAACAAAAGTGATAATAATGCAAATAACATGCTGTTGTCGTGCAGTATGCATTTTTTGAGTCCCTCCATCCATGCCGTCGCCCGCAATGACAGCTATTTGCCCTTGTCTAACTCGGGCGAATAGCTGTCATTTTTGGTGACTGGGCATGGACGTAGGGCCTCTGAAAATGCATACCGCCCAACAACAGCATGTTATTGTATTATTGTGGTGGTTTTTATTGTGTGTATTTTTTTCTCTCCACATCAGTGGCGCGATGTGGCTCCACATGCTTCAGCTGGTTTTTATTTTTATTTTCTCTCCACATCATCGGTGTGATGTGGCTCCAGTTGGTCGCACTGTGTTCCTGCTGCGACGGTTTCATGCACGAAACCGTTGCAGCGGGATCGTCCAGCATCACCCAATCCAGAGCCCATGGATCCCCACGGGCAACATGCTAGTAATGGTTAGAAATGCTTTAAAAGTCTATTTACACAATTACACATCCTAGTAATGAGCTGAATTCTGAATAAAAACAAAATCATTGGCACAACTGATGCCTGTTGAGCAAGAGATGTTAGCAAGGTTCACATGTTTGTGCTTGCACGCCTATGTCAGGGTGTCACCACTCTGTGTGCTTTAGCTGTCATAAATAATTAGTCCACTGCGGGTGGCGAAGGGGGGGCAGAAAAAATTAAGTGGCACTGTAACTGCTCCCTCATTCGGCCACAACATTTCAGTGTGAATATATAGAGGCCTTGAAGTGCAAAACACAAGTTTGCAATAACCCTTTTTGATTTATGGGTATTTTCCAGCAGTTATTTTCCCCTTAGCAGCACAGTGGCTTAGTGGTTAGCACTGTTGCCTCACAGCGCCTGTGGCCTTTCTGTGTGGAGTTTGCATGTTCTCCCCGTGCTTGCGTGGGTGTCCTCCGGGTGCTCCTGTTTTCTCCCAAATCCAATGACATGCGGGTTAGGTGGATTGGAATCTTTAAATTGTCCATAGGTGTGTGAGTGGGTGTGAATGTGTTTATTTGTCTTTGTGGCCCTGCAACAGACTGGCGTCCTGTCCTGGGTGTACCCCGCCTCACACTCTATGACTGCTGGGATAGGCTCCAGCCTCCCACGACCCTTGACTGGACTAAGCAGTTGAAGATGTGTGTGTGTTTTCCTCTTAATGACATATGCAAAAGTAAAGTCTTATTACTCCTGAACAGAACTTAAAGAAGTCATCTATTTTGGACCAGCCCATCTTTAAGAATAAGAACTTTGTTTTACCAGTGTCGAAATGGTAAACATTGCTTTTTTTTTAAACAATGACAATTTCAGGAAAATGAGAGTTTATACATCCTTTAGGTTTACAAAGTATGATTAAATCACAAACTAGAGCACTGTACTTGTTTTAAATTTCCAATTCCACAAAGTTCTACTCTGGAAAAAAATTGCAAGGACAGTCCTGTTAGAAGTGGTTTTTCATAAGGATGCCATCAAAAAAATGAAATGTTTGCATGGTGGCAAACATTAAAATTGAAAAAAGATTTATATTGTGATCATTGTGTCATAAAATATCATGCTTGGCTTCATTATTTTTAGGACAGATTAACATTTCTGAAGATATTCATACATGTGTGCATACTGTAATACACATTGTATTGGGGTTTTTTTTATAGAAAATTTAAAATTTGGTTTGCTGACAAGGTCTATAGTGAAATGTGTTTTGCTAAGGGTGTAACAGTATAAGCTATCACAAAAAGTGAATGCATTCATCCATCCATTTTCAATACCTGCTTACTCCAATTAAGGGTGACGGGGGAGCTCAAGTCTATGTCAGCAGTCATAGGTGGGATGAGGTGGGACAGCATGGACAGGATGCCAGTCTGTCACAGGGCCACAAATAAACAGATATTTACATTAAGTAAGTGCATTTATAGCTAATTTAAAAATGGAATTCAATATGATAAAAAGTCACTGAAAAAATTGTGATGTCAAAAGAAATTCTAATAATGTTCTAAACAGGTGCTTTCAAACTCTTGACATAAAAACCTGTGCATTTCTGAAATTTGGTTGTGTATACTGTCTTTTTTGTGA
Organism: Thalassophryne amazonica; assembly: GCF_902500255.1. Classification (NCBI taxonomy): domain Eukaryota; kingdom Metazoa; phylum Chordata; class Actinopteri; order Batrachoidiformes; family Batrachoididae; genus Thalassophryne; species Thalassophryne amazonica. The sequence goes on from NC_047104.1 coordinate 78,422,397, forward strand.
TTAATTAAACACTGTTGAATGTTTAATTATGTAAGGTTTCCTCTTTTCACTCACTCACTCATCTTCAACCGCTTATTCCAATTAAGGGTCATGGGGGACTAGAGCCTATACTAGCAGTCAAAGGGCGTGAGGTGGGGTACACCCTGGACAGGACACCAGTCTGTTGCAGGGCCACATATAGACAAACACATTCGCACCCACACACACACACACACACACACACACACACACACACACACACACACACACACACACACACACACACACACACACACACACACACACACACACACAGTAAAATCACCAGTGTAAAACGAACACTGACAGTGTTAAATTAACACTACCAGAGTAGGATCGTATGTACACTAGCAATGTTAATTTAACTCTCGTGATTTTACTGTGCACCTATGGACAATTTAAAGTTTCCAATCCACCTAACCTGCATGTCTTTGGCTGTGGGAGGAAGCCGGAGCACCAGGAGAGAACCCACACAGACACGGGAAGAACATGCAAACTTCACACAGAAAGGCCACAGATGGGAATCAAACCCATGACTTCACTGTGAGGCAACAGTGCTAACCACTAAGCCATCGTGCTGCCCACGTTTCCTCTTTTGTTCAATGAAATTTAGTTTTATATTTTGTCAGTGTGTTTTATGAAATCCATTTTTTTTTCATTTTACTGAAATGTTTCTTAACTTTTTTTAGAAAGTAAACTTAAAATTTTCTGTATTAGCCATGCTTTGTGAAATTTTGCTTCTTTTTTTTAAAAATGTGCTTTTATGAAATTTACTGTTCTCAGTCTCGTTACCGTTTGGCGGAATCTTGATACATTTTCAGTTGGAATTGTTATATGTTCATGTGTTTGTGAGCTGTTGATTGATTTCCATTTTTTTTCTGAAATATATTGTATTTTAATAATGTTTTTTTTTTCACATTTTAGGTTGCCACTCTTGTTCATGTTTATGACATGCAATATCTTTGGAGAACGTCTTTAGTAAAATTTATTTTTTTTATTTTTGTTCGTTTTTTTCCTTAAATTTGCAGTTTCAAATTCGTAAATGTGTTAATGTGCTTCCTTATCCAGCATTGTGTTTTGCACTTAGAGACCACCGTACCCTTCCCGGCGCCGTGCTTGCTGGCACCTCAGCATGTGAACTCCGCCACACCAAAAAAACAACAACAAAAAAAAACCCCACCTCGCACCAGCAGAGAGAACGTGGCACGCATTACTCCTCCTGCATCCAGGAAGTTCAAACCCTGTGTGACTGTGTCGCGCTGTGAACAGGGAGGACGGCTGTTTTTATTTATTAAAAAAAATTTTTGACAACCTGTTCAGCTGGAGCTGTGGAGCTGTGAGGCTGGAGCGCATCTCGCGCATTGATCAGGAAGCCTCCTCTCTTGCTCGGTCTCTCCCTCTCTCCCTCTCTCTCTTTGCAGACAGGGGCGGTCGTTCTCAGTCTGCGCACATATTCCACTTGGCCAGCACCACTCGGACTCCTCAGACACAGCGCTGATTGAACGAACGGAGCGGAGCTCATTGTCTTGCGCTGTGGCAGCTTCGGCGCACAGACTCAGTGAAAGCAGTTCAGCCGCTCCTTTATCACCAAATCATCCACAAAGAAGACACCACTCTAGGACATTTTTCTGCACATTTAAACTTGCTTGAGTTTTTTTTTTCCATCAGATGGAAATTTGTTCGCTCTTTGCTCTGATTTTTTTTTTTTTTTTTTGGGTGGGGGGGGGCGACAGTCTTCTGGAAGCGAGCTGCTTGCAGGAATCCGCTGCCCGTTACGCCGTGCGTAAAGTTTAATACATCAAGGAGATAGAAAGCACACCTGTGCTCTTTGGGAATTGCAAAGCTGTGACTGGAGGATTTGTAACTTTTGGACATATTTGGAAGTGGGTTTTGCGCACAAGGAGAGCGGAGGGATCCCTCTTATAAGGCTGGAGGGCTGCGCGCAGCGCTGGGCAGCAGCTTGACCCACAGAACAGCACGGCGGATAAAGGTATAGCCCCAACAAAAACGGCGATCGTTAATCGGGGATACCACTTTACTTCTTGTCTGTTGGAATTTTGGAACTTGACGTTGTGCACATTTTTAAATAAAGGGGGTTAAAAAAACAAAAAACAAAGGCAGATTTCATTTTGATTAAAGTTGATTACACTTGCGGTACGTCCTTCTCTCCTCGCCATGTGGAGCGTCGCGTCGGCGCGCACGATCCGTGCTGCGCAGCTTGACGTTAATGCTGCTTTTTAACCCACACGCACGCCATGCGATTAAACTTTAATCAATGCGCGCTTTCGCCACACGTCAGAGGAAGTCAGACACGAAGCTCCGCGAGCCTCCGAGCGCACTCAGGCTGTGTGAACCAGTGCGCAGAGAAATGCGCCCAAACCCCCAAACGGAACGGAATGCCGCTGCAGCAAACTGTAGATAAAACGGTCACACTGGAGGATGTTGTTGCGTCACAGGATGCGAGAAAAAACTGTATTGGTTCCAAGTGCATGACCCCCACTTGTTGATAATCTTCCAGTTTTGCAGCCTGACACAAAGTTTCCATCCTGTCTCATCAGCTGGCAGTTTTCAGCGAGGAGACCGTCAAACAGCGCAACAGCTCTGAAAGAGTTCTAAAAATTTGCGACTGAATTATCCAGCTTTGTATTTGAACAGGGGGTGCGTGAGGGGTGGGGGGTGGTAATAAAAATACACCCACTTTAATAAGAGCCGCTTACACTGTGCAAGAGTTGATTTAACACTGTTCGGACTGGGATCAAATGTAGTTCCTTGGCTGACTCGAAATTTACGCTGCAAAATTTACTGTGCAGCTTTTCATGTTTGACAATCAGCTGTCACCTATTTGTCACATTTGTACTTTCTCCTCACCTCATTTCCCTTTCTGTTTCTCTTTGTGTGTCTCAGGTTATGAAGGAGCTGAGCTGAACATGGAGCTTTTTTGGATTTTGTTATTTTCTAGTGCCTGTCAGATGTCATGGGGCCAAGGAGTTTATGGTAAGAATGAGTCATTGAGCACGTGTGCAGGCATTGACTCAGCTTTGTTTCAACAGTATAATGTTAGTTTGGTCAGTTCCGAGCCTATGACCTTACCTAAAGAGCGGCACATTCCAGTTATACAAAACACCACCTAATTTACAGTAGTCGGAGAATAACTTTGTGGAGCGAGATATTGGAATGGAAATAATTTTACTTCTTACAAGGCGCAGAAGAAGGCTTCTGGGGAAAACATCCAGTCATACAAGAAGAGCAGAAAGCACCTTAGTACATCCAACCAAACTTTGAATTTCACCTCAGATCTTTACAAAAGTGAAGTTTTTTTGTGTATTTCCCCCCAGTTCTCATCAAACTGAGATCATTCAAAGGACTGGACAAAACAGCGAGCTTTTGTGAGGCATGTTTGTTAGGTTAAAGAGGACAGTTTGAGGATAAAGAGATTTGCCCTCGCTTACTGTAAGACTGACTCACTCCACCACAGAGGCTCGCTTTCTTCAGCTTCGGGCGATCGGCCAGATACGCATCCCATCCCTTCAGGCAAGGCAAACACACAAAGCTGATCTGTCAGCTTTGATACTTTGATTTTGATGTTTGAAGTCACACGGCAGTTGCCCCAAAACGAGCTCTGTTTAGTCACAGCGGCACAGAGGCCCGTTGTCACAAGCGATCGTGCAGCCGGCCGTCACACCAAGAAATGCTGACAATCTGTCATTTGCTGAAGCACGCACTGTACGCGTGGGCTCGCTAACTATTGCGCCTGTTAAACTTGAATACTCGGTGCCACGTTTGACGTCTCTGTGTTCGTATAAATGGCTGGAAACAACTCAGAAGCTTCGCTCACATAAATGGCGAGAACGTATTTGCACACTTAGGCAATAAATGTCTTTCTGTCATTTGTGTGTGCTGAATGAGGTTACACACTATAAAATGTCAGAGCTTTTATAGGAATATTAAACATTGCATTAAAATTAAATGTTCCCCAGGTTATTAGAAGAATCTGGGAGCGTTTTTACCTGTAGGCTGACTGGAAACATTCATACCCACCAATCTATAACTCTGTTGGAATTGGGGATTGAAGTCACAAACCTTTGGGTAATGGTCAGTCTGCTCTAAAGTACAAACTAAGTATTGAATTGCTCCAAACCTGCTCGGCCAATGGGCATATTCAGTAAATATTTAATATATATAGGTGCGAAGGCCCATTGATCTCTTCAGAGGATCCTTGGGTAGTACTGGAATGACTTTGTGTCTCAGCTAACCAGCTAACACATAACATTATAGATTGGTTTCTAGAACATTTTCCTAATGTTATTACTTCCTTTTCTATATTGACAAGTCATGTTTATATTTGAGGGAAATTTGATGAATATAATCATTCTACGTAGTCTCACTGTCTTTCTTACTCCAAATTTCTTTTAATGACTAGACTATGACTTTAGGTAACATTACCAGAATGTTCTGGGAATGTTTGGATGAAACGTATCTTTAGATAACTTAATGTAATGTTACCAGAATGTTCTGGAAACCAAAAAGCAACTTTCCTAAAAAACATTCCCAGAACATTAGGCCTACCATTTTTGTCAAACATTCTGGGAACCAAAAAGAAACTTTCTTTAAAAACATACCCATGATGTTAGGCCTAACTTTCTTAAAAACATTTGTAATTATAATTTGTAATGTAATTGATAAACGTTCTGGGAACCAAAAAGAAACTTTCTTTAAAAATGTACCCATGATGTTAGGCCTAACGTTCTTAAAAACATTTGTAATTATAATTTGTAATGTAATTGATAAACGTTCTGGGAACCAAAAAGAAACTTTCCTTAAAACTTTTCCCGTTACGTTAAGTCTATAACGGTCTCAAAACATTTGTGCTAATGTTATTGTCAAACGTTCTGGGAACCAAAAAGATGGTTTCCTTAAGGGACCCTTCACACACACTGCGAAGTTTGGACGAAGTGCACATGACGCAGGAATCATGTGCAAACCATGTAATGTTGTCCCTGTCGCCAACGCCTCGTACACCTGTTGCTACAACTATTTGCACACACAAGCGCCTGAAAGACAGAGCGTGCGCTGTGTAAACCCATCGCATTGTCTTGTGGCAGGTGTTAAATTCCAGGTGACATGCACGAACATCTAGCACCGCTCGGATGGCACTTAGAAAATGTGTGGCCATTCGCACTCTTGACATGACAACAGACTGCGAACAATCACTGTCGTACTGCTGTGAAATTTGTCTAAGTTCCCCAAGAGTGTGACATTGCAAACACACACTGACATGTAGGTGTGTGCTCCACTCATGGGAGGCGTGGCTTCCAAAAGAAGTAGCTGGGGTGATCTGTTGTTCTGGACATTCCAGCTGGACAACACAGACTGTGTTTGGACAGTCATGGACTAACAGCTGTCCACTGTGAGGCACGTGTGTCTGATTGCTGTATTTATGTGGACATAAATAAAAACATTTATCACCGTGGTGGTGACAAGCTGCAGCAAGTGAGCATGCGCACAGAGCGGACACTGACAGCCCCCCCAGGTTGAAACGGACCATCAGACCAGAACACGCAGCAGGCAATCTGACCGTCACGTCACCCACGTGAGCTCTGTTGCACATGATGCAGTGTCTGTGCTGTGGCGTGCCGTCCACAAGGCACGCATGTTGGGCAGAACACGCGCGCGGCCAACTGGACACACCTGACCAGTAGATGTGGACATGATCAGAGCACACTGCTTCTCATTCATGTCATTTCATGACTGTATGTCTGTGACCATGGGTCATCACCAGAGGAATTGATGGATCATATTTGTATTGCTCGCTTGATAAATGCAGTGTTTTTATATGGTGTGGGATTTTTTTTTTTTCTTATAATACTTCCATGACCTTCTTGATATGATGCAGCTTCCTGCAGCTTTCTAAGAACAGCTCCGTGGCTCAGTGGTAAAGTTTCTGACTGGGGATCAGAGGTTTTGAAAGGTGCGAGTTTGCATCCTGGGTTGTGTGCGCCTATCTCTGTGGTCCCACAGGTATCGGCTGGCTTTTATTTTTTATTTCTTCCACATAAGTGGTGCACCTGGTACTGTAACTGCTCGATGGACACCGGCACATGCACAAACTCTCACACCAGGTTCATGCATGCCTGCCTGTAGGCGTGATGTTTCGTGCGCTTGTTTCGCCATTTTCATCCAAATGCTGTCCAAACTTCCATCAATCATTCCCAGAATGTTTGGCCTAACGTTCTCAAAACATTTGTGGTAATGTTTCTATCAAAAGTTCTGCGAACCACAAAGAACCTTTCCTTAAACATTCCAAGAACTTTACAGCTAATGTTCTGATAACATTTGACAAACATTCTTATAACATTTTGGGAACTTCATTTTGTTAGTTGGGTACTTAGGAACACTCAGAAGAGAAGTATTACTTGCATTGTGAGGGAGCATCAGCTACAATGTTTTGGACATGTGGCTCCTTTCTCTGTGCAGTTGTCTACTTTGGTGGTTGCCATCCAGGCCAGTTAGTGATGTGTGTTAATAGCACATCCTTCTAGACTTGACTTGACTTGCCCATTAGCGTCTGTGCCTATCCCTAGATTTCATAGTTTGATAAGTGTCTATGACTCCCCCTGGATGGGACTGCAATCCATCACTAGTTACTTCTGCCATTGCTGGGTCTTATTTACAGTTGGGTGGACTGAGACAATGAGATGACATGTATCATCCAAGGAGACAGACAAGTAGTATGTCCCAGTACCAAATTTCAAAATCAAATTTATTAATTTATATAGTGCCAATTCACGATGAAATCATCTCAAGGCGCTTCAAACCACCAAACCCAGGTCTACAATTTAGCAGCCCAACTCCTTATCCCAATGGGCTCTACTCTAACATGAACCCCACATGAATGTTGGGTGGTGATGTGGAGAAAGAAGACTTTCCAAAATGTTCAGTTATATGTATGGAACTTACACTTTAGAAATATGTACATGAAGCATGGTGGAACAAGGGGTTAGCACCCACATTTGACTCCAAATGAGAGAGTCCCCAATTCAAGGCCACCACTGCCCAATCTCATTGTACATCTGGAGTCGATAGGGAAGGGGTCCACCTCCTCTTTGATCATTCTTTTTTTGTCATAACAATATGAAACAATTTCTTTGTGTGTGTGTGTGTGTGTGTGTGTGCCAATTGTCACGAGGAACATGTTTTTCTGCCTCCTGGGTTCTTTTACACAGGGTCATAGCAGCCACAAACAGTGTAGTTGGAGGACTTGGCAGTTTGGAGTTTATTCAGCTCAGAGAGAAACAAACCCCTCTCCCTCTGCTTCACTAACAGCTGCCTTTTAGTCCGTGTTGAGGGAGTAGCTACCCCAAGTCTTTGTGGGGTGAGCTCAACCACCATTTGCAGGCCCCACTTTCCCTAGTGTGTTGAGTGGTGGCAGTTCACAGCAGTACATACCAGTAAAGATATATTTTCTGCTGCAACTCATTTGAACATTCAGCGTAAACAACATGAGCCCGGAAGATCGGGAAAAGAGCCAAAGATTTTGGCACATGTGCTCGCTGCGTATGCTGAAACATAAAATGGGTTCTCTCACTTTGGAATTGTTTAGCACTCGCTGCAGCAGACAGATGCGACTCTCTGTCCGTCGGGAGCAGAACGACGAAAGCGCGGCTGATTGATGTCAGCGCTTTGGACGGATGCGAGGTTCATTTACCGTCGTCTCCTCTCGGGTCTGTTTGTACGCGTTCATGTTTCTCAGCTGCAGCCTGTGAATATGTACGTCTGTGCACAGGTGTTTTGGAAATGTGTGTGTGTGTGTGTGTGTGTCTTCACGTGCCAAAATTCATGTGCCCATGGCTGCTCTTGTGAGAATGTGAGTAGGATGTGTTTGTGTGGCAGCCATACGCACGTTTGCTTCACACTGCAACAGTTTGCCGCCTCAGCAGGGACGCGCGGATCAGTCACCGCTCCTCCTGCAGCTATGCTCTATTGATTGGACATGTGTGAATTTTGATTGGCTGTCAGAACTCTTGTAACAACTGTCTGTCAAACAGCAAATGGACAGAAAACTGTATCAAGGAAAAGGGAGCAGAACACACAATAAACTTCGTCTGCAGATTCACTCTGACAATTATTTTGCCGTATGTCTTATTTATGTGACAACAAAAAATGAAGTCGTCTCCTCTCCACCTGTATCCTCTCCTCTCTTTTCCTTCTCTCCACTTGTCTTTTCTCGTTTTGTCTCTACTCTGCAGTAGCCTCTTCACCTCCTTTTCTGTACTCCTTGTCTCCTTTCCTATTGTCTCTTCTCATCACCTTTCATCTCCTTGCTTCATTTCCTTTTCTCTCCTCTTTGCTCGTCTTGTTTTCACATTTCATCTCCTTTCTCACCCTCTGCACACATCTCATCTCTACTCCTATCCTTGTCTCCTTTCTTCTCTTCTCCTCATCTCTGCTTGTTTCCTTTCCACTTGTTTCTTCTGTTCTTGTCACCTTTTCTCCACTCGTCTCTTCATCTTGTCTCATCTCCTTTCCCACCCTCGGCACACATCTCCTCTATCCTTGTCTCCTTTCTTCTCCTCATCTCTGCTTATTTCCTTTTCTCTTGTCTCATCTCTTCTTGTCACCTTTTCTCTCCTTGTCTCCTTTCTCTGCTCCTTTCCTCTGTGCCTGTTCCTTTCTACTTGTCTCCTCTCCTCCTCTTATCATCTTTCCTCTCCTTCTCTGTGCTCCTCTTCTTGCCTTCACTTGTCTCTTTTCCTCTCCTAACTGAGATAAGCATTTTCGATCAGTCCTCACAGAGTGAGCACAAACACCCTGACACACATAAAATAGTTATTTTGAAGTTTGATTTCATGCAGCTAATATCCAGCATGGTCTGGATTAGGGAATGTTCAGAAAATGTCAGGATACACTTAAGCGCTCCTCGTGGAAGGACTCGGCCGTTGCAGCATGAATAAAAGAGGGATGGATGAAGATCAGACTGAAATGATGAATATGCTGATAATAAAAATATTTGATGAACATTTTAGTACTTGAATAGGTTTTTGAAACCTTTCAGAAAGCCGTGTTTGAATCAGAACGCTGCAGACTCGGCCCACCTAAAGAAAATGTTGGAGAAAAAAAATCTCAGTCCAGCAAATTATAGGAACATTTTACAAAAAAAAAAAAAAAACACGCAAATTTAAAATGTGGCTATATTTGTGTATCTGCAGTTTATTATTATCAGTAGTTGTAGTATTTTAATGTGCCATCTTAGATACAAACAGTGTACCTGCCTGTGGAAATGCAGATGCTGCGCTGACTTTAGCCCTTAAATAAAATTCAACAACTATGATCCTAGTTCATGCATGTGATTTAATGTTTCAACTACAAATCAACTGGAATGCTCTGAATACTGTTTTGAGGCTCCCTCACATTTTTTTTATTTATTTTTGTTTTGCAGCCTGTCATGACTTAGGGCCCCTCCCTGTGCTGTGTGCGCTCTGACCTGCCTGTCCGGCCCCCATGTGATCATGTCTGTGCTGCATATATAATCACCATTTTATGCAAGTGTGCCCCCCCGGCACGCCACATGTGTTTTTTTTTTTTTTTGGGGGGGGGGGTGGCACGAACCACATGTATCCCACATATGTTTTGGGGGGGGAGCACGACACACACACACACACACACACGTGCAATACACATGCAGACCACGTGTGTTGCTGTTTGCAAAGCCACACTCGAGGGGGCACTTAGAATGGCCACACATTTTCTAAGTGCCAAGCGAGCAGTGTTAGATGTGTGTGTCTGTGTGTCACCTGGAATTTGGCCAACACCTGAGGCAAGAGGGATTGAATGGGCTCTCACAGGGCATAGTCTGTCTTTCAGCTGCTGGTGTGCGCAAATAGTTGTAGCAACAGGTGTACAAGGTGTTGGAGGCAGCTACGATTTTACATGTATTGCATACGATTCCTGCTTCATGCACAATTTGACCACATTCATAGTATGTGTGAAGGGGCCCTTTCATTTGATTTGGGCTCTGAAACAGTGTCTAAATACGTATGTTTTGAAATAGTCCAGACAGTATTTCAAATTAGACACTAAATTGTAGAACCATCAAAATGTATTGGCACTATACCTAGCCATAGGTTCTATCTATTGTTTAATTCTGGTTTTAGTGTATTGTTCTATTGAATGCTTTAGCAGCCAATCTGCTCTGTGTCAGCTTGATCCCGTCAGATCTCAGAAGCTAAGCAGTGTGGGACCTGGTTAGTACTTGGATGGGAGACCTCTTTGGAACACCAGCGGCTGTGTGTGTTTCTCCAGGTAACACTGGAGTTGCGTCAGGAAGGGCATCCGGCGTAAAACCTGTGCCAAAATATCAATGCAGATCTGGCTGTATCCGCTGTGGCGACCCCGAACACAAAAACGGGAGCAGCCGAATGGACAACCAAATGTTCTATTGAATGCGTTGTTCACTGTTTGCTCACACAGTGGTGGTTTTCTTTTGATATGGATGCTGGAACATCCTTTAACAGGTTTTGAAGGACTCCAGGTCAATGTTTTGAGTTAGCTTCACAAACTTGTAGAAGAAACAATATGTTCTATCACAATTTTCATCCACATTCTATTGATAAATTTTGATTTTAGTTTCACATTCTGTTGGCTATTTTGTTCAGAATTTACCATCGTAGTGGAAATCGTGTTTCTCCCTGTGGTTGCAAGCTTGTTAACTGGGTGGAGTGCAAATCGAGTGTCCAGTGTTTAGGACACACACAAACTGTATATGAGTTTTAACCACTGCTGCCCCATGACTGCTGGGATGGGCCCTTAATTGGAGTAAGCGGGTATAGAAAATGGATGGATGTTCATAATTTTCAGCAGTTTATACAGAATCCATTGATCATTCAAACTTAACTGATGATTGTGAAGGCACTAACCATGCAACAGGTGGCAGTATGTCTAAAGGATATTACATAGGCAAAACAAAATTGCTGTTTTGATTGATCTGGTACAGTAAGGTTTGTCAGCTTCACAAATGATTTCTGTATGAAATCTCAATTGGGACACATGTGGCCTCGTTGGCATGTGCTTTCACTGTCTGTGCAAAATATTGGACCTGAGATAACATAGTTTTGAAAAGAAAAAAGTTATCACGAAATAACATCCTGCACTAGAATTCATGCAAATTGTTCCGGAATGTAGCACACCATCACACTCTGACGTAACAGTTCCCAGTTGTTCTCAGTTACCAGATTATTGATTGTTTGATCATGTTACACAAAACCAAGGCTGACTACAGCAGATGGAACTGCAACTGAATTAGCCTGCAACGTGAGGCTTTATTATGCACGTGTTAATCGGAAATTTAATAAACTAAAATCAATTAGTTTGCTCAACAGTGGATTTTAAAGGTTTGAGCAAAACCCTGAAAGCAGCACTGGGGGGAGACTCCTTACTACTGACCATAGAACAAGAGCTGCAGAAAGTGGAAAAGTTTAATAAGGTTAAATTGCACCAAATTAGTTTGAAAATGTCACTTGAGCGAGAAAGTCCTGAAATGCAAAAGGAATTTGTGGCATCTGTGTGCAGCTGAACCTGGAGTGTGCAAGCACCACCTCATTGTGGAGTTTTCCTCTCTGCGGTACATTAGTGTGGCACACTGGTTGAAAGCCAGTGACCTAGAAAGAGATGATTCCAGGTTTCCTGGCCTGGCCCACTGCTCCTCTGTGACCCCAGTTTTTCCTTTCGGACTTCATCAGCACTTTTTGTTTGTGTCTCTTTTATGTCTTTCTCTGCTGAGGTTTATTTTGGATGCTGAATATTGCTCTTTTCTAATAAGCATCCATAATTTATCAGCAGCTTTGAGGCAATGGAGGAAGGGAGAGGAGGGGGAGGCCAAGATATGAAGAGTGATGCACTGGTGATGATAACGTGATACCTCCAAGAATCTGATACCTCCTCTCCTTCTCCTCCGAGAGAAAGGGCTGCAGGTGTTGGTGCCAGTTGTGCACGTACGCCCACAGTGGATCTCCCCTCATGAATGTTATTAGCAGTGTCAATGATTACTAAGTGACCTTTACTTCTATATGTCATTTAATTAACTTTTTGCACTTTAATTACAGGTGCTGAAACGGACATTCTGTCTGCTCAAATAAGATTAAGGTGATAGACAGACAGGTAGACAGACATGAAGACAGACAGAAATTGATAATATGATAGAAACATAGAAAAACATGAAGACAGAGATAGAAATCAAGAGTATGAGATGGTATGGTCAGTAGATAGAGATTGAAATAACTAGATAGAACTAGAAATAGAGAATGATAGAAATAGAAAGAAATAGCAGTATAGATGAGAAGGAAATAGACAAAGAAGAAATGACAGAAATAGACAGACAGAAAAAAGATAATATAGATATAAATGGATCGATAGTGATAGACAAAAAACAAAACAAAACAGAGAACTAGACAGAGGGTGTGGTAGATAGATTGATGGATAGATGATAGATATTGATATAACCACCGCAGTTACTAGATGGAGGTAGAAACAGACATGGGTAGAAATGGAGAGTGATAGTAATAAAAAGAGATATAGATAAAGAAAGGAATACCATATGTCCTTGCTTAAACACCTGTGCATTTTTTTTGTTCAAACCGTGCTCAGACCCAGTGTCTAAATGAGGCAGACCTTTATTCAAGGCTGGCAGGCTTGCTGCCTGCACAGTAATATGGTGTTAAGTTTCACACACACATCCCTGGGTGTGGCAAACCAAAGGCATTCGCTTTAGATCAGAGCCCTCTGCGTCGCTGCGAACCCTCGTCGTAGCATCATTATTCAACATTATTTAACAGATTACATTTTTTGACTTTGTCACATACCACTGACTTATTTCATAATTTTAGTCATTATTTAAAAGATTACATTTTTAACAGGTTACATTTTAGACTTAAAACATTTTAGACATTATTAACAGATTACATTTTAGACTTTGTCACAACCCACTGACTTATTTCATAGTTTCATACTTACTTAATACATCTAGTTTAATATGTTTTTTAAATAATTTAAGCGACCTTGATTCTTTGATTTCTTTGTTGAGGTTGTTCCATAATTTTACACCATTCACTGCAATACTCCGTTCCTTTACTTTGGTTCTGAATCTTGGTTTTTTAAAGACTTCTGTTCCTTTCAAATTATAGCTACTTACTCTTTTTTCAAACATATTTTGAATGTTTATTGGTAAGGTATTTTTATTAGCTAGGTGCATTGTTTGTAATATTTTCAAATCAACTAAATCATGAAATTTAAGTACCTTATACTTAATGAATAATGGATTAGATGGATCTCTAAAATGACTATTGCTAATCATTTTTAAAGCTCTTTTCTGCAGAATAAATAATGGTTGTGTGTAGGTTTTACATGTTGATCCCCAGATTTCTACGCAATAAGTTAAATATGGGACAATCAATGAATTGTACAATGTTAATAAACCATAACTATTCAATGAAAAGTTTACTTTATGCAAAACAGCAATGGCTTTCGCTATTTTTCCTTTTGTGTAATTTATGTGTGACTTCCATGTAAGATCTTCATCAATCATGACTCCTAGAAATTTTGTTTCTTTTACCCTTTGTATGTCCATTCCATCTATTTTTAATGACACATCATTTTTTTCCACTCTGTCATTAAGCAATATGAAATTTGTCTTATTAAGATTTAGTGACAATCTGTTTATATCAAATCAATGTTTAACTTTTTCCAACTCTGTATTTATCACTTGTACTACTTTCTGTATATCTGATCCAGAGTAAAATAATGTTGTATCATCAGCAAATAATATGGTGCCAAGTACTTTAGATACATTCACAAAGTCATTGATATACAAAATAAACAGTTTGGGTCCAAGTACCGACCCTTGTGGTACTCCATAAGTAATGTTACACAATTCTGATTTAGTATTATTTATCTGAACAAACTGTTTTATATTTTCTAAGTAGCTTTTTACCCACTGATGTGCAATACCTCTAATTCCATATTGTTGTAACTTGTGAAGCAATCTTGAGTGGTCGATAACATCAAAAGCTTTTTTCAGGTCGATAAAAATACTTACAAAATAATCCTTATTATCTATTGTTGTTGATATTTTCTCTGTTAATTCCATAATTGCCATAGCTGTCGAATGTTTTGTTCTGAATCCATACTGATCATTATTTAAAATATGATGTTTCTCAATGAATTTGTCCAACCTTGTCACAAAAACTTTTTCCATAATTTTAGAAAACTGTGGAAGCAATGACAGTGGCCTGTAATTTGAAAAAAATATGTTTGTCTCCATTTTTATATAATGGGACTACCTTGGCAATTTTCATTTCGTCTGGGAAAATTCCTGTTGACAGAGGCAGATTACAAATGTAAGTGAATGATTCAGTAACAGTTTCTATTATACTTTTTACAGTCATGTCCAAATCTTCATAGTCAGTTGATCTTTTGCTTACACAATTTCTTATTTCATCTTTTTCCACATTGTCAAGGAAAATACTATTGACCGTATTTACAAGTGCATTTAATTTTTCTTCTACTATTAGTTTATTTCCCACCAGACTTGATCCCACATTTGAAAAATAATCATTAAACTCATTTGCAACTTCTTTTATGTCATATATCTCTTTATTTTCCTTGACAAAGTAATTTGGAAAAGTTGATTTCGCTCCATCACTTTTAATCACACTATTTATAATTCCCCATGTTTCCTTTATATTATCTTTACTCTTATTTAATTGTTCACTATAATAATCTTTTTTTTTGTTTCCTAATTATTGTCAATAGTTTAGATTTTTTGTATCTGTGTTCTGTTTCCTTTGTTTGCATTTTTAAAAAGCAGCTATATAAATAGTTTTTCTTTACACAAGCATTTTTTATTCCCTTAGTCAGCCATGGTTTATTTACTCTTTTCTTACTAATTTTTTATTAATTTACAGTTTTTATTATATGATTTCATCAGTATTTTCATAAATGAATTATATGCTACGTTAACGTCGCCGACATAAACTTCTTCCCAGTTTTGATTTTTAAGGTCATAATTTAATGCCTCTAAAGCTTTTACTGACTTATCTCTTTTAAAATTTAAAACTGTTTTTTTCTTGTACCGATTTTTGTATTTAAATATTGAAAAAACTGGTAAATGATCACTAAGATCTGTCATCAAGATCCCATTCTTAATAATTTCATCTGTTCTATTTGTGAATATATTGTCAATTACAGTTGCACTTTGCGATGTAATTCTGGTTGGTTTTGTTATCAAGGGGAATAAACCCAAACTATACATTGAATTCACAAAATCACTTCTTCTTTGGCAACTGGAGCTTTCTATATTAATGTTAAAGTCTCCACACATATAAAGCGTTTTGTTTTTGATTTGATGGAATAATTGTATTATTTATCTGTAAATTTCACAATGCAAGAGTCTGGTGCTCTGTATACACAACTGATTAGAATATTCTTAGATGTTGCATGTACAATTTCCACTGTTACAATTTCTATGACATCGTCTATAATTGTCATTTCTTCTGCAATTATACATGTCAGATCTGTTTTTGTGTACAAAGCAATACCTCTGCCTTTTTTTATCTCTTCTGTTTACAAAATACAGCTCATATCCCTCCACTTGAACATCAGCCATGAGGTCAAGATTCTGTGATTGCAATAATGCTGAATCTATTTTTAAACTGATTTAAATGATCTTTTATTTTTGACATTTTACAATACAAGCTTCGGCTGTTTATATGTATAAGTGACGGTATCTTCTGTAATTTTTTCACTATTTAACTGTTCTTCCATATAATACTCACAACCAATTGTTTTTAAGTCAGATATACTTTCATCAATATTGGTGTCTATGTCATATATTTTATCATCTATTTCCATGTTTGATCTGATTTTTGTTGGTCAAATTATCAACTGGCGTCATACTTAATTGTCTATTCAGGTCTGTATTTTGTAAGGTCATCCATGTTTTTCATTTGTATACCATTTGTTCCTTCTTTCACTCTGATCCACACCCTAAAGTTCCAGACCCATGTAGCAACAATGTGTTTCTGTTTTTTTAGTAGTCTTGCTTCCCTAGCAATATCTGCATTTTTTTTCGTTAGATGCTCTTTTATATAGACGCTTGTTCCTTTCAGATTCTTTGCCTGTCTTAATAATTCATTTTTGTATTTTCTGCTTGTAAATCGTATAATAATGGTAGATAATTTATTTTTACTATCTTTGGATGGAATAGTATGACAGTCTGATATAGTGTCTTGATGGATGACAATACCTTTTTGATATAAAAAATTTGTGACTTGTTCCAATGTTTGAAGTTCTTCAGGTGGTGCATCCTCCCCATTGGCTCCACTAGAATCCACTACCCTTGCATAAGACCGATGTTTTGTTTCTAAACCAGATATTATAACATCGTCTTTTCTAGAGTATTGTTCAAGTTCATTCACACGTTGTTCAAGCTTCTTAATAATCTTGTCTTTCTCTTTAACAAGATTTTTGAGCTCTTTAATCTCCTTCGCCAACTTGTCTAGATTAGACATGTCTTTTGATATATGGTTTAATGAGGTCTTTATCTCCTCTATGTCTTCCTCAAGTTTATCCGTTTTCTTAGGTGGTGCCATGTTGACTATTGTGATTTAGTACTGCCCACTTTTAATTGTGATACAATTCTGACTTATAGTCTCTATCACCACAGGTCCAGTCGCCGCACACCGCCCCGCCCCGATTGTAACCTCGGATATAGCCGCCACCAGCCTCGGTCATAGCCGCCATTAGCCTCGGATGTAGCCGCCGCCAACCTCGGATGTAGCCGTCGCCAGCCTCGGTTGTAGCGGCCGTTAGCCTCGGATGTAGCCACCGCTATCCTCGGATGTAGCCACCACTAGCCTTGGATGTAGCCGCCGCCAGCCTCGGTTGTAGCGGCTGTTAGCCTCGGATGTAGCTGCCGCTAGCCTCGGATGTAGCCACTGCCAGCCTCGGTTGTAGCCGCCGCTAACCTCTGATGTAGCCGCCGCCAGCCTCGGATGTAGCCGCCGCTAGCCTCTGTTGCAGCAGCTGTTAGCCTCGGATGTAGCCGCCGCTAGCCTCGGTTGTAGCGGCTGTCGCTAGCCTCAGATGTAGCCGCCGTTAGCCTCTGTCAGCTCCTCTTTTGCCTCTCCACCTGGGCACCGGGTCCGCCACACCAGTTTGTTGTGGAGACTCCACACGTTCTGACACCAGGAGGCAGAGAAAAGTCAGCAACAGTGCTGCTCCGGTTTGTGCACAAGCTGAACCCCGTGTCGATGGACTAGATGGAGCAATTTAAGGCAGGCATTTATTTTTTTAGACAAAATTTTGATCCAGCTGTTAAATGAGGTAGACTCCTATTCAAGGTCGGACGTTTAATCAAGGAAATATGGTAGACAAAGACAAGAAGTGATACAGAGACAGAAATAGATACAAATAGGCAGACACAGAAATAAATAGTGCTAGATTAAATGATATGAATGGATTGATAGAGATAATATACAAATAATGAATGTTTGAGTTCAATGGTACGAATATTTCATGAGGAATTAAATATTTGTTCCATTGAAAGAATGTAAAAACATTCATTATTTGTTTAGCATAACAGCTAAAATAGATACTTGTCATTTCGCATTTTATTAATTTATAAACAACAGAAAAGGCACTTACATTTTGGTGTTCCATTGCTGCTAAAGTCCAAATTGTAATGTGTAGTCCAGTGATGCTGTGCACTGACTTCAGATTTCCATAAAAAAAAAAAAAAAAAAAGACTTTGTGGAGTTCCTCAGTCCAACCAAAAATGAGTCGGCTTTTCATGTGAACAGGTCTTCGTGCATTACGGCGGAGTGGATTGTGTGTGTGTGTCTTACAAGAATTAGCAGCATCACTTAGCTCAATCAAATCATCGTGTCATTGTCCCCCATGCACCAGCACACACACGCAACCGGGTCGGCGATTTTGCACGCATGTACAACTAAAAAAAGACTGTGTACATCCTCAGTGTAGCGAAAAAAAATCACGTCAGAAATGAGTCCAGCTTTACATTCTTTCTTCCCGCTAACAGCCTCCAGACAGCACAGTGGATTTGTTTTGTGTGTGTGTTACAAGCATTAGCAGCATCTTTTAGCTCAATCTAATCATGTCTTGGTAGTCATTGTCCTCTGCGTGCGCACACTTGTAGCCTGGTCGGCGCTTGTGCATGCGTGTACAACCAACCAACATCCTCAGTGCAGTGAAAAAAAAATCACATGAGAAATGAGTTCAGCTTATCATTCCAACAGCCTCCACAGTGGATTTGTGTTGTGTGTGTGCACGCGCGCGTGCAAGCATGAGTACGTGTGCACGCATGTGCACGCATGAGTACGCGTGGGCGTGTGCACTAGCACTTGAGCATGCATGCACGATCACGTGTGCATGTGCAGGCATGTGTGCGCGCGTGCACGAGGCCGTGCGTGCGTGGCCGTGTGTGCAGAGTGCATTGTTACCAAACGTATGGAACCAAATTTGCACTCTAAATGGAACCAAGCCGCACTCTACATGCAATGCAACACAAAACTCTCCATTATTTCATTCATGCTCCATTGACATATTTTATTTTGTCTATTTCAAACAATGCAACCATCACAGCCCCATACTTCCATATATCCTTTATGCTGGCACAGATGTTCAAACAAACATCCCCTAGAGGGCACTGGAAACCCTCTTGAAAGTTTCTGACAAG
Organism: Thalassophryne amazonica; assembly: GCF_902500255.1. Classification (NCBI taxonomy): domain Eukaryota; kingdom Metazoa; phylum Chordata; class Actinopteri; order Batrachoidiformes; family Batrachoididae; genus Thalassophryne; species Thalassophryne amazonica. The sequence goes on from NC_047104.1 coordinate 78,441,160, forward strand.
ATCATATATGAAGGATAAATAAGCTGGAATAATGTTTACACACACACGCGTATGACAGGTATGATCCTTACACTCCTAAAAATATAGTCATACACAAACACGCTCAAAACACATAACCTCTTTGTTTCCATGATTACTGAGCTTGTTTTGTGCCACTTTTTGCACCTGATCTTCCTCTCCTCTTTTCCCCTCTCCTCCTCGTTCCTATGTTTCTTCACGGCTGACTGGATATTAAAGCTTGACATCATTTCGATTAACCTACGGGTCAGCAGCAGAGCCATAGGGTTACGGCCAAACTGATATGTTGACTATGGTTTACACGAGCATTGCTACCATGGGCTAAAGGATAAGTGTGTTAAGACGATGTCTTGGGAGGTCTGATTTATCTCTGTGCATCCCACCAGTTCGACTCTGAACCCTTCATGAGCAAAAGGCAGCAGGTAGGGCTGGGTAGTTTGGCAATGGGGCTCAGAGTAGGCTGAGGTAGTAATATATCTCTGCAGAAAGCAGACTGTGACATGTCTTGTTAAAGCAAATAGTACGTGTGTGTATATAGAGAAATGCACAGTGGGTGGATCCACTGGAAACAAAACACTGAATAATTTTAAAGGCTAGTTAAAATTTAATGAGGAAGTGGAGAAAACAGCAACACACCCAGTTAACTCTGAAAAAGCTACAAATTTTGTGGCTGTGATTTGAGAAATAGTGCAGAGTGCAAGGTTTGTCTGTTGTGTCACCACTTGAATTAAAACTGAAATCTACACTAGAACATCTTGGTTGTTTCATTTTAGCTTCCCCAAATTGTGCCACTGTCCAAATACTTATGGACCTGACCGTAAACTCCCATGCACAAAACTCACAGAAATGCATACACGCACTGAGCATCACTCGCCACATTTACCGCCTGCTGAGTTCATTGATCATCACCTTGTTTTTGTCAGTTTTCGTGGCTTCTTTGGGGTGTCCGTCAGTTAGAAATTTGGCAGTGTTGCTCAGACATGCAGCCATACCTCTGTGGATGACACCCGTCTGCAGCCTAACAGGACAGCGTGGGGGCCCTGTGGGCAGGAAGAGCTGTCAGAAAACTTCACTTTCCTCTTCTGTACTGCTGTCACTCTGTCAGATGGTATCAAGCACCTCTTACTGGCTGGCCTTCAGGAGGGAATGTATTTGTTTTTCCCTTCGTGTTTGTCACTATTTGGAAGTACGGAGCAGCTTAAACATTTAAAATGCTAAAATAACAAAGATGCAGCAGTGCATATTTGTTGATGTGGATTTTTTTTGGGGGGGGATGTCTGATCGTGGGGCGTGGATGCAATTGCATGGACATGATCAGAGTTGAACATTTGGCATCTAACTTATTTATGAAAATGACAGGATGGCTGTGAACAGCGGCGGGAACACAACTTACTTCAGAGACTGTTTCCTTCCACACTTCTCCTGACTGTTTCTCATTTCTATTTCCGTGTTTTTCACTGTCATTTCTTGTGTCTCTATTAATTATTTGCTTCTCCTGGTGTCATTCTTTTTTTTTTTTTTTTGATGATTTTCTGATGAGTCATTTAGTTTATACAATGTCGAAAAAAGAAAATCATACATACCCTTCATTGTTTTTCAGAGACACTCAAATTTCTTGTTCTGGGGAAAACTCTGAAAACCACAAATGTTCAGTTGGTTTTTGACAACAAATTGAAATGCAGTTTCTATTCACTGATCAGCTCCGAGACTTATTGAGTACTGGTTGACTTTACACTTCATTGGCCTGGTGTGCAGCCTTTTCATGGCTTGCTGCTTGTTTAGTTGCTGTGCTGGAGTGAAGGTATTTTTTTTTTAACATTTCTATTTCTTAGTACAAAAGCACAGATTTTAGTTTAGTTTAGTTTTTTTTTTTTTTTTTTTTTTTTTTTTTAGGACTTACATGCCCAGTGCTGGTTCTACACTGAATTACTCCCCGGGCAAGACCCACTCCAAGTGTCCCCCCCCCGCCCCCCCCCCCCCAAAATTTGCACAAACAGCCATTTTTTAAAATTATTTTATTATTATTTTTAATATTTTAGGAATGCCCCTGAAACTGCAATTGACTAGAGTCTAGACTAGAGACTAGAGTCGCTGCTCCTTCGCGTTGAAAGGAGGTTCGGGCATCTGGTAAGGATGCCTCCTGGGTGCCTCCCAAGGGAGGTGTTCCAGGCATGTCCATCTGGGAGGAGACCCCGGGGAAGACCCAGGACTAGGTGGAGAGATTATATCTCCACACTGGCCTGGGAACACCTTGGAATCCCCCAGTCAGAGGTGGTCAATGTGGCATGGGAAAGGGAAGTCTGGGGTCCCCTGCTGGAGCCATTGCTCCCGTGACCCGAACCTGGAAAAGCAGTTGAAAATGAGTGATGAGTGATCAAAAAATTGCAGGCTACAATATAACTCTAATATAAAGCATTGCAAATTTGAATAAACACACCCTCACATGCTTATTGTCTATCATTAGACGCTTTATTAATCTGTCTTTCAGGGAGGAACAATTAGCTCCTTTATTAAGGTGCTTATTTGTCTCAACATTTAGCTAAATATTTAGCTTGATGTTTGTAAATATTAGACTAAATGTGTAAATACAGTAGTGTTCAAAATAATAGTAGTGCTATGTGACTAAAAAGATTAATCCAGGTGTTGAGTATATTTCATATTGTTACATGGGAAACAAGGTACCAGTGGATTCAGTAGATTGTCACAAATCCAACAAGACGAAGCATTCGTGATATGCACACTCTTAAGGCTATGAAATTGGGCTATTAGTAAAAAATAAAAGCAGAAAAGGGGGTGTTCACAATAATAGTAGTGTGGCATTCAGTCAGTGAGTTTGTCAGTTTTGTGGAACAAACAGGTGTGAATCAGGTGTCCCCTATTTAAGGATGAAGCCAGCACCTGTTGAACATGCTTTTCTCTTTGAAAGCCTGAGGAAAATGGGATGTTCAAGACATTGTTCAGAAGAACAGCGTAGTTTGATTAAAAAGTTGATTGGAGAGGGGAAAACTTATACGCAGGTGCAAAAAATTATAGGTTGTTCATCTACAATGATCTCCAATGCTTTAGAATGGACAAAAAAAACAAAACAGAGACGCATGGAAGAAAATGTAAAACAACCATCAAAATGGATAGAAGAATAACCAGAATGGTAAAGGTGAGAACACATCAACTGGCCTAAAGAGAAATGGAGGAGTATTTTGTGGACTGATGAGAGCAAAATTGTTCTTTTTGGGTCTAAGGGCCGCAGACAGTTTGTGAGACGACTCCCAAACTCTGAATGCAGTTCACAGTGAAGACAGTGAAGCATGGTGGTGCAAGCATCATGATATGGGCATGTTTTGTCCTACTATGGTGTTGGGCCTATGTATCGCATACCAGGTATCATGGATCAGTTTGGATATGTCAGAATACTTGAAGAGGTCATGTTGCCTTATGCTGAAGAGGACATGCCCTTGAAATGGGTGTTTCAACAAGACAATGACCCCAAGCACACTCATAAATGAGCAAAACCTTGGTTCCAAACCAACAAAATTAATGCCTCACAGATGTGACGAAATCATGAAAAACTGTGGTTATACAACTAAATACTAGTTTAGTGATTCACAGGATTGCTAAAAAAGCAGTATGAACATAATAGTTTTGAGTTTGTAGCGTCAACAGCAGATGCTACTATTATTGTGAGCATTAACTAATCTGCAAAAGTTTAAAATTTTATTATTATTTTGTCAATGTACATAACAACAAAGATTTTCCAGCTGCTGGAAAATGATTGTAAAAATTGGATAACACTCTTTCAGGCACACAAAAAAGGTCAGATTCAAGTCACTAGAAATGTGAAGGGTCACAGTCACCTCCATCATCCACAAATGGAAGAAGTTCGGATCCACCAGGACTCTTCCTGGAGCTGGACGCCTGTCTAAACTGAGTGATCAATTGGGGAGAAGGGCCTATAGTCAGCGACCGATGGTCACTCGGTCAGAGCTCCAGCATTCCTCTGTGGAGAGAGGAGAAACTTCCAGAAGGACAACCATCTCTTCAGCAATCCACCAATCAGGCCTGTATGATTGTGGCCAGACAGAAGCCACTCCTTAGTAAAAGGCACATGGCAGCCCACCTGGAGTTTGCCAGAAGGTACTTGAAGGACTCTCAGACCATGAGAAACAAAATTCTCTAGACTGATGAGACAAGGATTGAACTTTTGTGGTGTGAATGCCAGGCATCATGTTTGGATGAAACCAGGCACCATCCCTACAGTGAAGCATGGTGGTGGCAGCATCATGCTGTGGGGATGTTTTTCAGCAGCAGGAACTGGGAGACTAGTCAGATGGTAGTAGATGGTTTTAAAAACCTGAGTGACTGTGCAAGAAGGAGACAAGTGAAGCCTGATTACGGATCATTCATGCTTCCAAAAAGGAGAGAGCCCCCTCATCATTTTCTGAATTTAACAATGAGTGCAAGGACGCTGTGTTACTACATGATGTCCTGGAACAAAATATTGCCTGGGTTTTGGTGCAAGGAACAGCTTGGACCAATCGTTTCGTGGACCTCTTTTATGAAAGGTGTCACAGATTGCTCAACTACAAAGTGCAAGCTTGAGTATCTCCTAGTAGTTCTCCTGCCTCTTGGTGACAATACCATCAAGTTGTCTAGTGGTTAAGGTGTTGGGCTTGAGTCCTGAAGATCATGGGTTCAAATCCCCACCTGACTGGAAAATCACTATTGCTCCCTGACATCGGGGTGAATGTGAGGCATAATTGTAAAGCGCTTTGAGGAAATGGAGAAGCAGATGGAAAAGCGCTATATAAATGCAGTCCATTTAGTGGCAAATGGACATGCTTATACAGATAGCTGATGATCTCCAACTGGATTGCATCTTTGCTCATGCAGACCAGGCAATAAACAGCAAGATACTGATGTTCTCATGGCTTGACCAGGAGAAGTACAACAAGATCATTCCACTCATGGGAGATTTCCATAAAATTCTTGTGAAACTAAAGATTGTCATGGTTTCGTGATTGGTGGGTGGATGGTGGAATGATAGCCGATGGAGCTCAAGCTGTAGAGGGTCGCCACTATCAATCAATCAATCAATCAATCAATTTTTTTGTATATAGCGCCAAATCACAACAAACAGTTGCCCCAAGGCGCTTTATATTGTAAGGCAAGGCCATACAATAATTATGTAAAACCCCAACGGTCAAAACGACCCCCTGTGAGCAAGCACTTGGCTACAGTGGGAAGGAAAAACTCCCTTTTAACAGGAAGAAACCTCCAGCAGAACCAGGCTCAGGGAGGGGCAGTCTTCTGCTGGGACTGGTTGGGGCTGAGGGAGAGAACCAGGAAAAAGACATGCTGTGGAGGGGAGCAGAGATCGATCACTAATGATTAAATGCAGAGTGGTGCATACAGAGCAAAAAGAGAAAGAAACAGTGCATCATGGGAACCCCCCAGCAGTCTACGTCTATAGCAGCATAACTAAGGGATGGTTCAGGGTCACCTGATCCAGCCCTAACTATACGCTTTAGCAAAAAGGAAAGTTTTAAGCCTAATCTTAAAAGTAGAGAGGGTGTCTGTCTCCCTGATCTGAATTGGGAGCTGGTTCCACAGGAGAGGAGCCTGAAAGCTGAAGGCTCTGCCTCCCATTCTACTCTTACAAACCCTAGGAACTACAAGTAAGCCTGCAGTCTGAGAGCGAAGCGCTCTATTGGGGTGATATGGTACTACGAGGTCCCTAAGATAAGATGGGACCTGATTATTCAAAACCTTATAAGTAAGAAGAAGAATTTTAAATTCTATTCTAGAATTAACAGGAAGCCAATGAAGAGAGGCCAATATGGGTGAGATATGCTCTCTCCTTCTAGTCCCCGTCAGTACTCTAGCTGCACTATGCGAGAAGTGCTCCCCTACACAAGCAGTCATTTGATTCACTGCTAGGCACAGGATTACGTCAGACAATATAAGCAAGGAATTCAGTGAATAAGAACATTCCTCTGATAATTTCAATTTAAATGTATTCATCTTATAGAGCACCAAATCACAACAGAGTTGCCTCAAGACGCTTCACACAAAACAATTTAAAAAATGAAATGAATTAAAAGATTAAAAACACAATAAAAGAGTATAAAGTAAACAACATAGTAACACAACATTCCAGTATGTTAGCCATACAAAAGGGAAAATAAGTGCATCTTAAGTCTGGACTTGAAATTCTCCACAGAATTTGACTGCTTTATTGATGCAGGGACATCATGCCACAGAACATGGGCACAATAAGAGCACACTGGGCACAGTCCACCCCAGTCAGCAGTTGCGGGGGGACCTATCCCTCCAGTTTTTCCTGGGGGTGGTGGGGCACCCGCCTGCCCCGCGGAGTGGGGGAGGGAGCGTCACATTTCACCTGATAAATAACTTGAATGTGAATTAGTTATCATAACACATATAATTATTTTTACATGACTCCATTCCCATTAAACAATGAATTCCATCTGGCTTTACTGCAAATGTGTGTTTTTAGCAGAAGTCATAAAATGAGGTGTACATATTTTTTTTGAAAACATAATCTTTATATTCTGTTTCTGCTTTCACATCTTTTCAGGGAGCTTTAAAATATTTGCACTGCTGTTAACTCACCAAGCATTTGTTGCGGTTTCACAAAGTTTGCGACTGTCACACATACTCAAGCAAAGCTCTCTCGCTGCTTGTTGCACCTTCAGCAGAGCCGCATTCATAGAATGTGCGTTGATCTGTCACTTCACAGAACACCTGCACGTAGCTACCTGCTGGGGAAATCATTATCATACCGATATTCTGTGGTTTAAAGAGCAGCAGGATGCACATGCAGCTAAAAGCACGTGTTTTACTTCTGCTCCTCCCACATATGTTCTGCCTCTTCCCATGGCGTGCACCGAAAACCCAGAACAACAACAAAACAGCCATATCAGTCGGAGCCGGTCATGTCCAACTAAACTTTCTGTCAGCAGGAAGGAATCAATGCTGGAAATCTATATTCTGCTACTACACACGTCTGGGCTCAATAATTCAGAGATACGTGCTGCTTCAAGATCTCATCTTTGCTCTCTCTCTCTCTTTGCTGTGGTCTTGTACACACTCTCAGGCACACGCCTCATCCCTCTTTTCCTCATGACAGTTTAAGTAAAATTTCCTGGCACTTTTAACATTTTGAAATTTCAGCTTGCTTCGCTCTCATGTCCCTGTCATTCTTCATACGTCTCAGCCGGCTCACACGAGATGGGCTATAATCTGTCGGATATGCTGAAAAGTGCCCATGATGTCAGTGAAGCAATTTACCTGACTCCAGCTACACATCCTGATCCCTCAACTCCTCCGCTTCCTCATCCTGTTTTTAACATTGAGCAGTTTCATCCGTCAGGAAAGATTGTGTCATCTTACTCCATTTTTCTTTTTGATCCTCTTTTCCTTTCCCGTGATCCAGATAGCAGCCTTTTACATGTCACATAAAACAAAAGGAATTTGACAGTGTTGTTTTTTTTGGTTTTTTTTCTTTTAAAATTTCAGCAGCCATGAGTGTAATTTGGATCCAACTTACATTACTGATGAAATATGTAATAACAAGGAATTGCATTATAGTATTTTTCCATATCCAGTAGGATACTAACACTTGAGCCTGCAATACACAATACAGGGTGAACACAAAAATACTTCATGGTTTCAAATATGTATAATATAAAAAGTCATATGAATAATTTTACAATTTTGGTATTAACAGTTGCAGAAACGCATCATGTTTGCAGATTATTCTTCTTCAAAATTGTAAAATTATTCATGTGACTTTCGATATTATAAATATATGAAACCAAGGAATGTTTGTGTTCACCCTGTATATTCTGCTGATACCGATGCCAAACCAATACCATTTTCACTGCCTTATACCACTAATTTGTTAATAAATACATTTGTTTGGACATCATTTGCCATCTAAAACAAACAACAAAAAGCTCAAACTCTGAAACACATATTCTACTACACTAAGGGTATCAGCTCACTGGGCAGCGACTGTTGGAGAGTAGTTGGAGACATGAATTGGCAACCAAACACATGAATGAGTGACAAATTCGCAGTTGGTATCCAACTGAAGTGGTACAAATGACATGTTAGCGCATGTCGTCCAAATGCCAGCTGTATTTTTCACAGATTCGCAATGAAGATGTATTTGCATACATATCAAGCGAGTGTCGCTTGAATGCTGTGCAGCACTCGCGCGAATATCACGTGCAACCTCCGCAGATGCAAAGATCTGCTGATTTGCCCATGAATGTTGTGTAGCACTCTCATGGATGTCTAACTCCACTCACGGCTGAAATTATGACAATTTTGCGCACAATGTGTTCAGCTGCTATTATGCTTCTGTTATGTGAAAAGACATAGCCAGGAAGGTACAGCCCTAAATAATAATAATAAAAATAACAATAAAAAGCCAAGCATTTGTTCACGAAGGGAAGAAGAAAACAGGAACGAAAGTGTGAACAGTACACTCTCCAACTTTGAGAATGATGCCCCTGCTGGATCCACTGTGAATGTCCAGTATATAATCCTCCACTTATACAGTCCTTTTGTCCTCAGTTCTGAGATTCACGTGCAGCAATTGTCCATGAGCTGGACCAGTTTCTTCTCCATGACGCGTGATGTCCAGCAGAGTTTTGGGGGTGTGTGCCCTTTGGTTTGATTTATTCAGCAATACCATTGTTATTCTCCCGGCTCTTTTCTGTACACTGCCCCTCACAAAGTACAAACTCAAAATATTCTGCACTTTTAAATTTATTCAAAGTCACAATGGAAGCTGGCCTGATTTCTGAAGAACTTCTCTCATACATGAGATCTGCCCATTTGGAGCCCAGAACAAACAGTTTTATAAAACACTCCAGGGGCATATCAAAGGCGGACCTTATTTCGTGAAATCCTTCCCTTATTGGTCCCTGTGGGCATTCCAGGGAGGTCCCTCCCCCTGCCACTGACCCGCGCAATAATGGGACGTTTATAATTTATAATGTAATCTGAATCTCTTTGTCCTGAGCAGTAAAACTGGTGAAATCCTGTTCGACATGCACATTCCAACAGATAACGGAGAAAAGTAAATGAAACTAAGAATACAGTCCTAAGTAAAATAACTACTTTAATACCAAAACAAATAAAGAAAAGTTAAACACACAAATATATCTAACACCATAGTAAGTCCCATTGGCAGTTCCGTTGTTTTTTTCACTTGGGGTCACCACAGCATATCTGAGGTGGATCTGCATGTCGATTTGGCAGTGAGCACACAAGATGCCCTGGGGGAAGGTGGATTTGAATGGAGTTTGTCGTGGAATGAAAGCATGATGTCATATTTCCATACAATTTGTGTGCTGTCATCAGAGGGGAGATCAAATAATTCCGCCACAAGTCCTCAGAGAGAGAGAGAGAGACAGTGAGAGAGAAGGCAGCATGGAGCATTGAGAGTACTTCAGATAAAAAAGATGAAAAACCACACAGCGCTGTTTGCGCTGAAGCTTTGTCCAGCCCAGACACCCAGAATGAATGACTGGACAGCCGCAGGACTTTAAACTCAACTTCCATTGTGCTCCTAAATAAAAAACAAACAAACAAAAATGATTAAATACATAAGTCCAAAAAGCACAGATGGGAGTCCTGAAGCCTGCTGCAATTGTGGCCAGGCCAGCAGAAGCTAAGCCACTTCCAGAAGAGACTGTTCCTCTCAGGTCATCTTCACTATTTTGGTGTGCTCCCAAGGCTGCTTGCGTGCGTTTGGCACCCGAAATGTCATTGTCATTTTTTTCTTAATTCACTCACAATGTAGTTTCGTGGCTTACATTAAGAGTCAAAGCAAAAACATGTGGAGGTTCCCATAACACCAACAATGGCTCTGGGAGCATATGGGGAGGACCCTTGTTGCCTTGCCAACTCTGAACAGTTCAAAATCCAGGCACGACGCGTGGGACGCCCTGCGATTCAAGCAAGAGAAGAGCACTACCCAGCGAATGTCGCGCAAAACCAAGCGATTTTCCTTGCAATTGCCGATTGCACACTGTTGCAGCCCAGTGAGATAGTTCCCTAAAGGAAAACCTAGATAGCCTGCAAAAGATATGCAAAAAAGGACAGATAGTTGTGCTTTAAATTCAAAATATCTGACACAGCAATTTTGGACAAAAGCAGACAGAATTTTTCATAATTTTTTTCGCCTGCCCCACAATCTCAGGGTTGCCACAGTGGATCTGGAAGAGATCTGCTTTGGGATTTGGTGCAAGTTTTATACTGGATGTCCTTCCTGATGCGGCTCCAACTGTACAGTGTATCTGGAAAGTATTTACAGCACTTCACTTTTTCCATGTTTTGTTATGTCACAGTCTTATTCCAAAATGCAGTAAATTAATTTTTTTCCTCAAAATTCTACTCACAACACCCTCTAATGACAACATGAGAAAAGTTTTTAGTTTTTGCAAAGTTATCAAAAACAAAAATCAAAGAAATCGCATGTACATATGTTTTCACAGCCTTTGCTCAATACTTTGTTGATGCAGTTTTGGCAGCAACTACAGCATCAAGTCTTGAATATGATTCCACAAGCTTGGTGCACCTATCTTTGGGAGGTTTTGCCCATTCCTCTTTGCAGCACCTCTCAAGCTCCATCAGGTTGGCTGTGGTGTGTCAGGGCACAGCCATTTTCAGATCTCTCCAGAGATGTTCAGTTGGATTCAGGTCTGGGCTCTGGCTGAACCACTCAGGGACATTCACAGAGTTGTCCTGAATTTACAACTTTGATATCTTGGCTGTGTGGTGATGGAGTTTGTCCTTCTGAAAGATGAATCATCACCTCAGTCTGAGTCAAGAGTGCTCTGGAACAGATTTTCATCCAAGATGTCTCTGTACATTTCTGCATTCATCTTTCCCTCAATCCTGACTAGTCTCCCAGTTCCTACCACTGAAACACATTCTCACAGCATGATGCTGCCACCACCATGCTTCACTATAGGGATGGTGCCTGGATTCCTTCAAATGACATCTGGCATTCACACCAAAGAGTTCAATCTTTGTCTCATCAGACCAGAGAATTTTGTTTCTCGTCGTGTGAAAGTCCTTCAGGTGCCTTTTGGTAAACTCCAGGTGTGCTGCCATGTGCCTTTTACTAAGGAGTGGCTTATGTCTGGCCACGCTACCATACAGGCCTGATTGGTGGATTGCTGCAGAGATGGTTCTACTGGAAGGTTCTCCTCTCTCCACAAAGGAATGCTGGAGCTCTGACAAAGAAAGTGTTGGGTTCTTGGTCACCTCTCTGACTAAGGCCCTTCTTCCCCGATCACTCAGTCCCCTGATCCCCCATCACTTAGGGCGGCCAGATCTAGGAAGAGTCCTGGTGGATTCAAACTTCTTTCATTTATGGCTGATGGAGGCCACTGTGCTCATTTAGACCGTCAAAGCAGCAGAAATTTTTCTGTACCCTTCCCCAGATTTGTGGCTCGAGACAATCCTGTCTCTGAAGTGTGCAGACAGTTCCTTTGACTTCGTGCCTGGTTTGTGCTCTGACATGCTCTGTCATATGTGGCACCTTATTTGTAGACGTGTGTGTCTTTCCAAATCATGTCCAGTGAAGTTATGGAGACTTGGCAGAGTGAATTCACACTTTATTTGGATCTCGCCACCAATTGTGATGTGTGATATACAGCATCTACATTTATCTTTGGTCAGCAATCAATCTATCATTTATCTAGAGGTCAGCAAGAGAACCTTCTTGCTGACCTCTACTGGTGGTTGGCTCTCACTGCGGTATTGTATCACTTCCTGTTCCGGAGCACAGCGGTGTTTTTCTGTATCTGTTAGCTGTTTAATCTGCGCAGTTAGATTGATCTAGTTATCTAGATTACGATTTGTTTCCCAGTGTAATCTTAACGTGCCTTAACTAAAGCACTCCTTCTGCTGAATCACCTCTAAATTATTTACACATTATTCACTTTGCGTGTTTTTAGGAATCCGCTAGCTTAGCGTAGCTACTAGCTCTTAGCCGATTTAGCATGGCGGCTTCTCCTGTCTCTCCCGCACTTTTCTGCTCTGGGTGTGAAATGTTTAGTTATTCCTCGGCCTCCTTTAGCAGTAATGGTACTTGTAATAAGTGTAGCTTATTCGTAGCTTTGGAGGCCAGGCTGGGCGAATTGGAGACTCGGCTCCGCACCGTGGAAAATTCTACAGCTAGCCAGGCCCCTGTAGTCGGTGCGGACCAAGGTAGCTTAGCCGCCGTTAGTTACCCCCTGGCAGATCCCGAGCAGCCGGGAAAGCAGGCCGACTGGGTGACTGTGAGGAGGAAGCGTAGCCCTAAACAGAAGCCCCGTGTACACCGCCAACCCGTTCACATCTCTAACCGTTTTTCCCCACTCGGCGACACACCCGCCGAGGATCAAACTCTGGTTATTGGCGACTCTGTTTTGCGAAATGTGAAGTTAGCGACACCAGCAACCATAGTCAATTGTCTTCCGGGGGCCAGAGCAGGCGACATTGAAGGAAATTTGAAACTGCTGGCTAAGGCTAAGCGTAAATTTGGTAAGATTGTAATTCACGTCGCCAGTAATGACACCCGGTTACGCCAATCGGAGGTCACTAAAATTAACATTAAATCGGTGTGTAACTTTGCAAAAACAATGTCGGACTCTGTAGTTTTCTCTCGGCCCCTCCCCAATCAGACCGGGAGTGACATGTTTAGCCGCATGTTCTCCTTGAATTGCTGGCTGTCTGAGTGGTGTCCAAAAAATGAGGTGGGCTTCATAGATAATTGGCAAAGCTTCTGGGGAAAACCTGGTCTTGTTAGGAGAGACGGCATCCATCCCACTTTGGATGGAGCAGCTCTCATTTCTAGAAATCTGGCCAATTTTCTTAAATCCTCCAAACCGTGACTATCCAGGGTTGGGACCGGGAAGCAGAGTTGTAGTCTTACACACCTCTCTGCAGCTTCTCTCCCCCTGCCATCCCCTCATTACCCCATCCCCGTAGAGACGGTGCCTGCTCCCAGACTACCAATAACCAGCAAAAATCTATTTAAGCATAAAAATTCAAAAAGAAAAAATAATATAGCACCTTCAACTGCACCACAGACTAAAACAGTTAAATGTGGTCTATTAAACATTAGGTCTCTCTCTTCTAAGTCCCTGTTGGTAAATGATATAATAATTGATCAACATATTGATTTATTCTGCCTTACAGAAACCTGGTTACAGCAGGATGAATATGTTAGTTTAAATGAGTCAACACCCCCGAGTCACACTAACTGTCAGAATGCTCGTAGCACGGGCCGGGGCGGAGGATTAGCAGCAATCTTCCATTCCAGCTTATTAATTAATCAAAAACCCAGACAGAGCTTTAATTCATTTGAAAGCTTGACTCTTAGTCTTGTCCATCCAAATTGGAAGTCCCAAAAACCAGTTTTATTTGTTATTATCTATCGTCCACCTGGTCGTTACTGTGAGTTTCTCTGTGAATTTTCAGACCTTTTGTCTGGCTTAGTGCTTAGCTCAGATAAAATAATTATAGTGGGCGATTTTAACATCCACACAGATGCTGAGAATGACAGCCCCAACACTGCATTTAATCTATTTTTAGACTCTATTGGCTTTGCTCAAAAAGTAAATGAGTCCACCCACCACTTTAATCATATCTTAGATCTTGTTCTGACTTATGGTATGGAAATAGAAGACTTAACAGTATTCCCTGAAAACTCCCTTCTGTCTGATCATTTCTTAATAACATTTACATTTACTCTGATGGACTACCCAGCAGTGGGGAATAAGTTTCATTACACTAGAAGTCTTTCAGAAAGTGCTGTAACTAGGTTTAAGGATATGATTCCTTCTTTATGTTCTCTAATGCCATATACCAACACAGTGCAGAGTAGCTACCTAAACTCTGTAAGTGAGATAGAGTATCTCGTCAATAGTTTTACATCCTCATTGAAGACAACTTTGGATGCTGTAGCTCCTCTAAAAAAGAGAGCTTTAAATCAGAAGTGCCTGACTCCGTGGTATAACTCACAAACGCGTAGCTTAAAGCAGATAACCCGTAAGTTGGAGAGGAAATGGCGTCTCACTAATTTAGAAGATCTTCACTTAGCCTGGAAAAAGAGTCTGTTGCTCTATAAAAAGCCCTCCGTAAAGCTTGGACATCTTTCTACTCATCACTAATTGAAGAAAATAAGAACAACCCCAGGTTTCTTTTCAGCACTGTAGCCAGGCTGACAAAGAGTCAGAGCTCTATTGAGCTGAGTATTCCATTAACTTTAACTAGTAATGACTTCATGACTTTCTTTGCTAACAAAATTTTAACTATTAGAGAAAAAATTACTCATAACCATCCCAAAGACGTATCGTTATCTTTGGCTGCTTTCAGTGATGCCGGTATTTGGTTAGACTCTTTCTCTCCGATTGTTCTGATTTCTACGTCCCAGGTGAGGGTGGCCACGATAGTGGACTCCGGGATGATGGGTTCCGGTGGATCCGACAACTCCGTTTTGACTTCATCTTCATGTACCCGGGACAAGGCATCCGATTTCTGGTTCTTGGTCCCGGGACGGTAGGTGATCCCGAAGTCAAAACGGCCGAAGAACAGTGACCAGCGGGCTTGCCTGGGGTTCAGCCGCTTGGCGTTCCTGATATACTCCAGGTTCCGGTGGTCAGTGAAAACCGTGAATGGCACGGACGTTCCCTCCAACAGATGTCTCCACTCTTCAAGAGCCTCTTTCACCGCAAGGAGTTCTCGATTGCCGACGTCATAGTTCCGTTCGGCCGGGGTCAACCTGCGGGAAAAATAGGCACACGGGTGAAGGACCTTATCGGTCCTCCCGCTCTGGGAAAGCACAGCTCCTATCCCTGAGTCCGAGGCGTCCACTTCAACCACTAACTGGCGACTAGGATCGGGCTGCACCAGAACGGGTGCAGACGAGAAGCGCCGTTTCAACTCCTTGAACGCGGCATTACAACGATCCGACCAGGTGAAGGGGACTTTTGGTGAGGTCAGGGCTGTCAGGGGGCTAACTACCTGACTGTAGCCCTTAATGAACCTCCTGTAAAAATTTGCAAAGCCGAGGAACTGTTGCAGCTTCCTACAGCTAGTGGGTTGGGGCCAGTCTCTCACCGCCACAACCTTGGCCGGATCAGGAGCGACGGAGTTGGGGGAGATGATGAACCCCAGGAAGGACAAAGAAGTGCGGTGAAACTCGCACTTCTCGCCCTTCACAAACAGCCGGTTCTCCAACAACCGCTGCAGGACCTGACGTACATGCCGGACATGAGTCTCAGGATCCGGAGAAAAGATGAGGATATCGTCTAGATATACGAAGACGAATCGGTGCAGGAAATCCCGCAAGACATCATTAACCAATGCTTGGAACGTCGCGGGGGCGTTTGTGAGGCCGAACGGCATGACCAGGTACTCAAAGTGACCTAACGGGGTGTTAAATGCCGTCTTCCATTCGTCTCCCTTCCGGATCCGAACCAGGTGATACGCATTTCTAAGATCCAGCTTAGTAAAGATTTTGGCTCCATGCAGGGGGGTGAACACGGAATCTAATAATGGCAACGGGTATCGGTTGCGAACCGTAATCTCATTCAGGATCCTGTAATCAATACATGGACGAAGTCCGCCATCTTTCTTGCCCACAAAAAAGAAACCTGCCCCCATCGGGGAGGTGGAGTTCCGGATCAGCCCGGCAGCTAATGAGTCCCGGATGTAGGTCTCCATTCATTCGCGCTCAGGTCGTGAGAGGTTGTACAGCCTGCTGGACAGGAACTCAGCGCCTGGAACCAAATCAATGGCACAATCGTACGGACGGTGCGGGGGAAGGGTGAGTGCCAGATCCTTGCTGAAGACGTCAGCAAGATCGTGGTACTCAACCGGCACTGCCGTCAAATTGGGAGGGACTTTGACCTCCTCCTTAGCCTGGGAACCGGGAGGAACCGAGGATCCTAAACACACCCGATGGTAGGTTTCGCTCCACTGAACCACCACCCCAGACGGCCAGTCGATCCGGGGATTGTGCTTTAACATCCATGGGATGCCCAAAATCACGCGGGAGGTAGAAGGAGTTACAAAAAACTCAATCTCCTCCCGGTGGTTTCCAGACACCACCAGAGTTACTGGTGGTGTCTTGTGTGTGAGTAAAGGGAGGAGGGTGCCATCTAGTGCCCGCACCTGCAATGGCGTAGGAAGCGCCACCAGAGGGAGCCCTACCTCCTTTGCCCATCTGCTGTCTAGCAGATTCCCTTCTGACCCCGTGTCCACCAGTGCTCGGGCTTGAAGGGTTAAATCCCCGCTCAGGATTGTGACTGGGAGTCGTGTGGCAATTTGTGTGTGTCTCACTTGAATGTCTTGACCCCCCCTTAGCCCAGTCTCTAAGGGCGAGTGTTGACATTTTGGCCGTTTGGGGCAGTCTCTCTGTGTGTGCTCTGTTGAGCTGCAGAGAAAACACTCTCCACGGATCAGCCTCCCCATTTTGGCCCTGTGCGTTTCCCTAACAACGTCAACAGGGGGAGCTGTTGCCCCACAAAGCGCTGCGGCTTTGGAGCGTGGGGAGGGCGGCCCCTTTTCGAACCCGGAAGGGAGAGGGGCGGCGCGTATCTGGTCACGTCCTTCGCCTCGCTCCCGACGGCGTTCCTCTAACCGATTGTCTAATCGTATAACGAGATCAATAAGCCCGTCTAAATCCCGCGGTTCGTCCTTGGCCACCAGGAGCTCCTTCAGGACCAACGACAGTCCGTTTACGAAGGCGGCGCGGAGGGCAGTGTTATTCCAGCCGGACCTTGCAGCCGCGATGCGGAAGTCGACTGCATAAACAGCTGCACTCCGGCGCCCCTGTCTCATTGACAGCAGCACGGCTGAAGCGGTCTCTCCTCTATTTGGATGATCGAACACTGTTCTGAACTCCCTGACAAACCCATCATATGTCAGAAGGAGCCGTGAATTTTGCTCCCAAAGCGCTGTAGCCCAAGCGCGTGCCTTGCCGCGAAGCAGATTAATTACATAAGCTATCTTACTAGCATCAGTCGCGTACATGACGGGACGTTGTGCGAAGACGAGTGAACACTGCATAAGAAAGTCCGCGCATGTCTCCACACAACCCCCGTATGGCTCTGGAGGGCTTATGTATGCTTCAGGGGAAGGTGGGAGGGGTCGTTGAACGACCTGTGGAACGTCACTGTTACGCACAGGGTCGACAGGAGGGAGAGCCGCAGCAGCGCCCTGAGGGCGCGCTTCCACCTGCGCAGCGAGAGCCTCCACCCTGCGGTTAAGGAGGACGTTCTGCTCGGTCATTAAATCCAACCGAGCCGTGAAAGCGGTGAGGATCCGCTGCAACTCACCGATCATTCCTCCTGCGGACGCCAGTGCGCCCTGTTCTTCCATTGGCCGTTCAACAGCCGGTTGACGCCCCACTGGGTCCATGACGTTGGCCGAGATATCCTGTTGGGAAAGTGTAAGTACACGGACCCACAACAGGGGGCGCAAATGAACGGACAATGGAATAGGTCAAATAACAACACTTTACTGTTGTGAATATGCACAACAAGTACAACAGATTACAATAATGGACAAAGTCAAATTCACACAGGTGTCGTGTGGGCAGGCTCGAAGATAGGAGACGCCTCTCCACAGTAGAACCGGAACCACACGGTTTCCTCCGCCACCAGACCCCGTGAATACTGGAGCCGCCAAGTCCCGAATTCCCAGGTGGCCACTGCCTCCGCGTGTCGGACCTGGTACTGCTGGCGAGGAATAAAGAACAATTAAAGGAGGGCGCGTTCGCACCCAGGAATCCGAACGGCAGGTAAGCTGCCTCCACCTCTCGTTGGAAAGTTCTCTCAGAGTAATGCACAAAGTCACAAAGATCACTGTCAAACAGTTAGCTGAGTACGTTACCTTCTCGGTAGAAACGATATCTTGGCAAAGAGGTGGAGACGTCGTCCTGCTGATATACTCCTGCCGATCAGATGATTGGTAATAGCTGTTGCAGGTGATGCGTGACAGCTGTCACCCTGGCTGCTCCTGTGAGGCGGCTGCGCCCTCTGGTGCCTGGAGCCCGCACTCCAGACAGGGCGCCCTCTGGTGGTGGGCCAGCAGTATCTCCTCTTCTGGCGGCCCACACAACACTGTGGAGACCTTTAAATCACGTTTAAAGACTCATTTATTTTCCCTGTTTTATCATTAGTGTTATGATGTGTTTTTAATCTTGTATTCTTTTACTGCTGTTTTTCTTTTATGGTTGTTTTTATTGTGTTTTAAATTTTTAATTGTTTTTTATGTTGTGAAGCGCCTTGAGACGATTTTGTCGTGAATTGGCGCTATATAAATTAATAAATTTGATTTGATTTGATTTATAATGGTTGAATTCTTTGTTGAATTAAATGTTTAAATCCTGGCATTGCAATTTGTGGAGGGGCTGTAAATTAGTTTTATCTGCATCATCTTGACAGAAATTCTACTGATGCTTGACCTGTGGAAAGAATTCGATAACAAACATCACTTTTATGATCATTTTTCATGTAGAAACATGATCTACTTTATTATGACAGAGTCACATTATACTTAATATAGCAGTATTCCTGGAACCAAAACATGCCTGGATTTGAATGTTCATAAAATAATCACAGTTCAAATTGCAGTCACAACATTGGTGGTAAAGAAAAATTACATTTTTCCTCCAATCGATCAGATGTCCTCTTTGCATCCTAATTCTAAGCCTTTATCCTGTGCTAATCCTTTGCTTCAGTGGATACACTACATCCCTTTAATCTTCTCCTTGTGACTCTTTCTCACGTGTTTGTTCTATTTCTTTATAACCAGCGTTTCTCCCCTCCAGTGCCCTGTCATCTTCTCCCTATCATCCCCCAATTCGGTGGCACACATCCACCCACCACTCCACTTACTGCATATAGGGCAGTGCACACTGTCATCGAGCACTAGACAGGAACAGGGATCGGGCAGGCAGCCTGGGCTACAGCAGCAACCTCAGAAAATGAGGGCAGGAAAGGTGCATCATTAAGAAATATGGATTGATTTGGTTGGTGGGTGAGTTTTGGGTCTCCTCATAAATGTTGGAAACACAAACAAAATGATTATTTTTTGATAACAGGTCAATGCAGTCAGACCATGAACGGCTGAATCATTTAATCGATATATCAGGTCACAACAAATACAATGTTGAACCATCACTGAAATTTGTCATTCTTAAAAACTACAGAAATAAACGTGATATTTTCAGGAAAGCAGATAAACAGTGCTGCCGAGTTCCCATAAAGACTGTGGAGGAGGACATTGGCTGTCACATTATAATTGCCCTAATATCAGGTCAAATTGAGGACTGAAAGCTACCATTTTTCCAATGGCGGTTACGCCCTTCGCACCACCCCAGTCTCCACAATCATGTGGTGAATGTTTCAGACTGATTTAATTACCAATGGGTAGCTCAGTGGATAAGGAGCTGGCCTGCCAATGCAGTGCATCTGGAAAGTAAGCTTCACTTTTTCCACATTTTGTTATGTTACAGCAGTGGTGTCCAAACTATTCCAGAAAGGGCTGAGAGGGTGCAAGTTTTCTTTGCAGCCACTGACTTCAGCAGGTAATTTCCTTTGAGCAGGTGGGATGAGTTCATCAGTGAAATCACCTGCTGGAGTCAGTGGCTGCAAAGAAAACTTGTACCCTCTCTGCCCTTTCTGGAATAGTTTGGACACCACTGTGTTACAGTCTTATTTCAAAATTAAATAAATTCATTTTTTTTTCCTCAAAATTCTACACACAATACCCCATAATTACAATGTGAGATAAAGTTTGGTTTTCTTTTAGATTTTTGCAAATTTATAAAAAATTTGAAAAAACTATGATAGCACATCTATATAAGTATTCCATGCCATGAAGCTCAAAATTGAGCTCTAGTGCATCCTGTTTTCACTGATCATCCTTGAGATGTTTCTACAGCTTAGATAGAGACCACCTGGGGTAAATTAAGTTGCTTGGACATGATTTGGAAAGGAACATACCTGTCTACATATAAGGTCCCACAGTTGACAGTACACGAAACATTTTCGCTGCGTTGAAGGTCCCAATGAGCACAGTGGCCTCCATCATCTGCCAGTCTAAACTGAGTGAATGGGGTAGAAGGGCCTTAGTCACAGAGGTGACCAAGAACCCGATGGTCAGCATCATGCTGTGGGGATGTTTTTTAGCAGCAGGAACTAACAGTTCATCTTTCAGCAGGACAATGACCCTAAGCACACAGCCAAGATATTGAAGGAGTGGCTTCAGGACAACTCTGTGAATGTCCTTGACTGGCACAGTCAGAGCCCAGACCTGAATCCAATTGACCATCTCTGGAGAGATCTGAAAATGGCTGTGCACCGACACTGCCCATCCAACTTGATGGAGCTTGAGAGATGCTGCAAAGAGGAATGGACAAAACTTGTGGCATCATATTCAAGAAGATTTGAGGCTGTAATTGCTGCCAAAGATGCATCAACAAAGTATTGCTCAAAGGCTTATTTTTAATAAATTTGCAAAAATTTTCAACAACAACAAAAAAACCTTTTTCATATTGTCATTATGGGGTGTTGTGAGTAGAATTTTCAGAGGAAAAAAATGATTTACTTTATTTTGGAATATAACATAAAATGTGGAAAAAGTGAAGCGCTGTGAATACTTTCTGGATTCACTGTATGTAGAACTGATTCAAGATTCAAACAACTTTATTGATCCCTAAAAGGGCAATTCATCTTCACACCCAATTACCTCAAACAAAAATGCAGCAATTAACCCACAATTATTACTAGTTGAATGTAATAATGGCACACACCAGAATTAAAACAACCACACATATAAATCAAATCAAATCAAATCAATTTTATTTATATAGCGCCAAATCACAACAAACAGTTGCCCCAAGGCGCTTCATATTGCAAGGCAAAGCCATACAATAATTACAGAAAAACCCCAACTGTCAAAACGACCCCCTGTGAGCAAGCACTTGGCGACAGTGGGAAGGAAAAAGTCCCTTTTAACAGGAAGAAACCTCCAGCAGAACCAGGCTCAGGGAGGGGCAGTCTTCTGCTGGGACTGGTTGGGGCTGAGGGAGAGAACCAGGAAAAAGACATGCTGTGGAGGGGAGCAGAGATCAATCACTAATGATTAAATGCAGAGTGGTGCATACAGAGCAAAAAGAGAAAGAAACACTCAGTGCATCATGGGAACCCCCCAGCAGTCTAAGTCAAACTGGGCATGTTGGCCTTCGGTAGCTGATAAGGCTGCCATGTTTGGGTTAGGAAGAGAAGCACAGAGTTCCAATACGGCCTCTCTTTAACCGTCTAGATCCAACTGTGAATATTCACTGGTCTCCAACATCAATTCCTTTGCAGGGCAGACATTTGCTCTGCGATGATTTCCAATTTGCGTTTAAGTTCAAGAATTAATGCAGTTTGAGATTGTACCGCCTTGCCCACCTCATTAATCATGACGGGTAGGTGTGGGGTTGTGGTTTTGGTAGCAGCCGTCTTGCCCATTTTCCAGTAGGTCATGGCAGCGCCTAATCCAAGTAGCAAAAGCCCTCCTGCCATAAAAGCAATTAAGAATAAATCCTCAATATCTTCCATGGAGAGTTGTGCCAAGCACACAACGTGCCACTTCTCCCAGGTGTCAAAAACATAACCCACAGGATAGGTTCCATCTGGGCATGCAGGGTCCCCCAGCCCTGATTTTCTTGTTGAAAAGATGGTGTCTATAGCATTGAGACACCAGCTGATAAATTCCATGGTTATTCCAAATATAGTTTGAAGAATTCATAGTCTGGTGAAGTTGGGACTTTTGAAGGTTGGGGCAGAGATAGAGAAACACAGAAAGAGAGGAGAGAGGAGGAGATATGACCGCCCTCACCAGAGTCCCAACCGAGCATGATTTACGTTTGAATCCTGTTTGTCCTACCTGTCTGTGTCCTTAGACAAAGCACTTAATCTGTATTGTCTCAGTCCACCCAGCTGTAAAATGGGTACCGACCTTGGCTGGGAAGTAACCTGCAATCGACTTGCATCCCATACAAAAGTGTACAAAGTGAATCCTGGTTCTCATCCTCTTCATGCCAAGGAAACCGGAGATAAAGATGGGCAGATAACAACTTACTACTTTTTATTGTCAGTCCTGCCACTAACCATTGATGACAGGTGAACCTATCATGTATGCTTTAATGGTGGGAACAAACTGGAAGGCCTAGAGGAAACCCACACATACACCTCAGGTCTGAGAGTATGCGCTGTTGCTGTATCCATCATATCACAGACCTGTCCTGAGTCCTGGACAACTACTACTCAGGCAGACAGCCAGCCCTTTCCCCCTTTAAAAGTAACCATCAATACATTGCAGCCAAGTGAAATCATTAGAAAGCCACTGGGGTCCTCATATGCCCAGACAAATGCATGCAAAATATTATACTTTATGTTCTCTCACTACGCAAGTGATACACTTCATGTGAGTCTCCTGTGTTGAAGACCCCAGTGGCTGGAGAAGATTCAGTGTATGTCCATATTTCAGTTGCCTGTTGCCAATAAATGGTTACATTTGAGAGGTAAGAATGGACCAGCTGTTTGCCCGTGTGGTTCCGTGATTGGTAAATGTGATGATGCACGGTACCTGTGCTTGGTCTCAAACTTGACTGGCCCTGAGTTGATATCACTCATGATGTATGATGTAACAGTTAAAGTGATAACTTTCATTTAATGAAACCATCAAAATTACCAAACAACATTTCAGTTTGTCCAAATGTTAAATGATGTAGGAAGAAAAGGGAAGTAAGATTATTTTCTACAGTATTACTCAAATTCATTTTATAGAGCACAAGGAGCTAGCTAGAAAAGGGGACACCTGGTAAAGCCGTGGTTCATGGTATAAAACCTGGAGCAGCACAGTGAGAGTGACATTGGAAAGGGCACGGCCAGATACAGTGCAGCTAAAAGAAGAAAGACTTCCCTAGAGACAGAGAGCTCAACCGACAAGAGGCTCAGGAAATGAGAATCAGAAGAGCAAGGGAAAATATTGAATGAAGGTATGACTCAAACTTTATTTGCTTTAGCAAATCTGGATTTGAAATGTTGTTGCATATTTACATCTGTGTCCTTTGGGGAGCTCTGCCCAATTTCAAGAGAATTTCATCATCAAACATGACAGGAGTATGAGTGTTTTGTCGTGCACCCTGTCTGAGGTTGTTTGTGGTGAGAGTCACATCAGTAATTATTTTTTTGCTGTAATTTACAGGAGTTTTATATAGCACCATCTTCACATACTGCTTCATGGAGGATATTTGTTCAATAACGCATTGATGGAAAACATCACCTTGTGGCTGCTGTGGCAGTTGAGAATTATGCAACAACAACAACAAAAAAATCAAGTTACAATCAATCAATCAAGTTACAGTTGAAGAAAACTGGAAGACGCCAGTGTGATTTCCAATCCAGCAGTTAATTCGTGGACACAGTTAAGGCCATAAGTTTATAGTTGGCAAAACTTTCAAACTCAGTTTTTCTTAACTCTGAACATTTGACATTAAAAAAGAATGTGTTGAGAAAATGAGAATAGTTACTGTATTTTCATGGGGTATTTTTTTTATTCCAAATGATGATTCCACATTTACATATTTAAACTTTTATCTATTGTATCACATTTTCAGTGGGTCAGAATTTACATGCATTATTGGTATATAGTGGTGCTGTCTTCTTAATGTGAATCAAATAGTGAGGAAAGCCTCCCAGAAGCTTCTCACAATATTTTGCTGAAAGTTTGTCCTATTTTTTCTGACAGAACTGGTGTAAATCAGGTATGTTTGTGGGTCTCCATGCTTGGACACATTTCTTCAGCTTGTTCCACAAAGTTTCAAAGGGATTCAGGCCAGGGCTTTGGATTGGCTACACATAACACTTTCCCTTTCCTACCTGCTAACTAAAGTCTGTTTATACCTCTGAGATATGCTTGAGCTTATTTACCTGTTGTAAGACTTTTGTGATCAAGTGATCACCTTTTGGTTGATCTCTTAATGATTTAAGTTTATGGAAATGAAGTAGATATTCTGAATCTGACTGACTGTTTGGTAACATGAAATATTTTTAATTGGTTGAAATTGTGTTTGACAGGTTTATTTATTTATTTTTTGGCTACATTGAAAGTAAATTTATGGTCTCAACTGCAGATGACATCAGTGTGTATTTTCGTATTTGCTCACTGAAACAATGGCTGGTTTTTAATTGAATAAGTGCTTGCACTGCATTGGTGGAAACATTCCCAGGCTATTATAATATATTATTATAACGTAATATTTTCATAATTCTTAATTTATTTAGAATAGTCAGCTCATTGGACATTTCATTTACTAGGGCACTTAAATCATTTTATATGGCTTGTGTGGTTAATTCTCCTGAAGGATAATCTGAAGCCCCAGTCACACAGTACTAATGAAGGACAGTGAAGCCCAAATGAAAGAAGAAATCTCGACTTTCATTGACTCTTAGAGGCACCATTTAACCTTCGTCCAGTTTCGTTCCTGCAGCTGGCACGTCATCAGAATTTTAAAACTGTAGATAAATTTGAACGAATACCGATGGCAACCTCAATTCATCTGTATTTTGTTTTGCTTTCTTTCTTGATGGTTTCTTATCATTTGCTTAGTTTTTGTAACATTAGTATTTTGCTTGACTTTTTGTTCAACTTCATCCATCCTCCCAAATCCAACGTATTAAATAAAGGTTGATGATATCTGAATGAGTCAGTAACTAAAGCTTTGAGGGGCTGAACGATCATCCTTGTCTTGCTAATGACTCTAACACGTTTGGGACGAAAAGCAACATTGTCATACTTATTGTGTAATTATATCTTATTGTGTAAATATCACTTATATACATGATGTCCATTTGCTTGAGCCGCTTGGGTGGGTAGAGTTCCCATGGAATAAAAAAGCTTTTCAACCTACCATCCTTGATTCTCAAGACCAGGCACCTAAGTGGCTCTATTCTACTCTTCTATTCTTTATTCTTGTATTCTTCTATTCTTCTATTCTATTCTTTCTACTTTCTATCCCATAATTCCTTGCATGCAAGAGAGTGGTTGCAGTCAAAACAACATAGAGAATCCACACGATGACAATTGTAAATGAATATTATACTACAAAAATGCCATTTTTTATGCTTTTCATCATGTTAATAAGAGACTGCTGCATGATACCCTGAAAACTTGCTAAAACAATTATAACAAAAAATCTGTGTCTGCTACGTTTAATCTGTGTGGAATTTAATAAGCGCAAACCGAATTTCAGACATATTATATATATTAGTCTGGAACAAAGAGGACAAACAGTGTTTTAAAGAACAATAATCAAGACGTTAAAGAGCAAACTTCACTTTCGCCCAGAACGACATGAACAGGAAGCGAGCGTAGCTCACAGCTGCTCTGATTGAAAATAACGGAGAGACAGCCTGTGATTCTCGCGTGTTTACATAAAATAAATGCAATAACAACATCTAAAAACCCAGAGAATATATTCACAAGAGTTTTAGGCACAATATAAAAATAGTTTTATGTTGTGATGTTAATTGTGTTGTCCGTGTGCAGCGGTTAAAGTGAAGCGTGATCAGAGCGTATCAATGCAGTTCTCAATGTTACTGAGATCTCGCAAAACCTCGGAGAAAAGCCTCAATACCTTAGTACACACTAGTAGAGTTCTACCTTACAACTGGAATGTATTATAGAAGACATACAAGGGTAGGCTGAAAAGTTCTAAGGCTGACTATGATGCAGTTGTCGAATTGAACAAATTCAGGGTTATTTTTCTACATAGCCTCCCTGTAACTCCACACACTTCTTCCAGCGGTGCTTGAGTGCTTTGATTCCCTTGGCATAGAAGCTTTCATCTTGAGAGTCAAAATAGTCCTCAACGGCAGCCATCACCTCATCATTGCTCCAATAGTGCTTCCCAGCCAAGTTTTTTTCAGGTTTGGGAACAGATGAAAGTCCGAGGGTGCCAAGTCATGGGAGTATGGTGGGTGATCTACCAGTTCGAATCCACACTCTTGGATAGTGGCCATGGCCACTGTCGACTTGTGACCTGGGGCATTGTCTTGATGGAACAGCACCCCTTTCGTCAGCTTTCCTGGTTGCTTCTTTTTGATAGCCTCGCATAACTGTGTCAGTAGGTTAGAATAGTACTGTCCATTTATGGTTTGTCCCTTTTCAAGATAGTCCATGAACACAATGCCCTTGGCATCCCAGAAAACTGAAACCATGACCTTCCCCGCAGATGAAACGACCTTGGCCTTCTTTGGAGGTGGTGACCTTGGGTGTTTCTACTGCATTGATTTTTGTCTCTGGTTCAAAGTGGTGAACCCAACACTCATCCTGGGTAAGAAAACGTTCCATGTAATTGGCTGGATCCTCTTCAAATTGCGCCAAGTTTGCCTTTGACATGACTAGCCTGGTGCGTTTCTGATCAGGCGTCAGAAGACGTGGCACCCACCGAGCTGACACCTTTGACATTCCAAGTTCTTCATGCAGAATGTGTTCAGTTCTCTCACGGGATATTCCCACAGCATCTGCTAGCTGATTAATCGTCGATCTGTCGTCCATCACCATTTCATGAACAAGGTCAATGTTTTTCTGGGTTGTGGCTGTTGCAGGCCGCCCAGACCTTGGGTTGTCTTCAAGGCTCTCTCTGCCCCTCTTAAATTCAGCTGCCCACTTCTGCACTGTAGATATGGAGGGAACTTCATCCCCTAATGTAGCAACCATATCCGCATGACTGTCCTTGGGCTTTAACCCCTTCTTATGCAGGTACTTAATCACACCGCGATGCCAGATTTTGGCCATTTTTGCCGTTTCCCTCTACCACGAACTTTCAAACTTGGCTATGAACCACAAACTACCTCACAACCTGGAAGAAAAAACACAGTTAGTCATCAGAAGAGTTGAACTTAATGCATGCCAAGTTTTATTGAAATGGCATTTCTACTTCTTGGTGAGCCTTAGAACTTTTCAGCCTACCCTCGTACCTTACTGAATTTTCATACAGAAACAACAGAGTTAAGAATGTTTCATCAGCTACTTTAACTATTTACGCACATTCCATCTATTTGTGGCTGGCCTGCATGTGCCAACATGTTGTTGTGAAGACAAACAAAATGTCTCCTCTGTTGTCAAGACAACCAAATCCCGCACCTGCAAGCACTGCAAACATGAGCACAAGGCTGGCTGCGCTCGGTTTTATACTCACTTTAGGTCAAGTTATCATGAAAGTTTCATTTTGATTTCACTTAAAGCATCGAGGTCAATGTTCATTTCATTTTTCTTTCATTAGTTTGGGTTTTGTTTTCTTCCTTTTTTCCTCTTTTTTTGCAGGCTTTTCAGTGATGGTAAAGGTGCACCTGTTCTCAGTGGTTTGTGACTTTTTGACTTTTTAATCCTTTGTCCAGCTATCGCCGTGCACCTGGCCCTAAGACACCTGTGCTGTAGTATCTGTGTCAAGTTAAATTCTCATATGATTTAAATTTGGATGCTAATAGCAATAGCACTTATAGCTTTGTGTTGTTAGGACTGGTTAATCCAAGATTACTGAGGAAATAAGTGGGTCCTAATTTTTAATGCCCACAACAAAGCAAACCATGATGAGAACCACTGCTCAGTCTCAAAGATCCAGGGCATGTTCAGGCTTCATTCTTCCTGCCCAGGTCATGCACGGTGTCACACACAGTCCATGTCTGTATTCAAATATGGACTGGCCACGTTGTAGGTAGAATAAGCACTGCCAACATGGCGACAGCCAGAGCAGCAATTTTTGGGCTGTTCTGGGTCTTGACAGAAAACTCATGGGTGATGTCACACAGGGTTTGTCTACTTTAAGCATCAAGCACATGAAATGTAGCCTGAAACATCTGAGAAGACCTGAGTTGAAAGCAGTTGCTTCTGAGATTTAGCTCGTAGTTAAGAGGTATTCATTGGCTGCAGCAGGAAAACAACTTAGTGATCAGTCAGCTCACTGTTACCGCACCCGGAACATTTCTCAAATTTTTTTTTTTTTTTGAGTGTTTCATTTTCATACACCTTCTTAACTTTCAGGACAAACACTAGAGACTGCAGTTGTACGTGTGTATTGAAACAACTTGCCTCACTGAAACCATTTATCATTGTTTTTCTTTGATTGTTCCCCAACTTCATGATTACTCAAGTTTTTCTCCTCTGCTGCATTTTCCCCCTTTGCTTTATTTCTATCCTCCCAATCAAAGTCTTCATCCATTTTGACTTCATTCTTCATTCCTCCTTGTTTTTAATCTTTTGTCCTCGCCCTCTCTACTCTTGCCTGCAGCACCCTGCAATGCAAACACAACCTGTTCTGAGGGAAAGTGAATTATTGAAGCCGCTGCTGCCATTCCCTCTGTGCAGA
This sequence comes from Thalassophryne amazonica, assembly GCF_902500255.1. Taxonomy (NCBI): domain Eukaryota; kingdom Metazoa; phylum Chordata; class Actinopteri; order Batrachoidiformes; family Batrachoididae; genus Thalassophryne; species Thalassophryne amazonica. The sequence goes on from NC_047104.1 coordinate 78,469,637, forward strand.
AGTGGGCCGCAGAGAAAGGAAGGTGTGAATGGTGGGAGGAATGAGGAGAGATGAAAGAAATGGAGATGACAGATTTGTCAGCAATTGCGTAGAAATGGAGAAATGGTGAAATGGTGTTTGTAAGAGTGCAATAAAGCACATAATGGGTGGGCTTCGACCTCACTGTCTAGCCCACAAACTGTAACCACATCATTACTATGTAGCATTACAAAATACATTTTATCTGCTCAGTATGGGGATAGATCGATGCTATACTTCCAAATTAAGACATTACTAGCAAAGGAAGAAAGCAGTTACAAATACAAAAACCAAAACAAATCTCCTGCATCAATTTTACAACCTCTACACTGTAAACCCAAATGTTCAAATGAATTAAAAAGATTAAGTAGTGAAAACTCAAAGTTTTAGGAAAAATTCCTACTTATTAAATATTTCAAGTTTGTGTGACCTGGCTTTTTGAGTAAATTAAACTCATAATTTTTGCAACCCAGTCTCACGGCAAGTCATGATTCAGCAGCATGAAATATACAATAATCTATTGGTTCATGATATTGTGATGAAAAGCGCCTCAAATTTGTCACAGCAGCACAAATTCATTCTAATTCATTCCATGATGGCTGCATGAAATTAAAAGTGAAGCAGGAGGGGGGGTCAGGGTGGTTATGGTTAGGGTGGGGGAAGGTGTAGGATTAGGTTGTGGTTAATGTTAGGGTTGGGGGTAGGAGTAGGGTTAGTAATAGTGTGTTAAAAAAACATGAAAATTTGACTCATTTCGTGATGGAAGCACAAAAAAAACAAAACAAAAAAAACGTGAGACTGGGCTAAATTTTTTGATTGACTTGAACTAATTGTATAATAAGTAAACAAAATTTCAAAGCATAACTTTAGCACAACTTAAAATAATTAAGGGCCCCTTCACAGAGTGCAAATTTGGTTGATTTGCGCATAAAGTGTGCATGTGCAAAATGTAAAATTGTAGCTGCCTCATACACTTGTTGCTACAAATATTTGTGCACACCAGAGGCTGAAAGACAGAATGTGCGCTGTGCAAGCCTATCGAACCCCCTTGTGGCATGTGTCGACCAAATTCCAGGTGACACACACACCAACATGTAACACAGCCCGTTTGGCACTGAGAAAATGTGTTCCCATTCGCACTATTAACATGACAACAGTCAGCAGACAGTCATTGTTGAGCTGGCAGTGAAATTTGTCTAAGTGCCCCCACGACTGAAGTTGCCGAGTGCACATGTGGCGTGCCGGAGTGTCAGTTCCCACCACAACACGTGTGCGTGTGTTTCGTGCGTTCCCCCCAACACGTGTACGTGTGGTTCACGCACCCTCTCCCCTCCCCCCGCAGGCAAGGCATCTCTCATCTGATCACAGAGTGACATCTTGGTTTGTGCGCTGGGGCGTGGCTGGCTGCCCACAGCTGTTGAAACATCGCTGGTTCTGGACATCAAAGCTGCAGCACACATCCCGTGTTTTGCCGGTCACGCGTGTGTGTGCTTGTGTGGAAATGCATAAAAACGGGCCGTCAGTTCATGTGGACACGCAGCAGGCGATCTGAATGTCATGTCTGACAGGACACGTATGTTAGGTTGTGAGGGCTGTGAGCGGCGCGCCACAAGACCAGTGTTTGGGACTGTGTTCCTGCTCAAAAGACATCGTCGCACCGGGATCATGCTCGCCTGCCCGACGGTGCAATGTTTCCTAGAGCGCTCATACGAGCTCTACCACCGTGAGTCGCTCTGAGTTGTACTTAATCGCACTATGTGTGAAGGGACCCTTAGTAATTATATATGAAAATGTTTGAGTTGACTTAGTTGGCACTTTAGCAGGAGTGGTGACTAAGTGCACTTTGTTTCGGTGCAGAAGGTTCCAGGTTCAAACCCCACCCCTGCCACATTTTTTCATGTAATGTGAAGATGCATCCAGAAGAGCATCTGGTGTAAAACTTGTCAGCTCAAAATGCATCTACCTCAGATCTACTGTGGTGACTATGAGTAATCATGAGGTACAAGTAGCATATAGTCGAAAGTTTTAAGTTCTGGGAACAGTTGACTTTTAAGTTTATGAACTCAAAAATTTTGTGGCAGGTGATTGCCTCAATATTTTTGAGTTCTGCTAACTTGTTTGGGTTTGCAGTGTAGTTGCATCAAAACCCTTTTGCAAATTTAAAACATGGTTGCAAACACACAGAACGCAAACAAATATACTGCAACTTGCGCATGCAACAACTCAGCATGCTTCTGCTGTACACTAGAACAGCGCATCCAAAACCTGACATATGCTACAATGCTCCACAACACAATAGAAGGATCATGAAAAGCAGTTTCTTCTTAGAAGACATTCTTAGAAGACCACTCCTCTTTACCTGGTTGGGAGTATGATTATTCATTTACTTTATTGATGATTTTACTGTGGAGCTAGCTATGTTTTCAAGTTTTATTTGTGAAGCCCTAAACAGTAGAAATCAGTTCATATCTTCTGGGCTAAACCTGTTTTTGTGTAGTTCCTACTTTTGTTGTTTTGTGGAGCTTTGTAAAACATCTGTGTGAATTTGCAGGAAAGATGTCCAACTGGTTCAAAATAAATTTCTTGGATTTTATGAGTGCTGATTTGCAGATTGAGACTTTAAGTAAACATAGTCCTCAAGCACATCATTTTGGACTTTCATGATGCATGGAAGTTGAAAAGTGATGGAATGCATTACAGGTGGTGTGAAATGCATCACAATGCATGTGGCAAAATGTGAAAAGCTCTGTGAGGGCAATATTTGCCTGACTATAATACTAAAGGCACCTTCACGCATTTAACCCTCGCACTGCAGCCCAATTCGTCATGCCAGTGTGACCCACTTTGACCCGCTGGATGCTGCATAATATAATCTAAAATAATTATTGTGTGGGGGCTTAATCATCACAGCTTGGCTAATGAAAACACCTCTAATCACTCTGGAATCACAGAGGAATTTTCTGCACTAGGTGCTGTTCTCATGCACTTCATGATGTGGAGAATGCATTTGGAATCATCTCAAAGGTAATTGTTTGTAATATTATTTAAATTGCAATGGTTTAGTAAAACAGTTGTATGTTCATTGCTTCTTATGAGTATCTGTAAAATTATGTTTATAGATTTAACTATCGTCATAATCGTTATGATGAGCTGCGCTGTGATGCAATGCTCTGATGCAATGACTTGTGTTTTTGAATTGTTTGTGCAATGTTCATGCGTAGTTCACAAAATTAATGTGTACCAGAGATTTTGAACATTTCAAAATTTTCTTTGCACACTTGCACCCAGCCACGCACAGTTTACAATGAGTTTACTCTCTGGCACACCAGATTACGTGCCAGTACACGGATCAGATTTGTGCAAGTGTCAAGGTACCTTTACAGTTACTTCATTGGTGAGCACATGCACCAATTGTTGCTGCATAATAATTAAAACATCAATAAAGGAAACAATTTTACAAGAGAAGTAAACACTAGATGGAGAAAAAAGAGATGAATAAGAAGCGAGATGCAAATACATCTTTTGTTGAATCAATTGTTGAATTCTAACATGACAATCACTGCCTGAATAAACAAACACGACTGCTGATGTGTGAGACAGTCTATCCAGAGAATGGACAATATGATGATAATCTTAGTGTAGCAGTGAAAAATACATTATCACTGCATAATATTAAAGTAGATAAGACTTGGAAATTGCTGCTGGAGCTGACGGATCATATTACAGCCAGATTCCACAACATATTGCTCTTTTGTGTGGATCATTTGACTCAGACAAAGCAGCACCACGTGAATAAAAGCAGTTGTGGAGTGAACAACCCCACCGTTACTCAGAAAACCTGTCATACATCTAATTTTATTTTATTCTACAGCAGGTACGCAAAGTATGCATTATTCACATGGTACTCAGGAAAAAAAAACAGGGCCTCTCTCTGCTAAAGAGCTTGTAAAGAATGATAGGTTTATACAATCCTAGCCTGGACAGAGTCGGCTGGAATGAGCCATCACTGTACCACACAAAAGTGCCACACTATTTAAATATTTGATGTTAATGCATGGCTGTGTGTGTGCTTGAGATCATAGACTATGTAGCGAACACAGTAACATAAGCTTTTTTCTTTGTGAATTTATTTATTTTATCTTTAATATCCATTTTATATTTTGTATATTTTTTGATTATTTTGTGCATACTTTGGGAAAATTGTTTGATTAATAACGTCACTGATTACGTCAGCAGTTAGGTCATCACTTGGTCACGTGATACACTTGATGGAGAAATGTGAGTTTCATTTTAATAGTCAGTCAGTGTGTGCAAGTGGTATATGCAAAGACAAAAGACTGAAATATGAAGAAATGGACTTCTAGCAACTCCTAACCTTCTGGTTGGAGGCGCACACGGTATGGACATTTGAGTGACATATTCTTGTATTGTATGTGTGTAAATTATGGGTTTTTTTTTGAGAGCATTGATATTTTATGTAATAAGTGTCAGTTAAGCAATTCATAGATAGGACCATGACGGTTTCACTGATGTGTATTTGTCACCGTGTATTTATTTCAGTGTTCACTGTGGTCTTGGGCGTTTGTGAGACAGAAAATTCCTGTAATAAACCGTTTGAACCATCAGTTGGAGCGTGGCACTTTCATCAACCAGTTAAGAAAAGTTGGGAGCAGCTATAGACTACATTAGGGGTGGCACAAAGCTGTGTCATTAAAATAAAGCCATGAATTACCTTTCTAGAGTTTTATTGCCATAGTAACAAGATACTGTGAACACATGTATTTTTGCTTATGACATGGAGGTTATGTTGTCATTGTCGTTCACCTGTCTGGCTGTTAGTTTGTTTATCTCCAAAGGACATGAACAGATTTCAGTGAAATTTGGTGGGGAGCTAGGTCTTGGGTCTGATTAAATGTCGGATCTGGATCAAGGTGTGGTTCTCACCTTTAACCTTTGTGCTTTATTTTTTTTATCATGATTCCTTGGATCCTGATTCAAAGATCAAAGCAAAACAAACATCAACTAAAAAACATTTGCTTAGTTCAGTGATCCAGATAAAAAGATCAGTGATCATAATCAAATATAAGCAGTAAGGATCAAAGATAATAATCAAAGAGCCACATTCAGGATCACAGATCACTGATAACTGTCAGTGATCAGGATCAAATAACGTGATCAGATGTCACCATCAAAGACGAGTGATATGTAATATTTGCAGGAAACTGGATAAAATTTTAGTTCTAGTTCAATGTGTGGTTCTTGCCTTTGACATTTGTGGATTTTTTTTATCGTGATTCCTTTGATCCTGATTAGAAGATCAAAGCAAACAGCAAAAAAAACAAAAAAAACAAAACATATCCTCCTTGGTGAGGTTGCTTTGTACTTGACCCTGCTTTTAATATTTGATCTCTGATCAGGATTGCTTATCTCAGTGATCAAGCTAAATATTAACCCTCTGTGGTCCGAGGGCATTTTTTGGACAGTTCACTCACCTGGCATAAATGTTTTATTATTGCTGTTAACAGTTCTCCCTGCATCCCACTATCAAGTTTTATGTCTCTTTTTTTCAGGACAACCTGTACTTTCAGAATATATATGCCATAGTGGTGTTTTATAAGTGTAATAAAGGTTTACAATCAGAAATAAGAAAGGAAAAAGTAAAGTGGAAAATAATTTTCCATACATTTATTCAAAACACACAGTAAACTATAATAAACAGCTGTTTTGACACTTTATAAAGGTAATTTTGGGCTCTTGTGTGAAAGACTGTACAACAAAAAGGTTCAAACAATAAACACAAATGCACATTTTGAACAATATATACAAAATGGTTTATGCATTTTGTTTGTCTTCATCTCAAAGCCATTTCTGTCTGCTATTACACAAAGGTCACATCACAACCTTCTACTTCTACTGTGTTTTGGAGTGTTCTGTGCTGCTCTGAAAGCAGCTTTGACACTTTGGCCCATTTACACTCTGAGTAGCGGCCCCTCCCCCCTCGCTCCATTGATATCGAGAACATCGAGGGACACCGCGCGGTGAATGCAAGCTGTGAACTACTTGCTCGGAAATCTACTCGGACCGTTGCAACTGCAGTGACTTGCAAAACGTGGCGTCGGCTCTGCATCGAGGACAAGGATTGAGACAGTGCCGTTTCCACAAGTCACCACAAGAGAGCAGCAGCGCGCCGTTGTCGTGAGTGGAAAAACCAAGCCTTTCCTTTCAGGTTTTCTTCAGCTAATAAGAAACGAACATTATATCTTGTAAATATTTAAATAAGTGTAAAAGGCCATTGTGCATATTTTGTGTGACTATTTCTGGCCTGTGTTTCATTGTAGTATAGTTTTTGCTTAAGATTTTAAGATTTTGATTACTACTTTTATAGTGTTGTTTCAAAATAGTTCAGAAAATGGATCAAAGCAAAGAGAGTGCTCTTGTACTTGAGGGAGTAATTCAGGCTCTTGAAGAAGAAAAAACAGAATTACAAACCAAGTTAGAAACTGAAACAGATGCAACATTAAGAGACCAAATGACAGAACAAATAGCTGAGATTGATAATAGTCTGCAAGCACATAGCGTAAAGAGCCAGGAATCAACTTCTCAACCTGAACAACTTAGGCGATCAGAAAGAGAGCGAAGACCAACTAAAAAGTGGCTTGACTATGCAAAAGAAGAGAGTGCAAAAAAGGAAAGAAAGTTTATGCTAACTTATGTAAACTTCAAAGCTGAGGTTCAGTACATTAGGAGCAAACTCAAAGAAGAATGTGACGAAGAGAATCGTGTAAATATGATAACTACGAGGTCTGTCCGTAGAGTATAGGTCCTTTTTATTTTTTTCAAAAACTACATGGATTTCCTTCATATGTTTTTACGTCAGACATGCTTGAACCCTCGTGCGCATGCGTGAGTTTTTCCACGCCTGTCAGTGACGTCATTCGCCTGTGAGCACTCCTTGTGGGAGGAGTCGTCCAGCCCCTCATCGGAATTCCTTTGTCTGAGAAGTTGCTGAGAGACTGGCGCTTTGTTTGATCAAAATCTTTTCTAAACCTGTGAGACACATCGAAGTGGACATGGTTCGAAAAATTAAGCTGGTTTTCAGTGAAAATTTTAACAGCTGATGAGAGATTTTGAGGTGATTCTGTCGCTTTAAGGACTTTTCACGGTGCGAGACGTCACGCAGCGCTCTCAGGCGGCGTCATCAGCCTGTTTCAAGCTTAAAACCTCCACATTTCAGGCTCTATTGATCCAGGACATCGTGAGAGAACAGAGAAGTTTCAGAAGAAGTCGGTTTCAGCATTTTATCTGGATATTCCACTGTTAAAGGAGATTTTTTTAATGAAAGACGTGCGGGCGGATTGCAGCGTCGGCTCGCAGCCGCTGCAACGCTCCGCCACAGGAAAAACACCTCTGTTGGAAGCCTTGAGGACAAGTTGGAACATCTCCAGCTGATAAACAATTTCTCATATACTCACTCCACTGAAAGCCATCAAAAGCCAACTGGATTTTAACAAATGGTTATCAACACGGAGGTGTTTTTCCTGTGCCGCCGCGCTGCGTCAGCTGCGTCCCGACGCGCGGACCCGTCCGCACGTCTTTCATTAAAAAAATCTCCTTTAACAGTGGAATATCCGGATAAAATGCTGAAACTGACTTCTTCTGAAACTTCTCTGTTCTCTCACGACGTCCTGGATCAATAGAGCCTGAAATGTGAAGGTTTTCAGCTTGAAACAGGCTGATGACGCTGCCTGAGAGCGCTGCACGACGTCTCGCACCGTGAAAAGTCCTTAAAGCGACAGAATCACCTTAAAATCTCTCATCAGCTGTTAAAATTTTCACTGAAAACCAGCTTAATTTTTCGAACCATGTCCACTTCGATGTGTCTCACAGGTTTAGAAAAAATTTTGATCAAACAAAGCGCCAGCCTCTCAGCAACTTCTCAGACAAAGGAATTCCGACGAGGGGCTGGACGACTCCTCCCACAAGGAGTGCTCACAGGCGAATGACGTCACCGACAGGCATGGAAAAACTCACGCATGCGCACGAGGGTGCAAGCATGTCTGACGTAAAAACATATGAATGAAATCCATATAGTTTTTGAAAAAAATAAAAAGGACCTATACTTTACGGACAGCCCTCGTACTTTGGAAGAATATGAGTCACACCTAAAGCAAGGGTATGAAAGTTTACGTGCATTGACCACACCAAGCCAAGACATAAGACGGCAAATGGATAGCTGTACCTCAGTAACTAAAGAAGTAGTTGCTTTGTTGAAAATGCGCTGCTCAGAAGTAGGCAAAGAGTTTGATGCTGCCACAGTGAAGGAATCGCTCTTTAAATTACTTCAGAGAGAAGATGCAAGATCAATATATGGGTCCACTGTATCAAGGGTAGGCGTGGATAGTGTAGCAGGAAGTCAGGTGTCAATAAAGAAAGCAGAAGCAGCAGCACGCTTAGCATCAAAATGTGCCGAAATAAACAGAGAGAGTGAAATAGCTGCACAAAGAAAAGAAGTGTTTGCTCAGCAAGAAAAATTGAAAATGCTCAAACACCAAAGGGATCTGGAAGCTATGCAAGCTGAATATGATGTGTATGTGGAGGAGGAAACGAAAATGAATGCTGAAATAGGAGAAAAAAAAGAAATAAATCTGCCTCCAAGTCAGCCCCGAACTCAGTATAACACAGCTCTATATGCTTAGATTCCCCAGGGCACATCAGTCCTTGAAGCGACACTAGTGCAAGCCTTCAAAGAATCTCTGATGATGACAAGACTTCCGGCACCTGAGCCATCTGTGTTTACTGGTGATCCTCTCAAATTCACTGAATGGCGGACCAGCTTTAAAGCCTTGATAGAAACTACTTGTACTAGCCCAGCACATAGACTGTTTTATCTTAGAAAATACATAAGCGGAGATGCGCTGTCTGTCTTGGAAGGAACCTTTTACCGAAGTAATGAAGAAGCATATACACAAGCCTGGGATGCATTGAACAAGCGCTATGACCACCCATTCATAGTGCAAAGAGCCTTTCGGGGTAAACTTGATAGCTGGCCCAAGATAGGACCAAAAGAGCCACTAAAATTAAGAGAGTTCAGTGATTTTCTTGTGTCATGCAAAAATGCAATGCCTCACATATTGGGTCTTAAAGTTCTGGATGATTGTGAGGAAAATCAGAAGCTACTTCAGAAACTTCCTGACTGGGCAACAGCTCGATGGAATCGACTTGTCACCAAGGAATTGGATGATGGCAAGCCATATCCAAGTTTTGAAGAGTTCTCAGACTTCTTGGCAGAGGAGGCACGCATTGCCTGCAACCCGGTCTCCTCACTTCATGCTTTGAAAAAGACAGAAGAGAAAGCAGGCATAGAAGCGAAACGCATCAAAGCCAGAACCCTAGTGACAACAACAAAGGTTGCTCAAGGGAAAAGTCACACAGCTAAGGATTCAGGTGAATCAGCTGGCTCGACATCTAATCCATCTGCTGCTCAAACAAAGAAGCAAATAAAATGCATATGCTGTCAGCAGAACCACTTCATTTACAAATGCGAAAAATTTTCTGCTCTGACTCTTGAAGAGAAGAAAGCATTTGTCAAAACCAACAATATGTGCTTCGCTTGCTTGAGAGTTGGTCCATGTTGCAAAGGATTGTCGGAAAAAGGCTACTTGCAATGTTTGTAGAAAGAGCCTTCCAACTCCGCTTCATGACGAACCGGCTCAAGAGGATAAGCCTGAAGCCAACCAACAGAGAGACAGTTCCTCTACTGCTTTGTGTAGTATATGTTGTGAAAGTGTAGGAACACGGACCCACAACAGGGGGCGCAAATGAACGGACAATGGAGAAAGTCAAATAACAAAGCTTTACTGTTGTGAATACGCACAACAAACACAACCGATTACAATTGTGGTTATAACCAATTCCAATGGTGTCGTGTGGGCAGGCTCGACGATAGGAGACGTCTGTCCGAGTCGAACCGGAACCACCCGATTTTCTCCGCCACCGGACCCCGGGAATACTGGAGCCGCCAAGTCCCGAACTCCCAGGTGGCCACTGCCTCCGCTCGTCGGATCCAGTACTGCTGGCGAGGAACGGAAACAGTCAGATGTGGGTGCGGCTGCACCCAGCAACACGCAGGGTGGAAACACCACCTCCACCTCTAATCAACAACAACACTGTAGTGCAGGAATGCAAGTACTTATCCCAAAATACAGTCTCCTGCTGTTCTTCTCTCTTTCTGTGCAAAGGCAAAAGTTTTCAATGGTTAGAAGACAATTCGTGGGCTGGATACGTTACCTCCTTGGTAGAGCGGTATCTCGGCAATGAGGTGGAGATGCCGTCCAGCTGATATACCCTTCCGCTGATGGATGTCAGCTGTTTTGGTTGATGGGTGACAGCTGTCACCTTGGCTGCTCCTGTGAGGCGGCAGCGCCCTCTGGTGCCTGGAGCCCGCACTCCAGGCAGGGCGCCCTCTGGTGGTGGTGGGTCAGCAGTACCTCCTCTTCAGCGGCCCACACAACAGTATAAACATGACCAATGCTGACCGCACATCAATGATAGTCCCGGTGTGGCTGTCTAGTGTTGTCAAGAATAGCCCAGAGATCTTGGTGTATGCTCTGTTAGATACACAAAGTAGCAATACATTTGTTGCTGAAGATGTGTGTGAAAGACTTGAGGCACACACTGAACCTGTCAAGCTCAAGTTGTCAACAATGACTGACAGGTCAATAGTGAATTGTCACAGAGCCAGTGGGTTAAAGGTCAGAGGATACAATTCTGAAGAATGCATTGAACTACCACCAGCTTACACTCGAGAAGATATCCCGTTGGAGAAGACCAGCATTCCAACTCAGGAAACAGCCAAAGGATGGACACACTTGCTTAGCATAGCTGACAAGATGCCAGACTTGCTAGACTGTCCTGCTGGACTGCTAATAGGCTACGACTGTGTCACAGCTCTAAAACCAAAAGAAGTTGTATCTGAAGCCGAGCATGAGCCATATGCAGTGAAAACAGACCTCGGGTGGAGCGTAGTTGGTGCCAAAACGCCTACTACTGGTGAAGGAACAAATGCTGGATTCTGCTATCGCATCTCTGTAAAAGAAATTCCACCTATTACACCTGCATGTGCGATTAAGGCTCTTGAGAGAGATTTTCAGGATACAAATCCTACAGATGGAACAATCTCTCAAGAAGATATTCAGTTCTTACAAATTCTGAATGAGGGAATTCATCATAATGAGAATGGTCATCTGGAGATGCCTCTGCCTTTTAGAGAGCGCCCACAGCTGCCTAACAACAAACATCTTGCCACAGTTAGGCTGAAACATCTAAAAGGGAAGATGGATAAAAATCCCAAATACAAGGAGGACTATGTTCAGTTCATGGTCAATGTTTTCAAGGATGGTGATGCAGAGGAAGTGTGTGCAACACCAAAGGACGGGAATATCTGGTACATCCCACACCATGGGGTGTATCACCCGTGAAAGCCAGAGAAGATAAGAGTTGTCTTTGACTGTTCTGCCAAATATGAAGGCACCTCGTTAAATGATCACCTCCTCACAGGACCTGATTTAACCAATGCCTTGACGGGGGTGCTGTGTCGGTTCCGACAGTATCCAGTTGCAATCAACTGCGATGTTGAGAAAATGTTCCACCGCTTTCATGTTACTCCAAAAGATCGGGATTTCATGAGGTTCCTGTGGTGGGAGAATGGGAACACAACGAGTGAACCCAAAGAATACCGCATGAGGGTGCACATATTTGGCGCGGCATCATCGCCAGGATGCGCGAATTACGGCATGAAATACCTCGCCACCAAATATGAGAGTAAGTACCCCATGGCAGCAAGCTTCATCCGGAGAAACTTTTATGTGAATGATGGACTTGTCAGTCTGGATACAGTTGAAAAGGCCAAGCAACTTGTCCATGAAGCAAGAGAAGTCTGTCAGAAGGGACAACTGCGACTGCACAAGTTTGTTTGCAATAACAGAGCTGTCTTGAAGACCATTCCAGAGAGTGAGCATGCTGTAGAAGTCAGAGAGTGCTAGGAGTGAAGTGGAACATAGAAATGGATGTCTTCTCATTCAATGTGGTCCAACAAGAAAGAACCGCCACTCAACGAGGCATCTTATCCACAGTCGCCAGCATATATGATCCGTTAGGATTTCTGGCCCCCTACATCTTGACTGGGAAAAGAATCTTGCAAGAAATGTGCAAGCGAGGTGTAGGCTGGGATGAGCCTGTCCCACCAGAACTAAGGCCAAAGTGGGAGACATGGCTTGATGATCTGTACAACTTTCAAAACATTCAAATACCAAGGTGCTTTGTTCCCAACAATCTTGGCACGATTCAGAAGATCGAGCTCCATCACTTTTCTGATGCCAGTAATGATGGCTATGGGCAGTGCTCGTATATCAGGATCGTAGCTGAAGAACGAGTGCATTGCACTTTAGTTATGGCCAAGGCTAGGGTAGCACCCATGAAGTTTGTCAGTATCCCACGTCTGGAGCTCACCACTGCCACAATCTCTGCAGCTGTAAGCAAGATTCTCAGAGAAGAGCTGGACCTGAGGATAGATGAAGAGTACTTTTGGACGGATTCACAAGTGGTACTGGGGTACACCAAGAACGATGCCCGTCGCTTTCATGTTTTTGTAGCGAATCGGATCCAGAAAATCAGAGATGCTACTGACCCCAATCAATGGTTTTACATTGAAACAAGTCAAAACCCGGCAGACCATGCATCTAGAGGACTCAAGGTGGCAGATCTAATGGCATCAGATTGGCTAAGAGGACCCAAGTTCTTATGGGAACAGGAAATTGTGACTAACCCAACAACCCCAGAGCTTCTCATAGGTGACCCAGAGGACAAAGTCCTGAAAACTGATGTTATGAGAGAAGATGACCTCCTGAAAAGGTTGGCAAGATTTTCAGACTGGGTCACATGCCTCAACGTCATTGCTCGCATTCAGAGGCTGGCTCATAAGGACATATCTGGGACTGTTACTGTAGAGGAGTGAAAGAAAGCAGCTCTCGTGCTGATCAAGGCGGCACAAAAAGATACATTTGGAGAAGAGCTCAAACTGCTTAGCCAATCACAAAAACTCAGGAAAACTCATAAAATGTATGAGCTTAGCCCATTCCTTGAGGACGGGGTGCTCAGAGTTGGTGGCAGGTTAAGAAGGTCATCAGCTTTGCTGGAGTTCAAACATCCCGTAATACTCCCGAAAGAAGGCATTGTAACACAACTGATACTTGACCACTGCCATAAAAGAACACAGCACCAAGGCCGAGGGCAAACACTAAACGAATTCAGAGCCAATGGATACGGGATAATGGGTGCCAGTAAAGTGGTGGCCAAGCACATCAAGAGTTGTGTGAAATGTAGGAGGATGCGGGGACGAACTGAAGAACAGCGCATGGCTGACTTGCCTGTTGATCGAATAGAGCCATCTCCTCCTTTGTCATACACAGGCATCGACTGTTTTGGCCCTTTCTACACAAAGCAAGGTAGAAAAGAGTACAAGAGGTATGGGCTGTTGTTAACATGTCTAAGCTCCCGGGCCATCCATATCGAGATGCTTGAAGATCTGACAACCGATGCATTTCTAAATGCATTGAGATGCTTCATAGCAATCAGAGGAACAGTCAGACAAATAAGATCTGACCAAGGTACGAATTTCATAGGAGCAAAGAATGAGTTGGGAAAGTGCTTGATGGAACTTGATAAGGAAAGGATCGCGACCTATCTAGGAAGAAAGGAATGTGACTTTCTCATGAATGTTCCCGAAGCCAGTCACATGGGAGGCATATGGGAGTGTCAGATATGGACGATCAGGAGCGTGATGAACTCTGTCCTTGCTCAGGCTAAGGGACGACTGGATGACTCCTCATTAAGAACGTTCTTCTATGAGGCCATGTCTATAGTCAACAGTCGCCCGCTGACAACAAACACCCTCGCTGATCCCAAAAGTGCTGAACCCTTGACACCCAATCACTTGCTTACTTTGAAGCCTACGGTACTCCTTCCACCTCCTGGAAAGTTCATTCAAGAAGATCTGTATGCAAGAAAAAGATGGCGCAAAGTGCAGTATCTCTCAGAACAGTTCTGGAGCAGGTGGCGCAGAGAATACTTAACATCAGCCTTCGTCAGCAGTGGCATACAATCAGACGAAACGTGCAGGTTGGAGATGTAGTCATTGTTAAGGATGAAAACACTCCTAGAAATGAGTGGTCACTAGCTAAAGTTGTTGAGGCTAAGGAAGATGATGATGGTCTCATGCGAAAGGTAAAAATACAGGTCGGCCAAAATAAGTTAGGACCAAAAGGTAAGCGTTTAACACAACCTTCATTTCTTGAGCGTCCAGTCCAGAAATTAGTTGTGTTAGTTGAACATTATTCAAAATAGCTCAGCATTCACATAAAAATGAAAGGTCAGTTATTTAATACAACAGCCATTGATGGAAACTGAGTAAAGGTTGAGTTTGAAGTTATTAGAAAATTACAAGTTTATTTCTTTGAATATGGTGAAAGTAAACCTTTGTAATTTTGGTGGCAGTGTAGCGAACACAGTAACATAAGCTTTTTTCTTTGTGAATTTATTTATTTTATCTTTAATATCCATTTTATATTTTGTATATTTTTTGATTATTTTGTGCATACTTTGGGAAAATTGTTTGATTAATAACGTCACCTGATTACGTCAGCAGTTAGGTCATCACTTGGTCACGTGATACACTTGATGGAGAAATGTGAGTTTCGTTTTAATAGTCAGTCAGTGTGTGCAAGCGGTATATGCAAAGACAAAAGACTGAAATATGAAGAAATGGACTTCTAGCAACTCCTAACCTTCTGGTTGGAGGCGCACACGGTATGGACATTTGAGTGACATATTCTTGTATTGTATGTGTGTAAATTATGGGGTTTTTTTTTGAGAGCATTGACATTTTATGTAATAAGTGTCAGTTAAGCAATTCATAGATAGGACCATGACGGTTTCACTGATGTGTATTTGTCACCGTTTATTTATTTCAGTGTTCACGGTGGTCTTGGGCGTTTGTGAGACAGAAAATTCCTGTAATAAACCGTTTGAACCATCAGTTGGAGCGTGGCACTTTCATCAACCAGTTAAGAAAAGTTGGGAGCAGCTATAGACTACATTAGGGGTGGCACAAAGCTGTGTCATTAAAATAAAGCCATGAATTACCTTTCTAGAGTTTTATTGCCATAGTAACAAGATACTGTGAACACATGTATTTTTGCTTATGACATGGAGGTTATGTTGTCATTGTCGTTCACCTGTCTGGCTGTTAGTTTGTTTATCTCCAAAGGACATGAACAGATTTCAGTGAAATTTGGTGGGGAGCTAGGTCTTGGGTCTGATTAAATGTTGGATCTGGATCAAGGTGTGGTTCTCACCTTTAACCTTTGTGCTTTATTTTTTTAATCATGATTCCTTGGATCCTGATTCAAAGATCAAAGCAAAACAAACATCAACTAAAAAACATTTGCTTAGTTCAGTGATCCAGATAAAAAGATCAGTGATCATAATCAAGTATAAGCAGTAAGGATCAAAGATAATAATCAAAGAGCCACATTCAGGATCACAGATCACTGATAACTGTCAGTGATCAGGATCAAATAACATGATCAGATGTCACCATCAAAGACGAGTGATATGTAATATTTGCAGGAAATGGGATAAAATTTTAGTTCTAGTTCAATGTGTGGTTCTTGCCTTTGACATTTGTGGATTTTTTTATCGTGATTCCTTTGATCCTGATTAGAAGATCAAAGCAAACAGCAACAACAAAAAAACAAAAAAAAAACAAAAACATATCCTCCTTGGTGAGGTTGCTTTGTACTTGACCCTGCTTTTAATATTTGATCTCTGATCAGGATTGCTTATCTCAGTGATCAAGCTAAATATTAACCCTCTGGGGTCCGAGGGCATTTTTTGGACAGTTCACTCGCCTGGCATAAATGTTTTATTATTGCTGTTAACAGTTCTCCCTGCATCCCACTATCAAGTTTTATGTCTCTTTTTTTTCAGGACAACCTGTACTTTCAGAATATATATGCCATAGTGGTGTTTTATAAGTGTAATAAAAGTTTACAATCAGAAATAAGAAAGGAAAAAGTAAAGTGGAAAATAATTTTCCATACATTTATTCAAAACACACAGTAAACTATAATAAACAGCTGTTTTGACACTTTATAAAGGTAATTTGGGCTCTTGTATGAAAGACTGTACAACAAAAAGGTTCAAACAATAAACACAAATGCACATTATGAACAATATATACAAAATGGTTTATGCGTTTTGTCTTCATCTCAAAGCCATTTCTGTCTGCTATTACACAAAGGTCACATCACAACCTTCTACTTCTACTGTGTTTTGGAGTGTTCTGTGCTGCTCTGAAAGCAGCTTTGACACTTTGGCCCATTTACACTCTGAGGAGCGGCCCCTCCCCCCTCGCTCCATTGATATGGTAAACAGTGCTTTACGCCGGAGCGAGAAAGCTTGCCACAGGCTTATCCAATAACATTCACAGGTAATGAGGAGTGGAGCATCTCTGAATCTCACACACTCTTGTGTTTGAGCATGTGAGATTGTCATCAGAGGCCCTCCGTCTGCTCACTTTCACTGAGCACTGTGTGTAATGGCGCAAGGCGCATTGGAGCAAGCAGCCAGATGGCTATTAAAACAGGCCAACTCATAACACATCAGTCCTAAAAATGATCTTTGGTTTATCACGTGAGGTGAATCTGCCCTACGACTGGATTTTGGAAAACCATGTGATGGTGAACCAATTCCAATTGGACACTCACATTGTGCACGTCATCACATAGCTTCTATGAGGAGTACAAAGATGGCCGATGGCTGGCTTGAAAGTCCGCGGAGTTAACTTTTCAGCAAAAAAAAAGTAAGTTTCTATCTCATATCATTAAAAAGTTATTTATAATTTAGTAAAGCTTGGTCTCAGCTGTCGTATACGATGGCGTCGGCCCCATAGGGTTACGTGATCACAATCAAAGTCATAATCAATTGGGATCAAAGATCAGGATCAATGTTCTACCAGAATCAAAAGTCATTGATCAGGTTTAAATGTCAGCAATCAGGATCAAAGATCATGATCAAATATCACCATCAAAGATGAGTGATAATGATCAAAGATCAGGATCACAGGTCAACTTTATGTAGCCATTATAGACCATAACACTGATGGAATCAATAATTCAGATTAATCATGAACAAAAGTGAGCAATTTGGTCCAGTCAAAGATCATCAATTGGCATCTATGAATGCAGAGAAATTTTCAAAATAATAACTGTGCTGCAAGACCAAGGAATTTAAAAGGAGAACAGAGGTGTAAACAATGGATTGTACTTGGCAGTAGGTGGAATCTGTAAGTTCTCCTTGTGGCTAGCAGTTGAGGAGGGAGCCAGAGCAGTGGCAAAGGTCCTAAGTTAGCTGAGGTCAACAAAAGCACACTTTTTGTGTACTTAAGTAGAACTTCCACTTCTTCCATTTTACAACAGTTGTTTTTTTGTGTGTGTTTTTTGTGCCCTTGCTGTAGAATATTCGCTTCCATTTCCTCCTTCCTGCTCTTTGTTTGACCAACTGTTGGAAGCTCATTCATGTTGCACTGGCATCTGCATCTGTGTGAATTAAAACCAGACTAACATGCCTGACCTTAGTCGCTCATCAAACCTATTATCACAGGAAAATAAAATGTTGAAGCTATTTTTAGGCTATCCATAGAACACAATGGACATGATCTTGATGATTGTGGTGCACGATTTAAAGCGCACAGCACAACTGCAATTGAAGCATGTCCAGCTCCACACTGGTATTTACATATTATTAGCACAAAGTAGGGTGCAGGGTGAAAAGTTTTTATATTTTGTTATTTAGTTTGTCATGGGGATCTTTTTGGCACAATATTAACTAAATAATTACTGTAATCTGTCCTTCCCATTATGACACAGGTGTACCAGCAGCTGGTGCATTGTTACTAAGATGACTGAATCATCTTTTCCCATTTACGAGGTCTATTAGAAAAGTATCCGACCTTATTATTTTTTTCAAAAACCATATGGATTTGAATCACGTGTGATTACATCAGACATGCTTGAACCCTCGTGGGCATGCGAGAGTTTTTTCACGCCTGTCGGTTACGTCATTCGCCTGTGGGCAGTCTTTGAGTGAGGAGTCGTCCACCCGCTCGTCGATTTTTTTCATTGTTTAGGAATGGCTCAGAGACTGTTGCTTTGTTTGATAAAAATTTTTTCAAAACTGTAAGCCACAACTGAGTGGACACCATTCAATAAATTCAGCTGGTTTTCGGTAAAAATTTTAACGGCTGATGAGAGATTTTGGTCTGGTAGTGTCGCTTTAAGGACGGTCCACGGCACCTGACGGCGATCTGCGCTTCGAGGCGGCAGCGTCTCGCCGTTTCAAGTTGAAAACTTCCACATTTCAGGCTCTGTTGACGCAGTAAGTCGTCAGAGAACAGAGAACTTTCAGAAGAAGTCGGCGTGAGGAGTTTATTCGGACATTCCATTGTTAACGGTCATTTTGTAATGAAAGAACGTGCGGGCAGAGTCGCATGTCGGGCTGGACCCGACCGCGGGGGGTCGCGGCAGGAAAAACACCTCCGTTGGAAATCTTAACGGGCAAGTTGGAACATGCCCAAGCTGTTAAACAATTTCTCAGTTACTCACTTGTTGAAAGCCATTAAAAGCCGCCTGAATTCTACAAATGGTTTTCAACACGGAGGTGTTTTTCCTGTCGCGGCGCACACAGATTTGCCGAGTCGTCACGGAAACGACTCGGCGAATTTGCGCGTACGTCTTTCATTAAAAAAATGTCCTTAAACAGTGGAATGTCTGCATAAATTCCTCATGCCGGCCTCTTCTGAATCTTCTCTGTTCTCTCACGATGTCCTGGGTGAATTAAGCCTTAAATTAGGATGTTTTCAGCTCGAAACAGGCCGACGACAGCGCCTGGAAGCGCTGCAGGACGTCCCGCTCCGTGGGAAGTCCTTACACCGACAGAAACACCCCATAATCTCTCATCAGCCGTTAAACTTTTCACAGAAAACCAGCTTAATTTCTGGAATAGTGTCCACTCGGATATTCCTCACAGGTCCAGAAAAAATTTTGATAAAGCAACGCGCGCCGTCTCGAGCAGCGTGTGAAACAAAGGAATTCAGCCGAGAGGGCGGGACCACATCTCACTCAAGGCCTGCCCACAGGGAAATGACGTCACCGACACGCGTGAAAAAACTCACGCATGCGCACGAGGGTTCAAGCATGATTGGTGTAATCGCATGTCATTCAAATCCATAGTTAAAAAAAAAATAAAAGGGTCGGTTTATTATCTAAGAGACCTCGTACAAGTATATTTCTTTTTTTTTCTAATTTCAGTTCAGTTGTGTGGTAGCATGATGAACTATGTTTGCATCCCTTGCATGAACCAGCCAAATGTATGCAGGTCATGCTTCTGACAAAGTGATGCTTAATTGAATATTGTGATGTGTAACAAGCAGAAAATGTTTCCACTCCACTTTAGAGCAGATTTTTTCTGATGTACAGTGCAAACACTTTCTTTTGTTGCACAACAGCAAGGCAGTGGTATGGTGTTAAACCACACCAGATGTGCAGATGCACTGAACCTGGGTACCATTACTTATGCAACTTATTGCTTATGGCTTTGATATTATTTCATTGAATTTATATCACGTTGGAGAGATTTGTTTTAAGTTTCAGTTTAAAGGCGATTTTTAGAAATGTTAATATAGAAAAGCCTATTTTTTTTTCTCAAAATAGCATAAAGAAATTAAAATGTCAGAGCCCAAGGGTGGGTAAACTTTTATATGACGGCTGAGTGGATCCTTGTCATTTGATTGGTGCTTTGCATGTCACGTGACATGGATTATTTGTCCCATTTGTGTTGCGTTGCATTTAGAGTGCAATTTGGTTGCATTTAGAGTGCAATTTAGTTCCATATGTTTGGTACCATTGCACGCTTCGAACCCCGCCCACTAGTGTGGGCAGCGTTAAGATAAACATGCAGAGTTTGTTTTGCTGATGGACGACAGTTTGGAGGAGCTAATTGACAGTGCTAATTCTCCAAACACACACACACAAAACAAATCCACTGCACTGTAAGCTGTCTGGAGGCATGAAGAGCTGTTAGGAGGAAGTTAGAATGAAAAGCTGGACTAATTTCTGATCTGATTTTTATCGCTGCACTGAGGAGGTACAAGTTTTTGTTTTGGAAGTACACAAAGTCAGTGCACGACATCGCGGACTTCATCGTCAGAAATTTTTTTTTGACTCCTATTTAAAGTTCATGTTGGATTGTTAATGTCAAAGCAGCAGTGATGCACAAAATCTTGGACCCACCCTGCTGTTTGGATCTGCTTCCAAAATGAGAATATATTATACAAATAATGAATGTTTATGAGTTCAGTGGTACGAATATTTATATTCGTACCATTGAACGGCTTCGCCTCGTTGAATGGTTTGTTCCAGCTTTCACCTCATGAAATATTTGTACCATTGAAAGAATGTAAAAACATTCATTATTTGTTTTATATAACGGCTAAAATAGATTTGATATTTTAGTAAGTTATAAACAACAGAAAAGGGACTTACATTTTGGTGTTATACTGTGACGTGTAATACAGTGATACTGTGCACTGACTTCGGACTTCCATAACAAAAAAAAAAGACTTTGTGTAGTTCCTCTGTCCAGCCAAAAATCACATTAGCGTTTGTGAGCAGCTCTTCATGCATCCAGACGGCTTATAGCGGAGTGGATTTTGTGTGTGTGGGTAGCAGCGTCAGTTAATTAATCAAATCATCATGTCGCTGTCTCGTGCACGCACCCACGCACACGTAACCAGCTCGGTCGAGCTGTGTAACTCCTCAGTGCAGCGAAAAAAAAAGTCACGTCAGTGTCAGTTAGCACAAATTATGTCTCAGGAGAGTCGTGTCCCCCGCCTGGTCGGCGCTTGTGCATGCATGAACAACAAAAATAAGACTGTATACGTCCTCAGTGCAGCAAAAAAAAAAAATCACGTCAGAAATGAGTCCAGCTTTTGTTTTTTCTTCCTGCTAACAACCTCCAGGCAGCACAGTGGATTGGTTTTTGTGTGTGCATGTGCACACACGCACATGTGTGAGTGCGTGCGCGCATGTGCGTGCACGGGCATGTGCACGAGGGTGCACATGTGCATGCGTGAGCACATGTGCGCACGTGCATGAGGACGTGCGTACTTGCATGTGCACGAGCACGTGAGAGTGCAATGGTACCAAACAGATGGAACCAAATTTGCACTCTAAATGGAACCAAGCCGCACTCTAAATGCAATGCAACACAAATGGGATAATTAATCCATGTCATGTGACATACAAAGCACCAATCAATTGACAAGAATCCACTCAGCCGTTTTATATATATATATATATATAATTTTTTTTTTTTTTTGAGGTGATTATTACACTGGTCAAAAACAGTTTTTCTTGCATGGACTTTGAGAACTGATTTAGGGTCATTTTTAGGAACTTAATCTGAACCTGACATCAGATTTCCTCTATCACATCACTTTTCATGGCCATCTGCATGTTCCATATTGATGGATTATGCAAAAGTTGCTCATTCACTCACGAGTGTGACTAATCATGCACAAATGCAGCTTCAAAAACACAGTTTTTAAACCAGGTTTGCAAAATGTGAACAAGAATATTGTTTATGGTGCCAAAGAGGCTTACGAGACTGCAACTTTTGCTTCAATGCTTGATACGCAAAATATATTGTCATATCTCAAAAACGTGATGTGGTTGGCAAAAGCTAACACCAGATTCTGATTTAGTACTCCCAAATTACCCAAAATCTGTTGAAAAACTCCATGCAAGAAAAATCCTGTTGACCAGTGTTATGCGGTTGAAGCAGTGGGCCTGTGTCAGGGGGTTCCTCAGTTTAAATCCGTCCGGCTGAAAGATCACTGAAGGCTCCTTGGAAAGGTCCTCAATCCAAAAGTTGCTACCAGTGTGCAGATGAATGCCTTGCATGGCAGCACCCTGACATTGGTGGGTGAATGTGAGGGATCACTGTAAAGCATTTTGCCAATGAAAATACTGTAGAAATTCAGCCCATTTATCATCTCTGTAAGTATTAGTGAACTTTAACATTAAGATATAGGGCAATCAAGATAATACATCTTTTTTGGGGGGAAAAAATAAACAAGTAAAAAGCAGAGTGCTAATATCGAAGAGCAGCTGAGATTTGGTGGGGATATGGGTAACAAATCAGACTTTGTGGAAATGTATATCACAGTGTCAAAGAAAGTGTGTGTGGTGCTGGTGGTGGGGGGGGGGAGTCACCTAGCTCCATCCCCTGAATCAGATCAGCTCCAAAAGGTAATAAATTCTGTCTTGGGCTTTGCTTCACCCCTTCATCAGGTTTGAAGAAAATTCATACAGCAGTTTTGTATAATTCTGCTGACAGCCAAATATAGAGACAACACAAATGACACTGAAAATCTCCTTGGTGGAGGAAATATTTGGTTTACATTTCCAATACTTAAAACATATTTGTATTATTTATATAGCAGTCAAATAACTGAACTGAACTCACCCATAAATGACAAGACTCCAGTAATACTAGTTACAGGCACTTATATTTCCCCTTAAAATATCCATTTTGCCAATTGCTGCTTTTTTGTTTGGCAGTAGAGTATTTGAACTTGTGCCCAAGAAGATATGTTTTTTATTGATGCCAAACTGAATTGAAAGTTGTTGATGCAGTGTAAATCTGTTTTAGCAGGCTATTTGGCTCCATGCCAACGTGTTGATGAATGTACCTTGGCTCAGTTTTGAAGCAGGTCCTATCTCTTCACATGTTTCACAAAGATCCCAGGTTAACTTTCAGTCCTGCTGTTGTCCTTGAGCATGACAAGTGATTTTTAAACAGTATATTTTGTTAAATCTATTAGAGGTACAGAGAACATTTGAGACATCTGGGGGATGAGTGTAGCCAACAAACAATTCCCTTATTTTATTACCATTTTTTATGTTATTGGTAAATTTTCTTTTCACATATCTGTTCAAGATACTCATTGAACATTATTTAAGTAGTTAACTTTTTTCAAGGGCGGTGTAATAGAAAGTGCAGAGGTGTTTGGCAATACTGATATCTTTACAGGAGAATGAAGATATTTAGGGTTGAGGTGCTACCTGTCTCACTGTGCAGTTGTGAGACTTGGACTCTAACTGGTGACCTATGGCAAAAACTAGATCTGTTATACGATCTCTTTGGGGGACCCTTAGATACCACTGCAATGACTTTGTGTCAAATGAGTGGTTACTTAGGGAGACTAATATGAGGAGCATCACTCGAATGAATGAATGAATTTACTCGGCACACAGAATCAACAGTAACAACAACAACAACAACAAAAACCTCATAAAAAGAACAATTTAACAGTGTACCCGTGTGGCCGAAAGGGTGTAGGCAGAAGCAAACGCTTATAAACACCCACCCCTTTCACCATAAAATATGATGAATGTGTGTGTGTGTGTGTGTGTGTGTGTGTGTGTGTATATATATATATATATATATATATATATATATATATATATATATATATATATATACTCAACAAAAATATAAATGCAACACTTTTGGTTTTGCTCCCATTTTGTATGACATGAACTCAAAGATCTAAAACTTTTTCCACATACACAATATCACCATTTCCCTCAAATATTGTTTACAAACCAGTCTAAATCTGTGACAGTGAGCACTTCTCCTTTGCTGAGATAATCCATCCCACCTCACAGGTGTGCCATATCAAGATGCTGATTAGACACCATGATTAGTGCACAGTTGTGCCTTAGACTGCCCACAATAAAAGGCCACTCTGAAAGGTGCAGTTTTATCACACAGCACAATGCCACAGATGTTGCAAGATTTGAGGGAGCGTGCAGTTGGCATGCTGACAGCAGGAATGTCGACCAGAGCTGTTGCTCGTGTATTGAATGTTCATTTCTCTACCATAAGCCCTCTCCAAAGGCGTTTCAGAGAATTTGGCAGTACATCCAACCAGCCTCACAACCGCAGACCACGTGTAACCACACCAGCCCAGGACCTCCACATCCAGCATGTTCACCTCCAAGATCGTCTGAGACCAGCCACTCGGACAGCTGCTTAAACAATTGGTTTGCATAACCAAAGAATTTCTGTACAAACTGTCAGAAACCGTCTCAGGGAAGCTCATCTGCATGCTCGTCGTCCTCATCGGGGTCTCGACCTGACTCCAGTTCGTCATCGTAACCAACTTGAGTGGGCAAATGCTCACATTCGCTGGCGTTTGGCATGTTTGAGAGGTGTTCTCTTCACGGATGAATCCCGGTTCACACTGTCCAGGGCAGATGGCAGACAGCGTGTGTGGCGTCGTGTGGGTGAGCGGTTTTCTGATGTCAATGTTGTGGATCGAGTGGCCCATGGTGGCGGTGGGGTTATGGTATGGGCAGGCGTCTGTTATGGATGAAGAACACAGGTGCATTTTATTGATGGCATTTTGAATGCACAGAGATACCTTGACGAGATCCTGAGGCCCATTGTTGTGCCATACATCCAAGAACATCACCTCATGTTGCAGCAGGATAATGCACGGCCCCATGTTGCAAGGATCTGTACACAATTCTTGGAAGCTGAAAATGTCCCAGTTCTTGCATGGCCGGCATACTCACCGGACATGTCACCCATTGAGCATGTTTGGGATGCTCTGGACCGGCGTATACGACAGCGTGTACCAGTTCCTGCCAGTATCCAGCAACTTCGCACAGCCATTGAAGAGGAGTGGATCAACATTCCACAGGCCACAATTGACAACCTGATTAACTCTATGCGAAGGAGATGTGTTGCACTGCATGAGGCAAATGGTGGTCACACCAGATACTGACTGGTATCCCCCCCAATAAAACAAAACTGCACCTTTCAGAGTGGCCTTTTATTGTGGGCAGTCTAAGGCACACCTGTGCACTAATCATGGTGTCTAATCAGCATCTTGGTATGGCACACCTGTGAGGTGGGATGGATTATCTCAGCAAAGGAGAAGTGCTCACTATCACAGATTTAGACTGGTTTGTGAACAATATTTGAGGGAAATGGTGATATTGTGTATGTGGAAAAAGTTTTAGATCTTTGAGTTCATCTCATACAAAATGGGAGCAAAAGCAAAAGTGTTGCGTTTATTGCGTGTTGCGTTTATATATATGTATATATATATATATATATATATATATATATATATATATATATATATATATATATATATATATATATATATATACACGAGGTCTGTTAGAAAAGTATCAGACCTTTTTATTTTTTGCAAAAACCTGATGGATTTGAATCACGTGTGCTTGCATGAGCCAACCTTGAACCTTTGTGTGCATGCGTGAACTTTTTCACGCCTTTCAATTGCATCATTTTCTGGTAAGCTGCCTTTGTGGGGGACGTGTGCAGTGCACTCAGCGGATTTTCATTTCAAGGAAAAAGACGGAACGACTGGAGCAGCGCCGCATCAAATTTTGCCCAAAACTGGGCGACAGCCAGGTGGAAACCATTCGGAAGATTCAGACGGCTTTCGGTGATGATCCTATGGGCATCACACAGATTAAGGAGTGGTACAACCGGTTTAAAGACATCCGCACAACGGTGGAGAGCGCGCCACGCTCCGGTCGGCCATCAACATGCTGAAATGACCAGATCATTTCCAAAGTGAACGCTGTGGTGATGTGGGACCGTCGTGTGACTATCCGAGAAATTGCGGAAGAGGTGGACATCACTACTTTTTTGGTACATTCCACTGTGACAGAAGATTTGGCCATGAAAAGAGTGGCGGCAAAATTCATGCTGCTGCTGACGGCGCAGCAAAAGCGCCTCCGTGTTGAAGACTCACAGGACATGCTGTGACATGCCCACCTCTTCCACAATTTCTCGGATAGTCACACGACTGAAAAGTCACCGAAAGCCATCTGAATCATCCGAATGGTTTCCACCTGGCTCTCGCCCAGTTTCTGGCAAAATTTGATGCGGCGCTGCTCCAGTCGTTCCGTCTTTTCCTTGAAATGAAAATACGCCGAGCGCACTACACGTCCTCACACAAAGGCTGCTTACCAGAAAATGATGCAATCGACAGGCATGAAAAAGTTCACGCATGCACAAGAAGGTTCAAGGTTTGCTCATGCAAGCACACGTGACTCAAATCCATCAGGTTTTTGCAAAAAAATAAAAAGGTCCGATACTTTTCTAACAGACCTCGTGTATATATATATATATATATATATATATATATATATATATATATATATATATATATTCCGTCTTATATACACACACACAGTGAGGAAAATAAATATTTGAACACCCTGCGATTTGGAGGTTCTCTCACTTAGAAATCATGGTGGGGTCTGAAATTTTCCTTAGGTGCATGTCCACTGTGAGAGACATAATCAAAAAAAAAATAAAAAAATCTGGAAATCACAATGTATGATTTTTTTTTAAATAATTTATTTGCATGTTACTGCTGCAAATAAGTATTTGAACACCTGTGAAAATAAATGTTAATATTTGGTACAGTAGCCTTTGTTTGCAATTACAGAGGTCAAACGTTGTACGGTGCACTCGTCCTGTCCCATTTGCAGAAGCCCACCCCAGAGTATGCTGGTTCCACCCCCATGCTTCACGGTTGGGATGGTTTTCTTGGGGTTGTTCTCATCCTCTATACATGGTAAGTGGAGATGATTCAAAAAAAGCTCTATTCTGGTCTCATCTGACCACATGACCTTCTTCCATGCCTCCTCTGGATCATCCAGATGGTCACTGGTGAACTTCAAATGGGCCTGGACATGTGCTGGCTTGAACAGGGGGACCTTGCTGAACTGTAGGATTTTAAACCATGACAGCATCATGTGTTACTAATGTAATCTTTGTGACTGTGGTCCCAGCTCTCTCCAGGCCATTGACCAGGTCCTCCTGTGTAGTTCTGAGCTTTCTCAGAATCATCCTTACCCCACAAAGTGAGATCTTGCATGGAATCCCAGACCGAGGGAGATTGACGATCATCTTGTGTTTCTTCCACTTTCTAATAAATAATCATAACAGTTGTTGTCTTCTACCAAGCTGTTTGCCTGTTGTCCTGTAGTCCATCGCAGCCTTGTGCAGGTCTACAGTTTTGTCCCTGGTGTCCTTAGACAGCTCTTTGGTCTTGGCTATTGTGGACAGGTTGGAGTGTGACTGATTGAGTGTGTGAACAGGTGTCTTTTATACAGGTAACAAGTTCAAACAGGTGCAATTAATACAGGTAAAGAGTGCAGAATAAGAGGGCTTCTTAAAGAAAAATTAACAGGTCTGTGTGAGCCAGAATTCTTGCTGGTTGGTAGGGGGTCAAATACTTATTTGCAGCAGTAACATAAAAATAAATTATTTAAAAAACATACAATGTGATTTCTGGATATTTTTTTCTTTTTTTTTTTTAGATTCTGTCTCTCACAGTGGACATGCACCTAAGGTGAAAATTTCAGACCCCTCCATGATTTCTAAGTGGGAGAACTTGCAAAATCGCAGGGTGTTCAAATGCTTATGTTCGTCACTGTGTGTGTGTGTGTGTGTGTGTGTGTGTGTGTGTGTGTGTGTGTGTGTGTGTGTATATATATATATATATATATATATATATATATATATATATATATAGTTTTTGACAACTTTTTTCTTTTTGGCAATTTCATTTAAAAGCTTCCAAGTACCTTTTAATAGTACTGCCTTTTACAAGATTGCATAATGTTAGCTAATTTGTTTTTATATATCTTATATTTTATCTTAGCTTCATTTTTTTTCTGAGTTTTAAAAACTGCTTATACAATGTATATTTTATTCTTTTTACATGCATTATGAAGTCCTTTAGTGATCCAAGGTTTATCAATGTTTCACTTATTACCAACTTTTGACACAAATAGGCAATGTTTACCAAAATAAATAGGAAATAATAGAAATAAATGATTCATATGATTGTTCTATATCCTCAAGATAAATCTCATCAGTTTTGTTGCATTAAATCCATTCTAAGATTTTCCATGGATTCCTGCTTTTTTCCTCGTGAAATGTGTAATTTCAATATGATCAATTTTATAAACTAATGAATTGAAAGCACCAAAAACTGTCAAATGATCACTGACATCACTAATATGTAATCCACCAATTAAATTCCCTCCAGTAACATTTGTTAATATATTGTTGATAAGCATCGATGTATTTGTAGTCATCCTAGTTGGACGTGTAATCACTGGATACAATCCCATACAAAACACCGAATTTATAAATTCCGCTCTTTGTAATTCACTATGAGGATTTAGTAAATCTATATTAAAGTCTCCACAAACAAATAAAAGCTGCACTGTGAGGAAGCATCAGCTTTGACATTTTGGCCATTTGGTGCATTTCTCTTTGGACGAGCCTTGGATAAAATTGGAATGACTTTGTGTAAAAGACATGGCTACTTAGGGAGACTCAGATGAGAGATATCACTTGCATTATGAGACCACATCACATGCAACATTTTGGCCACATGGTACATTTCTTTGTGCATAATCCAGCATGCAGTTGTTTTAGTATTGAGGATTTATTTTCAAATGTGTTGAACTAATGGCAATTTTCACTTGCATTTACACTTTTGTCCATGATGCTGCCTTTCTTCCTCTTTGGTGCACTGTAATGAGTGCCAGAAACTGGCAGAAGATAGCTGAGCAAGATTTAAATGACTCATAAGAACCACACTATTCCACAGAAACGGAGCACAATAAGACAAAGACAGCCGGTCTTCTTTTTGACCTTCAGAATACACAGGAAGCCAATGTGCAGCATAATTGAACATAGAGCATGGGGAGGTACATAAGGCTTTGTAAAATGTAGCAGATTATGTCACTGCCAGTCATATTACTTCCCTTCATGTATTTGCTTCTTTGGTGACAGGGATTCATATGTTCTTGCCTTCTCTCATGATTAGCAATATGTATGACACTCCATTTCACAAAATAAGGATTCTCAAAATTGTTAGCCTGCACTAGCAACCGGTAGACAATGTATAGGGGAGCAATCAGTGATTCCTCTTCTTTTTTTGTCTTCTGACCATGCTGAAAATGGGAAAGGTAGAGTAAGTATGTCCCTTTTGGGCTACTGTATCAACATGATGGTACAACATGGTGGCCTCATCGACATACTGATGGTTAGTTGAACGGAACGATGTTAGGTCACCACATGCAAGTCAGAGCGATATCCTCCAGGAGGTGGGGTTGGGAACTCCTGGCCCATATTCTGAATTCTTAGATGAATTTGGTGTGTTAATCTGTAATTTGTCAACTAGTGCAGATAACATTCTGATCATTGGTGACTTTAACATTCATATAAATAAGTCTTCTGATCCCCTCTGCAAATCATTTATGGAAATTGTGGATGCATTAGGATTTCGGCAATGCATTGCAATGCTAATGTTCGACGCACATTAGTTGAAATACCCTGGATCTGGTTCACGCACGTGGTATTGCTGTCATGAATGCTGACATCATGCCTCTTACATCAGTGGTGTCTGATCACTCACTTATTAAGTTTACAGTTTCGCTGGCGTGTTTAGTGGAACAACAACCTTATATATCATTACGGCGATGCATCAACTCCTCAACTAAGACTGAACTCAAAGCTAGACTGCCTGATGTCTTAGCTTAAAATTTGACAAATACCCTGTTATGTTGGGACGCAGGTTAGAGGAGCGAACCAGCGTGTGACAAGGACCCAGCGCTAAAGAAACAGAGAGCGGTTCCAAAGAACATAACAGATTTATTTCAAGTGTAAATATAAACAAAAAGTGAATTAACAGCCTGGCGGGGTGGAGGACGACGCGCTCTTCCTAGCGCCCAAGGGATTGGAGCCCGACAGTTCTGGACCCAGAAATTCCCGCCGGCACCCCCCAGGTGGTTAATGAATCGGACAGTGCCTGTTAAGGATGAGAGGCGAGATAAGTCAACACTGTTCACACAAATACTGTTTAGGGTTCACACCATCAGCAAACACATTCAGGTTCTAATTCAGACTCAAATTACAGAAACAGCTCTCACAGCCCGTGGAGGACCATCAATCCGCACGCCACGGCTGTGAAGAGCGAATTTACACAATTATCAGAGTAGCTCAAATATAGCTGCGTACAAAACGCCAAATTACTATTGTTAATTACTCAAAGTCATTCACAGCTTTAGTTACCTCTGAAGTGTGCTGATGGAGCATGTCCCTCACCCATCTCCTTAACAGGCACGGTGCGTCAAACCTGGAGCGATCCTCAGCGTCACAATGTTAGACAAACGATCATCACAGAGCAGCAACAAGGTTGAGTCCCCAGCACCTTACACAGAGCAGTCATGGCTTAAATGTAGTACATCATTAGGATATCTACTTCAGCTGGAAGTCCTTTGGAACTGCACGTGAACTGTTGATCAGGATATCCACTTCAGCTGGTAGTCCTTTAACTCTGCACGTGAACTGCTCATCAGGTGCATCTACTTCAGCTGGTAGTCCTTTAGCTCTACACGTGAACTGCTCATCAGGTGCATCCTCTTCAGCTGGTAGTCCTCTAGATCTGCACATGAACTGCTCATCAGGTGCATGGGGTTGGCATGATGACAGTGGAGGGTGAGAGATGCTTCATCCATCAACACAGCCTCAGACACGCCCCCCCACAAACCACCCGAAGTATACACAATACACACAAACAGTATCTTGGCCAGCCAAACACCCCCCCCCCCCCCAACACACAACAGTACCCCCCCTCAACGGGAAGCCTCCCGGCGACCACACAGACCTGGCCAGAAAACAGCTCTCCCCCCCCCGGGGTCCACGGCAGGAACAGGCGGTGCGAAACCCCAGGGTCCACAGCAGGAACAGGATATGGCAGCGAGGGCAAGACAATGTGGCAGGGAGGCCAGCTGGCAAGAAAACAAAACAATCCCAAACACCCCAAGAATGTCCCACAACACAGTACAACATAAAACACAAAGCACACAGTAAAACCCAAACATACCCCCCCAGAGTACAGCACAACTACAACCCCAGGGAAGCAAGCTGGGGAATAACACAAAATAAAAACACATGACCACCCCAAAACCCTCCCCAGGGGACCGTCCCATCAAACCCCAGGGAGCAAATCCCAAACCCAAAAAACTCAACAGAGCCCCATATAACACAATATAACACAACATGCACAAAGACAATAACAAACACCCCCCCCAGACGACAAGTGGAGCACAACACCCCCTAGAGGACATTGCCGCCAGCTCTAGGAGTAATAACCGAGACCGGGTCCACCTGAGATCCCCAGGTATACACGGGAGCTACAGCGCCCCCCAGAGAACCATTCCATCAAACCCCAGGAGACACCCCCACAACCCAGAAACCCCAGGCCCGGCCACATCCGGCTAGTCGGCCCCACAGTCCTTTCCCCCCCAGAGGACCGTCCCATCAACCCTGGAGGTGGAACCTGGGAGGAAACACAAATAACATAAACACCCCACACCCCCAGCGGACACCAATAACAACCCC
The DNA here is from genome assembly GCF_902500255.1 of Thalassophryne amazonica. NCBI lineage: Eukaryota > Metazoa > Chordata > Actinopteri > Batrachoidiformes > Batrachoididae > Thalassophryne > Thalassophryne amazonica. The sequence continues at coordinate 78,501,308 of NC_047104.1, forward strand.
GGGGGCAAACAAAACAAATGGGAAATCCCGTTGCCCCCCCCAGCACCCCGAAAGACCCCGGAACACCCCCAGAGCCAATCGACAGATACATCGTGGCGAACGGCACAGGACTACTGAGCCGGGGGAGAAAACAGGAAAAAACTAACCCAGTCCCACCCCAAGCGCAGAGGAAAACCGGAAGTACGTCCGGTGTCATAACTCAGACTGTGCTTCAGCCTACCGGGAGGGGTGGACAGCGGAAAAGGCAAACGGCACGAATCGGCGCCACCGCTCCGACCGAAGCACATTCCCATTGCACTACACACCAGCGACGCCGATGACTAACGGTCAAAGGCTCGCTGAGGCTGGAGTGGAACCGGGAATCAACTAAATAGAAATAACGGCCCTGAAACCCCCCCCAGGTGCAGAGGTTTCCTAGGAGATGCCCAGTGTAACCAACCTGCACCACCCCACACACTAAAGACGAACGGTACAGAAGTGTGTGAGGTCAGGGCTCGGGGACAGGGAAATAAAAAACAACAAAGAAAAAACGACCCAACCCACCAACAAAAAATAAAAAACTACAAATAAGTAAAAAATACCATTACCTGGGTCCAGAAGAGGTCCAATCAGCTGGTCTGTCCACTCCACCAGGAATGTTAAAATGTGCTATAATAATCACAAATACATTTTGTGAAAATCCCTTAATAAAACCCCACAAATGTTAACCACTAACTAACCGATAAGTGTTTTGCTCCGTCAAGGTCAGAGAGCAGGAAATATGTATTTTCCCACTCTGAGCTCTTGACGGCAATGTGACTCTGTTGCCAACAGGGGGAGCCAAAGTGCAACAAATAAAAAGCCCTGTGGCCACAGAGAAAAATCAACATACTGCTTTTCTGTGAGCAGCTGAGTGCAGAAAACGTGACACCTTACTAAAGTGGTCCGGAGCTGACACAACAGATGTTGGAACCAATTACCACCGGAGGAGACGGGGCTACAGCTTCAATAGCGGGACGCAAAGTGACCCGTGCTGCAAAACGACGCCGTGACTCTGCCATGTGCACGCCCACGCATACAACCTGGGCGGAGACCACCCGCAACGGATCTCGGATTGGTTCCAACATTCACTGCCGCTTTCCCGGACTAAACCAGCTCCTCTGCCGCTGGGTCCATGCTGGTTTGGCTGGGGACTTCTGTTATGTTGGGACGCAGGTTAGAGGAGCGAACCAGCATCTGACAAGGACCCAGCGCTAAAGAAACAGAGAGCGGTTCCAAAGAACATAACAGATTTATTTCAAGTGCAAATATAAACAAAAAGTGAATTAACAGCCTGGCGGGGTGGAGGACGACGCGCTCTTCCTAGCGCCCAAGGGATTGGAGCCCGACAGTTCTGGACCCAGAAATTCCCGCCGGCACCCCCCAGGTGGTTAATGAATCGGACAGCGCCTGTTAAGGATGAGAGGCGAGATAAGTCAACACTGTTCACACAAATGCTGTTTAGGGTTCACACCATCAGCAAACACATTCAGGTTCTAATTCAGACTCAAATTACAGAAACAGCTCTCACAGCCCGTGGAAGACCATCATTCCGCACTCCACGGCTGTGAAGAGCGAATTTACACAATTATCAGAGTAGCTCAAATATAGCTGCGTACAAAATGCCAAATTACTATTGTTAATTACTCAAAGTCATTCACAGCTTTAGTTACCTCTGAAGTGTGCTGATGGAGCATGTCCCTCACCCATCTCCTTAACAGGCATGGTGCGTCAAACCTGGAGCAATCCTCAGCGTCACAATGTTAGACAAACGATCATCACAGAGCAGCAACAAGGTTGAGTCCCCAGCACCTTACACAGAGCAGTCATGGCTTAAATGTAGTACATCATTAGGATATCTACTTCAGCTGGAAGTCCTTTGGAACTGCACGTGAACTGCTGATCAGGATATCCACTTCAGCTGGTAGTCCTTTAACTCTGCACCTGAACTGCTCATCAGGTGCATCCACTTCAGCTGGTAGTCCTTTAGCTCTACACGTGAACTGCTCATCAGGTGCATCCTCTTCAGCTGGTAGTCCTCTAGATCTGCACATGAACTGCTCATCAGGTGCATGGGGTTGGCATGATGACAGTGGAGGGTGAGAGATGCTTCATCCATCAACACAGCCTCAGACACGCCCCCCCACAAACCACCCGAAGTATACACAAAACACACAAACAGTATCTTGGCCAGCCAAACCCCCCCCCCAACACACAACATACCCAGTCAGTAGACAGACTTGTGGATAGTTTAAACTCAGTGCTCAAAACTACACTTGACATGATTTCACCACCTGTGTTAAAACTGCGCTCCCCCAAATCACAGTCACCTTGGTTCAATGATTATCTGCGTGACCTCAAGTATAAAGCAAGAGGTCTAGAACGGAAATGGCGTTGTTCAAAATGAGAAGTATTTCACCTTGCGTGGCGTGATGCTATCTTAGACTATAAGCATGTATTATTGGCTACAAAGCGGACCTACTACTCTGATTTGATCAACAAAAACAAGCATAACTCAAAGTTCTTGTTCGACATGGTGGCAACACTTATGCATGGGACAACCACCTGTAGTTCGCTCTCCTTTTACAGCACAAGATTTCCTGGATTATTTTGGGAAGAAAATAGAAGACATCAGGTTAAACATATCCCAGCATGCCTTAACCCAGCCACTACACCCTGCTACTGAGGTGGGTGCCACTACTGAGGTATTACCTAGATTTGCAGAATTTGATAGTATCTCACTAGGCATGCTGACAAAACTCATAATGTCAACAAAAAGCACAACCTGTTTATTTGATCCTATACCAACAAAACTGTTTAAGGACCTGTGGCCCACTCTTGGGCCGACTGTGCTGGAAATTATTAATCTTTCTTTAACTTCTGGTTCTGTTCCTAAATGTTTCAAATCTGCAGTGATTAAACCATTACTTAAGAAACCTAATCTTGATCCTGGTGTATTGAAAAACTATCGGCCGATATCAAATCTATAATTTTTCTCTAAAATTCTGGAAAAAGTGGTGTCATGGCAGCTCGTAGACTATCTTACTGAGAATAATCTCTTTGAGCCACTGTAGTCTGCTTTTAGAAAATATCATTGCACAGAGACGGCTCTCACTAAAGTGGTGAATGATCTTCTGCTTACAATGGATTCGGACACCACTACAGTTCTGTTGCTGTTAGATCTCAGTGCTGCATTTGATACAGTGGATCATCATATTCTACTTGATAGGCTGGAATATCATTTTGGGATTACTGGGAGTGCCCTTGCATGGCTGACATCATACTTGACCAGTCGTTCTCACTGTGTTTTGTACAGTAACACTACCTCTAACCTTAGTGACATGAAATTTGGGGTTCCACAAGGGTCTGTCTTAGGCCCCCTGCTTTTTTCCCTTTATATAGCACCCCTTGGGCACATATTGCGGCGTTTTGGGATTACCTTTCACTGCTATGCAGATGATGCTCACTTATACATGCTGATAACTGCTGGTAATCTCGTTCACATAAAATCCTTAGAAGATTGCCTTGCAGCAGTGAGAAGTTGGATGTCTAGAAACTTCCTACTTTTAAACTCTGATAAGACTGAAATGATGGTTCTTGGTCCAGTGAGACATCGGCATCAATTTGACCAGTTAACGCTCAGCCTTGGCTCGTGTGTCATACATCACACTGTCAAAGTGAGGAACCTTGGGGTAATTTTTGATCTTTCGTTGTCCTTTGGCCTCCACGTTAGAAATATTACTCGGACTGCTTTCTTCCACCTGTGAAATATAGTGAAGATTCGTCCCATCCTGTTTATGGCTGATGCTGAGACCCTGATCCATGCATTTATCTCTTCTAGATTGGACTACTTCAATGTTCTATTTTCTGGTTTACCGCAGTCTACCATTAGGGGTCTCCAATTGGGTCAAAATGCTGCAGCCAGACGTTTGACATGGAGCAGAAAGTACAACCACATTACACCCATTTTGGCATCCCTTCACTGGCTTCCTGTCCCAGTGAGATCAGATTTTAAGGTTCTGCTACTAACCTATAAAATTATTCATGGACTGGCACCTCCCTACCTAGCTGACCTAATTAAACCTTATGTACCGGCCCGGGCTTTACGTTCTCAGGGTGCAGGACTACTTTGTGTCCCTAAGGTGAATAAGAAGTCTGCGGGTCACAGAGCTTTCTCTTATCATGCCCCTGTTCTGTGGAACAGGGGCACAATACGCTTTTTACTCTTTTAATTTATTAGCAATTGGAGCAGGCTGCGGCCTCAACTTTACCTAAATTCTGGGTCTTTTAGTGAAGTTTAGGTCTAGTGGCTGGTGATCACCTTAGTATTTCTCTGTTTTTCTTGTTGTTTAATGCTGGCAAATTATACAGTATTTTTTGTCTTTCTGATGCCTGATTCTGTTTTTTCTCTCTGTTTAAGGTGCAGCTCCATCCAGCGATGGGAGTTGTATTCGTGTTGGCGATCCTCCTGTCCTGTGTGCCAATAGCATTTCTTGTATATTCATCTGTGAATTGTTCTGTAATTTATGTTTGTAGCATGGCCCAAGCAGAGGGTCACCCCTTTGAGTCTGGTCTGCTTGACGTTTCTTCCTCAGAGGGAGTTTTTCATTACCACTGTTGCTCTGGGGGTTGGTAAGGTTAGACCTTACCTGTGTGAAGAGCTTTGAGGCAACTCTATTGTGATTTGGCACTATATAAATGAAAATAAATTGAAAATTGAATTTAATTGAAGTTCCATTAAGCATGACAGTCAAGGATTTCTGCACAGTGGCTCAACATAATGTCTTAAGCCTGGGTCCCACAGAATAATAAGCCATGAATAATGAGCCACGCATGGGTGTGTCAGAGATTATTCAAAGAATGACCCACGTTTTCACCAATCACGTATCCGCAACTAAGGTGCCTCTCTGTACCCCGCATGTGCCACGTAGCAGCCTCTAGTGAGCCATGACCGACCTGTCTTTAGAGCCTCGAATGGTTTGCATCAGCCACACTAAGCCACGTAGTGCCGTGACAGTGCCATGATAACACAATGTTGGCGCATGTTTAGGCATGGGTTTGGTACAAACCTCCAGCCCTCCCACACCTGGTCCTTTGAAAGTGCGGGTTTTCAATTTACAGATTTACAGCAGCATTTAAAGATGCCACATTTTTTAAATGCAGTCCAAAAATAGACGTTCCAGTACAGTCCAGCGGTTGTGTGCTGTGCGACAGGTTGCTGCCCACCTGTAATGCACAAGGCCAGCTAGAACTGAGCCAAAGGTGCCTGGACAGCTGCCTCTGTGGCTTGCGTGATTTATTTCTTCTGCAGCTTTAAACACACACACACACTGTGATCCCACTTTTAACTTTGTGTTCGTCCGTTTATTTCTGCAAAATCGCTCTTTTGCGCACACGCTGCTGTTCTCCATTCATGGACAGCTGCCTCTGTGGCTTCCTTTCCATCCGTGGCTTGCTAGCTTTATTTTTTACATGGCTTTAAACACAGTCATTTTCACACCGTGAGCCCACTTTTAATTTTGTGTTTGTCCGTTTAATTCTGCAAAATCGCTCTTTTGAGCATGCTGCCGTTCTGCAGACACAATGGGGTGGCCATTTTAATTACCGTGTTTTCTGCACCATAAGGCGCACCGGATTATATGGCGCGCCCTCAATTGGCGGGTACTTAACCCTTACAAAAGGCGCACCGGATTATAAGGCGCGGCCTCAATTAGCGGGTGCTTAACCCTGGCAAAAGGCGCATGCTAAAACATATAGTCTACAAAAAAAAAAAAAAGGTCATGGAAGCAAAACGGTGAGTTTATTTGAACTTTTTAACAACTTTGAACTACCGGTAGTCAACAATATGGTACTCACATTATTTTTTATTATGCTTCTGTCACAAATCCATCGATGTCCTCATCTTCTGTGTCTGAATTGAACAGCTGGGCAATTTCGCCATCAAACACGCCAGGTTCCCGCTCATCTTCCCTCTCATTGCTGTCGTTTTTGCCTTCAGCCGAATGGTGACTATAGAGACGCTTCTCCTGGCTGTTCTTTGTTCAATGACCCATTGCTCGAGTTGGTCTTCTAGCTGTGGCCACCTCGCTTTGTTTCCACGGAAACTCCATTTGGTCTTTTTAACTCGGCACAGTTCATTTTCTTGTTTCCTCTCGCAGCTGCTCTATTCCCATGAACAACCGCGTAACTGATAGCCTGCAGTTTGAATTGTGCCTCGTAAGTGTTGGGGAAGTGTCGTGACACGGACCCACAACAGGGGGCGTTAATGAAGGGACAATGGAATAGCCAAAAAGTAACAATTTAATGTTGTGAAGGTGCACAACGTAATACAGACAGATACAAATATGCGTTATATCAATCCGACAAAAAGGTGACGTGTGGCAGGCTCGAAGATAGGAGACGTCCGGTGAGAGAAAAGCCGGAACCCACACAAGCCTCACCACCAACGGACCTGAAGAACACCGGAGCCGCCAAGCCCTGCGCCCCAGGTGGCCACTGTCTTCAGCAGTCAGACCCGGTACTGCTGGCAGAAAACAGAAACAGTTCTGGATGAGTGTGAGTTCGCACACTCAGTAATCCCACAGTCTGTGTTCAGTAAGGAGGGAGAACCTCCACCTCCAATCACACACTCGTGCAGCTCCTGTCTAACCACTTATCTGGTTGGGGTGTGAAGCGAAGCCGTCGCTGATCACACCAAACGCCAATCCCACAGATAAGGCAATCACCACAGGAAAATGGCTGCAAAAGAAGTTCAGACTATTACACAAGGTTTTGTTCAGCAGAGAAAATTACCTGTATGGTAGAAGATTTCTCAGCGAGGAGGTGGAGTTGCAGTCCGGTCTTTGTAGTGGTGGTGATGGGTGACAGCTGGTGTTGATAGATGACAGCTGTCACCTCCAGCGGCTCCAACGCCCTCTCGTGCTTGCAGCCCGCACTCCAAGCAGGGCGCCATCTGGTGGTGGTGGGCCAGCAGTACCTCCTCTTCAGCGGCCCACACAACAGTAAGCATGTCTCTTTGCTGGCGCCATTTTCGGGGGTCCTTAGACAAACAAATGTTGTTTTGCAGATACCTCTAGTATACGGTAACTACCGGAGGAGTGGCGGAGGTAAGTGTACGTACCACGGACTCATGGACTCTTCTCTGATTGGTTTATCGCTGGCAGCGTACGTACTCTACGCTACCAGCGTACGTACTTTACGCATTACGTAATGTTCTCCGATTGGTTTATCGCTGCCAGGGTACGTACTCTACGCTGCCAGCGTACGTACTTTACGTATTACGTCCTTGTGTCAGCAGGAAATGGTCCGATATTCCGACAGTCAAAGACAACGTCGGTCGTTTTTACAGATTTTGGAATTCAGTGCGCACATAAGGCGCACCGGATTATAGGGCGCACGGCCGATTTTTGTGAAAATTTAAGGCTTTTAGGTGCGCCTTATGGTGCGGAAAATACGGTACATACACATGTGGATCACTTTCAAAAAAAAAAATCTTTATTTCTTCCGGAGCTTACAAGTCACCGTGATACAACTTTTAACTTTGTGTTATGTCTTCAAAATCGGTCTTTTGCATGCTCTCCTTCTGTGTTGCTGCACAGCTCTGCACTGCTTTTAGCGGCTTCACTGGAGTTATTTCTTCCGCAGCTTTAAACACAGCCACTTTCACGCAGTCATCCAAATTTTGACTTTGTGTTTGTCCATTATTTACTGAAAACAATCACTCCTTTGTGACTTGCCTTCTGCCTAAATGCTCCTTTGGAGCGTGATGAGTCACTGCTTCAGTGTGCAGTGTGCACACACAGCGGATCCTCATGTGATCCATTAACAGGATATTAAATTAACTATAGACATACTTTTAAAGCTAGGAACTGTTTTATCAAGCTATAAAAACATTAAAAATAGTTACCTTAAGCTGTTCAAAATACATTCCACATGGAGCAGGAAAGAGAGGAAAATAAAGCGTCCAGATGAAACAGTCCTCTGTGATTCCAGAAGCGATTAGAGGTGTTTTCAGCATCCAAGGTTTGGCAGAAAATGATTAATCCGCTACAAAATAATTATTTTACATACAGCGTCCAGCGCACAGAGCAGGTGGAACTGTGTGCGCAAGAGGGCAGCTGCTCTAAAAACAGCCTCTTAGGTCCTGCGTAGCTGCCAGGTGCATGGATAATGGGCTTTTAGCAGCCTCGTAAGCACCACGCAAATGCCTCTAAGCTGTCGCAGTACCTCATACACAAACTGCGCCATGCTGTTGTTGCTAAATTTTGAACTTGTTGAAATTAGCGCCATGCTCAGAGATGAGCCTCATTAACTGAAGATAATGAGCCATGAACCTCCCACGATAGTTGAAGATAGTTGTCTCCAAACCATCCCACATGAGCTGTCCCTCTGATATGTTCATTCCTAATCTTGTCCATTCTTGTTACTCCCAAAGAAAATCTCAACATCTTCAGCTCTGCCACCTCCAGCTCCGCCTCCTGTCTTTTTGTTAGTGCCACTGTCTCTAAGCCGTACAACATAGCTGGTCTCACTACTGTCTTGTAAGCTTTACCCTTCACTCTTGCTGATATTCTTCAGTCATAAACCACTCCTGCCACCTTTCTCCACCCACTCCACCCTGCCTGCACTCTCTTCTTCACCTCTCTACTGCACTCTCCATTACTTTGAACAGTTGACCCCAAATATTTAAACTCATCTACTTTCACCACTTCTACTCCTTGTATCTGCACTATTCCACTGGGCTCCCTCCCATTCACACACATGTACTCAGTCTTGCTTCTACTGACTTTCATTTCCCTTCTCCCCAAAACATATCTCCACCTCTCCAGACTAGATTCAACTTGCTCTCTACTCTCACTACAGATCACAATGTCATCTGCAAACATAGTCCATCGGGACTCCTGTCTGATCTCATCCATCAACCTGCCCATAATCACTGCAAACAAGAAAGGACTCAGAGCTGATCATTGGTGTAATCCCACCTCCACCTTGAATGAGTCTGTCATTCTGACTGCGCATCTCACCGCTGTCACACTGTTCTTGTACATGTCCTGCACTACCCTAACATACTTCTCTGCCACTCCAGACTTCCTTATACAATACCACAGCTCTTCTTTTGGCATCCTGTCATTCTAAGTCCACAAACACACAATGTAACTCTTTCTGGCATTCTCTGTACTTCTCCAACAGTATTCTCAGAGCAAACATTGCATCTGTAGTGCTCTTTCTCGGCATGAAACCATATTGCTGCTCACAGATCTTCACCTGTTTTCTAAGCCTAGCTTCTACTACTCTTTCCCATAACTTCATGCTGTGGCTGGTCAACTTTATGCCTCTATAGTTACTGCAGCTCTGCACATCACCCTTGTTCTTGAAAATAGGAACCAGCACACTTCATCTCCACTCCTCAGGCATCCTCTCACTTTCCAAGATTTTATTAAACAATGTGGTTAGAAACTCTACTGCCATCTCTCCTAGACATTTCCATGCCTCCACTGGAATGTCATCTGGACCAACTGCCTTTCCACTCTTCATCCTCTTCATAGCAGCCCTCACTTCTTCCTTGCTAATCTCTTGTACTTCCTGATTTACTCTCACCACATCATCCAGCCTTTTCACACACACACACACACACACACACACACACACACACACACACACACACACACACACACACACACACACACACACACACACACACACACACACACACGTATACACAGTATCCTCAGATCCATCATCCCAACCTTCTTTTTGGAAAAAGTTGATTATACCCCAAGCAGAATTTTTTTTTTTCTGTTCAAGTTTGCTGAATGCCTACTAAGGTGGTCCCGAAAAACAAACTTCAACTTTCTCAAGGTGCTTCTTCATTTTTTGGTTCCTTTTGGGGGAAAAATAAATTAGGAGAAATTTCATCAGATTTGAAAAATATTAACCACTGGCACCCAGCCCCTGTTTTTTTTTTTTTTTTTTTGGTGACATGTGAGTGACATTTTGAGTTATGGACTGGATACATTAGTTCATTAGTGGCAGCTTTTGTTACATCTTCCTCAGGTCACATTTTTGAGGCATTCAACATCAACATGGACTTCCTCATCAGGGACCTCTCAGAGTGGGAGGATGAGCCCTCATTCCAGTCGTCACAGCAGGTCCTGGATAACATTGCTGCTGTTAATGATTTTGCTGAGAGAGGAGTTGCACTTATCCAGGATTACAATCAGGTCATAATGAAGGATGAACAGGATGAACAAGGTGTTGAGTGGCAAGAGAATCGGAACCAAACGCCACTCCCCATGACTATTTGTTTTCACCAAATAGGTGGACAGTGACGTATTTTTTTATTTTAGTTTTTTTATCTCTCCTGTATGGTCAGTTAAATGATTGTTGTTTCAGTTTGTATTTCATCTGTGAACAGGTACATTACTATTGCTGGTTTGCACTAATATGCTCAACTATTGCAAGTTCCTCCCTGCATGTGGCAGTGGTTAGAATAGTCATATAGAGATAAAATTTTGCACAAAATATTTTCTTATCAATATGAACAATTTTGTCAGGAAGCACCTTTAAAAATACATTTTTATTTTTGGTATACTGTAGAGGAACACCCTAATGTCCACTCTAAAATAAATTAATTTCATGACCCCCGACACATCGCAAATAATAATGTGTTTTGGCAATGGTTTTCTCCTAAATGTCAGTGTGTACTGGTATTGGAATCAAAATTTATGTTGAAATCTGATCTTACTTTGCTCTTGTGCAAGAAAACAGGAAGTGTTATGTTGTGGCCTAACATACCATTACATAGTTATGACATTTTTAGAGCCTCCCAGAGGTATAGTGCTCCAGTCATGGCATTTAATAAAGTGAGTTATTTGTGTGTGTGTGTGTGTGTGTGTGTGTGTGTGTGTGTATGTATATATATATATATATATATATATATATATATATATATATATATATATATATATATATATATATATATATATATATATATATATATATATGTATATATATATATGTATGTGCATCTGGAAAGTGCTTCACTTTTTTCACATTTTTTGTTACAGCCTTAGTCCAAAATGGATGAAATTGTTTTTTCTCAAAATTCTGCACACAATACCCCATAATGACCATGTGAAAAATTTTTTTGTAGTTTTTTACAAATTTGTTAAAAACAAAAACACTAAAGGCCCCTTCACACATAGTGCGAATATGTACAACTCCAGGGCAACAGCTGTCGGAGCAGCTGGTATGTGAGCACCATGAAACATCTCGCCATTACACATTGCGCAGCTGAAAAAAATACATGTCACTCACAGGATTTGAATCCATGCCTTCCAAAAGCTCTAACTGCCAGTCAGAAACTTTACCAAGTGAGCTACCATCACTGTCCTTTAAATGGTACTGAACACTGCCTTATATCAGGAAGCGCATGGATGTATTTAAAAAAAATAATAACGAAGCACCATATAAAAAATCACATTGTATTAAATCACTCTCATCAAGTGGGCAATACAAATACGATCCGTCTATTCCTCTGTCGATGACCCATGGTCACTGACGTACAGTCATGAAATCACATGAATGAGAAGCAGTTCGCACATCTCATTCATATCCACATCTGCTGGCGCATGTCCTGCCAGCCCCCACGCATCCTGCCGACATGCGTGTCTTGTGGACAGTGTGCCACAGGACACCGCATTATGTGGAACAGAGATCATGTGGGTGACATGACAGTTAGATCGCCTGCTGCGTGTTATGATGTGACGGTCCATTTTGACCTGGAGGCAGCCTGTCCATGTGCATTCCTTGTTTGCTTGCTGCAGCCCATCGCCACAGTAATATGTTTTTATTTTTGTCCACTTGGTGACAGCAAATAGACACACATGCATCACAGTGGTCAGTTGTTAATCCATGTCTGTCCAAACACAGTACTGTCCAGCTGGGATGTCCAGAATGACAGATTTCCACAGATGCTTCTGTTCAGTGCACACACCAAAGCTACACTCATGGGGCACTTAGACAAATTTCACTGCGAGAACGACAGTGATTGTTTGCAGTCTGTTGTCGTGCCAAGAGTGTGAATGGCCACACATTTTATAAGTGCTATGTAAGCGGTGTTAAGCCCCTTTCACATTGGCATATTTGTAGAGCTGCTCATTGTGGCGTATCGTCTACGCTGAGATGAGCAGCTCTACGCCCACTTTTAGCAGCTCTACGTCTTTTTTTTTTGACGGCAAAACTGAGTGCTGCATCCAGAGGAATCAGCAGAGAACTTGAGAACATGATCACACCGCCCACAGCACCTGTGTGCTCAAAACAGGGAATCGAACCTCAACTCAGAAATCCAGAAACACAACAGAAGCAGCAGGTCAGTCGCTCGCTCTCTCATGCATGCGCTCTCCCTCACTCTCTCTCTCTCTCTCTCTCTCTGTCTGATCAAACCTGTGACTTTAAAATAAAAGCGCACTCGCTGCATGTCGGTGCGCTCATCAAACGCCCTGATCGATCAGGTCTGATCAAACCTGTGACTTTAATCCATTGGGCCGGCATTTCAGAGTCCCCCATTGCAGACTGAATAGATATAGGAACTCTTTTGTTCCTATATCAATCATAGCCCTTAACAAATATCATAATAAACACCGCTAACAATCAGGCACATTAGGAGGTTTTAGTACTTGTATGTTTTTTTTTATTTATTTTTATTCTCTATTTATGTATTTATTTATTTATTGTTATGAACTGTTTATGTCTTGTTCTGTATCTTTGTATGGGTCATGATTTTTGAGAGGTCCAAGACAAATTTCCCCATGGGGACATTAAAGGTATATATCTATCTATCTATCTAAAATAAAAGTGCACTCGCTGCACGTTGGTGCTCTCATCAAACGCCCTGATCGTGGCAGTAATGCAACTTTAAAAACCTCATGATACAGTCCACTGTTTTCTAAGTGCAGTGATGTGTTCTGCACAGCTGGCAGGAATGAACTGGGTTTAAATAGCGGCAAGGTACACACGACTGTGTGCACACATTAAAAAAGCGAACACACGCAGCTGCAAGTATGAAACGAACATGGAAAAAGGCTGAGTATGCGCGCATTTTGGGTGTATTTAAATGAAACACAACGCTGCAATACGCAGCTCTACGAATATGCCTATGTGAAAGGGGCTTTAGATGTTCGTGCTTGTCACTTGTAATATGGCCGACAACTGCCGCTAGAGGGTTCGACGGGCTTGCACAGCACACACTCTTTCAGTCGCTGGTGTGCACAATCAGTTGTAGCAACAGGTCTACGAGGCATTGGAAGCAGCTACGAAATTATATGGTTTGCATACGATTCCTGCTTCATGCACACTTAATGCACAATTCGATCAAATTCGCATTATGTGTGAAGGGGCCCTAAGAAATCACATGTACATGAGCATTCACAGCTTTTGTCATGAAGCTCAAAATTGATCTCAGGTACATCCTGTTTCCACTGATCATCTTTGAGTTGTTTCTACAGCTTAATTGTCATTATGGGGTGTTGTGAGTGGAATTTTGAGGGGGAAAAATGAGTTTACTTCATTTTAGAATAAGGCTGTAACATAAAATGTGGAAAACGTGAAGCACTGCGAATACTTTCTGAATACACTGTAAGGCCAAACTCTGTTCTTCTAATTGTTTAATCAAATACAGCAAATGGTAATTCTGTTGATGTCAGAGGTCAGGTAATTGAAGTACTGTTCATGAGAAATGTTCATTTGGAGCAAACAGAATCTTGAGGTACCTGATTAATTGAAACTTATGACTTCCTGTCTTTCATCACTGATCTATGAAGTGGTTAAATTGACTTGTTTTGGGCTAATACAGTGGCAAATTTCCAACAAATTTTTCCACCACAATGTAGGAAGTTGGAGTTTGCAACTAATTTGACACCAAATCGGATGGAATATGAATTTTGCAGTGTGGATTACACAATTTGAATGCTGAATTCCATGTGTTGCTGCATAGAGACAATATATAGAGTAAGAGGCCATCAGCCATATTGACAAAGTCGAGCACACACTTAAGGGTCTTTCACACTGAATACGTCAGACGCGTCAAAAATCAGTCTATAAAGCATTATTTTCAATGAGACACGTTGCTTTTTAGATGCGTCGCATCAAAAGCCAAGCTAAACCGACGCTTCTGACGGGAGCGCGCATTGCCGCTTGTCGGCAGGCTGACGCAGTCAAAGTTCAATCCAATCCAACTTTCGACGCTCTGAGCTGTGACGTACCTTCACATTGTCCGAACAACGCGTCGGGCCAAAACACGGAAGACTAGTGGCAGAAACCACAGATCTATACAAAATGGATTGGTGCAGAAACCACTGATCTGTACAAAACAAACGTGTCACAGGACTGCTCATTTATAGAGCAGTTTTCTGAAGAAAAATCCTTGGAAATGTTTTTTTGTTGTTGTTGTTACCTTAGAATTTCTGATTACTGTTAAAAAAAAGTTTAGAATACTTGTACTTAAAATAGCTAAATAAATCAATAAATGGTTCTTTAGAAACCTTTCATCACTAAATTAAAATCACCTGTTATTTCAGATTAGGTAATTTCTTGTTTAACACAAGGAACCTTGGACATTTATTTTTAGACAAATAAAATAACATGGAAATTTGTACATTTTTTAAGTCTGGTAGATTATTTATATCTCATTTCAACCAGAAAAACAGACACTGTAAATAAATACAAATGTTTATTATAAATGCAACAGGAAATAATTTAACAATGACTGCAGTGTGATTGTAAAGTAGGATTTCTGTGACATAAACCTCATGATGGATTTTTCATAGTCATTTCAACTTGTAATTTTGCCAAAATACGTAATTGCCTTTAATGTTGTTATCAGGACAGAGTCATTTCTAAAATATGAATTTGAGCACAATAAGTGGACAGCTTCTACCTGTGCAAATGTCTTTTGACTTTGATTCGTGGACAGTTTTAATGATCCGTTCATTTATTGTTAAAATATAAAATGAAACAGCTTTTTAAAAAATAATAAAATAGTTGCTGTTGAAAGAGCCTTTTATTTAGAAGCAGGTGATGTTCTGCTGGATTCTTGGGACCAGATGAAGGTCTCTTCTGCAGCTTTGAACTCTGGTGGTGTTGCTGAAGAGCAGAGATGTTTTCTTTCAACTGGACTTCATGGTGTTCAGCTCATCAATGGAAGTTTGGTTGTCTGCACAGCAAATGTTCCTGATTGGGACAAATAAAAATATTTCTTTAAATATAAAGAAACACTAAACAGTTTATATATAAAAAGGGAAAAAAACTAAGTTATAATAAGTTATTTAAAGTTGAGCTGAAAAAAGCTGTAGCTTTATTTGGTAAAAATAAAAAAGACTTAACCATTTACAAATTAAAGCGTTCACTCAGATCAACTGTGCTAAAAGGCTAAGCTAATGTTAGCTGATCATTAAACCTTCACAGCAGTTCAGTAAATGTCATCTTTTATTTTTATATTATTCTCACCTCGATAAAGCTGCAGAACTAAACTCCGTTGGGCAAAGTGGGACTTCACATATATCCAAAAAGTGGGAGATTTCGGACTGAGTGGGTTTGCTCCATCACCCCGGCTGCCTGCCTCGCTCTGCCCAGTGATGATGCCTGAAGGCCGGCTTCTCCGTGTGGGTCGGCCTGCTGTCGCGGTTCGGTTGATATCCCACCAAGTCGTCAGTCCTCCCTCGGTCGGCGTCACTCCGAAAAGTAGCTGAAAAAAAAGCTTCTCCCAGCAGGGTGATGGGAGAATCGTTCTACTGCTGATTTTTAAAGCTTTTTTGTGGTTCAGGCGACGCGAATTCAAGATGGCGATCGCTGAACTTTTTTCAGGTTGTGGAAACAGCCAGAGTATGACGTAGCAACCTCCGCCCCCTTGCTGCTTCCAAAGCGACGCGTCTGACCTCACGCGTTGGATGCGTCAGACGCGTTGGAAACAAATCCAACGGATTGGGAAGCATTGACAGATTGGCCTGAAGTATTCAGTGTGAAAGGCCCTTTACTGTAAACATGAACACACACACACAATTATTGAGTGAGTGCAGGAGGTACTCTTTGGCCTGCTGTGGTTCTAATAGGCTCATTATTCATCTTTGTGCTCTGCTTATAGAAGACAGAGCCAAAAAAAGTGAAACAAAAAACAGCTTCAAACAGCTACCCTAACAGCCACTTATTGTTGTGATTTATTTTCAGCAGTATCCAAATATTACACACACACACACACACACACACACACACACACACACACACACACACACACACACATATATATATATATATATATATATATATATATATATATATATATATATATATATTACAAGACTAAAAAACATTATGATGATGAATGATATCACTAGAATTTCTCTTAAAATTTTCTCAAGGTCCAAAAGTAAAAGTTTGCCCTTTTATTCATAGGTATATACTTCTTCTAACAAAAATATAGAACAGAAAGATGCAAGAAAATGGAGATTTGCATAAAAATGTGAATGCTTCCATTGTTTTCCTGAATCAGGAGAAATAAGTGCTCTTTCCATAAAAGTAACCCTGAGTTCTAATTAATCCATTTGTCAGTTGAGTGATCGCTATAAGCTGCTTTCCTGTGTGACTTTGACATTCACAAGTCATGTTAATTGCCAGGGCGAGTAAAGTCACTTACAGAGCTGTTGCATAATTGTTGGAAAGGAATATGTGGCAACAAATGGAAGGTCACGTTTTACTGTTTGGCAAACAAAACCCTTTCAACCCTTTCACTGTGGTGTATAATCCCTTTAAATGTGACAAATGTGGACATAAACATTTTCCTTTGCTTAAAACATGATTTTAGTCATTCAGAACTTTGTTTGACATCCCCACACTCAGCACTGAATTGTAAATGTATACGAGTTTTTACATCTTTTTAAAAATGAGACGACACACCCTCTTAACCCTCTGGGGCTGAGTGCAAGTTTTACTAAATTATGAATAACTTTTTAATGATATGAGATAGAAACTTACTTTTTTGCTGAAACTTTTGTTGAAACATGGACTTTTGAGCCAGCCGTCCATCATGTTTGTACTTTCATAGAAGCTGTGTAATGACGTGTGCAATGTGAGTGTCCAATCGGAATTGGTTCACCGTCACATGGTTTTCCAATATCCAAATGCAGGGTAAAGCATCTCACATGGTAGGCCAAAGATTGTTAGGAGCAGTGATGTTACTCTTTGGCATGTGAATGATGTTTGAATAGCCCTCTGGCTGCTGGCTCCATGTGTAAAAGCACAGCTTTGCGCATATGAATGGGGGCGGGGTGTTAGCAGGTCTCAAACTGTGAAGATAGGTTGTTTACAGTGGAGGAACACATTCCAAGAGGGAGTCAAACTCCATGGAAGTAGTTATAAGCCTTTGTGTAATAGTACACAGAAGTTGCTTTGAGATGTGGCATAAAGACAAACAATACGCATAGACCATTTTGTATATGTTGTTCAAAATGTGCATTTGTGTTTATTGTTACAACCTTAATTTTGTACATTCTTTTGTACAAGACCCCAAACCACCTTCATAAAGTGTCAAAATAGTTGTTTATTATCGTTTGCTGTGTGTTTTGAATAAATGTGTGAAAATTATTTTCCGCTTTATTTTTTCCTTATTTCTGATTGTAAACCTTTATTACACGTATAAAATACCACCATAGCATATATATTCTGAAAGTACAGGTTGTCTTGAAAAAAAGAGACATATGCCACAGCCAAGATCAGGTGTACAATGGGTGTGTCACATGGGCTAAAAATAAAACCATCTCAGTCAACAATAATTTTGTCATGAAAGTGGAGTTATATATCAGATTTCTTCAAATTCAGTGAAAAAAGTTGATGGAACCTAAAACATATCGCGTTACACATGATTTACTTGATGTCTTATAGGTATTATTTTAACCGTTTTAACTATAACAGGAAAACAGAATAATGTAGTTGTAAAAAAAAATCATTTATTTCTGAAAATCATCTGAACACACATTAAACAGAGCGCGTTATTTCTATACCATACAGGAAATGTGGTTAGAAAAAATGACAATTTGCTACTTCATAACAACGTCCAAGTGCATAAAAACTGAAAGGTAGTAATTGAACTTTTATAAAAAACAGGACAAACCAAGTCAATAGGCCATAATCACCTTCTTGTACAAAGTATACATGGGAAGTCAAAAACAATATGTATTTATGGCCTTATCTATTATACAGATACAAACAGGTGAAATTCGATTTTATACCTAGCAATCTGTACTTTGTCACTTTTAGTAATCAAATGTTCTACGATACAATAACACCATTACATCACCTATTTTCACAAATTAGCAAGCATTCTCAAATAAACTATTTCCAATCTTGTTTGTTATATTTATTGAGTGTTACTATATTTATAAGTCTAAGGACAATACTAGAAGCTGTACTTCATGCTCATAGTGCTCACAGTCAAGATATGAAAACGCAGAGTGATTTCACACTATGTACATAACATAAGGCACAGGAAGTGTGTACTCGTGCAGGAAGAAACAAATTACACTTTCATGGTTATATATGTTACGTACAGTGTATATGTAATCAAATGAACAACGAACAGTTACTGTTGCTGAGGATGTCTTAAACTACATGTAGACATTAAATGACAGGAATTTGGCAAGGAAGTTTACTTTTTAAACAAACGTGTATTGAAACTTGTACTGCTGACGATCATTGACCATGACTGGTTCGTCAATCACTTGAACAATGCTGTCACGGTCTTCAACAAAGATCTAGTCTTTCTCTGGGAAAATATGAAGCTTGCCTGAGCGTGTCATGTAACGGAGTACCACTTCACTGTCGTTAACATCCATGACCTTCCGAATAAAACAGTGATTTATTGAACTGTAAAGTGTGCTTTTAAAATGAATCTATTTTACATGTTAGCTGTTTTACATGTATTTCAAACATACCAAAGCTGGAAAGACTTCGTAACCACGCTTCGCCTTTGGCACACGGACAGCAACATAATCACCCTCGTGACATGGGTCTGCCATGGAATGGCCACTCGTCGCTTTCTTTCCCTTTGACCTGTTAAAAGAGAATAGATTAATACATTCATGCTTTAATATATGCATATATATTCATTTTAGATACAAGATCATTCAGCTCCTAACAAATATTTTTAACTTTTCATGAAAGTCGTGAGAAATAAGAACTTGGTTATTACGATCAGTGATCAAGTGGGACTTGATTTACCGGTAATACACTATAATAACTTAAACAATAACTGCTCTATGGCCCAGTCACATGGCACACGACGATTCCTGAACGAAGGGAAAAGTAAAAAACGTCACAATTCGTTGAGAAAAGGTGGACGAAAGAGATTTTATCACCGAACAGTCTGCGAAGCAAGAGTGCAAAAGGGACGAAAGAGGAAATTAACAAAACCGAAGCTCACGATCTCGACGAAACGCACCTGGAGCCACAGCTGGAGCAGTGTGTGTCTGCGTCTCTGCGTTCCAGGACTCGGCACTGGGACGGAGCTCATAGCGCCTGAGTCCTGGAGAAACTGCAAACAGAATCTGTAGAGATCTGTGTGAACGTCAGTGGACCACCTGCTCTGGTTCCTTGTCCAGAACAAAAGAGGGATCATGTCCATCATTATCAGAATCCACACTATCTGTTGACACGCTGCGCGCTCCGTCTTCCTCCAATTAAAAAAAAAAAAAAATGGTCACTGCTGTATCACAGTATTATGTTCTAAGCCATATATATTTATTTATAACAGAAAATTGTCAAACGGGAGAATAAATATAAATATAAGTGTAAAGATGTTTGAATATATCAGAACAGTAAATTAATCAGTGCGTGTGAACGCACGCATTGACTCACATGTGCGGTTATTCCACCAGCTGATCACTGATCCACAACGTGAATTCTTCCTTCCAGCTCTTTATATCATCATTTTGATTCATCTACCTGTTGCCACATGTACAGAAGGGCTGGATTATCATTCCTACACTCAGATTGTTATATTGAATAAAAATAATAAGCGCACACAGGAGCTGCTGCCGCCGCTGATGCTGCATTCAAGTACTGTCGGAAATTACACAACCTTTTTGTTGATTCAAATTCAGCAGTTGCTTGTGGCAAAATAATTAATTATATCCACACAAAAGATTAATTTTGGCCTATGTAAGGTGCCTGAGCCCATTGAAGCTGCTCCCCCACACAGATAAAAAAAACTCCAAGCAAGCAGGCTGAGTTTGCCCTGTAATTTCTGATGTACGACGTTACAAAAATGACACAAACGCTTAAAAAACATCAAGAACGACAGCAGAACGAGACATAGACGAATTGAGGTTTTCGTTGCCCTTCGTTCAAAATTTTCAACAGTTTAAAAATCCTGACGAAGCACCCGCTGCAGAAACGAGGCTGTGCGAAGGTTAAATGATGCCAACAACAGTCAACGAAGGTCCAGATTTCTTGTTTCGTCAGGTCTTTGTCACCCTTCATTAAGTGCCGTGTGACTGGGCCACAAGTTGATCAGTCATTAAAATGAAACAACAAAATACACATGGAGACAGGTCTGTACTTAAGATGAAGGCAAATACATGTAGATGTATCATATTTGTATTTTGGACTCACCTTTAACATCAACTTTTAAACGCTGCGCAAGTTTGTGTTGATAAAAGTCAAAAAAACAGCCCGTTGTATCAAAACTGTGAAAAACAAATGTCAACAACAAAAACAATGAAAGAACGAACAGCAACAACTTATTTTTATAAAACCTGACAAAGAGAACTAAAACTTGAACAATTTAAAACATGTGGGTCATACAGAGGGGCTTCCTGCTGTGTGGACTTGGTTCCTGTGGAAACTCGCTTGGAGGTGGATGCTGGAGGACTCTTCTGACAAGTTCAGCTGTTGTAGTTAAATAAAATACAAGTTATATTCAAATGCTATTTGATTTGCTTGGATTAACAAGATCTGAAATAAATTGAAGAAAAAAGAATAATTGGAATAAAATAGAAATGTAGTTCTAATCCGGATGTGTACCTTCTGCTTCAGCTGTCTTGGCAGGCTTCAGTGTGACATCCATCCATGGATCAATCAATCAATTCAATCAGTTTTTTATATAGCGCCAAATCACAACAAACAGCTGCCCCAAGGCGCTCCACACTGTAAGGCAAGGCCATACAATAATTATGTAAAACCCCAACGGTCAAAACGACCCCCTGTGAGCAAGCACTTGGCTACAGTGGGAAGGAAAAACTCCCTTTTAACAGGAAGAAACCTCCAGCAGAACCAGGCTCAGGGAGGGGCAGTCTTCTGCTGGGACTGGTTGGGGCTGAGAGAGAGAACCAGGAAAAAGACATGCTGTGGAGGGGAGCAGAGATCGATCACTAATGATTAAATGCAGAGTGGTGCATACAGAGCAAAAAGAGAAAGAAACACTCAGTGCATCATGGGAACCCCCCAGCAGTCTACGTCCATTAGTCTACGTCCATTTGCAGTTCTCCAGATTGTTTTGGCATGAATTACAAAAGCAAGAAAGATTCCTAGTTTCGATCTTGTATGGCGTTTGTACATTTCTCGCTGAATGCAGCTTCCTTGTTCCAACAAGAGTGTTGATGGTTGGTATCTTTTTGGCAATGTCAGCTGTGTCAGCATATACAAAGCCTATCTTGCTGTATGTCTGGTTTGGTTTGGCACCTACGAGTTTGTAGTCATGTTTCAGTTGCTTCTGGCAGTAGTCAAACACTTCTCTGGCTGAACCCAGGACTTCTTTGGATGACATCACAGCCCATAGACATGAGCACTTGACAACATCTCCCATGCTGTCACAAACAGATTTACCGTGCACAGTCTCAAAGTAGTTTCTTGTGACTGGCATTTTGTTTGCAGACAGGTGAAAGAATGTATTTTTTCCTTTGTACTGGCAGGCTAATCCATCAGAGAACTTGAAGATGTGTCTGATTTCAACAGAATTGGCCTGTAAGATCTTCACAGCTAACTCTTCGAAGGTCTTCACAGCAAAAGCGTCATGGGTTGTGTTGTTGCTGATGGCAATGATAGCATGCTTTGTCAGCAAGTCATTGCAATCATTCTCATTACCACTGTTTGCAGATTTCATGTAGCAAAACATGAATGGGTGAAGTGTGCGGTCCTTGCATAATTTGCGGGACTTTGGCTTCCACCATTCTTTGTCTTGAGAGCTGGCCTTCTCACGGTGAATATTTATGAAAGTTTGCAGAGCCACGCTGTATCTATGATATTTAAGAGATTTCAGTGATTTCCCAGACCAGACCACATGCTTCATGATTTCATTCGCTTTCTTCTTCTCCTTGGTTGTTGTGGCTTTAGTCTTGGTCTCACTTAGCGCGTTATTGATCGATCCAATCAGATTGTCTGCCAGTGTGAGCTTTTTCCAAGCATTGCTGGTGAGAACGCCTCTCTTCTCCAAATGTTTGGTTTGAGGAGAGGTGATGAGTTTTTCGGCTATCTTTGCTCGCCCTAGTGGTGTCGCGGGCAGTGCCTCTCATACATGCTTGGTTGCTCAGTACTCGGATGATTGTGATCCAAATGGTGATGCCATGGATGGTCTGCAGTCGGGCTCAGAATCACTGAAACTCTTCACTGGACTCTTGGACTTGGTAGATTTCTTAAAAGCAACTCTCCACCTTCTCCGCATTCTCCACAACTTGGTCCTCAAAACATTTTCTCTCCTCTTATGTAGATCTGTTTTTGGCTTTTGTCTCATTTCAAGTCGATTTTTCTTTTTAGGTTTCTGAATCTGCTTAAGCTGGTTGTCATTTTGATCCTTCAGCTTTTGTCAGTATGCTCGTTTTGCATCCATCCACTTCTGTTATGCTTCCTCTCACGCTTCTTTACTTCTCAGCCACTTCTTGTGCTCCTTGGATCTCTCCTTTTGTTTTTGCTCTCTGTCCTTCTTGCTTGTTTCATACTTTTCTTTTTTAGATTCATCAGTCCTCAAATGTTCCCTGTAACGTCTCATGCATTCTGTTTTAGTGTTTCCTTTCGGCGTTTTGCTTGTCAGTTGGTGTGGTCACTCTGCTGAGAATAAATCAGATTTATTTGGAGAGGAAAGGTTTTATGTCCTGTCCGTAAACACCCTATAATGTGCTCAAAATTACTATGATTTATACATTTTTGAATATCTAATCCTTATATTATGACTACATTAATATGGTCAATATGATAGAGGACTCATGAATTTTTATGAAATTTTTATGAAATTTATGAAACAAAAGTTTTAATTTTAGTGACCCTTGGCTTCCATATTTTTAGCTTTTGTCAAAAAAAGGTGAAAAAGTCAACTTAATTTCTCTGTTCAACATGATATCATATTAACTATATGGATTTGAATGACGTGCGATTCCACCAATCATGCTTGAACCCTCGTGCGCATGCGTGAGTTTTTTTCACGCGTGTCGGTGACGTCATTTCCCTGTGGGCAGGCCTTGAGTGAGATGTGGTCCCGCCCTCTCGGCTGAATTCCTTTGTTTCACACGCTGCTCGAGACGGTGCGTGTTGCTTTATCAAAATTTTTTCTGGACCTGTGAGGAATATCCGAGTGGATACTATTCGAGAAATTAAGCTGGTTTTCGGTGAAAAGTTTAACGGCTGATGAGAGATTATGGGATGTTTCTGTCGGTGTAAGGACTTCCCACAGAGCGGGACGTCCTGCAGCGCTTCCAGGCGCCGTCGTCGGCCTGTTTCGACCTGAAAACATCCTAATTTAAGGCTTAATTCACCCAGGACATCGTGAGAGAACAGAGAAGACTCAGAAGAGGCCGGCATGAGGACTTTCTGCGGACATTCCACTGTTTAAGGACATTTTGTAATGAAAGACGTGCGCGCAAATTCGCCGAGTTGTTTCCGTGACGACTTGTAAAAACCTTGGTGCTCAAATTAAACAGGGCCCTAACCAGATAGTGTCATCGGTACAAAATCATGAAACAAATGAAGGCAAAAGGTGAGTAAAACAAAATAAACTTAGGGGGCAACAAAAACCAGATAACTCAATCAAGAACCTGGGCTTGTCAGTCATCCAATCTCGTAGGCTGCTGATCCATTTTAATGACAAATACTTCCAATGTAAAAGCCCTCCCCAAAAAAACCTTCCCTGGAACACAGACTGGGAAGCAAATGAAGAAATATTATTGGGAATGAACTCAAACAGAGACTGCAAAAGGTGAGGAAAACAGTAAAATAAACTCTGGGGGGCAACCAACAACAGGCATCTTAATAAAGGACCTGGGAGAGAAATTAACCACACAATGAGGTGATCCAACCATACCAACAGTGAGTGGGCTGGGTGCATAATGTCACACAGAGACACACGTGGCAGGACTCATAAAGATTCACAGAAGATAAGATTCATATAAGTATTCAATATGATCCTCAATGAATGGTGGGATTTGACCTTGCCTCAACAGGGTTTTTATGTTTGAGAGTTCTGGATAGGTAGCTACCGTATCAGGTTCGGCTTGCAGGAGTTGGTCCAATGCAGACAGAACTCGCTGTTTGTACTGCTGTCCTGGATTGTCCCAAAATTCAAAAACAAGTCTTGAATTTAAAAAAAAAAGATGCAGTGACCCGGACCACCAGCACCTCTGTCTCCAATGAATTATCATCATCATCATCATCATCAACAACAATGCCACTCCAATCGGACTCTCTGTCAGAGCCCAATGGACTGGAAGGCAGGTGCAGCTCAGGTTGCCGCACCCAGACAGGAAGGCTCCCAGCAGCAAATAAATTGTTCAAATCTTCCAAGTCTGGGAAGAAGTCATAAAGCCAGCAATTGGCTTCCACTAAGTGCCAGGCTTGGTTCAAATATTCATATTTCTTCCTTGGGGTGTGGCATGAGTGGAAACAACTGAAGAAAAAATGGATTTCAGAAAAAATGTTGCAAGGTCCGGGTTCGGGACGGCCAGCTTTGAGTCAGCTGTGTCCATGCTGGACAGTTCGTTCTGTCAGGCTGCGTTAGGCTTACAGGCACAGAGTGACTGGACACAACTGCAGGACTCACAGAGACAAGCGTTGGAGTAAGAAAAAGGCTTTATATTGAAAACAGCACAGGTTCAACACACGTGGGGCAGTCAACAAAGCAGAGGTACAGGCAGGGGCAAGACAATGGCGTGGTCAAAAATAGGCAGAGTTCAGTGGCACGGAGAGATAATGCAGTCAGACGTGAGGCAAATGTGAGGTCACAAAAATGAGGCAAGGTCATATACAGCTGGTTGGATCAAAACAAGAGCATGGATACTGAGGCTGTTGTAGATCTCTTTTCAGTACTTACATTTGTTTTCTGGTTAATTCTTAGTTCTTTCATGTTAGGTCGTTATTTTATTACTTATTTATTACAACCCCAATTCCATTGAAATTGGGACATTGTGTAAAATTTAATAAAAACAGAATATAATGATTTGCAAATCCTCTTCAACCTATATTCAATTGAATACACCACAAAGGCAAGATGTTTATTGTTCAAACTGATAAACTTTATTGTTTTTGTGCAAATATTTGCTCATTTTGAAATGGATGCCTGCAACATGTTTCAAAAAAGCTTATTGAGCAACACTCAGTAAGCGTTTGGGAACTGAGGACACTCACTGTGAGTGTCATGATTGGGTATAAAAGGAGCATCCCCAAAAGGCTCAGCTGTTCACAAGCAAAGATGGGACGAGGATCACCACTTTGTGAACAACTGCATGAAAAATGTCCAATATTCACAACAGTATTTCTCAGTGTTCAGTTGCAAGGAATTTAGGGATTCCATCATCTACAGTCCATAATATAATCAGAAGATTCAGAGAACTTTCTACACATAAGTGGCAAGGCTGACAGCCAACACTGAATGCCCATGATCTTCGATCCCTCAGGTATCGCTGCATTAAAAACTGACATCATTGTGTAAAGGATCTTACCGCGTGGGCTCAGGAACACTTCAGAAAACCATTGTCAGTTAGCACAGTTCATCACTACATCTACAAGTTAAAACTCTACCATGCAAAGCGAAAGCCATACATCAACAACATCAACAAATGCTGCCGCCTTCTCTGGGCCCAAGCTTATTTGAAATGGACACACACAAAGTGGAAAAGTGTGCTGTGGTCTAATGTGTTCACATTTCAAATTGTTTTTGGAAAACATGGATGTTGTGTCCTAAAGACAAAAGAGGAAAAAGACCATCCAGATTGTTATCAGCGCCAAGTTCAAAAGTAAGCATCTGTGATGGTATGGGGGTGTGTTAGTGCCCATGTCATGGACAACTTACACATCTGTGATGGCACCATCAATGCTGAAAGGTACATCCAGGTTTTGGAGCAACACATGCTGCCATCCAAGCAACGTCTTTTTCAGGGACATCCCTGCTTATTTCAGCAAGACAATGTCAAGTCACATTCTGGCTTCATAGTAAGAGTGCGGATACTAGACTGGCCTGCCTGCAGTCCAGACCTGTCATCCATTGAAAATGTGTGGCACATTATGAAACGCAAAATACGACAATGGAGACCCTGGACTGTTGAACAACTGAAGTCGTACATCAACCAAGAATGGGAAAGAATTCCACCTACAAAGCTTCAACAGTTAGTGTCCTCAGTTCCCAAACGCTTATTGAGTGTTGTTAGAAGGAAAGGTGATGTAACACAGTGGTAAACATACCACTGTCCCAGCTTTTTTGAAACATGTTGCAGGCATCCATTTCAAAATGAGCAAATGTTTGCACAAAAACAATAAAGTTTATCAATTTGAACATATATATCTTGTCTTTGTGGTGTATTCAACTGAATACAGGTTGAAGAGGATTTGCAAATCGTATTCTGTTTTTATTTACATTTTACACAATGCCCCAATTTCATTGGGATTGGGGTTGTAGAATTTGGGTTGTGTTCATTACCACAGGGATAACTGGCTTGTGGTGGCCAACCATTCATAGTGACATCACTTTTTGATTCTTCAATGTCAACTCTTCTTATCATCATGAAGCAGAATCCACCAAGCGTTGGATTGTTCACCCACTAATACGGAAAGTGAAAGAGTCTAATGTGCGTGCGTGGAGGGGTGGCACTAAGCCCTGCGGATGAACTTCACTTTGAGAAGGTGGAATCAGTTAATCAGTGAAATCAACTGGTGGAGTGGGTGGTTGCAAAGAAAGCAGGCACCCTCTCTGCCCTTTCTGAAATGAGTTTGAGACCTCTGCAATAGATTAATGTATATTTCATGATGCTGAATCACGAGATGCTGTGAGATATGATAGACATATTCACACCCACACACATACAGTCAATTTAAATTTTTCAGTTCACCTAACAGGTAAATTTTTGGATGTGGTAGGAACCCGGAGCACCTGGAAGGAACCTATGCAAGCACAGGGAGAACATGCAAACTGCACACAGAAAGGCCCCAGGTAGTGTTCATGTTGTTTAATATTACCCTTAGTAGTATGTTTCCAACAATAAACACTCTGTTGGGGAAGTGTCGTGACACGGACCCACAACAGGGGGCGTTAATGAAGGGACAATGGAATATCTGGGTGGGGTGTGAGGCGAAGCCGTCGCGGTCCACACCAAACGCCAACTCCGCAGACAGGGTATCCGTCCCAGGACAACGGCTGCAAAAAGAGATCAGACTAATACTCGAATTTAAGGTTTAGCAGAGAATTACCTGTATGGTAGAAGATTTCTCGGCGAGGAGGTGGAGTTGCAGTCCGGTCTTTGTAGTGGTGGTGATGGGTGTCAGCTGGTGTTGATAGATGACAGCTGTCACCTCCAGCGGCTCCAACGCCCTCTTGTGCTTGGAGCCCGCACTCCAAGCAGGGCGCCATCTGGTGGTGGTGGGCCAGCAGTACCTCCTCTTCAGCGGCCTACACAACACACTCACCTCAAGATAGATATTGAAGATGGCATCCAAAATGGCTGACAAAAAATAAACAAAATAAAAATAAAACACATTTACAGCAATGACCTAATTTTCAAAAAATTTCCATCACAAGAAAATGTTAGTTCACAATAGCCCATTGCAGTACATAAATATATGTGCTTACACCATTTCACTCACAAATTTTAAATTGGTGTCTGAAGTGGCTGCCAAGTGACTGTTTTCTAGTAAACTGCCCCGAAAGAATAGAATAAATAATAGAATGTAATATTTTGACAGTCAATTTGAACACTATCTCAGGAACCTAAAAACGTTGGTTTGTTTTAATTCTGGAAAGGGGCAAAGGTGGAGATTCAACCTTCCCATGTAGGCTTTGTGTTTAATTCTGCTTATCTTTGCTGCACTACACTGAAAAAAATGAAACATGGAATAACTTTAATAAAATGTTATTTCTTCCATGTAAATTTAGTTTCTCTCATAGTATATTTATAAACTACGGAAGCTCTGAGCTGAGAAGCCCTAATATATATTTGGCTCAGTATCATGTAATTACGTGAAAAGTTTCATGTTATAACGTGATAGTTATCATGTTGTAACGTGATACTTATCACGTTATTTCGTGATATGAAATTATCATGTTATATCATGATGCGGTATTTTCACGTTATAATGAGAAATGATCACGTTATAACAAGAAATTATCACGTTATTTCGTGATATGAAATTATCACGTTATTCCGAGATAAGAAACTATCATGTTATTTCATGATATGCAACTATCACGTTATTCCGAGATATGCAACTATCACGTTATTCTGAGATAAGAAATTATCACATTATTCTGAGATATGCAACTATCACGTTATTTCGTGTTAAGCATTTATCATGTTATTTCATAATATGTAGGCTATTCAGGTAATTCAGCGCTTCAACACTTCCCAAGTTCAGTCAAGGAACATGGCTCGTCTGTGATGTAGGGGGATTTAAGGATCAATACAAAGCATGAGCCAATACTTTTGCTATTTGTTTTCACTATAATCAGAGTAAAAAAAAAAAAAAAAAAAGCAAACAGCCTTAGATAAGTATTGGCCTTTACTGGTATTCTAGCGCCCTCTAGTGGCAGAATAGCAGAACAGGTATATGGCTGTGTATCAAAGTAAAACCATATTGTTTTCACGTTATAACGTAAAAATACCATGAAATAATGTGATAAATGTTTATCACAAAATAACATGAAAATGTCATAATTCGAAATAACGTGATAATTTCATATTATGAAATAATGTGATAGATTCATATCTCGGAATAACATGATAATTTCTTATCACGAAATAACATGATAATTTCATGATAAAACGTGAAAATACCATATCATGAAATAACATGATAGTTGTGCATCATGAAATAACGTGATAGATATCACGTTATAACGTAATAAATATCACGTTATAACATGAAACCTTTCACGTTATTACATGTTACTGAGTCAAATTATATTTATATGGCTGGCAGCTCCACGTCTCCGTAATAAACTGTTGTTTCATCCATATTATAAATATACTTTGAGAACATATTATAAATATACTTTGAGAATGACTAAATACAGATGTAACAAATTAAAGATTTTTTTTTTTAAGGTGATCCAAGTTTCACTTTTTTCATTCTCCCTGCCTTTCTTGGGTGCTGTAGTGCAGTGGTTTCCAAACCCAGTCCCTTTAACCTGTGCATTTTTCATCTCCCTACTCCACCAAAAGATGTTTATCTCATTTAGCTGTGCTCAGTCAGTTAAGAGCTATCAGACACCTGACTGTGCCAATCAGCTGTGGGTAGACAGGTGCACACAGAAAAATGTGCAGATAATGCCTGGTTCACACAGCAAGATTTTAAAATTGTAGGTTTTCAATACCTGAGAGACCACACACATGGAGATAAAAAAATCATAGATCTAACAATTTTGGTCATACAGTGTGTGTGGTGTGCAGCCACATGGTAAAGACAACACACCACACACGAACAGACTTCACACATGAACATTACCAGGTCAGACAGGAAATTTCGCAAAATCTCTCGAGATTAAATGTGACTTCAGAGGAAACAAACATGGTAGATGAGGAAGAAGCAACAGAGACAGGGTTGTCAACTCACGCATCTGGCATGACAGTCAGCATTAATCTCACGCTCAAGCAAGAAATGTCACGCCAAAATAAAAATTTCTCCTGTTAATTTCTGTTGATGATTAGAGTAGACCAGACCAGACCACAGCACATCCTTTCTTAATGAAAGGAGAGGAGTTTGTTAAGACGTACACCCGAAACAGTTGTTAGCATCTGCTGGCAACGTTCTGACTGCAGTATTCTCTGATCGTTGATTTGCTGAAAACCTTGGCATTAAGCAGCCCAGTCTCATGTTTTTTTTTTTTTTATACTCCTGTCACGAAATGACTCAAATTTTCATGACAGGGTTTTTTAACTAAGTATTACTAACCCTACTCCTACCCTCAACCCTAACTTTAACCATAACTGAACCCTACTCCTTTCCCCAACCCTAACCATAACCCCCCGTGCTTCACTTTTAATTTTGTGCAGCCATCACGGAATGTATTAGAATGAATTTGTGCTGCCGTGACGAAAATGAGGTGCTTGTCGTCACAATATCACAAACCAATAGATTAATGCTGCTGACTACGACTTGCCATGAAACCACGTTGCATTAAGAGTTCAGAGAGAGTTCAAGAAAACTTTAAAAAAAATCTTTAGAACTTATTTCTGAGTTGACCACTTTTTGTATGACAGTGGTAACCCAATAAAATAGCCTAAACAAATCGAATAATCTATTGTCTAATAAAATTGGGTTGTCACTACAGACATAGCCTAATTAGTGTGTTGTCACAGTGGGCTACAGATTTCAACTAGTTGCAAACTAGGAAATTTAAGGGATGTGTCATAGTTTGTTTAATGTCCTGGTTAGCAAGTATTCATGATTGTAAGTCTATCCGTCCACATGCGCTGAAAACGTGGTTGCTGAACTATTTTATTGATAATTATCAGTGACAGAGAAACCAAAGGGTTTTGAACCACTGAATCAGTATGAAGCAATTGTGTTGAAATGGTTCAGTGTTTAAAGCATTTGATACAATTAAATATGGTGACATCTGCTGGCCAATCTTTACCATAGCACTTGCATGGAACAATTAAACAGGCAACTGTTATGCATGTTTAACAATAAAGGTTCTATGTGCATCTTGATATTTTGACTATATTTTTATTTAAAGATTTAAATTAATAATATACATATATGGAATTATATATATAATTCCACCTGCTGTCATGAGGGATGCGCAGTCGCACAGGCATGCACAATACACCAGCAATGGTTTTGTGCATGCTCGCGCGCGTGCACAAATGCAGTGCAAGCAGCTGGAATGTGTTGCACCACATCCTGCTGCTGTTGTGGAGAAAAAAAAACAGCTGGAATGTGTTGCACCACATTGCTCCTCTGTTGTGGAGAAAACAAACAAACAAAAAAACAACTGGAACATGTTGCACTACATCGTGGCTCTGTTGTGGAGAAAAGAAAAACACCTGGAACATGTTGCGGCACATCGTGGCTGTGTTGTGGAGAAAAGAAAAGAAAAACAGCTGGAACATGTTGCACCACATTGCGCCTCTGCTGTGGAGAAAAAAAAAAAGAGATAAAAACCACACACTATAAAAAAAACTCTGCAATTTATTGAATCCCTCTCATCGAGTGGACAACACAAGTATGAACCGTCTGTTCCTCTGTAGATGACCCATGGTCATAGACGTACAGTCATGATATGACATGACATAAATGAAGCAGTGCGCTCTTATTATATCCACATCTGATGGCCTGGCATGTCCAGTCAGCTCTGCCAGACATGCGTGTGCTGTGGGCTGTGCACCGCAGGACAGACACTGCATCATGTGGAACAGAGCTCACGTGGGTGACGTGACATTCAGATCACCTGCTACGTGTTTGCATGATCTGCTGGTCTGTTTCACCTGGGACAGCCTGTGCATGATGTGCACTCGCTCCCTGCAGCCCGTCGCAAAAGTGATATATGTTTTATATATTTCCAGGTGAGGACAGCAAGCAGACACACACATTAGACAGTTGTAAGGTCATGTCCTTCTAAACACGGAACATGTTCCCCAGCTGTCACATCCAGAACCAGCGATCTCAACAGCTGCTGCTGTCGGCGACCATGCCCCCTGTCTGTTCAGCGCACATAGCAACATGTCACTCTTGTTTCTGTGTTATGTGATCATTTTTTTTAGTTATTTGTTATGTAATTGTGTATATAGTTATTGTAGTACTTATGAATATATCTGTCCTGGCTGCGGCCTCTGTATTTTTAATGTGACACGTTGTGTGCACTGAGCAGTCATGTCCAGCTGTCAGTGAGTCTCAGGCTGGCAATCAACTGGGAGGCTCCTCGCCCTACTGTGTGTGCTCAGACGTGGCTAGCCAGTCCCCATCTGTACATACATATCAGCATGTCATGTAAGTGTGCTCCCCCCCGCATGCCTCATGTGTTGCGGGGGGTGTGCAAAACACACGCACGCCACATGTGTTGGGGCGGCGACATAGCGCAAAACACACGTACGCCACATGTGTTTGGGGGGAGCTGACTATAGCGCTCCTAACTCACTCGATGCCATTGACTCTAAAACGCGTCTTTTCTGATAGTAACGCCCCGCGCCAAAGACGCGTCATTGAGCCACTTTCTTTTCTTCTCTTTTCTTTTCTTGTGGTATGTTTGTTGTTGACATGGACACAGAACTCAGTTTTCAATGGGTCTTGAAAAAACACTCAAATGCTGAAGAAATCCTGGCACTGGGATGTCCTGAACCTTGAAAATGGCTGGCACTCAATGAGTTAATGCACTACACACGGCAGGTATATTTGATAAGATTATCTTTAGTGCCATCATGATAGTTGGGGCATCCTTAAGATTGTTGGAAGGGGAAGATCAGGTCTGAAATTGGCCTAATTATCTTGCTATGTGAACCAGGTATTTGGGATAACTGTGGACCAGGATTGGGAGGCACTGCATAGTGGTCATGTTATGCAGTTTATGCTGATGAAGTAATACTTTATTAGGAACATTCATTTTTGCAGTTTTATAACCGTGCCACAACCTTTGCTACAGAGAGAGAACAGTCATTATTCATGACCAAAGGAGGTTGCTTCTCAGGAAAATGTTAACACAGGCTGTTTTAAGGCTGTGGAGTGGCTGGTGAGGACAGTCTTTTTTTTATAGTTGCTGTCCTGTTCCAGCAGGTTACCTGCTTCCCCACACTCGTGTCCATTCCATCAAAAGGAATTGAATTGTGCTGTCTGTGGCTGAACCCCTGAGCTGCTCTCCAAGAAAGCTGATGGTTTTGTCATTGTTGTGTTGACCTTATTCACTGTATACACATTTGGAACAGAGCAACTCAGCTAATTAACACTCCAAATAGAGCTTAATCAGATGCCAAATGTTCTAATAAAAATTGAAAGTCATTTGGTAAAGGAGGCTCCATGAGGGAGTAGGAAGGGATATATGAAGAGGCATGTGCTTATATCAGTGTTTGTACGGTGGGGACAGGAGTTGTACCTAATTAAGCCAAATTTATTTTTATACAGCACATTGCAAGCACAAAGGTCATACGCGTTTAAAAACAAAAATATTAAAACAGAACTGAACCATTATTATTCTTATCTGAGCTCCATTAAGGGATGTGTTTGTCACTTTGGAAATGATGACTGATATGCAAAGGAATATGCTGCTTTATTAAAATCACTGATTTTGACTGGTGCACAACCATGGAAATTTTTTAAATGATTTTGTGTGTGCGTGTGTAATATATATATATATATATATATATATATATATATATATATATATATATATATATATATATATACATATATATATATATATATATGTATATATATATATATATATATATATATATATATATATATATATATATATATATATATATATATATATATATATATATATATATATATATACACCCTGCAATTTTGCAAGTTCTCCCACTAAGAAATCATGGAGGGGTCTGAAATTTTCATCTTAGGTGCATGTCCACTGTGAGAAACATAATCTAAAAAAAAACAAATCCGGAAATCACAATGTATGATTTTTTAATAATTTATTTGTATGTTACTGCTGCAAATAAGTATTTCAACACCTGTGAAAATCAATGGTAATATTTGGTACACTAGCCTTTGTTTGCAATTACAGAGGTCAAACATTTCCTGTAGTTTTTCACCAGGTTTGCACACACTGTAGCACCTTGATATGCTTCTTACGGAGCCACTCCTTGATTATCCTGGCTGCGTGCTTTGGGTCATTGTCATGTTGGAAGACCCATCCACGACTCATCTTCAATGCTCTAACTGAGGGAAGGAGGTTGTTCCCCAAAATCTCGCAATACATGGCCCTGGTCATCCTCTCCTTAATACAGTGCAGTCTTCCTGTCCCATGTGCAGAAAAACACCCCCAAAGCATGATGCTTCCACCCCCATGCTTCACAGTAGGGACGGTGTTTTTGGGATGGTACTCAGCATTCTTCTTCCTCCAAACACGGCAAGTGGAATTAAGACCAAAAAGTTCTGTTTTGGTCTCATTTGACCACATAACTTTCTCCCATGACTCCTCTGGAACATCCAAATGGTCATGGGCAAACTTAAGACGGGCCTGGACGTGTGCTGATTTAAGCAGGGGAACCTTCCGTGCCACGTATGATTTTAACCCATGACGTCTTAGTGTATTATCCACAGTAACCTTGGAAACAGTGGTGCCAGCTCTCTTCAGGTCATTGACCAGCTCCTCCTGTGCAGTTCTGGGCTGATTCCTCACCTTTCTTAGGATCATTGATACGCCATGAGGTGGGATCTTGCATGGAGCCCCAGAGATTGACAGTCATGTTTAGCTTCTTCCATTTTCTAATAATTGCTCCAACAGTTGATCTTTTTTCACCAAGCTGCTTGACAATTGCCTCAGCCCTTTCCAGCCTTGTGAAGGTCTGCAATTTTGTCTCTGGTGTCTTTGGACAGCTCTTTCATCTTAGCCATGTTAGTATAGTTGGAGTTTTATTCATTGTGTGTGGTAGACAGGTGTCCTTATGCAGCTAACGACCTCAAATAGGTGCTTCTAATTTGGAATAATAAGTGGAGTGGAGGTCGACTTTTTAAAGGCAGACTAACAGGTCTTTGAGGGCCAGAATTTCTTCTGATTGGCAGGTGTTGAAATACTTATTTGCAGCAGTAACATGCAAATAAATTATTAAAAAATAATACATTGTGATTTTTGAATTTTCTTTTTTTTTTTTTGATTATGTCTTTCACAGTAGACATGCGCCTAAGATGAAAATTTCAGAGCCCTCCATGATTTCTAAGTAAGAGGATTTCTAACTAACATGAAGAAACCGCCAGCAGAACCAGGCTCAGGGAGGGACAGTCTTCTGCTGGGACTGGTTGGGGCTGAGGGGGGAGAATCAGGAAAAAGACATGCTGTGGAAGACAGCAGAGATCAATCACTAATGATTAAATGCAGAGTGGTGCACACAGAGCAAAAAGAGAAAGAAACACTCAGTGCATCATGGGAACCCCACAGCAGTCTAAGTCTATAGCAGCATAACTAAGGGATGGTTCAGGGTCACCTGATCCAGCCCTAACTATAAGCTTTAACAAAAAGGAAAGTTTTAAGCGTAATCTTAAAAGTAGAGAGGGTGTCTGTCTCCCTGATCCGAATTGAGAGCTGGTTCCACAGGAGAGGAGCCTGAAAGCTGAAGGCTCTGCCTCCCATTCTACGAGGTCTGTCCATAAAGTATAGGTCCTTTTTATTTTTTTCAAAAACTATATGGATTTCATTCATATGTTTGTACGTCAGACATGCTTGAACCCTCGTGCGCATGCGTGAGTTTTTCCACGCCTGTTGGTGATGTCATTCGCCTGTGAGCACGCCTTGTGGGAGGTGTGGTCCAGCCCCCTCGTTGGAATTCCTTTGTCTGAGAAGTTGCTGAGAGACTGGCGCTTTGTTTGATCAAAATTTTTTCAAAACCTGTGAGGCACATCGAAGTGGACACGGTTCGAAAAATTCAGCTGGTTTTCGGTGAAAATTTTAACGGCCGATGAGAGATTTTGAAGTGATTCTGTCGCTTTAAGGACTTCCCACGCAGCGGGATGTCACGCAGCGCTCCCAGGTGCCATCGTCAGCCTGTTTCAAGCTGAAAACCTCCACATTTAAGCCTCTGTAGACCCGGGACGTCGTGAGAGAACAGAGAAGTTTCAGAAGAAGTCAGTTTCAGCATTTTATCCGGATATTCCACTGTTAAAGGAGATTTTTTTAATGAAAGACGTGCGGGCGGATTCGCACGTCGGCTTGCAGCCGGCGAAGCGCAGCACAACAGGAAAAACATGTTGTGAAAGTGTAGTGACACGGACCCACAACAGGGGGCGCAAATGAACGGTCAATAGATAAGCCAAAAAGCAACAATTTAATGTTGTGAAGGTGCACAACGAATACACAGACAATCTCAGAATATGATAACAAAGGTGACGTGTGGGCAGGCTCGAGGATAGAAGACGTCTGTCCTGAGAAGAGCCGGAACTACACGATTTCCGCCGCCACCGAACCTGGTGAATACTGGAGCCGCCAAGTCCCGAATTCCCACGTGATCACCGTCCCCGACTGTCGGATCTGGTACTGCCGGCGAAGAACAAAGACAGTCAAATGTGGGTGTGTGTACACCCCGTAACAACAACGGTGGGAATGCCACCTCCACCTCTCACTCAATATTCTGAATGAGTATGCAGTGATCCCTCAGAGGAAAAGAGTGCCGTCCTGCACTCACTCAGCTTCCACAAAACAAGGGACCGGTACGCCTGCAAACACTTATAATATACAGATTATAAGTTAAACACAAATGGCTGAGGATATTACCTCCATAGAAGTACGATATCTCGGCGATGAGGTGGAGATGACGTCTGGGTTTTATGGAGTGAGATGATGAAGAATGAGTGACAGCTGTCAGGAAATAATGAGTGACAGCTGTCACTCCCGGCTGTGTCCGTGGCGGCAGTGCCCTCTCGTGCCTGAAGCCCGCACTTCAGGCAGGGCGCCCTCTGGTGGTGGGCCAGCAGTACCTCCTCTTCTGGCGGCCCACACAACAAAACACTTCCGTTGGAAGCCTTAAGGACAAGTTGGAACATGCTCAACTGTTAAACAATTTCTCAGATACTCACTCCACTGAAAGCCATCAAAAGCCACCTGGATTTTACAAATGGTTATCAACACGGAGGTGTTTTTCCTGTGGCTGCGCATCGTGGCGGCTGCAAGCTGGCGTGCAAATCCGCCCGCACGTCTTTTAAAGCCTAGGAATTACAAGTAAGCCTGCAGTCTGAGAGCGAAGCGCTCTATTGGGATGATATGGTACTAAGAGGTCCCTAAGATAAGATGGGACCTGATTATTCAAAACCTTATAAGTAAGAAGAAGAATTTTAAATTCTATTCTAGAATTAACAGGAAGCCAATGAAGAGAGGCCAATATGGGTGAAATATGCTCTCTCGTTCTAGTCCCCGTCAGTACTCTAGCTGCAGCATTTTGAATTAACTGAAGGCTTTTCAGGGAACTTTTAGGACAACCTGATAATAATGAATTACAATAGTCCAGCCTAGAGGAAATAAATGCATGAATTAGTTTTTCAGCATCACTCTGAGACAAGACCTTTCTAATTTTAGAGATATTGCGCAAATGTAAAAAAAGCAGTCCTACATATTTGCTTAATATACGCATTGAAGGACATATCCTGATCAAAAATGACTCTAAGATTTCTCACAGTATTACTAGAGGTCAGGGTAATGCCATCCAGAGTAAGGATCTGGTTAGACACCATGTTTCTAAGATTTGTGGGGCCAAGTACAATAACTTCAGTTTTATCTGAATTTAAAAGCAGGAAATATTTATGTCTGTAAGACATTCCTGCAGTTTAACTAATTGGTGTGTGTCCTCTGGCTTCATGGATAGATAAAGCTGGGTATCATCTGCATAACAATGAAAATTTAAGCAATGCTTTCTAATAATACTAAGGGAAGCATGTATAAAGTGAATAAAATTGGTCCTAGCACAGAACCTTGTTGAACTCCATAATTAACCTTAGTCTGTGAAGAAGACTCCCCATTTACATGAACAAATTGGAATCTATTAGATAAATATGATTCAAACCACCGCAGCGCAGTGCCTTTAATACCTATGGCATGCTCTAATCTCTGTAATAAAATTTTATGGTCAGCAGTATCAAAAGCAGCACTGAGGTCTAACAGGACAAGCACAGAGATGAGTCCACTGTCTGAGGCCATAAGAAGATCATTTGTAACCTTCACTAATGCTGTTTCTGTACTATGATGAAATCTGAAACCTGACTGAAACTCTTCAAATAGACCATTCCTCTGCAGATGATCAGTTAGCTGTTTTTCAACTACCCTTTCAAGAATTTTTGAGAGAAAAGGAAGGTTGGAGATTGGCCTATAATTAGCTAAGATAGCTGGGTCAAGTGATGGCTTTTTAAGTAATGGTTTAATTAGTGCCACCTTAAAAGCCTGTGGTACATAGCCAACTAATACAGATAGATTGGTCATATTTAAGATCGAAGCATTAATTAATAGTAGGGCTTCCTTGAACAGCCTGGGAGGAATGGGGTCTAATAGACATGTTGATGGTTTGGAGGGAGTGACTAATGAAAATAACTCAGACAGAACAATCGGAGAGAAAGAGTCTAACCAAATACCGGCATCACTGAAAGCAGCCAAAGATAACGATATGTCTTTGGGATGGTTATGAGTAATTTTTTCTCTAATAGTTAAAATTTTATTAGCAAAGAAAGTCATGAAGTCATTACTAGTTAAAGTTAAAGGAATACTCGGCTCAATAGAGCTCTGACTCTTTGTCAGCCTGGCTACAGTTCTGAAAAGAAACCTGGGGTTGTTCTTATTTTCTTCAGTTAGTGATGAGTAGTAAGATGTCCAAGCTTTACGGAGGGCTTTTTTTATAGAGCAACAGACTCTTTTTCCAGGCTAAGTGAAGATCTTCTAAATTAGTGAGACGCCATTTCCTCTCCAACTTACGGGTTATCTGCTTTAAGCTGCGAGTTTGTGAGTTATACCACGGAGTCAGGCACTTCTGATTTAAGGCTCTCTTCAGCATCCAAAGTTGTGCTCAATGAGGATGTAAAACTATTGACAAGATAATCTATCTCACTCACAGAGTTTAGGTAGCTACTCTGCACTGTGTTGGTATATGGCATTGGAGAACATAACAAAGAAGGAATCATATCCTTAAACCTAGTTACAGCGCTTTTCGAAAGACTTCTACTGTAATGAAACTTATTCCCCACTGCTGGGTAATCCATTAAAGTAAATGTAAATGTTATTAAGAAATTATCAGACAGAAGGGGGTTTTCAGGGAATACTGTTAAGTCTTCAATTTCCATACCATAAGTCAGAACAAGATCTAAAGTATGATTAAAGTGGTGGGTGGACTCATTTACATTTTGAGCAAAGCCAATTGAGTCTAATAATAGATTAAATGCAGTGTTGAGGCTGTCATTCTCAGCATCTATGTGGATGTTAAAATCGCCCACTATAATTATCTTATCTGAGCTAAGCACTAAGTTAGACAAAAGGTCTGAAAATTCACAGAGAAACTCACAGTAACAACCAGGTGGACGATAGATATCAACAAATAAAACTGTTTTTTTGGGACTTCCAATTTGGATGGACAAGACTAAGAGTCAAGCTTTCAAATGAATTAAAGCTGTGTCTGGGTTTTTGATTAATTAATAAGCTGGAGTGGAAGATTGCTGCTAATCCACCCCCTCGGCCTGTGCTACGAGCATTCTGACAGTTAGTGTGACTCGGGGGTGTTGACTCATTTAAACTAACATATTCATCCTGCTGTAACCAGGTTTCTGTAAGGCAGAATAAATCAATATGTTGATCAATTATTATATAATTTACTAACAGGGACTTAGAAGAGAGAGACCTAATGTTTAATAGACCATATTTAACTGTTTTAGTCTGTGGTGCAGTTGAAGGTGCTATATAATTTTTTCTTTTTGAATTTTTATGCTTAAATAGATTTTTACTGGTTGTTGGTGGTCTGGGAGCAGGCACCGTCTGTACGGGG
Source organism: Thalassophryne amazonica (assembly GCF_902500255.1). Taxonomy (NCBI): domain Eukaryota; kingdom Metazoa; phylum Chordata; class Actinopteri; order Batrachoidiformes; family Batrachoididae; genus Thalassophryne; species Thalassophryne amazonica. The sequence continues at coordinate 78,541,465 of NC_047104.1, forward strand.
ATGGGGTATTGGGGGGATGGCAGGGGCAGAGAAGCTGCAGAGAGGTGTGTAAGACTACAACTCTGCTTCCTTGTCCCAACCCTGGATAGTCACGGTTTGGAGGGTTTAATAAAATTTTATATATATATATATATATATATATATATATATATATATATATATATATATATATATATATATATATATATATATATATATATATATATATATATATGTGTGTGTGTGTGTGTGTGAGAGAGAGAGAGAGTTTAATTATACCTGATTCTTATTGTAATGCTGTCCCTTACAAAATACAAAGTCATAGTATTCAAAGTCACGCTGAGAAACAGGCCTGGGTCCCAAGAGTTGCAGCCCAGACATGGGCTCCATGTTGTGAGAGACCCCAAAGATAGCCAACAAGTGGTTTTTCTAAAGACTACGTAGACAGTACAGTGGGTGGGTTTTATTTCTACAACACCCAACCTTATTGGCTCACGTAGATAGAGGGGAAACCCCGCCCCTTGTCTTCAGCACACAGTTGTTCGGTACCTGGTGGAACCTAACTCCTTTGTTTGGGATCTGACAAAACCAGTTCAGATCAGGTGACATGCATACTCAAACAGATGACAACAACTCACAAAAAAATAACCATTTAAGCATAGTAAATACTTGATATAGTAAAAAAATAAAATATAATAAATAAACAGATATATCTACAGTATATATATATATGTATGCAGTGTTAGACATGACATTCAAGTATCTTGGAGAGTTTAAGAGGGAATGTCGTGTTGCAGTGTGTGTCCTGCAAGCCAGCGGAAGCAAGTACAGTGCTCTCCTGAAACTAGATCGGTCCACCTGTTCTTGGAAAAAAAAAGTTTATTGTTTCAGCACTTGAAGGGAATAATTTCCTTCGGGATTAATAAAGTTATTTCTTATAGTTAATATCTACATATGACACCTAGACATTACAAATGTAAGCAACTGAGAAACAAACCAGTTTCAGGTTACATGTTGAGACATGTAGCCTAACCACACATACTGAGAAGGACAAAGAGAGAAAAAGGGTTCAATTTTGGAAAAAAATGTTTTTGTGTTTATGTGGAATTGTGACCCTGTTATTTGAGGTTTATAATGCGACTGTTGTGAAATTATCATAAAATAATTTGATTTATTTGATTTAATTAAATTTCTAACTCAACCACCTCCCTCGCTTTCCTTTTGTTTTTGTCTAAATTCATGTAAAATCCTCTCTGCTGGATTATGTAGAGATTTTACTATGATTGGCTGTTGTGGCATTGTCAGACTACCTTGCTAATGTGATTATATATAAGATAACAATGTGTATTTAGAGATCATTCCAATTTAGTAGCTCAACATATTTGTCTCATGCCGTTTCTTCATACATTGATACATACCCAGAGCAACAGTGGTAAGGAAAAACTCCCTCTGAGGAAGAAACCTCAAGTAGACCAGACTCAAAGGGGTGACCCTTTGCTTGGGCCATGCTACAAATGTAAATTACAGAACAATTCATAGAACAATTCATGGATGAATATACAAGAAATGCTATTGGCGCACAGGACAGGAGGGTCGCCAACACAAATACAACTCTCATCTCCGGATGGAGCTGCACCTTAAACAGAGAGAAAAAACAGAATCAGGCATCAGAAAGACAAAACCCCACAAATGATTCCCCAACATTTGCTATAATGCAAACAAATCCCAACAATAAAAACAAACCCACATAACTAATTCCCAAACTCTTAAAATATAACAAACCCTGGCATTTTTGACTACCCCTGAATGCCCCACAACCCGGGCCCACACACACACACATTCATACAGTCCAGTCTGTACTCACGCCTCCAGGCGAGAAGAACGTATGAAGAAAAACAAATATAACTTACCACACAGGCCAGTCCTCCACCTGCAGTATGGAATCCACCGATTTTCCACTTTGAGTGTGTTGAAACCCCTCTGGCAACCAGGTGATACATGAACATGTCATGACAAACCTCTGTGCTGCAGCAAAACTTGGGACAGACCACTAAAACAATGTAAAGCTTGTAACACACAACTCCCAGCCAGCACGTGGAAACAGGCTACCTGATTGACATCTTGGAATCAGCCGTATCTCTCCTCAACACGTCCTGGTGGCGTCTCCTATGTCTCGGCCACTTGCGCCTCCAGCCGCTTGGAATGCGTCTGTCTCCGGGCTCTCCCGTCTCGCCGTCCAGCCACGGTGACTCAATGTCTCCTCTGTCTGTTCACCCACCAGCAGTGTCATGTCCGGGTTAAACGTTCTCTTTCCGGAGTCAAAACTCCCTCTCAGTCAGCTCGGTCAGAGAGTAAAGCCGCTCTCCCTCGACGGAATGCGTCCACCCCCATTGAAGTGCATCCATGAAGTGCTGTCCTCTCCACTTTAGTCCACACAAACACAGAAACCCCGCCTTACTCATATACTCCTCCAATCACATCACGCCACACACCCTCAACCCAGCCAATCAAAACCCACCGGCTGGTACATGTGCAATTCAGTTCACAGTGACACTTGTGATCTCAATCAGATTATTATTACTGATAGCAGAAACATAATTAACCCGGTGCAAACTCTTACATTCATGTAAACATACAATTTACATCAAACATAAAGAAATGAGGACATTTCCTTCCTTCATAACGCTGATTGTCCACCTGGCTGTATCCTCCCCTTGCTGAAAAAAAATTGATTTTCTCCATCAGTCCACCGGGTAATGCACCCAAAATCACCCAGTTATCCCGAGCTTTCTCCCTCACATTGCTGACATAATGCCATTGGGTGGCACCACAACGTTTTACAGGGACATTCCCAGGGATCCCGATAGGTTCTGCTTCAAACCCACACTCCCTGTCTGAGAACAGTCACTGGCTGATCCAACAGCTTTCCCAGCTCCTCATAACCCAAATAAACTACGGGACAAATGGCCCTCCTGTGACACGTCGGCCCCGTTCCACTTTGGGAGGTGAGTCCAAATCAGCTTCCCCTTCCTCTCCTTTGGGACTAAGACGGGAAAGACACCTCTAAATCTCCACTAACTCAACCAGATCAGAAACCATACTACCTGGGTCAGGAACCCTCACAGGATCAAATGCATTATTAGGCTGAGATAATTGTTTGAGCAAATCCAGGTTTGTCACCACTCGGTCCCAATCCTAAGCCGACACTCTAGGCCTGGATAATGTTTCACACTCTGAATCTGAGGACTGGTCCTCTCCATCAATAGCTACTGTCCCTGGACCCTTTCCTTGAGTGACTACCCCTTGTGAGCACTCGCCCTCACTGTCATCCACTGACAATCTCACAAGGTAACCAATCGATAGCAAGTGATTTTGATGGACCATCTTCTCTATCCCCAAACCTTTTTCCACCTTGATCTTATACACTGGTAAGTTGGGCAACTTCTCCACGGTCAGGTATGGCCATGGTTTCTATCTTTTCTTTAACTTATGCTGTCCTGTAACCCCAAAGTTCCTCAATAAGACCTGATCACCTTTATCCAAAACTTACTCTCAGACACGCTCATCATAGTCTCTTTTATTATGCCAATGGTTCTCGTTGGCTGTCTCGGTAGCCAACTTGTACGCGTTCTCAAGATCATGCTTTAACTGACTGAAATTCTGCTGAAAAGACAGAATTTGAGCTTTCATCTAATACACCAGAACAGATGTCAATAGGCATACGGGCTTCCCTACCAAACATTAACAAGTACAGCGATTAACCAGTTGCTTCTTTTTGGATGCAGTTGTAAGCATGCACTAACTGGGTGATCTTTTGACTCAATTTCCTCCGATATCTAGGCTCCAAGGTTCCCAACATTGACAGCAATGTACGATTGAATCTCTCAGGTTGTGGATCTCCCTGCGGATAGTACGGACTGGTTCGAGACTTACAAATCCCAAGCATTCTCAGCAGGTCCTTGATCATTTTACTCTCAAAATCCTTCCCTTGATCTGAATGAATGTGCAGGGAGGCCATAATACACAAAATACCTCCCACACAGGATTTTTGCCACAGTAGCTGCCGTCTGATCCTTTGTGGGAATAGCTTGCACATATCGGGTAAAATGATACGTCACAACAAAGATGTTAGCAGAACCTTGAACGGGCCTTGACTGGTAATCTGGTTCAAAGGAGCTGCTCATTGAGGAAGAGCCTTGCGAGTAACACATCAACCACAATTCCTCACATATTGCTCCACATCTGCTCCCATCATAGGCCAATAAAATCTGCCTCGAATGAGTTGTGTGGTATCTCCACCCCTAAATGTCCAGACTCGTCATGCAAAGATTTAAAAACCATAGGGACATATTCCTGAGGGAGTAATAACTGACACGTTTCAGCTTCAGTGGGTCGTCGGTCTTTCCCATACAACAGATTATCTTTGATCACCAATTTACCTGCCTCCCTATTCAACAACATAGCATTACTATTATCCACAGGTGAAAATTCTGGTCATCCACCAAGAGACTGTTTGATAAGGGCTATGGTCAGATCCTTATCCTGAGCTTGCCTGACCTCAGTTGGGCTGAGTTGGATCAAACTACCTGAATCAAGGCAGACTGGGTAGGCAAAACACTCTGGGACCGCCTCGGGTGAAAACTCTAAGCATTCCGCCATACGAATAGTATCTTGGGCTCCCCCCATCAGGTGAATCTGCTTGCATAATGCTTTAACACTTTCTGGTGTTACACTCTGCCATTCCCCCTCATCACAGCTAAGAGGATTCTGAGATAATGTATTAGCATCAGTATTATTAGCCTCGGGTCTATATTGCAAAGTGAAGTTACAGGTGGCGAGAGCTGACAGCCAACGATGCCCGGTTGCATTCAGCTTAGCAGTAGTCAGGACATATGTAAGGGGGTTATTCTCAGTTCTATCAGTAAACTGAGCTCCATACAGATATTTATGAAATGTATCCACTGCTGCCCATTTCAAAGCCAAAAACGCCAATTGATGCACAGGATAGTTCCGTTCAGAAGCACTAAGCTTCTGGCTAGCAAAAGCTACTGGCCTGATACCTTCAGGATGTTTGTGATTACAACCCCAATTCCAATGAAGGTGAGGTGTTGTGTAAAATGTAAACAAAAACAGAATACAATGATCTGCAAATCTTCTTCAACCTATATTGAATTGAATACACCACAGAGACAAAATATTTAATGTTCAAATTGATAAACTTTATTGTTTTTGTGCTAATATTTGCTCATTTTGAAATGGATGCCTGCAAGATGTTTCAAAAAAGTTGGGACAGTGGTATGTTTACCACTGTGTTACATCACCTTTCTGTTGTGTGGGCCGCTGAAGAGGAGGTACTGCTGGCCCACCACCACCAGAGGGCGTCCTGCCTGGAGTGCGGGCTCCAAGCACCAGAGGGTGCTGCCGCCTCACAGGAGCAGCCGGGGTGACAGCTGTCGCTTATCACCGACGACAGCTGTCATCAATCATCAGATCTACAATGGTATATCAGCAAGACGGCATCTCCACCTCATTGCCGAGATATCGTTCTACCTGAAAGGTAATATCCTCAGCCTGACAGCTCGATAGAAAGCCTTTTTTTGTGATTTTGTGAGTGATAACAGACTTTTTCTCCAACGAGAGGTGGAGGTAGCTTCCCTGCCGTGCAGATTGCTGGGTGCAGACGCACCCACGTTTAACTGTGTTTTTGTTCCTCGCCAGCAGTACCAGGTCCGACACGCGGAGGCAGTGGCCACCTGGGAGTTCGGGACTTGGCGGCTCCAGTATTCCCGGGGTCTGGTGGCGGAGGAAATCGTGTGGTTCCGGTTCTGCTTTGGACAGGCGTCTCCTATCCTCGAGCCTGCCCACACGACACCTTGTAATTTGACCTTCGATCTATTGTGTGATCTGTTGTGTTTGTTGTGCACGTTCGCAACAGTAAAGTGTTGTTATTTGACCTATTCCATTGTCCGTTCATTTGCGCCCCCTGTTATGGGTCCGTGTACTTACACTTTCCCAACACTTTCCTTCTAACAGCACTCAATAAGCATTTGGGAAAGGAGAACACTCATGATTGGGTATAAAAGGAGCATCCCCAAAAGTCTCAGCCGTTCACAAGCAATGATGGGGTGAGGATCACCACTTTGTGAACAACTGCATGAAAAAATAGTCCATCAGTTTCAGAACAATGTTTCTCAATGTTCAATTGCAAGGAATTTAGGGATTCCATCATCTAAAGTCCATAATATAATCAGAAAATTCAGAGAATCTGGAGCACAAGGCAAGGCTGAAAGCCAACATTGAATGCCCATGACCTCAATCCATCAGGCAGCACTGCATTAAAAACTGACATCATTGTGTAAAGGATCTTACCGTGTGGGCTCAGGAACACTTCAGAAAACAATTTAACACAGTTCGTCGCTACATCTACAAGTGCAAGTTAAAATTCAACCGTTCAAAGCAAAAGCCATACATCAACAACATCCAGAAACGCCACCACCTTCTCTGGGCCTGAGCTCATTTGAAATGGACAGATGCAAAGTGGAAAAGTGTGCTGTGGTCTGATGAGTCCACATTTCAAATTGTTTTTGGAAATCATGGACGTTGTGTCCTCTGGACAAAAGAGAAAAAAAAAACATCCAGCTTGTTAGCAGCACCAAGTTCAAATCCAGCATCTGTGATGGTATGGGGATGTGTTAGTGAAAATGGCATGGGCACCAGCATCTGTGATGGCACCATCAATGCTGAAAGGTACATCCAGGTTTTGGAGCAACACATGCTGCCATCCAAGCAATGTCTTTTTCAGGGACGTCCCTGCTTATTTCAGCAAGACAATGCCAAGCCACATTCTGCTGTGTGTTACAACAGCGTCGCTTCATGGTAAAAGAGTGCGGGTACTAGACTGGCTTCCCTGTAGTCCAGACCTGTCACCCATTGAAAATGTGTGGCACATTATGAAGCGAAAAATATGACAACGGAGAGCCCAGACTGTTGAACAACTGAAGTTGTACATCAAGCAAGAATGGGAAAGAATTCCACCGACAACAGTTAGTGTCCTCAGTTCCCAAACGCTTATTGAGTGTTGTTAGAAGGAAAGGTGATGTAACACAGTGGTAAACATACCACTGTCCCAGCTTTTTTGAAACATGTTGCAGGCATTCATTTGAAAATGAGCAAATATTTGCCCAAAAACAATAAAGTTTATCAGTTTGAACATTAAATATCTTGTCTTTGTGGTGTAGTCAATTGAATACAGGTTGAAGATGATTTGCAAATCATTGTATTCTGTTTTTATTTACATTTTACACAACATCCCAACTTCATTGGAATTGGGCTTGTAAGAACAGCTCCCAACCCACAAAGACTAGCATCAATGTGAAGGATGTATGGCTTTGCCGGATCAGCAAATGCCAATACAGGTGCATTTGTGAGACAGTGAATAATAGTCTGGAAAGCTTCCGTACACAATTGATCCCACCAATCTCCAAAAGGCTCATGGACTTCATAATAAGTCTTTGCCACCAAGAAACCAGCCCTCCTCTTCCGCTGAGTGGGCGGATACCCCTTGCACAGATTGGTTAAGGGTTGAACCAGAATAGAATATTTCTTTATGAACCGACAATAATACCCACAGCATCCCAGAAAGGACTGCAAGGAGGGGAGGTCAGTGGGCTGCATCCACCGAGTCACCGCTTCCACCTTAGCTGGGTCTGTGGTTATTCCCTGTGCTGACATAATATGTCCAACATAAGTCACTTTGGAATGGCAGAACTGACACTTATCCAAGGTCAATTTCAGTCTGGCTTCTTCCAAACAAGTCAAAAGTTTTAGCAACCTTCTTTCGTGTTCCTCCAAGATAGCACCAAACACAGTTAAATTGTCCAAATACACTATCACCTCCAGCATATGCATATCCCTGACAGCCTTCTCCATCATCCCATCCATTGGAATGTCGCCGGGGCCCCTGTTATGCGCTGCGGCATATGTTCAAACTGGTAAAATCCCAAAGGGCATATGAAAGCTGTCTGCTCCTTGTCCTCCTCTGCCACAGGGATCTGATAATAATAACTTTACAAATCTAACACCAGGAACCACTTACTACCAGATAAATAATCCAGGGCATCCTCAGTGCATGGTACTTTATACTGATCTGGGATAGTTTGCTGATTTAGTGACCGATAATCAACACACGTACGCAATTGTCTATTCTCTCTGCCATTTTGCACCACTTGTATGTTGCTATTATTATTATTTTGTATTTTTATTTTTCTATTTTATTATACTAAAGTGCTGTATGTTGTCTTCTGTTGTAATATGTTATTGTATGCTGTTGTATGTTTTCCTCTGTTGTCTTTTGTTGTCATATGTTGTGTTCTTTTGTTAAGAGGTACCACACGGAATTTCGTTGTATTTTATGCAATGACAATAAAGCTCAATTCAATTCTTCTTCTGGGCAAGAACAGCAGGTGAGGCATAAGGGCTCTGGGACTCTTTGATGATCTCACCAGCAAGTAACCCCTGAATATGACACCTAAGGTCATCCAAATTAGCAGGAGCTAAGCGACGAGACCGCTCCCGAAATGGAGTATCATCCCGCAAATCAGTACAGTACCTACAAATCTACATCCCATTCTTCCACTGAGAAAACCATTGCATGTTCTGACAACCTTCTCCACAACCTCTCCTTCTATTCCTCACTAATGGGAGAATCTCCAAAATCCAACAACGATGAGTCCAAAACTGGAGTAGTGCCCCTCTCAGACCTGAGGCATCCATCACCATGTCTGCTACATGCAGATGAGCAATCACCGTCCCCATGGGAATAGCATCCTGCTTTCAGGACTCATTACACAAAAGCACCAAAAATTGATTCTTATCAAGCAACTTTGAAAACAACACACTGGGCTGAACCAAAACACTAGCAGGAAGGGCAACTGGTGTGGCACGTTCCATAATCAATATACTATCTCCCACCTGTAAGTTCTCTTTAACTTTGCATATTGCCACCTGCTCTGCCACAGCAGGAATCACCAGGAGATCAGGCCCCGTCAATTTGACTTCCCCCACCGGCAACTCATGGCCATGATTGCGTGAATCTGGTGACAATGTAAAATCAGCAACCACTACACTCTTGATCCTACACCTGCACATAAGCAGCCTGACAATACTCTACCCCCTTGAGGTGAAGAACATGACTGAATGGACTGCTCCTCTTTGACATTAGTACCCAGCAAAACTGGTGGTGAGTCGGAACCACCAGGATCCAGACATACCAATTTCAAAATTTATACCGACTTGGGTTTCCTAGCCCTCGTATGTCTAGGTAACTCAAGAGCCACCTGAACATAGCCTTTGTATGGGTAACTACTCCCTGAGTCCCCATATCGCTAGTCCAGTCAAAGGATGCAGCAGATTATGAGACAAGTGTTCACCATATCAACTGCCAAAGATGATCGTAACCTGAGACTCACTGTCCACCAAGGCAGTACAGGGGTTTCCATTGATTTTTAATTATTACAATAGATGGAGGTCCCACAAGTCCCTGAAGCAAACTACTCATGGGCACCTGCACAATGCTCCTCTTAACACTAGTTTGAATGGTATTAGCTCTAGGCTTACTGTGAGATGTCAAGTTGACCTTTTGTTTCCATCACGCTTGTAACAACTTTTGTACCACCTGAGTATAATTCTCTGTGGCAACACACTTAAAGGTCATATGCCCATCCTCACCACACCAAGAAAAAAAAAATCCCTAGACTCTCTTTGAACAAAAGTTCTAGGTGATACCAACTTAGACATTGCCTCCCTCGACTGGGACACCTCAACAGGCTTATCCATGATGGAAACTTGCTTTTGAAGCTTTGCCACTTCTTTCTTTAACTCTTGTTCACTGGAGGGGTCAGTACCCTCCACCGGCACAGACATTGGGGCTGGAACACGAGCGACAACAGACCTAGGCGGGACGGCAGCTACTGTGAGCTCCTTCACTCAGCTCCTAAGATCTCTGCCTGCAAGCCTCACACCTCTGCGTTTACTCTAACCATAGCATTCCTAGCATACACTCCACTGCCAGGTTGCAGTCGATGACAAGCCACCTTATGCTCCTTCACACTGAATTTCATTCAACAGCTTCAAAAAAGTAGGAGGATTATCCCTATGCTCTCGCAACCTGAGATTAACCAGCATCATATTGGCTCGAGTGGCACCCTTAATAAGATGATCCAGATGTGCATTGTCTCCTGCTGTTACCTGCAACCCACCTTTCTGCACCATCCTTTTAAGAGCACGCACTAGACGCCTCAAGAGAGTTTCTCACTTGGATGTTGAAACAATGATCTAAATGCAAAATAAAGTTCCTGTCCCATTTCGGGAGTACCAAATGTATTCTCAAGCATATTTAAATATTCCAGAGTGGTAGTATCTGGGCTATTAAATCGAACAGCATGCAACATCTCCAACGCGGGACCCTTCACACTTTCCATTATCCTCATTCTTTTCTCCCGCTCCGGACAATCACATTCCTCAATCATTAGCCTAACTGCTCCTCCACCACTGGGGTAGGTAAAATTCCAGAGAATGTTCACAGTCGTCGGTACAGGCTAGTTTCACAACTTTGGGGCAGATTAGCTATCACCAAAACATCCCCAACTACTCATAATAGCTTCGAGAGTAGAAGCTGATAATGGAGATGGTGTACTGGGGTCTGACTTTACACTGCCTTCACTGACACGAGGAGGCAATTCACACTCCCCTTTAGTAGATCCAACAACTCACCACAACTGGTCAAACCCTTCAGGCAGCACATCTAGTGGAAAAATGTGCACGCTGACCTTCTCCTGACATTCACATAGCACCACTAAGCTTGTAACACACAACCCCCAGCCAGCACATGGAAACTGTCATCACATCCGGGACGCTGCCGAGACGTCAGGGAAAATACCCTATCCCAGCATGCATTGCGCGTGCCAACTGTAATTTGTGGATTTACGTCAGTTTGCATCTGCACCTTTTTCTTGTCTTATATGGAAGGATCTACTTTTTTAAAAACTTCATATTGTCTTGCGGCACGTTTGGTGAGTACACATTTCTTTTATTTGTGCTTGAAAATTATTTTGGGGGACTTTTTCATACGCCCATTTGATTGACTGGTGTCGCATTGAAAATCTACTGTCTTTCGCCTCCGGTGTTACCGTCGTGGGGTACGGAGGCGGGACCCGCAAAGAATCCAAGTCATTAAAAAGATACAAACCTCTCTCAGCGGCCACGGAGCTCTGCGGCTCCGATTACCGAGACGTGCGGCGCTGCGGAAAGTCTGTCCTTGCAGCAACAGGTGTCACCGGCCGCTCCGCATCAAAACAGTGAGCGTAGTCTCTGGACTTTTGCCAAGTTGGCTGCACCTCCATTCAGTAGACAGGGACGTGGTGCCGGCTGCACAGCAGACACGGGGGTGATGTGAGTGGCCCGCTTCAGCGTTTACCGAGCACACAGACTCAGTAAGCGCAGCGGAGGCAGAGAGCGAGGCGTCGGGGAAGAACGTCGCCCGCTGTCGATGTCACCGCTGATCAGAGCATGCAGAGCTGTATCTCACATTCATTGCAGCTTACTTTTGGATGCTGAAACCAGGATGTGTATAACAGTAACATTACTAACAGATAAAATCAATTTCAATGCGGGATCGGACTGAAGGCGCGAGCGCTCTGTCTTCTGCCAAACGTCACTGCAATGACCTGGATGTACAAACAGTTTTCGCTGAGGGCCAAATTTTAGCTGCAAATTTGTCATTTTTAAATGAAGATTTCTCCGCTGAATTACAAATTTGGGCTTGCAGATTTACTTTACTGCATTCATAAGGGTCTTACAAATACATATCAGCTATTTCTTTCTGAGATCTGACCACATTTATTTCAATGCAGGTCTACTTTAAGACGCACTTACTTTTGTTTGACTAGCATAGTTGCATAGTATGTTTCTATGCTTTTTACTCTTTTATTTCAGTTTATTAGGAAACTGAGCATGACGCTGCCTCACATTTATCTAAATTCTGGGTGTTTTAGTGAAGCTTATGGCTAGTGGCCAGCGATCACCTTAGTATTTCTTCAGTTTTTCTTGTTGCTTAATGCTGACAAATTATACTGTATTTGTTGTCTTTCTGATGCTTGATTCTGTTTTTTTTTCTCTCTCTCTCTCTCTCTCTCTTTGTTTGAGGTGCAGCTCCATCCAGAGATGTGTGTAGTATCTGTTCCGGAAACCATCCTGTGCACCGGCAACATTTCCTGTATGTTCATTTTGTGAATTGTTTTGTAATTTGTGTCTGTAGCATAGCCCAAGCAGAGGGTCACCCTTTTGAGTCTGGTCTGCTTGAGGTTGCTTCCTCAGAGGGAGTTATTCCTTACCCACTTTGGGGGTTGGTAAGGTTAGACCTTACTTGTGTGAATCTCCTTGAAGCAACCTTGTGATTTGGCACTATATAAATTGAAACTGAGCTTCATAAAGTCATTGCTTGGAATTCATTACTCTGTTAAAAACAGTGTGCATGCACATTTGTGCCTTGAGTTTTATAAATGTGGTTTGTGGTCTTCCTCAACAACTGAGTGTGCACAAAGGAGACTAGTGAGGGAAGCCAATAGAACATCAATGAAAAACTGATTAAAGTTTAAATGTGAGATGAAATATAACAGCTGTTTGTTCATGCACAAGCTGTGCCTGACTATTTTATTCAACTTCTCAACCATAATTATGTTGTTTACTGATGAAAACCAAAATTTGGTTGTACTCTAACTTAGATATTTAATTTTGAACTGAGACCATTATAAGATTGACCTGAATATGTCATCTTGTATTTTTCTTTTTTTTTTTTTTTTGTCTAAACACATTGTTTTGTTTTCTCACCTTTTTTGCCTTCTAGTCACACTGAAATGGCATTGTTCACACTCCATAACTTAACTTGGAAAAACTGAATTCAAGTTTAAATACTGCATTAAAAAATAAATACAAAATTTCAAATGCTGGCCTTTTGCTGTTATGTGGAGGATGAAAACCACTCCAGGCAATGTTTTGCCACCTCTAACCCATCTCATAAAGGTTTCATATTGTGCAAGATCAGATTTTATGTTTCATGTTAAATATTATCAAGGTCTCTATATTCTACTGCTAAGAAACACCCCTAAATCCAGCACACTGGCAGTTTAAAGGAGTGATAAGCAATTTACTGCTGTTAAATCTGGCACAAGCACCAACATATCAGGCCAAAACACTGGGTTCTTTACTTTGGCCATTCCCCCACAACCCTCCCTCTCTTCCCTTCCCTACTCTAACCTGAGGCTATCAAACCCCAGCTGGAGTTCTTTAACAAGTCAGCATTTGTGAATGTAACTGTGTTGTAACATGTGACAAAGGTTTGTGTGAATCTCATCACTGACAATGATTTCATCTCGATACATTACCAGCGATATGATTCATATGACGATACTGACGATACAATGTAATACGATTCACCCCTGTTCCCGATTCAGTATGATTTGGTATGTATTTGATAGTGATTCAGTTCCTCACAGTCCTATTTGGTGCAATACGATTAATGATGGTTTATTGATAAGATTTTATCTATCGATTCCTCTTATTGAGCCGGTTCTTTATCAATTCCCTTATCAATCCCTCTTGTGAATTTTATGTGTACTAAAAGTAGCCTTACAGGTTTTATGTCAACATTTTATTTAGTCTTAAAGTAAATAAATATGAAATTGGTCACTGGATCCTTGATCTCTGGACATAAATAAAAAGCAGTAAAATCTGCAAATGGTCACTGGATCCTTGATGTACATGATGGATCCTAGATCTCTGGACAGAAATAGAAATGAACAAAAATCTGTAGTTTTTCTCAAAAGCATTTCCTTTCAGATATTAATGACACAAATTGAACTCCATAGACTCTGAGCTGAGCTCTTCAGCTGCTGCACATCAAGATCAATGTTTCATAAAGAATGGAGGGGGGAAAAACGGGTTTCTTCAGTTGTAGTTTATTATTTGTATTATAACATTTGGAAAGAGGTATCATTTGATTTAAAACGGCGATTCACTCTGAAGTTATTAATTCTGACCAAAATCTGCATGGCTCTTTGGAGCTGTGCACTTAGTCTCACAAAACAGAGGATATTATTATTATTTCCTTTACCTGATGGACAACTTCAATTTATGCATGGCTGGTGCTCACGCTAGAGAACCTTTGCGTAAAACTCGTGCACATAGTCAAGATGTTCAGTTTTAATTCAGGGGGTTTAACAAAAATATTACTTTAAACATTCAGGATTCCTATACACAGTCCCTACATTTTCAGAGGCCATATGTATTTGGACAATTGAGTGACAAACAGCTTGTTCTCTCATTATTTTAAGGAAAAATAAACATATAAATTGTGTGTGTGTGTGTGTGTATGTGTGCATGTGTGTGTGTGTCTCTCTCTCTCTCTACATGTACATATTGAGAACTATTTTATATGTGTGTGTGTTTGTATGTGTAAAAAATGTGAACTCATTCACACACAGATTTTATAAGGAGGCTCGGCCCCGCTCTCTATTGGCCCAGTCACACGGCACTTAATGAAGGGCAACAAAGCCAAAACGAAACAAGAAATCTGGACTTTCGTTGACCTTCTTTGGCATCATTTAACCTTTGTTCAGCTTCATTCCTGCAGCTGGCGCTTCATTCCTGCAGCTGGCGCTTCATTCCTGCAGCTGGCGCTTCATCAGGATTTTTAAACTGTTGAAAAATTTGAACGAAGGGCAACGAAAACCTCAATTCGTCAGTATTTCGTTTTGCTGTCGTTCTTGACGTTTTTATGGTTTGCTTAGTTTTTGTAACGTTAGCATTTAGTTTGACTTCGTTCGACCAGCTGAATGTTTTCACAGTGCAGAAATCGGTTTGTGAGTGCTGCTGCTGCATTCATTTACCGTTGGAAATTACAGGGTAAACAGTCTGTTTGCTTGGATTTTTTTTAAACTGGGTGGGGGGTCAGCTTCACACACACACACACACACACACACACACACACACACACACACACACACACACACACACACACACTCAGAGGCTCTCTCTCTGTGCTTGGCTTCTGTGCTGCACTCTCTCTTCAGCTCGCCTCTTTTTCGGTTTGTAAGATATTTAAAGTTAATTGGTGAACTTGTTTCGTATCATACGCGGAGCATTTGACAAGACAGAGCTGAAAACGGCTCGTGTCACGTCGGTCACTGCCTCCACTCCGGTCGGGTTTTTATTTATTTATTTATTTTTCTTTTAACTGTTTGCTTGCTTCTCGTTTTGCTGGTGATATAAAGTCAGTTGGAAAACTTTGCTCCTACTGAACGCGGTGGCTTTGAGAAGAATACAGTGAACAAGGTTGACATATTATTTCCTTGTTTGCCATCACTGGATGTTTGCATGAATCACCAAGTTCACACAGATCATTAAAAATAAACAGTCTAAAATAAACAGTCTTACAGACCACTTACACACATACACACATATAGATGAACACACAAAGTAGCCTATATTAATATTTTTATCTGACACTTTCTCACTGCAGTTCATAAAAATAAATTGGTCAGTCGAACAACCTCTCTCTCTCTCAGTCACACACACATGCACACAGTCTTGCACACACACAAGACATGGACACACCTTAATTAATATTGTTTAACTCTGTAGAAAAAAATGCCAAGAACATTGGGTAGTAAAAACAAATAAATAAATGAAAAAATCAGTTTCATCATAAGATTTAAAAAAGTAAGTTGTGTTGAGTATGAAAACTCTTGTTCATGCATACTTAGTAGTTCATAATTTCCTACTACATTGAATGTCAATTCTGAGGCTGTTCTGTTATTCATTCATACACTTAAGAATATATTCATGTTATGAGTTTATATAAAAAAAACACTTGTTCTGTAAAATAGTTCCTTTACAATTGTGATTAAAAACATATTAATGTTCAGAGTTTATAAAAAAAAACTTGTTCTATAAATAGCTCCTTTACTATTGTGATAAACATTGAATCAAAAACATTGAATCTCAATTCTGAGGCTGTTCTGTAAATATTCATTCATAGACTTAAGAATATTCATGTTCTGAGTTCATAAAAACTTGTTCTGTAAATAGTTCTCTTACTTTTGTGATCAAAAACATTGGTTTAATCTCAATTTTGATGCTGTTCTGTAAATAATTTTCAAATGAATAACAAATATAGCAACTTCTGATCAATCCATATCAATTTCAGACTTAAAATAATCTACTGATTTAAGCCCTAGCCATTTCGTGTTAAACCATGCCCACTTCCAGTTTAGACCACGCCCACTATGAGTACAGATATGGATACAGATAATTTAGATGGTTGAACAGATACAGATAGTGGTGTACTCGCTCATCCCTAACTAACACACCATTCCAGCAGGGCCTGGTAAATCGTCTTTATATTAAAAGTGTCTGTGTGTGATTTTATTTAGTAAGTTCAATTTAAGTACATAATGTAATTGTAAATATGTTAAAAAATACATGGATGACACAATGAAGTGAAAACAATTAATTCCATTGTGGTCCATTTAAAAATCTAATGACAAGATAGAAGTAATAATAAAATATAACAATACTGATGATGATCATGATGATAATAATAGTGTGTATATGGTAACAAGAACCTAAACAATTTATAAACATATTAAGACAGCAAATTAAAAAAAAAAAAAAAAAAGACATAATTAACAGGAAAAAAGAGTTCCTCTTCTAAACATTTTTGAGATCTAAATTTCAAAAAACATTCTGGACTCACACGCCATTCGAACTCATTATACATGCTTTGCTTATTTTACCACCCTTGAAAAATGTCATTTACCTATTTTATAAACACGACCCAATCTAGAGCCTGTGAATACCCATATATATATATATATATCTATCTATCTATATATATATAGATATATCTATATATATATATAGATATATCTATATATATCTATATATATATATATATATATATATATATATATATATATATATATATATATATATATATATATATATATATCTATATGGAAAAGTGAAGTGCTGTGAATACTTTCTGGATGTACCCTACATTAAATACATTATTTACAAGCAGAAAAAAAACTATAGTTAAAATGAATATATTTTTGTAATATTGCACATGAATGATCAAGTAATAGTGTACATGAGTGCGCAAGTATTATTGCAGAAGAATGTATAAGTATTATTGCGAATTAGAAAAACATTTGATCTGAGTTGTTTACTGGGATTAGTGCTGGTGTGGAAGGGTCCTCGCTCCTTCATGCACTTTGGGTGGAGCAGCCTGTCTCTGAAGGAGCTTTCCAATGCTGTCATGGTATCACCCATGGGGTGGTAGGCGTCCTCCAGCAGGGATGACATCTTACTCATCATCTTCCTTTCTCCCTTCTCCTGCACTGAGTCGAGGGGACTACCCAGGACAGAGCTGGCCTTCCTAATCACTTTGTCAAGTTGTGATACTGCTGCTCCAGCAGACCACTCCGTAGAAAATGACTGATCCCACTAGTGAATCAAAGGATTTTCACATGAAATCAAGTTAACTCTAATAAGAGTTATTTTTACTGTGATAGAGTTGATTTCACTCTCTGATAGCGTTTATACAACTCTCTTTGGAGTGGAACCAAATGTTGTTCTGGGAGAACTTACTCCACAAAATTCATTTTCTATGATCTGATTTTTATTACCTCTGAGAAACCTACACTGTGCCACAACACAGCAGCGCACTTCCAGAGTGTTTCAGCTGAAAGGAAAATCAGTGGAATGTTAACCACGTTTGCACACGTTATTCTCTCTTCCTCTCACTCTCCCATAACGTTATAGTATTTGCATAGTGTCAAATGGATAAGCATAAAACAACCCCATCTCAACTGCCTTGTTGCCATCTTCTCTCCTCTTTTCCAATTTTCTCTTCCCTCTTAGGTCTCAACTCTTGCTTCCCTCTCTTTCTGCAGCCTTGACTTATTTTTTCCTCATCATTTCATCATTCGCTGATGCCTCCTTCTCTTACAGCATCATCCTGCCTTCTTCCTTCCCATTCCTCCGTATTTTTTCACAGTCTCCCTCCACTAGTAGCTGTTGTATTCATCATCGCCCAACAGTAATGCATATTTATTGTCTTCAGCTGTCTTGGCTCATTCAGAATATGTGGCCTATGAGAGTAAATCTCACTCCCGCCGCCTTTGCGTGAAGTCTTGTCTGTGTGTCATGTTCAACACAAACACCTATTATTTACACTGTGATTTATTTATGAATTAAACCTCTTAACTTTTTTGCTTACATCCATTTCCCGTTGAAAGGGACTGATTAATCGAAAAGAGGATTGCTGTGCCTGGCCGGTGCTCATGGATGTGCACTCATACACACTTCAGGATGTCTGCCTGCACAGAAATCCGTGCACAAGTCTAAATTAGTTAAAGGACATGGGAACACGCATTCGGAACATTAAACATTTACATAGGCCAGTCCCTGTGAGGAGGAATCTGCTGTTCTGGACTTAACCATTAATGACAGTCTTGAGCAGAACATCTTCCATGTAGCTCACTTCTGGATGGACAGCTGGATGTCTTTGGTACTAGGTCTCTTCAGAGGATCTTTGGGTACTACTAGAATAACTTTGTGTCAAATGAGTGGATACTTAGGAAGACTCGGATGAGGATTAACATTTTTGTTGTGAGGCAGCTTCAGCTATGATCGAACATGTGGTACAAGTGTTGAGGACCCCAGCAGCTGGAGAAGGCCAAGGGGATTCCCACACTTTACCTGGCTGTAGCAGATAAGTGGTTACCTTCAAAAAGTGAGGATGGATTGGTAGTCTGCCTGGGTAGTTGCAGTCCAGGATCTGGGGTGGTTCCATGGTGTGGACAATGACGGTACCAGCACATGTGCCTAGACTTGAGAAGAACATCTTCATTGTAGCTCGCTGCTATATGCTGAAACGTTGTGGGTGTGTGCACGCTTCAATATACAAGTTTGACAGGAGGTATCTAAAGACAGACACTCATATGTGATGATGCGAGATGAATGTGTGTTTTACCAGGATTGAAGAGAAATATGCAATATGTGCATTTGCTGTAAGAACATGGATCTCAATGGGATGACACCAACACCACAGTGCAGCATTTAAGCATGTTTGAAATTTCTGCAATGCGGTGGCGCTGTATTTCCTGTATTATATCACAACATGCACTGCATGGTGTTACATGTATGTTATTACAAGGGGTGGGCACACACACATACACGCACTCTCTCTCTCTCACACACACTCACATTTGTGCCTGAACAAAACCAGGGCAGTGAAAAAGAAACACCTGACTCCCATAAAGATTGTGTGTGAGGTGAAAATACATGCTTTTGTTGTTGAAATCCCAAATTAATGCTGATAAACTAAATGATATAAGTTGCTCAACTTTATAGGCAGGCATGCACATAACTGGTACTCATGGTGCTTATGCGTCCTAAAAATAAATGATGTGCAGCAGAAAACACAAGAGAAGTGCTTCATAAGAGGAAAGCAATGACAGATTGTAGGAAAACTGTTTCCCTCTGCTGTGCATCAATGATGGTTAGCACACATGAGCACAATGAGTACCAGTTATGTGCACCCCTGTTTATAGGAACCGACTTCCGATGTGTGCACATGAAGGTGTCCATGGAGCATTGCAGAAGACAAAATAGAATAAAAAGTGTTGTGTCCGAAAACTGACACTGAGCAACATATAATTTGTTTGGATGGTTTTATTTTGTGTGCATGAGACATATACTTTAATGATTTTGACAGCATTGAAAAATGTCTTTATTTCATGTCATATTTATTTTTGTCAGTGGTGTTTGCATGTGGTGCTTTTATTTTGGCAGTCTCTCTCATAATCTTGAGTTCCTGGTAGATGATCTGTCTGTTTCCACACTCTTCCAGGTGTTGATTGATTAGCGAACTTAAGCTCAGTGAAAGCATCTCTGAGTCTCCAGATTGTATTAGCTTCCACCCTGCTTTCTCACATTATATGTCTCCATGTTTTTTGACTCCTTGTTACTGACCTTGCTATCACTCTGTACTTCTGTTTTTGCCTTCTGTACAGTGATTCTGTTGCAGTGTTTTTGGACCCCACATTACCGAACCTTGCTGTGTGAGTCTGTGAACTGGTTAAGGCTGCTGTGTGGACACTGGTATGAGATCAAGTGGTTATTAAACTGTGGTTACTAAACATTGCCTGGCTTTTGGATTATGTTTTTATATCTTGGCCATCAGAGAAGCTGAGGGGATTTTTTTGGACAAATTTCCTGTTGAAACAAAGGCCAGCCTGTGTTGCTGTTCACCACATTATTGTCCTGCTGTGATTCTTTACAGATGCTGGGTCATAGAGAATTTTGTCTCCTTGAAGAAACTGTGCTTAACACATTTTTCTCTGTTTTTATCCACATAAGCACCAAATAACAACGTCACTCACACTGGGTGTTTATATATATATATGTGTGTGTGTGTGTGTGTGTGTGTGTGTGTGTGTGTGTGTGTGTGTGTGTGTGTGTGTGTGTGTGTGTGTGTGTGTGTGTGTGTGTGTGTAGACTGTATATCAATTCTCTGGACATGTGAGACAATTTGGCACAGCACAAATGCTTATCATGTGCAGTAACTAACATCAGAAATAATTGTCTTGTGTGGAAACAGTAGCATTTTGAGTGCTGAATGAAACCTGGCTTCCTTTCATATTTATTTCTCTCTCACAGCATACCTCTGCAATGCTGTGCAGCTCCTCCTTGCCTGTACTGAAGAGGCACACTGTAATGTACATATTGTGTTATCCCTTTTTCCTGAAATACATTTCTGCATTACATTGACATAGTGCTGTGTTACACTGATAAACACAGTTGCTTCATATCATTGTCGTAAATGGCCAGCTGAAATGTCCACGTTTATACACACACACACACACACACACACACACACACACACACACACACACACACACACACACACACACACACACACACACACACACACACACACACACACACACACACACACACACACACACACATATAGGGTGTCCCCAAAAAATATACAACATTTAAAACACTTGGTTTCACCCTTAAATGCTACAAACTTAGGGCCCTGTCCCACTGGCGTTTAGGAGGATTTGCACATGAAATGAGGAGACAAAAGCTGAGCGTCCGCAACAAAGGTGGGCGGAAATTACAAATGTCCCGGGGTGGATCAGCAAATACATGAGGAAGAAAAGCGGATATAACAGGGAACAGAAGCGAAGGTGACCACGGAGGTGCCCCCATGAGGAGCACAGCGGCCGTGATGCACTCGCTTCATCCTTGCCCACTCTGTCTGCATGTGCGACATACCATTTGCGACCGTGATGTGGCCGTGCTGGGCACGCGTCATATCTGTTTTGCACGCTGTCCCGGTCCGCCGCCAAGCCGCGCCAACCCGTCGGTTGCAGATATCAGCGGATGACAGGGGATATGTGGCGCGTTGGTTGTGTATGTCCTGCGTATGTCTTCAGTATGTGTTCAGGCAGTGATGCGGATCTCATCCGCAGCAGGATTTTTGAGCCGCTCAAAAATCCTGGCTGCGGACATGCGTGCCTCTGTGAATGATCACGGACGTGTTCGGATGGTGGGGGACTCATACAGGAATGTTACACGGTTATTGCGGTTGTTTGGTGGATGTGGGCCACTTTTGTGCGCATTCCATCCGCAAATCCTCCTAAATTCCAGTGGGACAGGGCCCTTAATCACTTATGTTTCTTTTTTACTTGCAGAGACCCTGAAGATTATGTTGATGCCAAGCAAGACTCAGGAAAATGCCAAGATTAACCATACTACAGCGAACAAAAATGATTGAGTTTTGGCACCAGACCAAGAGTGTCAAACAGGTGTAGCGACTTTATGCTAGACTGACAAAATGCAGGTCCAATACTGACATTAGTATGAAAAACTTCAACCTTTCAGCTTTCTATCCAGCCATAAATTTCTTTCCTGGACATATGCTTTGACCATTTTCTTTGCTGATAAAATGTTGCATTTTTTTGGGGGTGTGCGGACTTAAGTTCAAAGCCTGTACGTAAACGCACACACGGTCAGCCTTATATATTAGATCACAACCTGCTTCGCTATGCACAGCTACAGTAATTAAGCAATCGACACCAAACTTACAATGGTGACTGGGGTCACCAAGGGGGAGGTCAATGGGGCCCTTAGGTTAAAAGCGTATACAGTAAAATCACCAGTGTAAAACTAACACTGACAGTGTTAAATTAACACTGGAAGTGAACATATGGTCCCACTCTGGCCAGAGTAGGACCATATGTACAGTATTAGTTTTACACTGGTGATTTTACTGTGTACGAGGTCTATTAGAAAAGTATAAGGATGGCCCCCAGCGGCTGTGGGGTGCGCCGCGCTCCGAAGCCGCCATTGACAGGCTGAACGACCATTTCATTTCTAAACGGATGGCTGTCTGGATCCTTGACCATTGTGTGCCATTTCTCTGGTTATCACAAGAGCTGGACATCAACCATTTTCTGGCAGATTTCACTTTTTACAAGAGATTTTGTCATGGAAAGCCAAGTGGAGGCTTCGCGCGTCACGATGGATTCGCTACTGGAGCGAGACAAAACCACCTCCGTTTTGGTCTCACAGGACAGCTTTGAGATGGCATTCAGACAGCTGTCGGTGGTTTTTCCATCGAGTGATTATCCGAGAAATTGTGGATGTGCCTGGACATGCCAGAACATGTCCCGTGAGGCTTCATCACAGCGTTGCTGTGCGCCATGCGGCACTGCCACGACGCGCGAAGCCTCCGCTCCTCTTTCCATGACAAAATCTCCTGTAACAGTGGAATGTGCCGTTCATTTCCAAACTGGACACTGTGTTTTATCCGGGACGTCGTCTGACTAGCACAGGAATTGTGAAAAGACGTGGACATCAGCACTTTTTCAGCACATTGAGACAGACGTGCGGAGGAATTCCGCGCATCGCGGCGCGCCCCACAGCCGCCGGGGGCCGTCCTTAAAGTGACAGTAACACTCCTTATTCTCTACCAAGCCCGTAACATTTTCACCAAAAGCCAGATAAATTTTTCTAATGGTTTCCAGCTGCCAGTCTCTAACAGTTTCTGAAAAAATTCTGATGGAAAAAAAGCCCAAATCATTCCGCCATTTCCTGGCAACGAAACAACGACGAGGGGGCTGGACCACTCCTCACTCAAAGCCTGCTCACAGGCGAATGACGCAACCGACAGGCATGGAAAAACTCACACATGCGCACGAGGGTTCAAGCTTGTCTGACTCAATCACACGTGATTCAAATCCATATGGTTTTTGAAAAAAATAATAAGGTCGGATACTTTTCTAATAGACCCCGTATGTGTGCAAACACACACAGTCATCCTTATATATTAAATGACGACCTGCTCACTGGAGCCCTTATTTTCCCAGTTCACGTGGTACTCAGGTTAGGTAGCAAGCATCACACTTTACTTACTACGTAGTAGCGGCTGGTGAGGGTGCACTTTAATTACAATCCACGGGTCAGTACGCATAACATGTGGGTTAAGGTGCATGTTTTTTTCAATTAAAATGTACCTGCTGTGTACAGCATGCCAGAGCATTGCAGTGATGTGACATGCTATTACCTTTTAGCATCATCCACTTGAGTCTCATGAATGTCACTGTTATGTGTCGGACGCGGGCTGAGAACCGACCCAGCGTTTGACAGGACCCAGCATAAAAGAAGCAGAGCACGATTCAAAGGAAAACCAATTTTAATTTAACATAGTGTATTTAGTGAAAATAACCCAAAGTCCACGGTCTGGCGAGGTGACAAAACGGCGCGCTCCCAGCAGCGCAAAAGGTCCGGAGCCACAGCCATTCTGGACCCAAGGACCCCGCCGACACCCCCCCAGGTGGCCGCGACAAACCGAGTCTGTGAAAGAAGAAACCGTAAGGTGAGTCCAACACTCTCCACACTGAGAGACAACTCAAAGGTGCACACAATCAGCAAAACCTGGCCTAAATATAAAATCAGCTTCTCTCCCTGCAGGCACTTAACACTCAGTTCAAAACTCCACTGCAGTAGAAGTTGATTTAGACAATTAGCATAGCATAACAGCTCCATATAACAAGGTGTGAGGGACACCAAATTTACTGACTTTACTTCATGAAAGTCATAAAAAAACAAAATACCTCAGGAAGTGTGATGAAGAGCGTGAGACCTCATCCAATCCTCTTTCACAGACTGTGGCGTCAAACCTGGAGCGGTCTCTGCGTCCGTAGTGGTGAGATTGTTCTCCCAACATCGATCTCACCCGTCTGGTCACAAAGTCGAGTCTCTGGCAAATACACACTGTGTATTCCAGGTTTAAATGCAACCATGCCCTCATCAAGACAGATGCACCACAGCTGTAAGTCCTGATGAACTGCACGTGATAACAAGCCTCAGGTGTTCAGGGTGAGGTCCTCAACTCAGCCACTCAGTCCTGAATGCATACCACCTGGAAGGAGAAACAGAAAACAGAAACAAAGCCAACCAAACACCACAGCCCACAACAGTCACAAATTGCTCTGTGAAAATTAATGATAACAACATGCACACAATGCAATGCAACCTACGGCACCTTAAGTAAAGTGACATGAAATATATAAAGACATGGCTAAAATTCTTCTGTTACCTGTGCGTCGTGCGTAGAGTGGGTAACTCAGTTTGTGTGTGTGTGTATATGCATATGTATGTGTGTGTGTGTATATATATATACACTCAACAAAAATATAAACGCAACACTTTTGGTTTTGCTCCCATTTTGTATGAGATGAACTCAAAGATCTAAAACTTTTTCCACATACACAATATCACCATTTATCTCAAATATTGTTCACAAACCAGTCTAAATCTGTGATAGTGAGCACTTCTCCTTTGCTGAGATAATCCATCCCACCTCACAGGTGTGCCATACCAAGATGCTGATTAGACACCATGATTAGTGCACAGGTGTGCCTTAGACTGCCCACAATAAAAGCCACTCTGAAAGGTGCAGTTTTATCACACAGCACAATGCCACAGATGTCGCAAGATTTGAGGGAGCGTGCAATTGGCATGCTGACAGCAGGAATGTCAACCAGAGCTGTTGCTCTACCATAAGCCGTCTCCAAAGTCGTTTCAGAGAATTTGGCAGTACATCCAACCAGCCTCACAACCGCAGACCACGTGTAACCACACCAGCCCAGGACCTCCACATCCAGCATGTTCACCTTCAAGATCGTCTGAGACCAGCCACTCGGACAGCTGCTGAAACAATCGGTTTGCATAACCAAAGAATTTCTGCACAAAATGTCAGAAACCGTCTCAGGGAAGCTCATCTGCATGCTCGTCGTCCTCATCGGGGTCTCGACCTGACTCCAGTTCATCGTCGTAACCGACTTGAGTGGGCAAATGCTCACATTCGCTGGTGTTTGGCACGTTGGAGAGGTGTTCTCTTCACGGATGATGCGAAGGAGATGTGTTGCACTGCATGAGGCAAATGGTGGTCACACCAGATACTGACTGGTATCCCCCCCCAATAAAACAAAACTGCACCTTTCAGAGTGGCCTTTTATTGTGGGCAGTCTAAGGCACACCTGTGCACTAATCATGGTGTCTAATCAGCATCTTGATATGGCACACCTGTGAGGTGGGATGGATTATTTCAGCAAAGGAGAAGTGCTCACTATCACAGATTTCGACTGGTTTGTGAACAATATTTGAGGGAAATGGTGATATTGTGTATGTGGAAAAAGTTTTAGATCTTTGAGTTCATCTCATACAAAATGGGAGCAAAACCAAAAGTGTTGCGTTTATATTTTTGTTGAGTATATATATATATATGTATGTATGTGTATACATACATGTATATGAGTGAAAGTGTGTGCTGTAGGTGCAGAACACACTGGGTTATTTCTGTTGTGGACCCTAGTGGATGGGGGAGGAGTGCAAGTGCTGTCTGCGAGAAGATGACAGGTGCTGTACAGCTGCGGCACGGTGCAGGCCTCAAGTGTGCCCACCAGCAATTATTCAGTTAACCAGGTTCTATTTAGGCTTGTGGGTAGGCGGAATGGAGAACAGAAAGGATACCGGTCATGGCAGATGACAGCAGAATAGGCCGGCTGAGGCAGTAAACCAGATCCTTAAAGGCTGAGAGAATGAGACAAAGTAGGAGCTCTCAGTGGGTTATTTTAATTTCATTTCATTTTAGTAATAAATACAGAAATGCCTAACGCTGTCTTTTAGTCCAGTTCTGTCTGTGGCTTACAAGAAGCTTGTTATAGGCTGTTACATTATGTATGTCTGTCATGAGTCAAAGCTGTATGTGGCATTTAACACTCATAAAGTTCAGTGTGATGAATGTTGAAAATACAGTTGCAACCAAAGTGAAGGTGAAGTTTGCAGTGATAGATCAGGACAATTGCTATCGGTATTTGTGTCCCACTAGAGCAAACCTTACTTATGTTAAGTTTGGTCACATGAACAATGATATATATATATATATATATATATATATATATATACGAGGTCTGTCAATAAAGTATAGGTCCTTTTTATTTTTTTCAAAAACTATATGGATTTCATTCATATGATTTTACGTCAGACATGCTTGAACCCTCGTGCGCATGCGTGAGTTTTTCCACGCCTGTCGGTGACGTCATTCGCCTGTGAGCACTCCTTGTGGGAGGAGTAGTCCAGCCCCTCGTCGGAATTCCTTTGTCTGAGAAGTTGCTGAGAGACTGGCGCTTTGTTTGATCAAAATTTCTTCTAAACCTGTGAGACACATCGAAGTGGAAACGGTTCAAAAAATTAAGCTGGTTTTCGGTGAAAATTTTAATGACTTTAAGGACTTCCCACGGTGCGAGACGTCGCGCAGCACTCTCAGGCGCCGTCGTCAGCCTGTTTCAAACTGAAAACCTCCACATTTCAGGCTCTATTGATCCAGGACGTCGTGAGAGAACAGACAAGTTTCAGAAGAAGTCGGTTCAAGCATTTTATCCGGATATTCCACTGTTAAAAGAGATTTTTTTAATGAAAGACGTACGGACAGATTGCAGTGTCGGCTCGCAGCCGCTGCGACGCTCCGCCACAGGAAAAACACCTCTGTTGGAAGCCTTAAGGACAAGTTGGAACATGTCCAGCTGTTAAACAATTTCTCATATACTCACTCCACTGAAAGCCATCAAAAGCCAACTGGATTTTACAAATGGTTATCAACACGGAGGTGTTTTTCCTGTGCTGCTGCACTGCGCCGGCTGTGTCCCGACGCACGGACCCATTCGCACGTCTTTCATTAAAAAAATCTCCTTTAACAGTGGAATATCCGGATAAAATGCTGAAACCGACTTCTTCTGAAACGTCTCTGTTCTCTCACGACGTCCTGGATCAATAGAGCCTGAAATGTGGAGGTTTTCAGCTTGAAACAGGCTGACAACGGCGCCTGAGAGCGCTGCGCGATGTCTCGCACCGTGGGAAGTCCTTAAAGCGACAGTATCACCTCAAAATCTCTCATCAGCCGTTAAAATTTTCACCGAAAACCAGCTTAATTTTTCGGACCGTGTCCACTTCGATGTGCCTCACAGGTTTAGAAAAAAATTTGATCAAACAAAGCGCCAGTCTCTCAGCAACTTCTCAGACAAAGGAATTCCGACGAGGGGCTGGACGACTCCACCCACAAGGAGTGCTCACAGGCGAATGACGTCACCGACAGGCGTGGAAAAACTCACGCATGCGCACGAGGGTTCAAGCATGTCTGACGTAAAAACATATGAATGAAATCCATCTAGTTTTTGAAAAAAATAAAAAGGACCTATACTTTATTGACAGCCCTCGTATATATATATATATAAAAGTTTCATTATTTAAAAAAGTAGAGGTACACAAATTCTTTCTTACGAAAGGGCAAAAATGAAGAGATTTCGATCTTCACTTTTGAGGAGTGTCCATTTTTTTGAAGCACCATCTGTCTGCATGCAAATGAACAAAACATTATTGACAGCCTCTTTATGCCTTCTGTTGTTTTAACTCAGCTGTAATTTAGGTGGAAAATTCTACACATGCAGGGCTTCATCTCAGAGCTGTAATCCATATGCATGATGACTAACTGCACCATGAGCACGTGCCTATATTATTACACCTACCCACGCTCCTAGTCTGGCCCACATGACTGTAGGTGAACTCAACTTTGCTCCTTCACATTCCTTTAGGAATTTCATTACCTGTGCTCGGTGCTTATTGATCCTGTTATATACACTAGCCCAAGCAGCTGCTAAATTATTCAGTCTGGTTAAATAGGGCTGTTCCATTATTCAGAAGTGTGGCACAGTGTAATTAATATTGTGGAGATATGTGACAGGTTGGGTGGCATTTCACTCAGTGACAGCACATTGCTCACCATCCACTTTTTCTTCCTTTACTTTCCCTTGTCTTTGGCATCTTTTTTCTTCCGTTTTCCTCTTGCTTTTATTTTTTTTAATTGGAAGATTTTTCTTGCACTCATAACTTTTTTGTTTTTTCATGTTGTGTCTTTGAGCCTGTGACAGTTTTGAGATTTAAACTGGACTGATTAAAATCATTTTTGTCCCAAGTGAATGGTTTCAATGAAATATATATAAAAAAAATACTTTGAGGAAAAACAAATGAATTTAGGTGCCACAAATGACAACAGCTTCTTAAACAAGGTTTAAGGTTTAACATTTTTCATGTGAGTAACCCCCCCCCCCCAAAAAAAAAGAGAAGGGGGGGGGACAAACCCTCAAGGAACATACCCAGTGAACTCAATATAACGGTTCAAACAAACAGTTCAAACAAACAGTTTTGGTTTGATGACTGATGATGAGAAGAATGAGCATGAATACATTTCCCTGTGTGTACATTAAAACTCACATACGTATAATGGATTCAGGTGGACCAGCGAATTTTGTCCGTTATAATGGAAATGCATTATATGTATAAAATGGACAATATTCTTTATATTTATGTAACATTAGTTACAGTTAGGAGGAGCTGAATGTTCTACAGCAGGCGTAGGCAACTTGTTCCAGAAAGGGCAAAGAGGGTGCAGGTTTTCTTTTCAGCCACTGACTCCACCAGGTGATTTCAGTGATTAACCAATTCCATCTGCTCAAAGTGATATTAACGTATGTGAATATCTTTTTCTGACTCCATGTTGTGACGTTGGTCATATTTGCGGAATTTTCTGCCAAACATATTTGATCCATGATTGAAATGAAATCAGCATGTGCACCTCAAAAACTTCTAAAATATGACGGGAGAGGAAGGAGTGAAACTAGAAATCTGAAAAGTGCATGTCAAGCTCTGGGGAGGGTTTGCAGCTACGTAGAGGTCTGTGATCTAAAGCGCTGGGGTTCATCACACCCGGGGATATATGTGAAAGTTAGCACCATATTAGGCAAGCAGGCAACAAGTAGCATTTTGTTACCAGCCTTGAATTACGCCGTGCCTCATTTAGGCACCGGGACTGAGCAGTGATCGGTGAGTGTCAGTGCTAAACTTCATTTTTATACCTCTGTTACTGTGCGCGTTCAGACTGCTCTGTCTGGTCTTTGCAAGGAATTTTTAATGAAAATGCATTGCCGTCGGACGGGACATTTTGTCTGATGTGAGCGAAAATGCGTGATACAAAATACATTATATACAGTGTTTATTACATGGAAAACCACACAAAAGCTTTGGGACTTTTGCTTTTGTCCGGTAAGTGCGAATATCTGGTTTATATGATGACGTTTAGGCGAGTTTTACTGTACAAGTACAGTGCACGTACATTGTGAACCTGCCTGTGTAAGGTGTATCTGAATATTGCATCATATAGACAACAGGAAAACCCCTGTACTTCACTTCTGATTTTTAAAAATTTTTAGTCTCTGCTACCTCATGACACTGTGAATATCATAAGTGACTCATACATGGCCAAAATGGATTTACACTACGCATAGCATACTGTGCACCATAGTTAGCCAAGACAGGGCCCTCAGTCTTTTGGTGTAGTCTACAGTAAAAAGAAAAATAAGGGAAAAAAGGCATGTGTCTGTATGTATTCACACACAATGGTTGGACTGACAACCTGGTCTTGGAGTGTTAGCATTGTGTAATAAAATGTATTGTTGGGCTTACTACGTATTCGTGTCAGTTAAGTCAGTGTCTTCTTCATCCTCCATTGGCAAATAATCTATTGGGATCTTTATCTGCTGTCAGTGTTCTCTCTCTGTAAAGGGTTGCAGCTTGGCAGATAGGTATTACATCAAATATGTCATGAAGGATAGAGAGGAATAGTCATTGTGAAAGAGATATAATGTACCAGAGGGAGGCGCAGACAAGCAGACTGGCATGAATACAGTCGTTCCATGTGTGTGAGAGTGAGAGACTTTTAGTACAACTTTTTTTTCTTCTCTGATCTTTTATTCTGTTCAAATTCTTTATTTCACAACTGTGAATACATTAGTCTGTCAGAAGTAGTTTTGAGGTGTCTTTTCTATTTTTTCCCCCAAAGATCTTAACAATGATTAACTGGAGGAAGTGGTTTATTACAATATTTTTGTGTAATAATTTTTCATTCCCATGAAGCTGAACTTGTTCATTCCCATGAATAAGATGAAACCTGCCCATGGGTTGTGCAGAACTGTGACAGAAAAACTGACTTTCTTCACTTTTCCACATTTCTTGCACTGTTTATTCAACATGCTCCCATTCATTCAGGTATTGATAATTTAGACCCTTTCCTGATGACTGGCACAGACGAAATGGTGCAAAGTGGTACAAATCATTTTAATGCATATTCAAGCTTTGTGTTATTAAGGTGGTGCATAATCCTAGGGCAAAGTTGGCAAAGTTCACTTGTGTTGTTGTACTAGGAACAGTACTGTCAGCTGTCTATGATGATTCACATCACTGATCCATGATCTTTATCACTTGATTGTTTGGACTAATAGTCACTATGACTTCTTCTTCTTCTTTTGGCTGTTCCCGTTAGGGGTCGCCACAGCAGATCAGTTGTTTCATTTTCACCCTGTCCTTTGTAACTTCCTTTGTCACATCAACCACCTCTTTGGCCTCCCTCTTCTCCTCCTGCCTGGTGGCTCCATCCTCAGCATCCTTCTCCCTATATACTCTGGGTCCCTCCTCTGCACATGTCCAAACCATCTCAATCGCACCTCTCTGACTTTGTCTCCAAGCTGTCCCACCTGAGCTGTCCCTCTGATATGTTCATTCCTAATCTTGTCCATTCTTGTTACTCCCAAAGAGAAACTCAACATCTTCAGCTCTGCCACCTCCAGCTCTGCCTCCTGTCTTTTTGTTAGTGCCACCGTCTCTAAGCTGTACAACATAGCTGGTCTCACTACTGTCTTGTAAACTTTCCCATTCACTGCACCTTCCTTGGTCACAAATCACTCCTGCTACCTTTCTCCACCCACTCCACCCTGCCTGCACTCTCCTTTTCACAACTCTACCACACTCTCCATTACTTTGGACAGTTGACTCCAAATATTTAAACTAATCTACTTTCACCACTTCTACTCCTTGTAACTGCACTATTCCACTGGGCTCCATCTCATTCACACACATGTACTCAGTCTTGCTTAGGGATGGGTATTGATCATACATGTCAACCTACACGGACTGTCCGTAAATTATACAGATTTTTCCGAGTTTCAGAGTCATACGGACATACAAATAGTTTGGTCTGCAGTGGCTCTGTAATCAACCGTTTCTGCAGCGCGACTCCACTTTGATGCGTGAGCCATTGAAGCAATGCTTCGATCCACTAGCTCGTTGGTTCTTTGATTCTCTGCTCTTCAGAAACGGCAAGTCCACTTCTTAACCCCTCTCAAAGCCATTAAAATACCATGAGTCACTTTTGTGTGTATTAACCCTCTGGGGCTGACGGCGTTGTATACGATGGCTAAGACCAAGCTTTACTAAATTATAAATAACTTTTTAATGATATGAGATAGAAACTTACTTTTTTTTTTTTTTTTTGCTGAAAAGTTAACTCCGCAGACTTTTGAGCCAGCCATCAGCCATCTTTGTACTCCTCAAAGACGCTGTGTGATGATGTGCGCAATGTGAGTGTCCAATCGGAATTGGTTCACCGTCACAAAATCCAATCGTAGATCAGATTTACCTCACGTGAAAACCCAAAGATCATTTTCAGGAGTGATATGTTACTAGTTGGCCCATTTGAATAGCCCCCTGGGTGCTCCAATGAGTACATACTATTAGTACATACTCAGTGTGCCCTGTGCCATTACGCACAGCGATCAGTGAA
The DNA here is from genome assembly GCF_902500255.1 of Thalassophryne amazonica. Taxonomy (NCBI): domain Eukaryota; kingdom Metazoa; phylum Chordata; class Actinopteri; order Batrachoidiformes; family Batrachoididae; genus Thalassophryne; species Thalassophryne amazonica. The sequence continues at coordinate 78,573,812 of NC_047104.1, forward strand.
AGCAGGAGCAGACGGAGAGCCTCTGATGACAATCTCACATGCTCAAACAAAGAGTGTGTAACTATCAGGATTGCTCCACTAGTTTGCATGTAAATGTTACTGGATAAATCTGTTGCTTTCTCTGCGTAAAGCACTGTTTACCATATCAAAATAACAAAACTCATAGACCATTTTGTATATATTGATCAAAATGTGCATTTGTGTTTATTGTTTGAACCTTTTTGTTGTTCAGACTTTCACACAAAACCTCAAATTACCTTTATAAAGTGTCAAAACAGTTGTTTATTATAGTTTGCTGTGTGTTTTGAATAAATGTGTGTGGAAAATTATTTTCCTTGCCTATTTTTGATTCTAAACCTTTATTACACTTATAAAACACAACAAAAAAATATATATATTCTGAAAGCACAGGTTGTCCTGAAAAAAAAGAGACATAAAACTTGATTGTGGGAAACAGGGAGAGCTGTTAACAGCAAAAGTAAAACATTTATGCCAGGCGAGTGAACTGTCCAAAAAATGCCCTCGGACCCCAGAGGGTTAGTCACTAACTGGGACTCTTGTCTTGTTGTAGTCAAGAAACAAGAATCGTACTCCGTTCCATTGGCACAGCTCCAAACGCTACACGGCTCTCTGCTGAGACAGAGTCCGGTCGGAATTAATAGCTTCAAAACGAATCGCTGCTTTAAATAAAATGACACCTCTTACAAACGTTTTATTACAGACAAGAAACTACAATCCACTAAAACATTTTTTCTTTCCTCCCAAAATTAGACGTGCTGTATTCTTTATCAATTACATCCTGATGTGCAGCACAGCCAGCTGCAAGAGCTCAGCTCAGATGTATGGAAAGACATTCATGCCAACATGTCTGAAAGGAAATGCTTTTGACAATAACTACAGATTTTGTTTATTTCTATTTATGTCCAGAGATCAAGGATCCACCCTGTAGAGTTTATTATGTCCAGAGTTTAAGGATCCAGTGACCAACTTCATATTTATTTACTTTAAGACTCAATAAAATGTTGTTCAATTTCAATTTAATTGGCTTATAAAGTGCCAAATCACAACAAAATCCATCTCAAGGCGCCTCACATAGAACAGTTCAACATAAAAAAAATTAAAATAAATAAATAAAATTTAAAAATTCAAATACATCATTAAAAACAGAAGTAAAAGAATAAAACAGATAAAAAAATAAAAACTATTCATAAGAAAGAGAATAAAAATAGGCTTTAAGTCTTGACTTAAAAATGTCCACAAACTCCAACTGTCTCACGGTCGCAGGAAGACCATTCCACAGAGCAGGTGTACAATAAGAAAAAGCTCTTTGACCTGCTGACATAGAAAACCTGTAAAGCCTACTTTTAGTACGCAAAAAATTCACAAGAAGTATCGATAAGGGAATCGATAAGGAATCGCATCGATAAACGGAATCGATAATGGTATCGATATCGATAAAATCTTATCAATACCCATCCCTAATAAACACAGGGGCAAAGTCAAGGATCATCGACATGCCAGTCTGCAACATCGGCACTGGCGGGTCGATTTTCGATACACTTGATGAAGTTCTGAGGTATGTTTTATTTTTTTCATTATATTCAATTCATTTTTCATTTTATTAATGTATTTCCACTAGTGACACACAGTTCTTGTTTATGTAAAAAAAAAAAACTAAATTTGACACATTCAGTTCTATAAAATTCAGCTTGACGCATGACTACTAGATCTCTATTGTTTGAAATTCAGCTGTGGAGGAAATACTAATGATCCCGAATTTAATGTCATTGTGGCAACTCATAATATGTGGACAAAAACCCAGTTATGTGATACCGCTATGCGGTTGTGTGTACTGTAATAAAACTGATTTTGGTGAGATTTGGAGGTTATAAGGATTTTGTGTTGATTTTATGGATTTTCTCACTTGGTTATAAAGGTGGACCCTCAAAGGGGTTGACATGTATGATTGATAAGATTTTATCAATATCAATCCCATTATCGATTCCGTTTATCGATCCGATTCCTTATCGATTCCCTTATCAATACCTCTTGTGAATTTTCTGTGTACTAAAAGTAGGCTTTATAGGTTTTTTATGTCAACAACATTTTATTGAGTCTTAAACTAAATAAATATGAAATTAGTCACTGGATCCTTGATCTCTGGATATAAATAAAAATAAACAAAATCTGTAGTTTTTGTCAAAAGCATTTCCTTTCAGATATTAATGGCATAAATGTCACTTCATACCTCGAAGCTGAGCTCAGCCGGATGCGCTGCAAGTCATCAAAGTAATTCATAAAGAATGAAAAGAAAAAAATGTTTTGGTCGATTGTAGTTTATTGTCTGTATTACAGTGTTTGGAAAGAGGTATCATTTGATTTAAAATGACGATTCACTTTGAAGTTATTAATTCCGACCAGACTCTAACTTGACTTGGCAGAGAGTGCCACAGCACTTGGAGCTATGCGAATGGAATGAAGGACGATTCTCGTTTCTTGCCGCAACAAGGCAAGAGTCCCAGTTACTGACTTTAATTGGCACAAAAGTGATTAATGATTGACATTTTAAATGGTTTTGTGAGGGGTTAAGAAGCGGACTTGCCACTTCTTGCCACCAACAAAGCAGTGGGTCGGAACACTGCTTCGTTGGTTCACGCTTCAAGCAGAGCCACACTGCAGAAGTGATTGATTACAGACCCGTTCCGGTCTGTAATCAGTATCGAGAATCAGTATAGAGAAATGATCATTTTCCTGATAAACACCCTCAACAACAGCGGACGCCCTAAAGGATCGATAAGGGAATTGCTAAGCAAAAAGGCTATTGATGTCGGTGGATCGAATAATTTCTTAATGATTCTCAAAAAGAACCGCTTCTCGATACCCATCCCTAGTCTTGCTCCTACTGACTTTCATTCCCCTGCTCTCCAGATCATATCTCCACCTTTCCAGGCTAGACTCAACCTGCTCTCTACTCTCATTACACTCAAAAACTGATGCATTGGAAATCCTTTTTGTTTATTTATTTCCTTTATAAATCCTGTCCATAACTGAATCGAGTTCATCCAATGAGTCATTTGTTTGTGTGATACACTCAAAAACTGACTCACTGGATTGGATTTCCATCTCATAAATATATGTAGTCCCACCTAAATTAAATTGCATTGTCTTACATGAATGTGCTTTTTTGAGTTGTGGCTATATATATATATATATATATATATATATATATATATATATATATAAACCTTTCCAGTTTTCCTCTTCTTCCACTGTCTGTGGATACGTTCTCCTCCTTCTCTTCTTCATCCAGCAGTAGCCCAATTTTAGCGTTTAGACACGCATGCCACAGTGCATTATCTGGTAAATTAGTTTCCTGACAGATATGAGTAGTTGATTGGTCAGTATAACACACACAACTTACTGAAATGTGTGGTGGGTTTTAGAAATAAATCTGTATTTTTGAATATGTCATTTTTTTCATTTGTAAAAAAGGCAATTAGAAAACTGAAAATTCTGTTTGTTCAGTGGATTCAGCACTTTAAGCGACTGTGTGGCACTTGGTATTCATACTGTATGAATACCAAGTGCCGCACATTCTCCCTATTGAGGTTTCAAATCCCGCAAAATCTAGCAAAACGTGGAAGAGGTTGCCATGGTGCAAGATGTCATTAACATTGAGAACTGCATTGAAATGCTGAGATAATGCTACACTTTAACCACTACACACGGACAACAGCATTAACATTGCAACAAAAAACTGTTTGTATATTGTGCCGAAAACTCTCGTGAATATATTCTCTGGTTTTATAGATGTTGTTATTTTTTGTTTTATGTAAACATGCCAGAAGCTCAGATTATTTTAGCTCCATTATTTTCAGTGGGAGTTGCTGTGAGCTGTGATTGCTTCATGTTCATGCCATTCTGGGGGAAAGCAATTTTTGTTCTATAACGTCCTGCTTATTGTCCTTTACAACAGTTTTTGTCCTCTTTGTTCCAGAGTAATATATTTTTGGTTTGCGTTTATTAAATTCCACGCAGATTAAATGTAGCAGACACAGATTAATTGGAATATTTGTTTTAGCAAGTTTTCAGGGTCTCATGCATGCAGCCTCTTATTAACGTGATGAAAAGCATAAAAATGTACATTTTGGTAGTATAATGTTCATTTACAATTGTCATGTCGATTCTCTATGCTGTTTAGACCACAGCAAAAGTGCTGAATCCACTTAACAAACAGAAGTTTCAGTTTTAAAATGGACTTTTTTAAATGGAAAAAAATTACATATTTACAAATACAGATTTATTTGTAAAACCCACCACACATTTCAGTAAGTTGTGTGTGTTATACCGACCAACCAACCACTCATGTCTGTCAGGAAACTAATTTACCCATAATGCACTGCGGCATGTGTGTCTAAACACTAAAAACTTCAAAATTAGTGCATTACTTTAAAACTGAAACATATAACTGATATTTTCACTTTATAAAAGGACAGACATGATGTTAATTTAGTTAACTTGAATTAGTTTGCTTAAACATTTTAACCATAAGTCAAAACTGTCTGCCTGTGAATGACTTGGGCGATATGTCAGCAAGTCTGTATGGTAGAGGTGGGCGATACTGGGAATTTTGGTATTGATCTGATATCAAGTAAATACAGGCCCAGTATTGCCAATATCGATACCAGTACTTTTTCAGATTTAAGCTTCATAGATCCAAAGCATCCAAAAGTAGAAGAATTTCTTCAAACATTGTACGTGACAACAAAAATCAACATTTTTGTTTAAAAACATACCACTCAACACAACTTAAAACAAAATCTCCTGAGGTAGAGGGCTGACAAACCACAATACAACAAAATTAACACACCAAGTCGAACAATACAATAAAATCATACAAAAACAAGGAATTTCCTTTAGTGCACTTCTCTACATTGTTTCTTAAATAAAGAGTGTAAAAACAAGGAACTTAAAGCAAATTAAAACAATCTTCTGAAGTTAGAGAGCTGACAAACCACAATAGAGAAAAACTAACACACCACAACAAATATTGCAAACAGTTTCAAACTTTTTTTTTCAAGTTGAACAATACAAGAAAATAATACAAAGAATAAGGAATAAACAAAATAAAAACATTAAGTGAAAATTAAATAAATAAAGTATAAAGAAAGAAAGAAAGGGCGCAGACAGAGAGTAGACTTTGATTAATCTGCGTGCGCAGCAGTCAGTGCATGCGGGAGAGAAAAAAGCTTGAGTATCGATCTTTTTAAACGAGGATCGTTCAATATCAGTACAAGCGTTGGTATCAATATTATCGATATTAGTATCGATCCACCCACCTCTACTGTATGGTGTGAAGAGAAATTGTCTTTATTCTTTCGCTTTCTCTTTCTCTTTTTCTTTCTCTTTCGCTCTGGTCCACAATAATCTACAGTTATTACTACTTGAACTTAATAATGGCACACATCAGAATTAAAACAACTGCACATATACATTTGATTGTTTATGTACGCTAAACTTTGAAACAGTCCATCATCCGAATTGAGGCAATGTGAGGGTGGGGGGGGTCGCAGCAGCACATGGCCGCACAGCCAAGGTTGGGGGGGGGGGTAAATGGGGAGCTCCTGCAGCTAAAGCTGTGCTGCCTCCCATAAGGGGAAGGGAGTGGTGTGAGCGGGGGCCGGGATGGTGGGAGGGGGTGGGGACAGAAACGCAAAGGAGGGGTAGTGGTGGAGGCGTGCGTCATCTGTGCAGCTGAGTTTATATCAGTCTCTGTCCATGTGTGAGTGGCCTTGACGACAGCCGCAGAAGGCTGTAAGAGAGGGACAGATGAAGAGGGAGCCGAATATCTTCACCAAGGCCGTTGAATCCTTTAGGGTAAAACAGTGGGGCATTTTAACTTTCACTAGTTGATGCCATGTTTTTGTTTAAGCATAGAGGCACAAAATTCCAATACGGTCTCTCTTTAGCCGTCCAGATCCAATTATGAATATTGAACTGGTCTTCAACATCAATTCAAAGGTCCTGCATGGCCAAAAGGGTGAGGGCAGAAGCAAAACCATGGAAAGTGGTGCCAAGCACGGGACGTGCCATTTCTCCAAGGAGTCGAGAACATAGCCCGCAGGATAGGTTCCATCTGGGCACGCAGGGTCCCCCAGCCCTGATTTCCTTGTTGAAAAAATTAAGTCAATAGCATTGAGAGACCAGCTGATCAATTCCATGGTTATTCCAAATATAGTTTGATGAATTCACAGTCTGGTGAAGTTGGGACTTTGAAGGTTGGGGCAGAGATAGAGAAAAAACATAGGAGAGGAGAGGAGGAGATGCGACTGCCCTGGCCGGAGTCCCAAGCTTGTGTTTAGCTTTATAAAAGCTCATTTTTTAGTTAGTAGATTAACTGTTATCGAAGCTAACTTTATGGTTAGCTGTGCCCACCACTGTGTGGCGCTATGTAAATAAATGTAATTGAATTTTTATAGTCCAAACATAATATCAAACAATCGGAATAACAGTCACCTGTTATTCCCTTTAAAAGAGAACTATGTACGTTTGGTCAGTTTTTATCTGTTTTTCTGTTTGTTGCGCATTCTTCTCTACATAGCTCTCTCTAAAGGTCGGGAGTACATATGTCACAAAACTCACAAAAAGTCTTCCCCCCCCCCCCCCCCCCCCACCACCACCACCACCACCACCACCATGGCTGTCCATGCACATTTGTTTTTACGCAAGCTGTGGAACCGTGTCAAGAAACTGACAATCCAGAAATACACAGAGAACAGAGTTTAGGTCAGGGGATCTCTCTTTCTGTGTCTTTCTCACTCTCTCTGCCCCTCTTGTCTGCAGTCGTGCCCTCTCCTTCTCTTTCTCTCTGTCTCTGCCTCTATATGTCACTCTCTCTGCCCCCTTCCTCTATCTCGCCACCTGTCTCGTGTGTGCAATATCTCTCTTTCTCTCCTCCTCTCTTAATTTAAATTTCAGTGGGGCTTTACTGACATGGGAAACATACGTTTACCTTGTCAAAGCAAGTGTTACATAGAGCAAAAAGTTAGAAGATGCACATACAGTTAACAATATTCTACAATAAATAAATGTGTAAACAAGAGCTGTGGGATTGAACTATAGTAAAAGATCTATCGGGATTTGTTGCTGCTTAATAGCATTTTGGTATGTTCCTGTACTGTTTTCTTTCCATTTGTAGTATGTTTTGATAGTGTGTAATTTGGTTTGTTGTGAAACCTCCTGATTTGATGTTGATCTGTTAGAGTGTAGTTTTGCTGTAATCTGATGGTGTTACTGGGCTGACTGTGAATGCTCTGAGAGACAGTGGCCTGAGGTCAGTGATGAAGTAATCTACTGTGCTGTCACTCAGAGATGAGCTGTAGGTGTATTTACCGTAGGAGTCACACCTGACTCTATCATTGACTATGAACAGACCCAGCAAACGACAGAGTTGTAGGAGTTGTAATCCATGTTTGTTTGTTGTTTTGCCATAGTTGTGTCTTGGGGGGGTGTATCGGGGAGATGATGTTTCTTCCTCCTGGTAGGTGGTAGGTGTTTGTCCCCCTGGGTGCTGAGGTTCCAGGTCCTTGTCCTGTTCTGGTGTTGAGGTCTCCACGGACTACAGTGTGACCATGGACCAAGAGAGTGCAGAAATGTGAGAGGAACATCAGAACTACTAATTTAATCACAGCAGTTTTCTAAAGAAAATCCTTACTTTTTTAAACTCAAGATTAACTTCTGATTACCATATCACCCTAATAGAGCGCTTCGCTCTCAGACTGCAGGCTTACTTGTAGTTCCTAGGGTTTGTAAGAGTAGAATGGGAGGCAGAGCCTTCAGCTTTCAGGCTCCTCTCCTGTGGAACCAGCTCCCAATTCAGATCAGGGAGACAGATACCCTCTCTACTTTTAAGATTAGGCTTAAAACTTTCCTTTTCGCTAAGGCTTATAGTTAGGGCTGGATCGGGTGACCTTGGACTATCCCTTGGTTATGCTGCTTTAGACGTAGACTGTGGGGGGGTTCCCATGATGCACTGTTTCTTTCTCTTTTTGCTCTGTATGCATCACTCCGCATTTAATCATTAGTGATCGATCTCTGCCCCCCTCCACAGCATGTCTTTTTCCTGGTTCTTTCCCTCAGCCCCAACCAGTCTCAGCAGAAGACTGCCCCTCCCTGAGCCTGGTTCTGCTGGAGGTTTCTTCCTGTTAAGAGGGAGTTTTTCCTTCCCACTGTTGCCAAGTGCTTGCTCACAGGGGGTCGTTTTGACCGTTGGGGTTTTTCATAATTATTGTATGGCCTTGCCTTACAATATAAAGCGCCTTGGGGCAACTGTTTGTTGTGATTTGGCGCTATATAAAAAAAAAGTTGATTGATTGATTGATTACTGTACATTTTTATGTTCAACAACATCTTACAATAGAAAACGTAATTAAAATAGCTTTAAGTAAAAACAAAAAAGATTATTTAAAAATCTTTGATGTTCATCTGTAAATTAAAACCATAACTTGTCTGTTGTAATTGTTGTTTCAGATGAGATGATTTCTTGAATAACATTATAAGGAACCTTTATTTTTAGACAAATAACATGGCATGAAAAGTAATGTGTACATTTTTAAGTCTGGTTGATTCAGTCATTCATATCTGTATTTCGACTAGGAAAAAAGACATTGTAAATAAATATAAATATTTATTATTAACACAAGAGATAACAATGACTTCAGTGTGCTGGTTAATTAGGTTTTCACAATGTGACATACACCTCATGATGAAATCAATTATTAATTTAGTAATTTCGACATTTAATTGTATCCACATTGACTATGTGATTGCTTTTAATTTTATAATCATTACAGAGTAATTACTAAAATATGAATTTGACTATTGTAGTGAGTGTGAATGGTTCGAAACTGTGCACAATAGAGCAGGGCTTCTTCTACCTGTGCAAGTGTCCTTTTGACTGAACTTTGACTTCAAGCAGTGGTGGACACAGATAACCAAAAAATTAACTTCGATAACAGATAATAAGATAACTGAAAAGTTAGCTTTGATAAAGATAAACCGATAAACCACCCAAAAATGTATCGAAAGTTACAGATAACCGATAAATTCCGGTGTTGTCTATGGGACATTCGCAGTTACTAAAGAGCTAAAATTGATTTTTAACACAATGACATTTGAAAGCATCAAAAGCGGTTAAAGATCTAAAGAATAAGCAAGAATGTTTGACCATGCTGCCCCCCTGCAAGAAGCAGCACAGACAAATCCTGAGAGCACCCACAAAAACAACTCTTTACTAATCATAATCATTTTTCTTTCAACATTGCTGAAAGCTCTTATTTACAACAGCGCTCCCACAACAGAGACACACTAAGAGCACCCATAAGGCCAGCTCTCTATCAATTTCAACACTCCGGTCAGGCAGAGGTCTTGAAAAATAAAGTCATACTAACTTATGGTTTTTTGAAAATACTGATAGAATAACTCCATTAATGTCAATTCTGTCATTTTTACAAAGTTAAAATATAACATATATCTTTTAATGTTGAATAAGGCACTAATTCTGAGGTTTTGTAACAAACACAGACCGCAAAGCATTCTGGGTAAAAGTGCTAAACAGTGATTGGTTCAGTTATCCATTATGTAAACCAACACGTTAATGTGACGTGTGTCGTGTTGGTTTAAAGATAAATGTGCTTTTGTAAAATATTCCATTTTTATTTGTAAAAACAGGCATTTTTACAGAGACCTGGAAGTGTCATCGCAATTGCATGTTTTAAAACTTTTATGATGTTGTAAAACGTGCACTCAATATTAGTAAGTAAGTAAGTAAATTTACTTATATAGTGCCTTTCACAGACATAAGGCCATGTACACACATTGTCGGGTATTTGTAAAACTGAATATCTTACCCTTTCAGTTTGGGGAAAAAACTTCATCCACACTACGTTGTTTAAAAAAAAAAATCCATCCACATCGAACCGTATAAATGTGTTGTAATTAGTCTGCCAAACCTTTGGGTGGCAGTACTGATTAAAATTCTATCCAATCAGGAGCCTTATTCTCTTGTCGTCACTTCCACAAAAACTAAAAACATGGCGCCAACCTCGTTTGTGTGGACCGATAAGGAGTCAGAATTACTTCTAACCGTAGTTTTAGAATACAAAGTTAACAAATATATGCACACAAAAAGCGCCTGGACAACGGACAATACCAGCACTTTGAGAGCAGCCATGTACCCAGATGTTTAATACTGCCATGAACACTCCTGGCCAGTAGATGGCAGTAGCTGCCTTGAAAAAATGTCAAACAAAATTCCAGATAATCCGTGTCTGCTACATTTAACAAACGCAAATGCACTAACGTCTATAAACCCAGAGAATATATTCACGAGTTTTAGGCACTAGAGGTTAATGCTGTTATCTGTGGACCCTGAACAGAGTGTCTGAAATGCATTTTTCCTATCGTGAACGTCTGAGATTACCTTATGCTACCCATAATGCACTGCTGCCTGGCACAGCATGTGCTCACAAAACCTTAAAAATTAGCACATTACTTTAAAACGAAAACATATATCTGATATTTTCACTTTATAAACTTCAGACATGACAATAATTTTAAATAACTTGTCTAAAATGAGTGGTTAAAATTTGAACCATAAGTTAAACATGTATGCCTCTGGATGACTTGGTGACATTGCGATTATATTAGTATGGTGTTAAAGGAAATGACTTTTTTTTTTGGTCACCAGTTCTCCTTTGCTTATAGAGGATAGAACAACATGCCTATTAGGAAACTTTTAACAGGTAGGTCTCAACAGCTTTAACAGTTTTAAAAATGTTTTTCACTGTTCAGCTTAGTTTAGTACGTTATCGGTCTGAAAGTTATCGGACGGTAACTCATCGGAAAATAATTACTCCGATGATGGTTTTTAAATTTATCTAAAAAGATAATCCGATAATGAAAACATTATCTTCGATAATTATCTGTTATCGGATTATCGGAAGTGTGCCCGCCACTGACTTCAAGGACATGTTTAATGATTCATTTCTTTAAACCTAAAATAAAAAAGGAAACAGCTTTTTCAAATAATTAAAGAGTTGCTCATTAAAGAGCTTTTGTTTTTATTTAGAAGCATAGCAACACATGTGAGTTTGCAAAAATGACAGGCGAGCTAGTCTCTGAGGACAATTAACCAGATGTAAGTCTCCTTGGCAGCTTCAACCTCATGGTGGAGTTTTTGAAGATACTTTCCTCACATTTTGAAGAGCAGATATGTTCTCTTCTTCCATCTGGACTTCAGGTTTTGGTGTTCAGCTCCATCACTGGAAGTTTTTGAAGTGCATCTGGATTTACAAGGTTGTCTGCAGAGTACATGTTGAAATATCCCTGATATGGGACAAGTTAAGAATATATTTCTTAAAATATAAAGAAACTGTTCTATTTTCTTTAAGGTCTGATTACTAGAAAGTAAAAAAAAAAAAACATTAAAATAAATATAACTTATGTAAAGTTAAGACTGTTTTTGTAGTCACATCAGTAAATAATAATAATAATAAAAATATATATTGTGTAGATTTTATTTGTAAAAATAAAATCTTGACAGTGATTCATTCTGCAGCTCAAGACTTGGATAACATTAGGCAATAAAACTTAAGAGTTCAGTGGTGCACTAACATCATATTTAATTTTCAGATTTGTCACTCACCTCAGACAAAATTGTAGAAGCTCCATTGCTCAAACTGTGTGTGTGTATATGCCAAAAAATTTAGATTTTTTAAAATATCCCGGGGCAGAAACCACTGACTAAATAGGACTTTACACTTCTGCCCTAAAAACAAAAAATGTGATCCCCTCAGAGCAATGCAAGGCCCCTCTGCAAATCTATGTCTACCGCCCGGTCTTGCTTTGCTTCTATTTCTCTCTTTCTCTCTCTGCAAGGACGCACACAATCAGTGAGGAAGTATAATGTCATGCTTTCATGGTGAACTCTGCTCCAAAACTTCCCCCAGCAGCAGGAACACAGGTTTGCATCTTTTTTTCCACATTTCTTCATCTTTCAGCTCGCCCGGCCAAGGTTGACTTGTGTATAACCCCTCGCTCTGTCATGCTGGTTTTCTCTGTCTCACTTCCTCCTACTGCCTGTATATTATTTTTATTATTATTATTTTTCATTTATTTTCCCTGGCTCTATCATAATTATGAACATGTAAGAAATCAAGTCTTCATTTCTCATGAGAAGTTGTAAACTGGTTTTCCGCTACGAGACCCCTGGTGAGGGACAGAGAGCCCCCATTCTCCCCCAAACAAGCCATTTAACCATTACAATTACTTCCAAGCTGTAAAATTAAGGTGAAAAACTTGCTTCATTCCCCTTTGACCCCTTAAGCCTTAGAGCCTATTTCACCAAAGTCACATACCCATACATTATGATTTATTTCTCAGCTTGTACAAGGTCAAAAATGCAAAAGTTTGGATCAGCTAAAAGACAGGTCCTAGGGGATGTTGTGGATGCAAAAAAAATATGAAAGTTAATAATAGTTGGTAGGAGTAAATTAGGTTTTTTGTTTGTTTTTTTTTCCCAAAAAATGTATTCCGATTTATGTCTTTATTTGCTTGCCGTTTCAGCTGTGGTTAGTTGATATGTGATTGAAGTGGATACTTTTGTATAGAAGACTTCGCTTGACATTTTGATGTATAAGTGTATGCTAGTGTCAGCATTGGTTATGAGTGTTCAAATGTTCCAAAAACAGGGCAAGTCCCCAAATTTGGGGACTCTAGGGTTTAAGAGGTTAAACCATGGTGCAGTAGTATTGAGACAGCAGATGCAAGTGAAAGATTATCTGGAAGGTTAACAGATTAGCCACTGTATGTGAGAATGAACAAGTAAACAGTGGACAAAAGTGGAACAGTGGATCAAAGCTCCCTGAGGTGAAACAGTGGGGTCACATTTTTTGAAATTTCTTTTAATTTGATGGATATTTTCTAGTCACTTTCATTGTGGGCATTATGGTACATAATGTTGCTGTGCATATATTTTGGCTTACGATGATGTGTGTAGTTGTGTGACTACATGGAGTTGACTGCATCTGTGACTATATGTGAACATCTGTGCATATGCTAGACAGCTGTGGGTGTCTGAACAAAAGAGTTTTATGGAGATTTATTGAGATCTCAATAACAAAGCTGAGGGTGTCTGAACAAAAGAGTTTTATGGAGATTTATTGAGATCTCAATAACAAAGCTGAGGGTGTCTGAACGAAAGAGTTTTATGGATATTTTTAAATAAAACAATTTGACAATAGTGTTAGACAAAATTATCTGAATATGAACATGTTTATTTATGTATTTAATCCAGATGAACCTGGGGACCCCTTTTGTTTTTGTTGACCCCTCTTTGGCACTCAGGCCAAAGAGCACTTTCAACACTATCCTCAGCCAGCTGTCCCTGTAGGGTTTACTGCACAGTTCGTGCTGCAGTTTCATCACAGGACTCATCCAGAGCAGACTCACAGCTGATTATGTATCATAGCTGATAAGAGTTACACACATACACACAAGTAAACTTCTGGACACGCATACTTGACATACTGCATGCGAACGAATCGATTTTCTGCTGTATAAAGAACTGTGCACCTCGAATAAAACTCTTTATGTGAATTCTAAAGTCCTCACGTACTACAGATACTATCACACATCTAGTGCACAACCCAGCCCAAGAGTCACTGCTAATTTTCAACCTTGCAGCAGTGATTTACACACACCACCCCCACATTCATAAAATAACAATACCACTTCCATTCCTGTGGCCTTGTTGGTCCAACAATGTAGGTGTAGAGCTGGTGCATTCATATTGACTGTAACTAGAAAGGTTGCTCTGAGACCAGCAAAACCCATGTGTAAACTCCCGTGCTGTCTGTTGCTATGAAAAGAGTGCAACAGTGAAACCTGCCTCACTGACAGTGCTGCTTAAAAGTTTGTGAACCCCTTGAGTTTTTACATGTTTGGCAGGGAACAACACCAATTCCAATGAAGTTGGTACATTGTGTGAAATGTAAATAAAAACAGAATACAATGATTTGCAAATCCTATCAACCTATATTCAGTTGAATACACCACAAAGACAAGATATTTAATGTTCAAACTTTTCTGACTTTTTTGTTTTTGTGCAAATATTTGCTCATTTTGAAATGGATCCGTTCAACACATTTCAAAAAAGCTGGGGCAGGGGCAACAAAAGACTAAGAAAGTAGATGAATGTTCAAAGAACACCTGTTTGTAACATTCCACAGGTGAACAGGTTAATTGGAAACAGGTGAGTGTCATGATTGGGTATAAAAGGAGCATCCCCTAACGGCTCAGCTGTTCACAAACAAAGATGGGGCGAGGATCACCACTTTGTGAACAACTGCATGAAAAAAAAAATAGTCCAACAGTTAAAGAACAATGTTTCTCAATGTTCAATTGCAAGGAATTTAGGGATTCCATCATCTACAGTCCATCATATAATCAGAAGATTCAGAGACTCTGGAGAACTTTCTACACATAAGCGGCAAGGCCAAAAACCAACATTGAATGCCCACAACCTTCGATCCCTCAGGCGGCACTGCATTAAAAACCGGCATCATTGTGTAAAGGATCTTATTGCGTGGGGCTCAGGAACGCTCAGAAAACCATTGTCTGTTAACACAGTTCGTCGCTACATCTACAAGTGCAAGTTAAAACTCTACCATGCAAAGTGAAATCCACACAGCAACAACATCCAGAAACGCCACCCCCTTCTCTGGGCCCGACCTCATTTGAAATGGACAGATGCAAAGTGGAAAAGTGTGCTGTTGTCTGATGAGTCCACATTTCAAATTGTTTTTGGAAATCATGGGCATCATGTCCTCCGGACAAAAGAGGAAGAGACCATCCAGATTGTTACCAGTGCAAAGTTCAAAAGCCAGCATCTGTGATGGTATGGGTGTGTGTTAATGCCCAGGGCATGGGCAACTTACACATCTGTGATGGCACGATCAGTGCTGAAGGGTACATCCAGGTTTTGGAGCAACACATGTTGCCATCCAAGCAATGTCTTTTTCAGCGACGTCCCTGCTTATTTCAGCAAGACAATGCCAAGCCACATTCTGCACGTGTTACATCAGAATGGCTTCATAGTAATAAACTAGCATGCCTGTAGTCCAGACCTGTTGCCCATTGAAAATGTGTGACGGATTATGAAATGCAAAATATGACAATGGAGATCCCGGACTGTTGAACAACTGAAGTCGTACATCAAGCAAGAATGGGAAATAATTCCACCTACAAAGCTTCAACAATTAGTGTCGTCAGTTCCCAAATGCTTATTGAGTGTTGTTAGAAGGAAAGGTGATGTAACACAGTGGTAAACATACCACTGTCCCAGCTTTTTTGAAACGTGTTGCAGGCATCCATTTTAAAATGAGCAAATATTTGCACAAAAACAATAAAGTTTATCAGTTTGAACATTAAATATCTTGTCTGTATTCAATTGAATATAGGTTGAAGAGGATTTGCAAATCATTGTATTCTGTTTTAATTTACATTTTGCACAATGTCCCAACTTCAATGGAATTGGGGTTGTACATCATGGACAGGATGCCATGATTAGAGTTGGAAAATTACAATACCATGTGAAGTCATAATGTCAAAAATCTTATAGATCTTCCCGGGATCACAAGTGACCCCGCAGAAGTTTGGATTATACTGGCCACATGGATTGGCCAATTCATGCAAAATTCTATGAACAAATGCAGGAGAAGTAGATTGACAAATCATGGTAGGAAAGTTTTTTGATTAATATTAGAAAAATGGTGCACAAAAATATATGCTCGAGGTCATAAACTACCCCACTTGGTCGCTTGAGGGTTAGATCGGTGAAAATGTATCAGCAAACTCCTGACACAGCCATAATGAAACAACGCTGCAGAGGGCATGTATGTCTTGGGTCTGTCTGGAAGACAAACCAACTACCTGTGAATTTCTCCACTGTGAGATCAATAAAGTCTTATCTTACCTTCACATGAGGTTTGTTGCACAGTGGAAAGATTTAGTTTTGTGAAGTGTGTCCATATATTGTGTTCTTCTCGTATTGCTAATCGTGGCAGGTGGGCTCATCCCTTAATATTTCAGTGTAAAAACCCAAAACTGTACTTAAAAACCAAATCATTTAGTTTATTCCTATTGTACATTCATACATTGAAATTTGTCGTCTGCATTTTACCCATCCTAATTACAGTTAGACACAGTCCAACCACTAGGAGAAGTGAGCAGCCACCGTCAGGCACCCGGGGACCAACTCGACATGGAGAGACTCTGCCTTGGTCAGGGGCATAGAAAAGGCACCTCGGCACTTGCACACATTTAACCCCCCCATTGCAGTGCAATTCGTCATGCCAGTCCGCTATGTTCTGCTGGACACTGCTTTTTAATTATTTTGTAGTGGATTAATCATTTGCTTTTGGAATCATCTCAAAGGAATTATTTGTAATATTTATATTATAATGGCTTGGAAAAGCAGTTGCATTTTCATTCCTTCTTATGAGTATCTGTAAAATTATGTTTATTATAGATGGAACATCTTGTCATAATCGTTCAGATGAGCTGCGCTGTAGTGCGAAGCACTGACAATCAGTGTGTTTGAATTGTTTGCACAATGTTCACGTGTAGCTCACAAAATTAATGCATGCCAGAGATTTTGAACATTTCAAAATTTTCTTTGCACAGTTGCACACATCCCCGCACAGTTTACAACGGTTTACAGTGAGTTTATAAGGAGTTTACTTTCTGGCAAGGCAGACTGCGTACCAATGCATGGAACAACTTAGTGCAAGTGTCAACGTACCTAAAGGAGCAGACCCGAAATAAGCATGTTTTTTCATTGTGGAAGGAAACAGAGTAACTGGACGAAACCCACATAGACACGGAGAGAACATCCAAACTCCACACAGACAGGGCGGGAAGTGATCCCATGACCTTGCTGTGAGGCAAGAAGGTTAATAACTAAGTCACAGTGTAAACAAAATTATTTTAGCTTCTGAAATATATATATATATATATATATATATATATATATATATATATATATATATATATATAACACAGAAATATATATATTTTTTTTCACTTGCATTTGCTTCCTACCCCACCCACTCCAACTTAAAGGGATGAACAAGTGCCACTCTGATTTGTTGATGTCCTATTTGGACTACAAAAGGCCCATGATTAACAAGAACATTCAACCCACACTTTTGTGCATCCTGTGTGTCCTTGTTTGGAACTGTTATCTCGCAGTGCTTAACTAGCAACACTGAAATTGGTATCCACACACACACACACACAAGTCCTTCTCGCATCCACCATTAAAACAGAGGCATTCATGTTTTCCACTGTTAGATAATATTGGTGCTAATTCCTTATTTTATTATTTAATGTTAGTTATCAAGTATTTGCTCTTGTTAACTGCATAGAAGTAAGGGGTAACATTATAATAAGAACCGGGAGAATTTAACACCACCTCTGCTTATCTTTGTATTCCCCCCCCATGCCACAATGTTTAGCTACTGTATGTGACACAATTGAGATGTCTGATTTTTACAAAGGTCACATTTGTTGTATTTAACAAACACTTGAGCATGTGGAGGTTTTCACATTAGCAGTGCTTACCAAATGATACATCTTGTACTAGGGGCAGAGTTTTTGTCAGCTTATTACCAAGATGAGTTGTTTTGAAATGAGACGGCTTTGTGGTTTCACAACACAGTTGTTAACATGCATTGCCTCATCTTTTTTCCACTCCCTCTGTGCCAAACACCTTCAGTAACAGTAATTATCATGGATTGTTTTTTGCCAATAGCACCAGATGTTAGGCCCCTGAACACTTTAACAGTCTTCCACAGCTATCCCACCATGAATAATAAACACTAAGCAGTTTGGTAGGCAGGTGAAAATGTTCTTATAGGAATAACAATAAGCTATAAATGTAGTGTTTCATGGAATTGTAATCAGTGAACCA
This sequence comes from Thalassophryne amazonica, assembly GCF_902500255.1. NCBI lineage: Eukaryota > Metazoa > Chordata > Actinopteri > Batrachoidiformes > Batrachoididae > Thalassophryne > Thalassophryne amazonica. Next base: position 78,591,843 of record NC_047104.1, read on the forward strand.
TTTTCTGGAACACGTTTCCTCTCTAGTTTAGTTGTTAATTTTAACATAGCATCAAAAACTCATTTCCAATCAAGGAGACAATACGATAGCTTGTGACTACAGCTAGCTGTGTCACTATGAGTGATGAGGTGGGATGAACACTGAACGAGGAGCTGGGGTGGCAGGGTTTGTGATTATCTTTGAAGAAGACTCAGATCCAGGATTTCAATGACTTCCTGGACTCAGCCATTGGAAGTGTATGTATGTGTGTGTGTGTGTGTGTGGTGATAATGTTTAACTTATAGAAATATTCACGTATTTTGCCAGGAACGTTTTTTTTTTTTTTTTTAATCTGGGTCCATGGCCTTAGAGGTGCACCCGGTGCCACCATACAAGGTACTCACTATACACCGGGAGCAACTAGGGGATTAAGGACCTTGCCCAAATGCCCTTAGTGATTTTCTGGTCAGGGATTTGAACCGAGGATCCACTGGGCTCAAGCCCAACATTTTAACCACTAGACCATCACTCTCCTAACCCTAGACCATCACTTCCCCTAAATACACCATCACCTCCCCAGAAGACATAGGAGAGGGATACCACTTACTTCGTACGGGAACATCAGCTAAGAAATCTTGGCCATGTGGCACACTTGTCTCTGCATATTCCTTCACACAGGCAGAGGTGTCAAATCTGGCTTCATAAAGTAAAAACCCTCCCATGTGTTGCTTCTACCTGTGCACCTAAAACAGGTGATCTCAATAATTAGCTCATCCACCTGCCTGAAGAGCTGAACTAATTACAATCAGCTTGTTTATTGGGAAGATGGAACAAATATGTGGCTCGACTTTTACTTTCTGAAGCTGGATTTGACACCTCTCCACACAGGTGCTTCACTGCTATGGGCCACTGCAACTAGGACTGTGATTTCCTGTGATGATTTCCTGACTGTGGCAGGAAATCATCAGTCAGGAAGTCGTACGTACATTTCAGAAGTCATTGAGGACTCAGTCCATCCAGAATCAATGTGGTTCACCAATGTGGTGGATGCAGCCTTATGCAGTACCAGTGCATGCTGCCAGACTTGATTTGACCTTATATTAATAAGCCTATCAAGAAAACCATGTGATTTTGATTGACAGATGAAGCCAATGTATTGAATCTTTTGGTTGCTGTTTTTCTTACTTGAGATTACTTGCAGCCATGCTTCTTTGTGCATACCTGACTGATTTGGTTGTCAGAAGTGGAGACCGTCCTAATTATTGCTTGGCTGCGAGGCTGGGTTATTTCTTTATGCAGAAATTGAATTGATTCAGGAATTATGTTTGGTGTAAAAGTTGTATCAAATTGCTATGCGGATGTGTAGTGCCATTTTACGATTATGAACTGCAATATGATTACACACACACATATATATATATATATATATATAATTTTGAAGGACCTTGGATCATGTTTCTCAGTATTTTCCCACTAATTGTTCTAAGGAAAGGCTAATGGCTCAGAAGATTATAGCCAATAAATTTTCCTGGTTGTTCGGGGTCAGCACAGCAGATACAGCCAGATCTGCATTGGTAATTGCACAAGTTTTACGCTGGATGCCCTTCCTGACGCAACTCCAGTTTTACCTGGAGAAACACACACAGCCGCTGGTGTTCCAAAGAGGTCTCCCATCCAAGTACTAACCAGGCTGATCAGGCTTACACAGAGCAGACTGGCTGCTATTTTATTTATCAAGTAATATTTCATAAATATGATGAGTAAAGAAACCTAGTAAAATAGTTAGCTGTTATTTGGAAGATTTTACTTAAAACCATTTTGACAAATTTACAAAAATATATATTTTAAGCATTTTTTTATTTTGGGGAATTTCAGCTAGGGCAGCACGGTGACTTAGAGGTTAGCACTGTTGCCTCACAGCAAGAAGCCCATGGGTTTGATTCCAACTTGTGGCCATTCTGTGGAGAGTTTGCATGTTCTCCTCGTGTCTGCGTGGGTTCCTTCCAGGTGCTCCGGCTTCCTCTCACATCTAAAGATGTGCATGCCCTGTCGGCTCCAGATCCCCCGTGACCCTTAATTGAAGTAAGAAGTTGAAGATGAATGACTTATTTTGTTTTTTGACTGAGAATTTCAACTAGATTAAAGTGGATTTATCCACAGGGATTGCATCAGTATATGATAATTCAATATTATCTAATCAATACACAGCAATTTGGCATTCCACTAACCATTGTATTTAACATATATATATATATATATATATATATATATATATATATATATATATATATATATATATATATATATATATATATATATATATATATATATATATATAAACTACTGACTGAGATCATCACTCCTTTCACACATCTTCATATCAGTCTTCATGAACATGACAAAATGATGCCAGCTGTTTGATCTCCACAGTTTCACAGTGCGCCTTTCTTCTGAGCCAGCAGTTCATTAAATCCTGGTACTGGCTGAGAATGTTTCAGTGAAGTGTGACACATTAATGAATTATTATTTATCAATTAGTAAAATGGCACCAGAGCTTGAGCATGAGGCTCAAATCAATACCCAAAGCATGGCTGGTTTGACAGGCTCACAGGGAATTTCATTTTATGAAGAAATTACTGCTTTCTCTCTCGCTGTCTGTGGTCTCTCATCCATTCACACCATATCTGCCTGTCCTTTATCTTCTTGTATCTTCTTTTTCCTTCTCACCCTTTTCCACTCTCTCTTTCTATGTGATTTATCCAATGTACTCTTTAGGACCTTTCAGGGTTGTCTCTTTGATCTCTGTCTCTACATCAGAATTTCTCAACTTGCCCATCACGCTGTCTCTGTCAACTGCAGTTTTACAATTTCAGTTATATTGTTGGCACAGAGGACAGCATGGTGGCTTATTGGTTAGCACTGTTGCCTCACAGCGAGAAGGTCATGGGTTCAATTCCCGCCTGTGGCCTTTCTGTGTGGAGTTTGCATGTTCTCCCTGTGTTTGCATGGGTTTCCTCCAGCTGCTCTGGTTTCCTCCCACATCCAACGACATGCGGGTTGGCGGGTTGGAATCTTTAAATTGTCCATAGGCATGTGAGTGGGAGTGAATGTGTTTGTTTGTCTGTTTGTGGCCCTGCGACAGACTGGCGTCCTGTCCTAGGTGTACCCCACCTCATGCTCTATGACTCCTGGGATAGGCTCCAACCCCCACGTCCCTTGATTGGACTAAGTGGTTGAAGATGAGTGTGTTGGCACAGGTGTTATAACAAGAGCTTTGAACCAGAATTTTTTCTAATTGGTTCATTCTGAACAGAAATTGTATTTTAATGTTGCTGGTTTTGGGTTCCATATCAGGACCGGTGGTCAAAAAGGCTGGACACAAATGCTAAGCTCAGATTCAGACAGGATTCGGTGAAAGGGTTTTACTGATACAATGAGCAGGGTTTGGTACACAGAAAGGCAGTCCAAAAACAGCAACAGTAGCAGAAATATAAGGCTAAGGCATAGTCCAAAAAACAGGCAGGCAGTCCAAAAACACAGCAAGGAAACAGGTCGAGACAAAATGGGCTTTGAAGTGATGGCATAAAGCGCAATGATCTGCCGGGGAAGTGAGAGAAATGAGAGGCTCCAGACCAAGGTGTGGAAAGCAGAAGGAGAACCGCCCACCACCAAGCACCCAAGTGACAGACAAGAGAAAGTAGTAACACAAAACCCAAGCAGAAAAGTAACAGACAAAATCACATCCAAACATAACAAAGTCCACAATTCTGACATTCCACCCCAAAATTAACATTCTTGAACCAGTTACAACAAAAAATATCATTCCCGAACCGGGTAATAATGTTCCATGCCAGCTGTGGGGCACTGAAAACACTGTATATGCCAGACCTTTATGTGGCGCTGTAATACTCCCATGAAAATGGAGAAGACAATACAGCATTCTGTAGCAGGTAGCAGAAGCAGGACACTGAGTAAAATAAAACCTTTTAAGAGAAGGAAGGTCTGTGCGGATCATCTGAAATAGAAATATTTAAAGTGAAGCAGTGTGTTCGCGTATTTTTAAAAGACACGGCGCTGTGTTGGTCTCAGCCCCATATACCAAAATAATGGTCCGAGCGCTAAGCAGCAGCTAAAGGTATACTCCTCACATGATCGTTGGAATTGGAATTGGGTTCACCGTCACAAGTTTTCCAAAATCCATTCGTAGGGCAGATTTACCTCACGTGAAAAGCCAAAGATCATTTTCAGGAGTGATATGTTACTAGTTGGCCCCTTTGAGTAGCCCCCTGGGTGCTCCAATGAGTACATCCAGTGCGCCTTGCTCCATTACACACAGTGATCAGTGAAAGCAGATGGAGCAGACGGAGAGCTTCTGATGACAATCTCACATGCTCAAACAAAGAGTGTGTAACTATCAGGATTGCTCCACTAGTTTACATGTGAATGTTACTGGATAACTCTGTTGCTTTCTTGGCGTAAAGCACTGTTTACCATATCAATGGACAACAAAACGCATAGACCATTTTGTATATATTGTTCAAAATGTGCATTTGTGTTTATTGTTTGAACCTTTTTGTTGTACAGTCTTTCACACAAGACCTCAAATTACCTTTATAAAGTGTCAAAACAGTTGTTTATTATAGTTTGCTGTGTGTTTTGAATAAATATGTGTGGAAAATTATTTTCTGCTTTTTTTTCTTTCTTATTTTAGATTGTAAACCTTTATTACACTTATAAAACACAACAAAAGCATATATATTCTGAAAGCACAGGTTGTCATGAAAAAAGAGACATAAAACTTGATTGTGGGATGCAGTGAGAGCTGTTATTAGCAATAATAAAACATTTATGCCAGGCGAGTGAATTGTCCAAAAAATGCCCTCAGACCCCAGAGGGTTAAATAACACTGAAATTTCACTCACCAGAAATACTGGAGGACAGATTTTTTTTTTTTAGATGGTCCATTAGTACACTTAAGCGCACAGCAAGCCATATTACCTTACTCACTACCTTACTGAATTCACATTTTTTCGCACTTGCATGTCCTCTGTGCTGCCATCCAGGTCTGACCGACCTTTAAGTGAAACTCTGCTTTTTTCCTTCTTTGTTTTTTTTATCACCAACTTCCTGCTGACCACTACACCTAACTAACCCCAAAGCATTGTTAGTTACTGTACTGTGGTTTCCTTGGAAATGTCTCCCCACCACTTCACTGCATGAATTCTCTCTTTTGTTCATGTCACTTTGCTTCATGTCAAGTGTGCCCTTTGTTAATGTGCCCACGAGTGTTTGTGAGCATGCACATGCATGTCTGTGTGTGCCGGTGTGAGCTGAATAGAATAAGGTCAGCCTGACAGTCAGTCAGACCGATTATGTTGGGCGTACCACCTCACGCCGCCTCGTCTTCACCACCCTTGTCTTTCCTCCTAAATACCATCCTTTTCTCCTCTGCTTCACCATTGTTTTAGAGGGTTCTATTGTCTGCTTTGTAGACCTTCAGCTCTGCTTGGTATCTTCTGTTCTTATTGTGCACATGTTGGTCCTGAAGAAAATGGAATGAACACATGTTCCACCTAAGGTCGTTTGTGTGTCAGAAAATTTTTTCAGCCTCACCACCTGTTACTGTCCATGTCTTGTTGTTATTAATTTTTTTATTTATTTTTTTTTTTTTGCAAACAGATGGCTTTGCTATCTTTGAGGGACCCATAGGTTAGCAGGAATGGTGTAAGAATTGTAGTGTAAATCTCAAACATGTATTATGCTTTTGTGAAAGCCAGCATCAGCCACAATGTCTCAGCTGCACTGACTTCTGTCTTTGAAGGTTTGTTTCTTTTTATTTTTTAAACACCATTCATGATGATATTTAACATCATGGTGTGTGTACAACAGAGCATGACAGGATAGTGATAACCTGAGATGACTCCAAAGAGATAAGCTCAAATATTGGAAAGCAGGGGTTCACAGTTTGATCACCACGGTGCCTCGTTGAGCTCAGTCACAGATTGTTTAAAGACTTTATTAAAGATAACTTCTGAAAATCCTCTTTCTATATCTGTGAGGCTGCTCTGATATTAATTAAGAAATGATTGCTGCTGTTTGATATCAAACAGAATTAAGTCCGACACAGGACGTGAGGCCCATTGGTTCTGGCACTTATTCACTGATTCCATAGCATGTTGAGGATGAGAGTCTACAAATCTGCCTAGAAGGGATGCTGGTCCAATGTAGGCATATATTGTCAGATTTCATATTAAAAGAACCCAAAATGCAGACAAGACAACCACACAGCGAAGTAAGAGAAAGTACTTGATTTTACCAGCAGGAAAACAGTCTAGGAATGATGCAGACAGCCAGCAGAAGGCAGAAAAGTGCTTCCAAAAAAATTTTTTTTGGCATTTTTTTTTACAAGCAGGCATCTATGGTAGATCAAGTCCTTATATAGTAAGGTTTCACATCAGGGGCGATGCCAAAAATAAAAATCATTTTTTGGCCATTTTTGGGCCAAAAACCCCCATTTTTGGGTCAAAATTCAAAAATGGGCCAATCCTTTTGATATGCATATCAAATTAAATTACTGGTCTTGACGAGTAGAGTTCAAAAATATATAGTTTGACCTATTTTTGACCTTGCGTTATGTCACAATGACCGAAAGTGTGGAAAGGTCAACGCATTTTTCGTGAAGGGTCAAATTCATAAAATCTGTTATGATGGTCCGATTATGACAATTTTGGTGTCTAATTATATGTTTTCTTGCACAAGAAAACCAATAAAACAACTTACATAGACCATTATGCCAGTCTTAGCTATGAAAATACAATTATGTCAGATAAGATGGGTCTATTGATTAACTTTATCCAATTTCAAAATGGTTATGACATCAAATTGATCATAATTGGCCTCTTTTACATCAAGCACATTAATTAAATATAAAAATTGCATAAGTATGTTTTTTGTGAATATAAAGAAAATCAGAATACAAAAGCAAAGAAGACAGAGACATTTTAGAGTACACTATGGCTAATTTATTAAAACCATTTTTTATGATTCATTGTTTCCATTACACAACATACACTTGATACCTCAAGTATCAGAACCATTCAAAGTAAGTTCAATACACCCACTGACATTATTTTTTTGTTGTTATTAGTACCAAATTGACAAATTTTAGTTACCTCAAAGGGGCATTCCATAAAAATTAAACTGATTACCACCTGTGTTATGGAAAAACATATATTAATATGATTTTGGTAAAACTATGATTTGATGTGATTTGACATCATTTGAAGTATACAACATTTAACAGACATGATGTCAGACAGGGACAGAGGTGGAACATTATATATATATATATATATATATATATATATATATATACAAATAATGGATGGTAAGGAGTCCAACACAGAGAAATATTGGATGAAGAAAGTTATATTACAACTTTTTAATATAACTTTTCTTTATCCAGTATTTCTCTATGTTGGACGACTTGCCATCCATCAATTTTTATGTTCTCCACCCCCCCTCCCAAATTAAGCAAACAACAAGAGTAAAGTAAATTAGATCAATTTATTTTGTTGTGAACAGCATATGAATGCTTCTAAAACATCAGTAGCGTGCTTGTATACCTTCATAGTGTTTCTGGCATCCTTGGAGTTCAATATTTCCATCAGTTCCTCCTTTGTGAACTCAGCAAACCTCGCTGGCAGTCGATTTTCTGCTGTTGTTGACATGTTTGTTGCCATTTTTTCAACCAGCGTCTGTCAGCAAGTTCCTGACCTCTGCTAAGTCATTAGTGATGTCATCTCATGAATAATTGTATGCCGCGCTCTGATTAGCTACCTGTTGGCAGTAAGCGCTAACGCTATTGGTCAGTGGGATCCGATCCAATATAACTTTTGGTCCTAGCCTTTTTGGATCCCTTTGGATCCAACATAACTTTCTGGCGCCAAGCATGCCAAAATACAGGTAAATGATGGACAGAAAGGCTAATCTGTGATTGGCTATTGCAATCTGAGGGAGAACACACACACATATATATATACATATATATATATATATATATATATATATATATATCTATATATATATATAATATATATATATACGAGGTCTCTTAGATAATAAAACCGACCCTTTTATTTTTTTTTTTAAACTATATGGATTTGAATGACATGCGATTACACCAATCATGCTTGAACCCTCGTGCGCATGCGTGAGTTTTTTCACGCGTGTCGGTGACGTCATTTCCCTGTGGGCAGGCCTTGAGTGAGATGTGGTCCCGCCCTCTCGGCTGAATTCCTTGTTTCACACGCTGCTTGAGACGGCGCGCGTTGCTTTATCAAAAATTTTTCTGGACCTGTGAGGAATATCCGAGTGGACACTATTCCAGAATTAAGCTGGTTTTCTGTGAAAAGTTTAACGGCTGATGAGAGATTATGGGGTGTTTCTGTCGGTGTACAGGACTTCCCACGGAGCGGGACGTCCTGCAGCGCTTCCAGGCGCTGTCGTCGGCCTGTTTCGAGCTGAAAACATCCTAATTTAAGGCTTAATTCACCCAGGACATCGTGAGAGAACAAGAGAAGATTCAGAAGAGGCCGGCATGAGGAATTTATGCGGACATTCCACTGTTTAAGGACCTTTTTTAATGAAAGACGTACGCGCAATTCGCCGAGTCGTTTCCGTGACGACTCGGCAAATCGTATATACGAGGTCTATTGCATCAGCCAAGCTTGAACCTTCGTGCGCATTCTCGAGTTTTCTCACACCTGTCGGTTGCGTCATTCGCCTGCTGAGCAGGGCTTGAGTGAGAGTGGTCCACCCCTCTCGTCTTTTTTTCATTGTTTAGAATGGCTCAGAGACTGCTGCTTTGCTTGATCAAACTTTTTGTCAGAAACTGTGAGGGACATCAAAGTGGACACCATTCAGAGAAATTCAGATGTTTTGGTGAAAATTTTATGGGCTTCAGAGAGATTACGGAGTGTCACTGTCGCTTTAAGGACGGCCCAGAGGGACTGGTGGTGCACCGTGCTCCGAAGCCACCATCGACAGGCTGAGGTGACCATTGTCGATTTCTAAACGGATGGCTGTATGGATTCCGTGACCATCGTGTGCAATTCTCTGGTTATCACAAGAACTGGACATCAACCATTTCCGGCAGATTTCACTTTTAACAAGCAGACTTTTGTCATGGAAAAGCGCGAGAGCGAGGCAGGGCTTTTTGCGCAGTCACGATGGATTCGACTACTGGGATGCGAGACAAAACACCTCCCGTTTGGTCTCACAGGATGGCTTTGAGATGGCGTTCAGACAGCTGTCGGTGGTTTTTCCATCGAGTGATTATCCGAGAAATTGTGGATGTGGCTGGACATGCCAGAACATGTCCTGTGAGGCTTCATCACGGCGTTGCTTTGTGCCATGTGCCACCGCCGCGACGTGCGGAATTCCTCCGCACGTCTGTCTCAATGTGCCGAAAAAGTGCTGATGTCCACATCTTTTCACAATTCCTGTGCTAGCCAGATGACATCCCGGATAAAACACAGCGTCCAGTTTGGAAATTAACAGCACATTCCACTGTTACAGGAGTTTTTGTCATGGAAAGACGAGCGGAGGCTTCGCGTGTCGCGGCGGTGCCGCATGGCGCAAAGCAACGCAATCACACGTGATTCAAATCCATATGGTTTTTGAAAAAATAATAAGGTCGGATACTTTTCTAATAGACCTCGTATATATATGTGTGTGTGTGTGTATATGTGTGTGTGATAATAATATACAATTTGTATTAATAAAATAAACTAAAAATAATATGAGCAAAGCATCGTGCAGCGGTGCAAACCTCACTCATGGTACAGGCTGTTCTAAACAGGAAGTGCCAAAATTCAAGTCCACAGTAAAACAGGAAATGTTCAAATGTCAAACACTTCCTGGATTGACAGACAATACTGACACATGGAATCTCACTGGAAGTCAGTGGCAAGCTTACACTCAAACAGGAAGTGCCAAATTCCTAGTCATAGTGAAACAGGAAATGTTCAAATGTCAACCACTTCCTGGCATGGGTGGAGCTAGAGTGGAGGCCGGGGTTTCACTGGACTCCCCTGAAATCTGATTGGACACAGATGATTGACATGTCACAGCACCACACGTCTGGTTGAAAGACCTGCATTTTCAAATCAGTGAGTCACATTGATTGCTAGGTTCCTCCTGTCCAGTAGTTTGTGCTGTGTACCACAAAAGTTCTAATCCACCTTAGTAGGAAAAGAAAAATGTTTGCATCAGATTTGAACTGAACACGACATCTGAACTATGGACTTCTAATCACACAAAACATATATTGGTGAGTAAACAACCATATTTTATGCCAGAAATGAGGTCCAGGTTGTTAAAAGCAGCATTTCTTCTTTAATTCAGGTTGCCTTATATATATGAGGTCTGTTAGAAAAGAATCAGACCTTTTTATTTTTTGCAAAAACCTGATGCCTTTGAATCACATGAATTTCACCACCAATCTTTTCATGGCCAAATCTTCTGTCACAGTGGAATGTACCGAAAAGTGCTGATGTCCACCTCTTCCGCAATTTCTCGGATAGTCACATGACGGTCCACATCACCACAGCGTTCACTTTGGAAATGATCTGGTCATTTCAGCATGTTGATGGCCGACCGGAGTGTGGCTCACTCTCCACCGTTGTGCGGACGTCTTTAAACCAGTTGTACCGCTCCTTAATCTGTGTGATGCCCAAAGCATCGTCACCGAAAGCCGTCTGAATCATCCGAATGGTTTCTACCTGGCTGTCGCCCAGTTTCTGGCAAAATGTGATGTGCCGCTGCTCCAGTCGTTCCATCTTTTTCCTTGAAATGAAATCCGCGAGCGCACTGCACACGTCCCACACAAAGGCTGCTTACCAGGAAATGATGTAATCGACAGGCATGAAAAAGTTCACGCATGCGCACGAAGGTTCAAGGTTTGCTCATGCAAGCACACGTGATTCAAATCCATCAGGTTTTTGCAAAAAATAAAAAGGTCCAATACTTTTCTTACAGACCTCGTACATCTTTAACCTAACAGGCAGCAGCTGGTTCATGCTCTTGTAGCGGCTCCACTCTGCATTGTGTTGTTATGACTCCGCCCATTCGCTCCCCTCGGGACCCGAACTCACGATCTCCGGCATGGGAGTCGGACTCACTAACCAGAAGGCTAAAACCCAGGGCTCTGGCCTTGTGACCAGAGAATCATTTTGAGCTGTTGGGAGTGAGGTTTACAACTACATCTGCACAGCGACACCTGCTGGCCTCCGTTACATTCTGTTGGCTTATTAGTGCAGCAGATAACTGAAACAATCCTTCAAATGGTGATACAAGCATCAAATTCAGCACAAATACAGTTGGAACTAAATTAATGGAGCAACTTTAACTTTTGACCCCTGTACAAACTGAAACTGACCTTTGTCACCATTCTTATCATTTATCATTCTTATCATTTATCATCTTTCCATCCCCTGACTTGTCTAAAGAAAACTGGCAATAAAACTGATTATTATTTACAGGATTTATCCAGTTTTAGAGATTTGCTTTCAGTTTGAGTTTGAGGAAGATAATTTTAGAATTTTTTATTCTTTATTTTTTGTTTTTCTTGTATTTAAAATGGCATAAACAAATTAAAATGTGTGAAATTCCAAGTGTTCCAATACTTTTGAAGGGCACAGTATCCTAACCTTATGATGAGTGAAAAATGAGTGTGGTATTATTACCGTTTTGTTGAATGTTTAATTTTCAGTGTTGCTGCACTTTGCGTCAAATCATAGTCATATCGTATATCATATTGATATGAAAATTCGGGAAGGTATGTCTTCTATTATACATTCCATATCTAAGGTGGAACTCTACTAGTGTTTACTAAGGTACACATAAATATCTTTAAAGAGAGAAAAAAAGAGAGTCGAGCCACTTAGGTGCCTGGTCTTGAGAACCAGGGATGGTAGGTTGAAAAGCTTTTTTATCCCTTGGGAACTCTCCTACCCACCTAAGTGGCTCAAGAAAATGGACAACATGTATATAAGTGACATTTACATGACAATTTATATGAGAATATTGAGATATGATAATTTGGCCATATTGTACAGCCCTAGTGTCAACTAGCTGAACATTTTTAATATTAATTTACATTAAAAAATGCTTAAAGTGGCAGGGGGTTAATAGGGTTGTAATTTGGGGGGTGTCTTCAGACGGGGAGAAAAGAAAAAATAGGGGGGTTAGCTGAAAAACAAAACAAAAAAAAAAAAGAAGAAAAATGCTTAAAAGGTGGGGGGTAAGCGGAAAGGTTTTTGCTATGCTACTGCTCTGCTGAAGCATTTACTAAAAATAAAGTCTAAAGGACCTAATGACATGGTGAGATGCTGACAAGCTTTGCTCATTTATGTCCGCGACATATGCATATTAATCAGTGTGTATGATAATTGTCAGGTTTCAGCCCAGTTATGCTCCCTGTTATAATTTTCCCCTTTTCACTGTTTTATATTGTAGTCATTAGTTTTGTTTTCAGTTTATCATTTATTCTCTGGTCATCTTACTTTAGTCATGTGCCTATTTTCTGCCCAGTCTTTGTTTTTGGTTGTTGCTGTTTTTTCCCATTGTGTAATGCTTTTGTTACTGGTTTTATTTTCTGCTTATATTTGTGTAGTCATTAGTTGTAGCATCCCTTTTCTGTGTATTATGCTGTTGTTTAGTCTATAGGTTGCTTTGCCACTATGTCTTTATTACCATTTATACTTTAGCCATGACTTGAGTGTCATTCTAGCTTAGTTTCTGCTGTTATTTGCTTTCACCATTATTATTTCATTCAGATACACTCTTACACCTGCCTGTTTCATCTTCTCTCTGTCTGCTACGATCACTCTCTCTCTGCCTCTCTTCCCAACTCTTGGATTCACCTGACCACGCCTCCCTTCCTGAACATTCCCTGACACCTGCATCTTGTTTCCCTAATTACTGCACCTCTGTTATATAAGCCCTTCACTTTCTCCACTCCCCTGCCAGCTCGTTGATCTCTGTATCCTCATTCCAGTCGTATTTCATAGTCTTGTTTTGCCACGTTGTGTTTTCACCTTGGTTTGTTTTACAGACCTCACCTTTTGCTTCAGCCCATGTAACTGTGTCTCTTTGTGCCATTGAACCCAGCCTGTTTTTTGACCACGCCTTTGCCTCATACCTACCTGTACCTCTGCTACGCTGCCGGCCTTTCTGTGAACTGAACCCCAGCCTGTTTATATGATAAAGTCTTCTTCTTACCTCCAACACTTTTTCTACAAGTCTGAATATTGTGTCCTCCCTCTTTCTGTGCCACGCATGCACGTACCATGACAATAATAAGAAAATGAACAATTTATAAATACATATAAGAATGCTAGCAGCTGCAGGTTTGGTGATTAAAATGGCCGCCGTTTTTCTCTTTTCTGCAAATATATGTACTTATGTCTCCATATACATTTCTACACGCTTTACTTTTTCTTGTTCCCCCCCTTTTTAATGTTATTTTATTTAAGTAAATATGGGAGGAGTGGGATACAATATACCTAACAGCTAACGTTAGCTTATCCGGCCTTACAAAATAGTTGGTTCCTTTGTGTTTCATAACAATCTTCTCCTGTGATGTCTTATCCTTCTTATGTCTTATTACTTATTATATTATATATACCTTTTTCTTGAGCTGCTTAGGTGGGTAGGGAGAGTTACCATGGGATAAAAAAGCTTTTTAACCTACCATCCCTGGTTCTCAAGACCAGGCACCTAAGTGGCTCTTCTCTACTCTTTTCTACTCTCCTATTTACTCTTCCTTTTTAGATATTTAGATATACCTTTGTATACTGGCATAGTTCCACCTTAGAATTGGAATATAATATATAAGATATACCTTACTGAATTTTCATTAAGACAGTAAATTAACATTAAAAATTAGGTAATTAACAGTAAATAAATGGGTTGAGTTCTTCCTCTAAAAACTGTTCAGGTCTAAGGAAGTAAAAACATTCTGGACTCAAACGCCATTCCAACTCATTATAGGAACTTTGCATAAATTTACAGTATTTCTACCCTTGAAAAATGTCTTTATAAACACTACCCAATCTAGAACCTGTGGATATTATTTCCATTGTACAAATGAAAAACTTTCATTATTTGGTTCATATGACATGTAAATAGATCTGCGTCATTTGAAATTTTACTTAAAATTAGACAGGTGTCTCTTCTAAGAGCAGAAGGTGAGGGCACCAGGACCTAGCAGTTCACTCCGCCCTGCGGGACAGTGAACCATTGCAACAAGAACTTGTCTAATTCTTCTGTAACTAATAAGGTAACTCGTAATCTAACATTGTTAATGTTGAGATTGAGTACTCAGCAAAGTAACTAATCAGCAAAGTAAGTAATAGTTACGTTGCTGAGTACTCAGTCTTAAAAATAACTAAGTTAGATTACTAGTTACTTTATTAGTTACATTCAGCACCTGCCAACAAGTTGTCCGCAGCTGGTAATGAAGTAACTGTATAAACTGTAAAATATAACTGAACTAATAAAGTAACTTTTCAAAGTTACTTTGGCAACACTGCAGTATACATTGTATTTTTTATTTGCTGTACATGTCATTTTTGTTTTATAATTCCTGCATTTCCTATATATTTTTGTTTGTTCTCACGTGGCTGCTGAATAAATATGATTAATAAAGCATCTAGCTACCTAGCTAGCATGAACAGGTTGACATCAGCAGGTTTACTGACAAAATCTTTGTTGCAATATTCTCCAAACCTGCAGATGTCAGTAGAGAGACAATAATCCATGAACGTGCAATGGAGAGGAAGAAAAGGGAACCACTCATTGAAAAGCTGTGTTTTAAAATGCGCGTAATAAAGCTCTGCACATACAACTTTAATCAGGGTGCTTTGTGCTATTATAGAAATTTTCTAAATTTTGTTTAAGCTCTGCAATATTTGCTTATTAAAGCTAATAAGGCTACTGTCCAGAATGAAGTACGTGTCTCAATTTGTTAATTCCACGTTGTTATCCAGCAGCCTTCTTTAACTTTGTTCTCAAAAGTGAATGCCAGTCACATATTTTCTTTGACGTCCTTGTGGTCCTTGTTGTCCTCTTGTCTCCTCCTTTGTCGACTGGTGCTGAAGGTCTGAGTGGTTTTAATCTCTGTGTCAGAGCCAGCTCTCCCTCCCGCTTGTCTTTATCATTTCATACTGGGAAAACTCAAGTGCTCAAGATAAACTTCTGTTGAAGACTGCGAGTCATGTTTGACCGCACTCTACAAACCCCCAATCACTTCACATCTTTTTGTTTCTTCACACAGATGCAACTCCGACCCGCTCACTGGTGAACTGTACTCATGCTCTTCTCACGTCTTTCTTTCTGCATTTCACCATTGTTTTTATTCACATATAAATTCAGTGTGCCGTGGTCTCACACCAAGTACTGCAGCATTTTATCACCTTACACGACAGTGCAGCTAACTTTTATCTGGACTGTAATTTTAATGCACACGTACAGAAATTTATTCAAGCACACATTTTTATGACATACAAGCAAACAGAAAGGCTGATAAAAATTAATATACTGTATATATGAGGAAAATCTGCTTGTCCAGGTCTCGCTGCTTTTTTGTTGGTTTGGTTTCAATGATATTGTTTTGGTTTTTATGTGCACTGCATGTAGTATCAATGGCATGACAATAGTAAGGAATATGACAACCTGACATTTAACCCTAGTGGCCTTGACCTTCACCCAAATAATTGACCTGTGGCTGACTTTGCCAGGGCAATAATAATAATAATAATAATAATAATAATTTATTAATTTATATAGTGCCAAATCACGACTAATCGCCTCAAGACGCTTCACAAACATCATTTAAAAGCAGAATAAAATGAAATAAGATTAAAACACAATAAAAAAAATTTAAACATAAAAAGGTAAAAGAAATAAAATAAATAAAATGAATAAAAAAGACACACAATCATATAAAATACTAATGATAAAACAGGGAGAACAAATGTGTCTTCAGCCTGGCTTTAAAAGTCTCCACAGAGTCCAACTGTCGTATCTTCACAGGCAGATCATTCCACAGAGCTGGGGCACAGTGATAGAAGCTCTGTAACCCGCTGACTTTTTCTTCACCCTCGGGACACACAATAGTCCTGCACCCTGTGAACGCAGAGCCCTAGCCAGCACATAACCAGGCTGGCCAGATAGGGGGGTGCCAGACCGTGAACAATTTTATAGGCCAATAGTAATACTTTAAAATCCGATCTCAAAGAGACCGGAAGGAAGAAACAAAAGCATGAATCAGAGTCTCAGCATCAGCCATAGACAAGATGGGACGAATCTTGCTATATTTCTTAGATGGAAGAAAGCAGTCCTCATAATGTCCCTAATGTGGTCAAAGGACAACGCAGGATCAAAAATTACCCCAAGGTTCCTCACTTTGTCAGTATGATGTATAACACATGAACCTAGGCTAAGCACCAGCTAATAGAATTGATGCTGATGTCTTGCTGGACCAAGAACCATCATTTCAATCTTATCAGAGTTCAAAAGTAGAAAGCTGCTAGACATCCAACTTCTCACTGCTGCAAGACAGTCCTGTAAAGATTTTATGTGGACAGGATTTCCAGCATCTATCGGCATATACAGTGTGTGAGTGTCATCAACACCATATACAGGGAAAAAAGACATACAAAAACATGGAATTCTGAAATCCACTTGCATGTGTGCCACATTTGGTCCAAATCCACTTGAAAATCAATTGTCATGACCAGAAGGCCAACAAACAGACAGCCACACATGACCTTGAAACTGTTAGACCCTGAGTTCTCTCTGTTACAGAAAGGACAATTCATTCATTTCATGTGAGGTTATTCATACCAGATCTGGTGTTCTCACTGTCCTGAGGTCACACAGGAGCTCGTTCAGGATGAGACCCCAAACACAGTTTACAGTAAGGATTTATAGACATCTGCTGACATCATTGATAAAGAAGTGTGTGCTCATTTTTGGCCATGTGGCTAACTAGGTCAAAACATTAAAGATGTAGAACATGGCCTTGTGTTCGTAGAACCACTGGCTGTTTTTTCACATGATACAAGATAATGGAAGAGATGCTAGTTTTTACAAGATATACTTTGGTGCAGACAAATATCTTAACAAGAGTACAGTAACTTACTGTGCAGATATCAAGAAATATTGACCCAGTGCAAACTTGCGACAGTCATCGCTCTTAACCGCACATACCCCCAGCAGAAACAATGTATTACCATGGGTTTAGAGAGTTTGAAATCAATAACATTATATGACATATGTATTATTAATGAAAGCAATGATTGACCTTTGGAAAATCTGATCTTGTGTGGGCAAGTCCAGCACCCACCATCACATGTGTGCGAGGTTTGGTGCCAAATCTGAAATTGCAAACTGAAATTTTGCCCTTGGACTCCAATCATCTTGACATCACTGACTGACAATTGTAAATATGATCTTGCCTGAGCAATCCAGATCCCAATTCATATATAGAACATGTTTGATGGACATTAGAGTAAAAAATAAAAATTGTGACATTGGACCTTAATGACCTCGAGCTTTGCCAAAACAAGCCATTCAAGAACAATGTCAGGGTTAAATGTCATTCACATATAAAGTTTGGTCGAAACCAGCCAAAAAAACCTGTGAGGAGTAGGGGAACAAACACACAGATGTACCAAAATTTTGGCCTTTGACCTCAATAACATTGGCCTTTGCCAAAATAAACCCTCTAAGGGCAATTCCATGGTTACCATTTATTCATATGCCAAGTTTTGTAGGAATCCATCAAAAGACCTGTGATGAGTCGGGGAACAAACAGACCATCATTTTTCGAATTGTAATGTAATTGTGAATTCTTGAATCACACGGTTTCTTTCCCCTGACAGTTCACAACCCACTATGTTACCGGCCACCTCTCCAAACTCATTTTTGTTCTGCTTACAATCTTGTTTTTGGTATCAAATTATTCCTTATGTGCCAAATCATGCAATGCAAACCACTGTCATGAATTGAAAGATAAACATTAAAATGTAATTTTTATTTGTTTGTCACTTCAGTGGAATAGCTTTGCTGGCACATTAATGACATACAGTAATGGATAACTTGACTGAGGTCACAGACCAAAAATGGCCTTTCAGCCAGAGAAGCCTATAACTTCTTCTGGTTTGTCTCTGTGTCTTGCTGGCTTTCTTCACTCTTCTCCTTCTTGCACAGTTCCTTAGTTCTTAAGAACTGTCTTTTCCACACAGGTTTACCATAGAGTACCATGCTGTTTGCATTTCTTCATAACCAATGTAAATAAAGTCCAAGACATAAGCAGTCTTGGAAATGTTCATGTATCCGTCCTCTGACATGTCTGAAGAAGACTGGATGTAAAAGTGATGGTTTACGAGGGCTGTCCATAAAGTATAGGTCCTTTTTATTTTTTTCAAAAACTATATGGATTTCATTCATATGTTTTTACGTCAGACATGCTTGCACCCTCGTGCGCATGCGTGAGTTTTTCCACGCCTGTCGGTGACGTCATTCGCCTGTGAGCACTCCTTGTGGGAGGAGTCGTCCAGCCCCTCGTCGGAATTCCTTTGTCTGAGAAGTTGCTGAGAGACTGGCGCTTTGTTTGATCAAACTTTTTTCTAAACCTGTGAGACACATCGAAGTGGACACGGTTCGAAAAATTAAGCTGGTTTTCAGTGAAAATTTTAACAGCTGATGAGAAATTTTGAGGTGATTCTGTCGCTTTAAGGACTTTTCACGGTGCGAGACGTCGCTCAGCGCTCTCAGGCAGCGTCATCAGCCTGTTTCAAGCTTAAAACCTCCACATTTCAGGCTCTATTGATCCAGGACGTCGTGAGAGAACAGAGAAGTTTCAGAAGAAGTCGGTTTCAGCATTTTATCCGGATATTCCACTGTTAAAGGAGATTTTTTTAATGAAAGACGTGCGGACGGGTCCGCGCGTCGGGACGCAGCCGACGCGGCGGCACAGGAAAAACACCTCCGTGTTGATAACCATTTGTTAAAATCCAGTTGGCTTTTGATGGCTTTCAGTGGAGTGAGTATATGAGAAATTGTTTATCAGCTGGAGATGTTCCAACTTGTCCTCAAGGCTTCCAACAGAGGTGTTTTTCCTGTGGCGGAGCGTCGCGGCGGCTGCGAGCCGACGCTGCAATCTGCCCGCACGTCTTTCATTAAAAAAATCTCCTTTAACAGTGGAATATCCAGATAAAATGCTGAAACCGACTTCTTCTGAAACTTCTCTGTTCTCTCACGACGTCCTGGATCAACAGAGCCTGAAATGTGGAGGTTTTAAGCTTGAAACAGGCTGATGACGCCGCCCTGAGCGCTGCGCGACGTCTCGCACCGTGAAAAGTCCTTAAAGCGACAGAATCACCTCAAAATCTCTCATCAGCTGTTAAAATTTTCACTGAAGACCAGCTTAATTTTTCAAACCATGTCCACTTCGATGTGTCTCACAAGTTTAGAAAACATTTTCATCAAACAAAGCGCCAGTCTCTCAGCAACTTCTCAGACAAAGGAATTCCGACGAGGGGCTGGACGACTCCTCCCACAAGGAGTGCTCACAGGCGAATGACGTCACCGAGAAGGCGTGGAAAAACTCACGCATGCGCACGAGGGTTCAGCATGTCTGACGTAAAAACATATGAATGAAATCCATATAGTTTTAAAAAATAAAAAGGACCTATACTTTACAGACAGACCTCGTATGTGTGTTATAGGGCCCCTTCACACATAGTACGAATTTGGTTGATTTGCGCATGAAGTGTGCATGAAGCAGGAAATGTATGCAAAACGTGTAGAATCGTAGCTGCTTCTAACACCTCGTACACCAGTGGCTGAAAGACGAGCGTGTGCTGTGTGAGCCCATCGCACCCTCTTGTGGCAGGTGTCGGCCAAATTCCAACTGACACACACGAACATCTAACACCGCTCACATGACATTTTTGAAACATAGCAGAAGGTCTGAACATATTACACCCATTTTGGCATCTTTGCACTGCCTCCCTGTCTCTGTGAGAGCAGATTTTAAGGTTTTGTTATTGACTTATAAAGTTGTTCATGGACTGGCACCATCTTATCTGGCTGATCTGGGGAACTTACGTGCTGGCCCAGGCTTTGTGGTCGCAGAATGCGGGACTTCTCTGTGTTCCCAGGGTGAAGAAGAAGTCAGCAGGACAAAGCCTTTTTTCATCATGCACCCACCCTGTGGACAGTGTTCCTGCGACCATGAGGCAGTCGGAGTCCGTGGACATTTTTAAGTCAAGACTGAAATCCCATTTTTATTCTCTTTCTTATGAATAGTTTTTTTTTATCTGTTATTCTTTACTTCTATTTTTAATTATGTATTTGAATTTTTTATTTTTTAATTATTTATTTAAATTTTATGTTGAATTGTTCCATGTAAGGCACCTTGAGATGGCTTTTGCTGTGATTTGGTGCATTATAAGCTAATTAAATTGAAATAGTTTCTTTGTAACCTCCATTTCCAATAGGTGATTTCATTGATGAACTCATCCTGTCTTCTCATCCCATCTGCTGTCAACAAATAAATCTGCACCCTCTTTGCCCTTTCTGGAGTCAGATTGACACCTATGAACCAATGCCATCAGTATGTTTTGCAATAAGGTTCCAAAGATCTTAAGAGAGCTCATTGCTTTAACCCATCATGATATGTTGCTTGTGTGACACTTTGGTAATAAGACACCTTTTTGTAGGTCATCAGTTGGGACTGAACCAGCTGACATTAATTTGCACTGACAAAGGGCAGGATTGCTTCCTAATGGCTGATAAATTTCAGCTGTTGTCTTTCCATGCCTTTTTGCACATCCTTTTCCGCATGTGTTCATTACATTTTCCCTATGTCAGTTATTGCCCATAACTTAATTTCTTGACTTATTTGTTTGATTTCTTTAAATGTGTATATTACGTGGGTTGTTACTGACATCTGGTCATAATTTCATGTAAACAGCACCTTTAGAAATAATTTACTGAGAAAAATGGTGACATGTTTAATACTTATTTTACCTGCTTTGTATATGTCACCAGATCTTTTTGGGATCTGGTAGATCTGTGGCTTTTTTGGGCTTGGATTGAACTTAGGTTGAGAGAGGGAGTGAATTCTCAGCACAGAAAATTCATGAGAAAAATTGTCAAAATCCTGCAGTGATTTAGAAAAGCTCAGTTCTGTCCTGAAGTAACTGTGGTGAAAAAAAAATAAATCTTTGAATTTTCCAATTTCATCTCTTTCCTGTAGGATTGCATGCTGTATGCCTGCCAATATTGAATAATATTTCAAAGAGAAGATTTACTGTCCTTGGCTATGAAGCCTGCAACAGAGCTGCCAGAAAACTGAAGCTCTCCCTTTCTCCCCATTCTTCTCCACTTTCCTGTTTCCTCTACTTCATTCCAATCTACCTGTGCTTTTCAATGATCCCCTTTATTAGCTGCTTCTGTCATCTTAGACTTTTGCTGATCACACAATCTCTTTTGTAGTTATTGACAACACTCGCACAGTAATAGCCCACTCTTTATCACACAACAAAAACATGCTATGATCCCAGACAAGTCCCCACTGGAGCAGATAAACCTAAATACAAGTTCAGTCAGATCTGTGCTTGTTAGCTCAGCTGTGTGCGATGTGCCTGTCAGACAAACTATGATGTCATCTGTGAGCAGCACTAATATGGAGACAGTTATCGCGCAGTGTATTCAAAGCACATCATATGACAGCACCAAAAGCAGGAATTGGACATGCAGAAAATCAACATGTGCACATCCTGAACATGCAGAGCTATTTTCATATGTTCGATTGCACAACTTATTTGTCTTTTATTATAAAACAAAATTAAATGGATCAAATTAAAAACCATATGCTACACTTGGAAAGAATCCTTTTTCTCTCATTTGAATTATTGTCTCTATCATTGTTTTTTTTTTTTTTTTTTGTTTTTTGCCAGTGCTTGTACTCAGTATTAATGATATGAAGTTCCATATGCCATTTACTCAGTTTGCCTTTCAACTAAATTTAACTAATGGTTGTGTTGTTTCTCCATGGGACTTACATTCAGGTTGTTCAACAATAAAAGAAAATAAATTATAAGGGCACTTGGTAGAGTGTATACATGCAGCAAAACTCCATAGTTCCCTTTAAGGCTCAGATGACATTCTCTTCCTTAGGGTAGTATCTCACTGGGACGTGAGTGGTGACGAGTCGGTGGAGACACCAAATCGCCAAAACAGATGAATAGGCACTAACCTTTTCATGTGGAATCTCACTGAATTTTCCCCCTGACACATTTGTGCATGACAGCTGACTGTTGGCTGGAGTGGCACCAAAAATATGGCCACAAATTTCAAGCAGTCCGCACACATATCACATACGAGCCACTGACATAACGTGTGGCACCCACGTGAAAGTCAAGCGGCACTGGCCTGGGCTTTTCAGGCAGAAGTGTGGATGGATGAATGCTGCCTGACACTCTCATGCATTGTGAGCGCCACTGGTGTGGCTGAAATGATGACACTTTTGCATACACAGCTGGCCTCTGTGTTCACAGCTGGGCCACGCATAAAACGTAGCTCCACTGGATGGCGTGGCTCCTCCCTGGCTGGGCGGGACGCCTCCAGCAGGCTGATGTGTGTGCACAGGCAGGTGAGTCCCCTCTTGAATGTCACCATGTTTATACAGTAGCCCTAAAGGAACATACATACTTATGCCACCTTTTCCATTTTGTTTTGTGGCTGGAAAACTGAAGTAAAGAGATGAGGAATCCGTGGATGCTCCCTTATACACTGTCTACTAGTTTCTAGTGCAGGCCAACAAGTTAGAGAACTCTCATTTTTGCAAAATGAAAGATCAATATATATTGCTTACTACAAGAGAAGGCAAAAGAGCATTCAGTACTTTAATATTTCCCATAATGCTTCTTCCCAGAATGCACCGCAGTGCCAGCAGCGTTCCGGTGTGTCACAGCCAGTGTTGCCACAGTTACTTTGAAAAAGTAATCCAGTTACTGATTACTGATTACTCCTTGAAAAAGTAACTTAGTTACTTTACTGATTACTCAATTGTAAAAGTAACTAAGTTAGATTACTAGTTACTTTTTTAGTTACTTTCCCCAGCTGCCGACAACAACCCTCTGCCACCTCAACATGACAATGATACCTGTTTTGCCAAACTCACTTTATAGTCACCCTTTCTTGACTTCAATGAAAATAAATACTTGTTTTATAAAAAGTAAAATAAAGACCTCTTTCTTGACCTCATATTTAACTGTTGACAGCACTGTAACAGTAAAACATGCAATTTCTAACCTACATTGTTTATAAATGTAACTATTAAATTCTTTCTAGCATTTTTCTAACATTTAAATCCTGTCTAAACATTTTACTTGTCAAAATTATTATTATTATAAGTAGTATTAGTAGTTGTAGAAAAAAAAGGCTTCAAAACTTGGACCTTTACTCTAGGGGTGTTGTGGGGGGGCACATCCTTGCCCCACGCCTGCATTCCATCTGGATTCGCCCCTGCTTTGGCGTTTGAGCACAAAGAATGGACAACATTTATTTATGCAGAAAACATGACCAGATTTACAGGTAAGAAAGTTTTATTGTGTTTTCACATCATGCGTGGTTAGGTGCATTTGAGTCGGAAATAGTGTTAGTTGTTGTGTCGCGGAGGATCAGCTGTTTTTAGTGAGCAGATACAGAGCAGCTCAGCTCAGAATTCTAAATAAAGGAGAAAAAAGCATAAAAATGTCTTTGTAAAGCTCAGTGCAGGTGTGCTGTTGTCACCGCGCTTTAAGAGGTGAGGATGAGTTGTAGCTGCTGCAGAAAACCACGGATGAAAAGCTCACAGCTCACTTAAAGTGGGCAGTGCAGTCGAACCACGACCTCCTGCCCACGGACCAAGTTTAATGCTGCTATCAACCCACAATGCAAAAATAATAGTAACGCACAGTGACTTGGAGAAGTAACTTTAATCTGATTACTGATTTGGAAAGATTAACGCTTTAGATTACTCATTACTAAACAAAGTGGTCAGATTAGAGTAACGCGTTACTAAGTAACACGTTACCGGCATCACTGCTCACAGCACATGTAAACAATGGCTCGCGAGGATGTGAATGTCATAGATTCAGTGACTTCACGAGTGATTACGATGATGACACATTCTCCCAAGCTGAGAGGGTTATCTAGAGGAGGTGTAGGACCTGTGATGGACTTCTGCTGTTCCCTCAATGTTGTCTTGTTGTCCATACTTTACGAGGTTTGTTTACATTGTGCTCTGAACCAGAACTCTGCTGAAACTGACCTCTCACGTGAGTCACGGACTGCAAGATGGCACGAGATTCACAACTGTGAAACAGCAAATGAATCACTACCACCAAAGATGCAAAAATGTGAAGGGAAACAAAATGAGTGATGGCACAATGTACTTTGCAACCTCACCACTAGATTACACTAAATCCTACTTACAATAACTTTAAGTGCAAAAACAGCCTGAGAGCCACGCTTTAGTTAATGTTTTAGTTTGATAGCTGTTTTATTTCTTTTATTTTTTTAATATTTCAACATTTTACATTCAAATTCTAATGTGTTAATGAATTGCTCTTTGGGCATAAATTAAGTTGTAGTTACCTTGATTACTGCTCAATTCATTCTTTCATTCCTCCCTTTAAATGTTTAAAAAACATTTTTTGCTGAGATCAGCATTCAGAAGCTTTGTTGTTCACAGTGTTGACTGTGTTGTACAAAGTGAATATATTTGATAATTAGAGATTCTACATTCGCTGTGATTACACTGTACAACCCATACAGGGTTACAGAATGTGTGCATGTATAGATTGGCTGTAGTTCTCTGTGGCTTTCAACCAGACAAACATGTATAGATGGTGGCTGAGTAGAATAAAACCTGCCTCTGAATCCAGTACTGATAAAATCCATAATTATATAGAGGATTTAACTGAAGACCATAATATACGAGGTCTGTTAGAATAGTATTG
Organism: Thalassophryne amazonica; assembly: GCF_902500255.1. Lineage (NCBI taxonomy): Eukaryota > Metazoa > Chordata > Actinopteri > Batrachoidiformes > Batrachoididae > Thalassophryne > Thalassophryne amazonica. The sequence goes on from NC_047104.1 coordinate 78,616,907, forward strand.
GACCTTTTATTTTTTGCAAAAACCTGATGGATTTGAATCATGTGTGCTTGCATGAGCAAACCTTGAACCTTCGTGCGCATGTTGTGAACTGAGCTGGTGCATTCATATTGACTGTAACTAGAAAGGTTGCTCTGAGACCAGCAAAACCCATGTGTAAACTCCCGTGCTGTCTGTTGCTATGAAAGAGTGCAACAGTGAAACCTGCCTCACTGACAGTGCTGCTTAAAAGTTTGTGAACCCCTTGAGTTTTTACATGTTTGGCAGGGAACAACACCAATTCCAATGAAGTTGGTACATTGTGTGAAATGTAAATAAAAACAGAATACAATGATTTGCAAATCCTATCAACCTATATTCAGTTGAATACACCACAAAGACAAGATATTTAATGTTCAAACTTTTCTGACTTTTTTGTTTTTGTGCAAATATTTGCTCATTTTGAAATGGATCCGTTCAACACATTTCAAAAAAGCTGGGGCAGGGGCAACAAAAGACTAAGAAAGTAGATGAATGTTCAAAGAACACCTGTTTGTAACATTCCACAGGTGAACAGGTTAATTGGAAACAGGTGAGTGTCATGATTGGGTATAAAAGGAGCATCCCCTAACGGCTCAGCTGTTCACAAACAAAGATGGGGCGAGGATCACCACTTTGTGAACAACTGCATGAAAAAAAAAATAGTCCAACAGTTAAAGAACAATGTTTCTCAATGTTCAATTGCAAGGAATTTAGGGATTCCATCATCTACAGTCCATCATATAATCAGAAGATTCAGAGACTCTGGAGAACTTTCTACACATAAGCGGCAAGGCCAAAAACCAACATTGAATGCCCACAACCTTCGATCCCTCAGGCGGCACTGCATTAAAAACCGGCATCATTGTGTAAAGGATCTTATTGCGTGGGCTCAGGAACGCTTCAGAAAACCATTGTCTGTTAACACAGTTCGTCGCTACATCTACAAGTGCAAGTTAAAACTCTACCATGCAAAGTGAAATCCACACAGCAACAACATCCAGAAACGCCACCCCCTTCTCTGGGCCCGACCTCATTTGAAATGGACAGATGCAAAGTGGAAAAGTGTGCTGTTGTCTGATGAGTCCACATTTCAAATTGTTTTTGGAAATCATGGGCATCATGTCCTCCGGACAAAAGAGGAAGAGACCATCCAGATTGTTACCAGTGCAAAGTTCAAAAGCCAGCATCTGTGATGGTATGGGTGTGTGTTAATGCCCAGGGCATGGGCAACTTACACATCTGTGATGGCACGATCAGTGCTGAAGGGTACATCCAGGTTTTGGAGCAACACATGTTGCCATCCAAGCAATGTCTTTTTCAGCGACGTCCCTGCTTATTTCAGCAAGACAATGCCAAGCCACATTCTGCACGTGTTACATCAGAATGGCTTCATAGTAATAAACTAGCATGCCTGTAGTCCAGACCTGTTGCCCATTGAAAATGTGTGACGGATTATGAAATGCAAAATATGACAATGGAGATCCCGGACTGTTGAACAACTGAAGTCGTACATCAAGCAAGAATGGGAAATAATTCCACCTACAAAGCTTCAACAATTAGTGTCGTCAGTTCCCAAATGCTTATTGAGTGTTGTTAGAAGGAAAGGTGATGTAACACAGTGGTAAACATACCACTGTCCCATCTTTTTTGAAACGTGTTGCAGGCATCCATTTTAAAATGAGCAAATATTTGCACAAAAACAATAAAGTTTATCAGTTTGAAATTAAATAATCTTGTCTGTATTCAATTGAATATAGGTTGAAGAGGATTTGCAAATCATTGTATTCTGTTTTAATTTACATTTTGCACAATGTCCCAACTTCAATGGAATTGGGGTTGTACATCATGGACAGGATGCCATGATTAGAGTTGGAAAATTACAATACCATGTGAAGTCATAATGTCAAAAATCTTATAGATCTTCCCGGGATCACAAGTGACCCCGCAGAAGTTTGGATTATACTGGCCACATGGATTGGCCAATTCATGCAAAATTCTATGAACAAATGCAGGAGAAGTAGATTGACAAATCATGGTAGGAAAGTTTTTTGATTAATATTAGAAAAATGGTGCACAAAAATATATGCTCGAGGTCATAAACTACCCCACTTGGTCGCTTGAGGGTTAGATCGGTGAAAATGTATCAGCAAACTCCTGACACAGCCATAATGAAACAACGCTGCAGAGGGCATGTATGTCTTGGGTCTGTCTGGAAGACAAACCAACTACCTGTGAATTTCCACTGTGAGATCAATAAAGTCTTATCTTACCTTCACATGAGGTGTTGCACAGTGGAAAGATTTAGTTTTGTGAAGTGTGTCCATATATTGTGTTCTTCTCTATTGCTAATCGTGGCAGGTGGGCTCATCCCTTAATATTTCAGTGTAAAAACCCAAAACTGTACTTAAAAACCAAATCATTTAGTTTATTCCTATTGTACATTCATACATTGAAATTTGTCGTCTGCATTTTACCCATCCTAATTACAGTTAGACACAGTCCAACCACTAGGAGAAGTGAGCAGCCACCGTCAGGCACCCGGGGACCAACTCGACATGGAGAGACTCTGCTTGGTCAGGGGCCATAGAAAAGGCACCTCGGCACTTGCACACATTTAACCCCCCCATTGCAGTGCAATTCGTCATGCCAGTCCGCTATGTTCTGCTGGACACTGCTTTTTAATTATTTTGTAGTGGATTAATCATTTGCTTTTGGAATCATCTCAAAGGAATTATTTGTATATTTATATTATAATGGCTTGGAAAAGCAGTTGCATTTTCATTCCTTCTTATGAGTATCTGTAAAATTATGTTTATTATAGAGGAACATCTTGTTCATAATCGTTCAGATGAGCTGCGCTGTAGTGCGAAAGCACTGACAATCAGTGTGTTTGAATTGTTTGCACAATGTTCACGTGTAGCTCACAAAATTAATGCATGCCAGAGATTTTGAACATTCAAAATTTTCTTTGCACAGTTGCACACAGCCCCGCACAGTTTACAACGGTTTACAGTGAGTTTATAAGGAGTTTACTTTCTGGCAAGGCAGACTGCGTACCCATGCATGGAACACTTAGGGCAAGTGTCAACGTACCTAAAGGAGCAGACCCGAAATAAGCATGTTTTTTCATTGTGGAAGGAAACCAGAGTAACTGGACGGAAACCCACATAGGACACGGAGAGAACATCCAACTCCACACAGACAGGGCGGGAAGTGATCCCATGACCTTGCTGTGAGGCAAGAAGGTTAATAACTAAGTCACAGTGTGTAAACAAAATTATTTTAGCTTCTGAAATATATATATATATATATACGTATATATATATATATATATATATATATATATAATATTATATATAACACAGAAATATTATTTTTTTTTCCACTTGCATTTGCTTCCTACCCCACCCACTCCAACTTAAAGGGATGAACAAGTGCCACTCTGATTTGTTGATGTCCTATTTGGACTACAAAAGGCCCATGATTAACAAGAACATTCAACCCACACTTTTGTGCATCCCTGTGTGTCCTTGTTTGGAACTGTTATCTCGCAGTGCTTAACTAGCAACACTGAAATTGGTATCCACACACACACACCACACAAGTCCTTCTCGCATCCACCATTAAAACAGAGGCATTCATGTTTTCCACTGTTAGATAATATTGGTGCTAATTCCTTATTTTATTATTTAATGTTAGTTATCAAGTATTTGCTCTTGTTAACTGCATAGAAGTAAGGGGTAACATTATAATAAGAACCGGGAGAATTTAACACCACCTCTGCTTATCTTTGTATTCCCCCCCCATGCCACACTGTTTAGCTACTGTATGTGACACAATTGAGATGTCTGATTTTTACAAAGGTCACATTTGTTGTATTTAACAAACACTTGAGCATGTGGAGGTTTTCACATTAGCAGTGCTTACCAAATGATACATCTTGTACTAGGGGCAGAGTTTTTGTCAGCTTATTACCAAGATGAGTTGTTTTGAAATGAGACGGCTTTGTGGTTTCACAACACAGTTGTTACATGCATTGCCTCATCTTTTTTTCCACTCCCTCTGTGCCAAACACCTTCAGTAACAGTAATTATCATGGATTGTTTTTTGCCAATAGCACCAGATGTTAGGCCCCTGAACACTTTAACAGTCTTCCACAGCTATCCCACCATGAATAATAAACACTAAGCAGTTTGGTAGGCAGGTGAAATGTTCTTATAGGAATAACAATAAGCTATAAATGTAGTGTTTCATGGAATTGTAATCAGTGAACCATTTTCTGGAACACGTTTCCTCTCTAGTTTAGTTGTTAATTTTAACATAGCATCAAAAACTCATTTCCAATCAAGGAGACAATACGATAGCTTGTGACTACAGCTAGCTGTGTCACTATGAGTGATGAGGTGGGATGAACACTGAACGAGGAGCTGGGGTGGCAGGGTTTGTGATTATCTTTGAAGAAGACTCAGATCCAGGATTTCAATGACTTCCTGGACTCAGCCATTGGAAGTGTATGTATGTGTGTGTGTGTGTGTGTGGTGATAATGTTTAACTTATAGAAATATTCACGTATTTTGCCAGGAACGTTTTTTTTTTTTTTTTTAATCTGGGTCCATGGCCTTAGAGGTGCACCCGGTGCCACCATACAAGGTACTCACTATACACCGGGAGCAACTAGGGGATTAAGGACCTTGCCCAAATGCCCTTAGTGATTTTCTGGTCAGGGATTTGAACCGAGGATCCACTGGGCTCAAGCCCAACATTTTAACCACTAGACCATCACTCTCCTAACCCTAGACCATCACTTCCCCTAAATACACCATCACCTCCCCAGAAGACATAGGAGAGGGATACCACTTACTTCGTACGGGAACATCAGCTAAGAAATCTTGGCCATGTGGCACCCTTGTCTCTGCATATTCCTTCACACAGGCAGAGGTGTCAAATCTGGCTTCATAAAGTAAAAACCCTCCCATGTGTTGCTTCTACCTGTGCACCTAAAACAGGTGATCTCAATAATTAGCTCATCCACCTGCCTGAAGAGCTGAACTAATTACAATCAGCTTGTTTATTGGGAAGATGGAACAAATATGTGGCTCGACTTTTACTTTTCTGAAGCTGGATTTGACACCTCTCCACACAGGTGCTTCACTGCTATGGGCCACTGCAACTAGGACTGTGATTTCCTGTGATGATTTCCTGACTGTGGCAGGAATCATCAGTCAGGAGTCGTACGTACATTCAGAAGTCATTGAGGACTCAGTCCATCCAGAATCAATGTGGTTCACCAATGTGGTGGATGCAGCCTTATGCAGTACCAGTGCATGCTGCCAGACTTGATTTGACCTTATATTAATAAGCCTATCAAGAAAACCATGTGATTTTGATTGACAGATGAAGCCAATGTATTGAATCTTTTGGTTGCTGTTTTTCTTACTTGAGATTACTTGCAGCCATGCTTCTTTGTGCATACCTGACTGATTTGGTTGTCAGAAGTGGAGACCGTCCTAATTATTGCTTGGCTGCGAGGCTGGGTTATTTCTTTATGCAGAAATTGAATTGATTCAGGAATTATGTTTGGTGTAAAAGTTGTATCAAATTGCTATGCGGATGTGTAGTGCCATTTTACGATTATGAACTGCAATATGATTACACACACACATATATATATATATATATATATAATTTTGAAGGACCTTGGATCATGTTTCTCAGTATTTTCCCACTAATTGTTCTAAGGAAAGGCTAATGGCTCAGAAGATTATAGCCAATAAATTTTCCTGGTTGTTCGGGGTCAGCACAGCAGATACAGCCAGATCTGCATTGGTAATTGCACAAGTTTTACGCTGGATGCCCTTCCTGACGCAACTCCAGTTTTACCTGGAGAAACACACACAGCCGCTGGTGTTCCAAAGAGGTCTCCCATCCAAGTACTAACCAGGCTGATCAGGCTTACACAGAGCAGACTGGCTGCTATTTTATTTATCAAGTAATATTTCATAAATATGATGAGTAAAGAAACCTAGTAAAATAGTTAGCTGTTATTTGGAAGATTTTACTTAAAACCATTTTGACAAATTTACAAAAATATATATTTTAAGCATTTTTTTATTTTGGGGAATTTCAGCTAGGGCAGCACGGTGACTTAGAGGTTAGCACTGTTGCCTCACAGCAAGAAGCCCATGGGTTTGATTCCAACTTGTGGCCATTCTGTGGAGAGTTTGCATGTTCTCCTCGTGTCTGCGTGGGTTCCTTCCAGGTGCTCCGGCTTCCTCTCACATCTAAAGATGTGCATGCCCTGTCGGCTCCAGATCCCCCGTGACCCTTAATTGAAGTAAGAGTTGAAGATGAATGACTTATTTTGTTTTTGACTGAGAATTTCAACTAGATTAAAGTGGATTTATCCACAGGGATTGCATCAGTATATGATAATTCAATATTATCTAATCAATACACAGCAATTTGGCATTCCACTAACCATTGTATTTAACATATATATATATATATATATATATATATATATATATATATATATATATATATATATATATAAACTACTGACTGAGATCATCACTCCTTTCACACATCTTCATATCAGTCTTCATGAACATGACAAAATGATGCCAGCTGTTTGATCTCCACAGTTTCACAGTGCGCCTTTCTTCTGAGCCAGCAGTTCATTAATCCTGGTACTGGCTGAGAATGTTTCAGTGAAGTGTGACACATTAATGAATTATTATTATCAATTAGTAAAATGGCACCAGAGCTTGATCATGAGGCTCAAATCAATACCCAAAGCATGGCTGGTTTGACAGGCTCACAGGGAATTTCATTTTATGAAGAAATTACTGCTTTCTCTCTCGCTGTCTGTGGTCTCTCATCCATTCACACCATATCTGCCTGTCCTTTATCTTCTTGTATCTTCTTTTTCCTTCTCACCCTTTTCCACTCTCTCTTTCTATGTGATTTATCCAATGTACTCTTTAGGACCTTTCAGGGTTGTCTCTTTGATCTCTGTCTCTACATCAGAATTTCTCAACTTGCCCATCACGCTGTCTCTGTCAACTGCAGTTTTACAATTTCAGTTATATTGTTGGCACAGAGGACAGCATGGTGGCTTATTGGTTAGCACTGTTGCCTCACAGCGAGAAGGTCATGGGTTCAATTCCCGCCTGTGGCCTTTCTGTGTGGAGTTTGCATGTTCTCCCTGTGTTTGCATGGGTTTCCTCCAGCTGCTCTGGTTTCCTCCCACATCCACGACATGCGGGTTGGCGGGTTGGAATCTTTAAATTGTCCATAGGCATGTGAGTGGGAGTGGAATGTGTTTGTTTGTCTGTTTGTGGCCCTGCGACAGACTGGCGTCCTGTCCTAGGTGTACCCCACCTCATGCTCTATGACTCCTGGGATAGCTCCAACCCCCACGTCCCTTGATTGGACTAAGTGGTTGAAGATGAGTGTGTTGGCACAGGTGTTATAACAAGAGCTTTGAACCAGAATTTTTTCTAATTGGTTCATTCTGAACAGAAATTGTATTTTAATGTTGCTGGTTTTGGGTTCCATATCAGGACCGGTGGTCAAAAAGGCTGGACACAAATGCTAAGCTCAGATTCAGACAGGATTCGGTGAAAGGGTTTTACTGATACAATGAGCAGGGTTTGGTACACAGAAAGGCAGTCCAAAAACAGCAACAGTAGCAGAAATATAAGGCTAAGGCATAGTCCAAAAAACAGGCAGGCAGTCCAAAAACACAGCAAGGAAACAGGTCGAGACAAAATGGGCTTTGAAGTGATGGCATAAAGCGCAATGATCTGCCGGGGAAGTGAGAGAAATGAGAGGCTCCAGACCAAGGTGTGGAAAGCAGAAGGAGAACCGCCCACCACCAAGCACCCAAGTGACAGACAAGAGAAAGTAGTAACACAAAACCCAAGCAGAAAAGTAACAGACAAAATCACATCCAAACATAACAAGTCCACAATTCTGACATTCCACCCCAAAATTAACATTCTTGAACCAGTTACAACAAAAAATATCATTCCCGAACCGGGTAATAATGTTCCATGCCAGCTGTGGGGCACTGAAAACACTGTATATGCCAGACCTTTATGTGGCGCTGTAATACTCCCATGAAAATGGAGAAGACAATACAGCATTCTGTAGCAGGTAGCAGAAGCAGGACACTGAGTAAAATAAAACCTTTTAAGAGAAGGAAGGTCTGTGCGGATCATCTGAAATAGAAATATTTAAAGTGAAGCAGTGTGTTCGCGTATTTTTAAAAGACACGGCGCTGTGTTGGTCTCAGCCCCATATACCAAAATAATGGTCCGAGCGCTAAGCAGCAGCTAAAGGTATACTCCTCACATGATCGTTGGAATTGGAATTGGTTCACCGTCACAAAGTTTTCCAAAATCCATTCGTAGGGCAGATTTACCTCACGTGAAAAGCCAAAGATCATTTTCAGGAGTGATATGTTACTAGTTGGCCCCTTTGAGTAGCCCCCTGGGTGCTCCAATGAGTACATCCAGTGCGCCTTGCTCCATTACACACAGTGATCAGTGAAAGCAGATGGAGCAGACGGAGAGCTTCTGATGACAATCTCACATGCTCAAACAAAGAGTGTGTAACTATCAGGATTGCTCCACTAGTTTACATGTGAATGTTACTGGATAACTCTGTTGCTTTCTTGGCGTAAAGCACTGTTTACCATATCAATGGACAACAAAACGCATAGACCATTTTGTATATATTGTTCAAAATGTGCATTTGTGTTTATTGTTTGAACCTTTTTGTTGTACAGTCTTTCACACAAGACCTCAAATTACCTTTATAAAGTGTCAAAACAGTTGTTTATTATAGTTTGCTGTGTGTTTTGAATAAATATGTGTGGAAAATTATTTTCTGCTTTTTTTTCTTTCTTATTTTAGATTGTAAACCTTTATTACACTTATAAAACACAACAAAAGCATATATATTCTGAAAGCACAGGTTGTCATGAAAAAAGAGACATAAAACTTGATTGTGGGATGCAGTGAGAGCTGTTATTAGCAATAATAAAACATTTATGCCAGGCGAGTGAATTGTCCAAAAAATGCCCTCAGACCCCAGAGGGTTAAATAACACTGAAATTTCACTCACCAGAAATACTGGAGGACAGATTTTTTTTTTTTTAGATGGTCCATTAGTACACTTAAGCGCACAGCAAGCCATATTACCTTACTCACTACCTTACTGAATTCACATTTTTTCGCACTTGCATGTCCTCTGTGCTGCCATCCAGGTCTGACCGACCTTTAAGTGAAACTCTGCTTTTTTCCTTCTTTGTTTTTTTTATCACCAACTTCCTGCTGACCACTACACCTAACTAACCCCAAAGCATTGTTAGTTACTGTACTGTGGTTTCCTTGAAATGTCTCCCCACCACTTCACTGCATGAATTCTCTCTTTTGTTCATGTCACTTTGCTTCATGTCAAGTGTGCCCTTTGTTAATGTGCCCACGAGTGTTTGTGAGCATGCACATGCATGTCTGTGTGTGCCGGTGTGAGCTGAATAGAATAAGGTCAGCCTGACAGTCAGTCAGACCGATTATGTTGGGCGTACCACCTCACGCCGCCTCGTCTTCACCACCCTTGTCTTTCCTCCTAAATACCATCCTTTTCTCCTCTGCTTCACCATTGTTTTAGAGGGTTCTATTGTCTGCTTTGTAGACCTTCAGCTCTGCTTGGTATCTTCTGTTCTTATTGTGCACATGTTGGTCCTGAAGAAAATGGAATGAACACATGTTCCACCTAAGGTCGTTTGTGTGTCAGAAAATTTTTCAGCCTCACCACCTGTTACTGTCCATGTCTTGTTGTTATTAATTTTTTTATTTATTTTTTTTTTTTTGCAAACAGATGGCTTTGCTATCTTTGAGGGACCCATAGGTTAGCAGGAATGGTGTAAGAATTGTAGTGTAAATCTCAAACATGTATTATGCTTTTGTGAAAGCCAGCATCAGCCACAATGTCTCAGCTGCACTGACTTCTGTCTTTGAAGGTTTGTTTCTTTTTATTTTTTAAAACACCATTCATGATGATATTTAACATCATGGTGTGTGTACAACAGAGCATGACAGGATAGTGATAACCTGAGATGACTCCAAAGAGATAAGCTCAAATATTGGAAAGCAGGGGTTCACAGTTTGATCACCACGGTGCCTCGTTGAGCTCAGTCACAGATTGTTTAAAGACTTTATTAAAGATAACTTCTGAAAATCCTCTTTCTATATCTGTGAGGCTGCTCTGATATTAATTAAGAAATGATTGCTGCTGTTTGATATCAAACAGAATTAAGTCCGACACAGGACGTGAGGCCCATTGGTTCTGGCACTTATTCACTGATTCCATAGCATGTTGAGGATGAGAGTCTACAAATCTGCCTAGAAGGGATGCTGGTCCAATGTAGGCATATATTGTCAGATTTCATATTAAAAGAACCCAAAATGCAGACAAGACAACCACACAGCGAAGTAAGAGAAAGTACTTGATTTTACCAGCAGGAAAACAGTCTAGGAATGATGCAGACAGCCAGCAGAAGGCAGAAAAGTGCTTCCAAAAAAATTTTTTTTGGCATTTTTTTTTACAAGCAGGCATCTATGGTAGATCAAGTCCTTATATAGTAAGGTTTCACATCAGGGGCGATGCCAAAAATAAAAATCATTTTTTGGCCATTTTTGGGCCAAAAACCCCCATTTTTGGGTCAAAATTCAAAAATGGGCCAATCCTTTTGATATGCATATCAAATTAAATTACTGGTCTTGACGAGTAGAGTTCAAAAATATATAGTTTGACCTATTTTTGACCTTGCGTTATGTCACAATGACCGAAAGTGTGGAAAGGTCAACGCATTTTTCGTGAAGGGTCAAATTCATAAAATCTGTTATGATGGTCCGATTATGACAATTTTGGTGTCTAATTATATGTTTTCTTGCACAAGAAAACCAATAAAACAACTTACATAGACCATTATGCCAGTCTTAGCTATGAAAATACAATTATGTCAGATAAGATGGGTCTATTGATTAACTTTATCCAATTTCAAAATGGTTATGACATCAAAATTGATCATAATTGGCCTCTTTTACATCAAGCACATTAATTAAATATAAAAATTGCATAAGTATGTTTTTTGTGAATATAAAGAAAATCAGAATACAAAAGCAAAGAAGACAGAGACATTTTAGAGTACACTATGGCTAATTTATTAAAACCATTTTTTATGATTCATTGTTTCCATTACACAACATACACTTGATACCTCAAGTATCAGAACCATTCAAAGTAAGTTCAATACACCCACTGACATTATTTTTTTTGTTGTTATTAGTACCAAATTGACAAATTTTAGTTACCTCAAAGGGGCATTCCATAAAAAATTAAACTGATTACCACCTGTGTTATGGAAAAACATATATTAATATGATTTTGGTAAAACTATGATTTGATGTGATTTGACATCATTTGAAGTATACAACATTTAACAGACATGATGTCAGACAGGGACAGAGGTGGAACATTATATATATATATATATATATATATATATATATATATATATATACAAATAATGGATGGTAAGGAGTCCAACACAGAGAAATATTGGATGAAGAAAAGTTATATTACAACTTTTTAATATAACTTTTCTTTATCCAGTATTTCTCTATGTTGGACGACTTGCCATCCATCAATTTTTATGTTCTCCACCCCCCCTCCCAAATTAAGCAAACAACAAAGAGTAAAGTAAATTAGATCAATTTATTTTGTTGTGAACAGCATATGAATGCTTCTAAAACATCAGTAGCGTGCTTGTATACCTTCATAGTGTTTCTGGCATCCTTGGAGTTCAATATTTCCATCAGTTCCTCCTTTGTGAACTCAGCAAACCTCGCTGGCAGTCGATTTTCTGCTGTTGTTGACATGTTTGTTGCCATTTTTTCAACCAGCGTCTGTCAGCAAGTTCCTGACCTCTGCTAAGTCATTAGTGATGTCATCTCATGAATAATTGTATGCCGCGCTCTGATTAGCTACCTGTTGGCAGTAAGCGCTAACGCTATTGGTCAGTGGGATCCGATCCAATATAACTTTTGGTCCTAGCCTTTTTGGATCCCTTTGGATCCAACATAACTTTCTGGCGCCAAGCATGCCAAAATACAGGTAAATGATGGACAGAAAGGCTAATCTGTGATTGGCTATTGCAATCTGAGTGGAGAACACACACACATATATATATACATATATATATATATATATATATATATATATATATATATATATATATATATATATATATATATATACGAGGTCTCTTAGATAATAAACCGACCCTTTTATTTTTTTTTTTAACTATATGGATTTGAATGACATGCGATTACACCAATCATGCTTGAACCCTCGTGCGCATGCGTGAGTTTTTTCACGCGTGTCGGTGACGTCATTTCCCTGTGGGCAGGCCTTGAGTGAGATGTGGTCCCGCCCTCTCGGCTGAATTCCTTTGTTTCACACGCTGCTCGAGACGGCGCGCGTTGCTTTATCAAAAATTTTTCTGGACCTGTGAGGAATATCCGAGTGGACACTATTCCAGAAATTAAGCTGGTTTTCTGTGAAAAGTTTAACGGCTGATGAGAGATTATGGGGTGTTTCTGTCGGTGTAAGGACTTCCCACGGAGCGGGACGTCCTGCAGCGCTTCCAGGCGCTGTCGTCGGCCTGTTTCGAGCTGAAAACATCCTAATTTAAGGCTTAATTCACCCAGGACATCGTGAGAGAACAGAGAAGATTCAGAAGAGGCCGGCATGAGGAATTTATGCGGACATTCCACTGTTTAAGGACCTTTTTTTAATGAAAGACGTACGCGCAAATTCGCCGAGTCGTTTCCGTGACGACTCGGCAAATCGTATATACGAGGTCTATTGCATCAGCCAAGCTTGAACCTTCGTGCGCATTCTCGAGTTTTCTCACACCTGTCGGTTGCGTCATTCGCCTCTGAGCAGGCTTTGAGTGAGGAGTGGTCCACCCCTCTCGTCGTTTTTTTCATTGTTTAGGAATGGCTCAGAGACTGCTGCTTTGCTTGATCAAACTTTTTTCAGAAACTGTGAGGGACATCAAAGTGGACACCATTCGAGAAATTCAGATGGTTTTTGGTGAAAATTTTATGGGCTTCAGAGAGATTACGGAGTGTCACTGTCGCTTTAAGGACGGCCCAGAGGGACTGGTGGTGCACCGTGCTCCGAAGCCACCATCGACAGGCTGAGTGACCATTTCATTTCTAAACGGATGGCTGTATGGATCCGTGACCATCGTGTGCAATTTCTCTGGTTATCACAAGAACTGGACATCAACCATTTTCCGGCAGATTTCACTTTTAACAAGAGATTTTGTCATGGAAAGCCGAGCGGAGGCTTTGCGCGTCACGATGGATTCGCTACTGGAGCGAGACAAAACCACCTCCGTTTTGGTCTCACAGGATGGCTTTGAGATGGCGTTCAGACAGCTGTCGGTGGTTTTTCCATCGAGTGATTATCCGAGAAATTGTGGATGTGGCTGGACATGCCAGAACATGTCCTGTGAGGCTTCATCACGGCGTTGCTTTGTGCCATGTGCCACCGCCGCGACGTGCGGAATTCCTCCGCACGTCTGTCTCAATGTGCCGAAAAAGTGCTGATGTCCACATCTTTTCACAATTCCTGTGCTAGCCAGATGACATCCCGGATAAAACACAGCGTCCAGTTTGGAAATTAACAGCACATTCCACTGTTACAGGAGTTTTTGTCATGGAAAGACGAGCGGAGGCTTCGCGTGTCGCGGCGGTGCCGCATGGCGCAAAGCAACGCAATCACACGTGATTCAAATCCATATGGTTTTTGAAAAAATAATAAGGTCGGATACTTTTCTAATAGACCTCGTATATATATGTGTGTGTGTGTGTATATGTGTGTGTGATAATAATATACAATTTGTATTAATAAAATAAACTAAAAATAATATGAGCAAAGCATCGTGCAGCGGTGCAAACCTCACTCATGGTACAGGCTGTTCTAAACAGGAAGTGCCAAAATTCAAGTCCACAGTAAAACAGGAAATGTTCAAATGTCAAACACTTCCTGGATTGACAGACAATACTGACACATGGAATCTCACTGGAAGTCAGTGGCAAGCTTACACTCAAACAGGAAGTGCCAAATTCCTAGTCATAGTGAAACAGGAAATGTTCAAATGTCAACCACTTCCTGGCATGGGTGGAGCTAGAGTGGAGGCCGGGGTTTCACTGGACTCCCCTGAAATCTGATTGGACACAGATGATTGACATGTCACAGCACCACACGTCTGGTTGAAAGACCTGCATTTTCAAATCAGTGAGTCACATTGATTGCTAGGTTCCTCCTGTCCAGTAGTTTGTGCTGTGTACCACAAAAAGTTCTAATCCACCTTAGTAGGAAAAGAAAAATGTTTGCATCAGATTTGAACTGAACACGACATCTGAACTATGGACTTCTAATCACACAAAACATATATTGGTGAGTAAACAACCATATTTTATGCCAGAAATGAGGTCCAGGTTGTTAAAAGCAGCATTTCTTCTTTAATTCAGGTTGCCTTATATATATGAGGTCTGTTAGAAAAGAATCAGACCTTTTTATTTTTTGCAAAAACCTGATGCCTTTGAATCACATGAATTTCACCACCAATCTTTTCATGGCCAAATCTTCTGTCACAGTGGAATGTACCGAAAAAGTGCTGATGTCCACCTCTTCCGCAATTTCTCGGATAGTCACATGACGGTCCCACATCACCACAGCGTTCACTTTGGAAATGATCTGGTCATTTCAGCATGTTGATGGCCGACCGGAGTGTGGCTCACTCTCCACCGTTGTGCGGACGTCTTTAAACCAGTTGTACCGCTCCTTAATCTGTGTGATGCCCAAAGCATCGTCACCGAAAGCCGTCTGAATCATCCGAATGGTTTCTACCTGGCTGTCGCCCAGTTTCTGGCAAAATGTGATGTGCCGCTGCTCCAGTCGTTCCATCTTTTTCCTTGAAATGAAAATCCGCGAGCGCACTGCACACGTCCCACACAAAGGCTGCTTACCAGGAAATGATGTAATCGACAGGCATGAAAAAGTTCACGCATGCGCACGAAGGTTCAAGGTTTGCTCATGCAAGCACACGTGATTCAAATCCATCAGGTTTTTGCAAAAAATAAAAAGGTCCAATACTTTTCTTACAGACCTCGTACATCTTTAACCTAACAGGCAGCAGCTGGTTCATGCTCTTGTAGCGGCTCCACTCTGCATTGTGTTGTTATGACTCCGCCCATTCGCTCCCCTCGGGACCCGAACTCACGATCTCCGGCATGGGAGTCGGACTCACTAACCAGAAGGCTAAAACCCAGGGCTCTGGCCTTGTGACCAGAGAATCATTTTGAGCTGTTGGGAGTGAGGTTTACAAACTACATCTGCACAGCGACACCTGCTGGCCTCCGTTACATTCTGTTGGCTTATTAGTGCAGCAGATAACTGAAACAATCCTTCAAATGGTGATACAAGCATCAAATTCAGCACAAATACAGTTGGAACTAAATTAATGGAGCAACTTTAACTTTTGACCCCTGTACAAACTGAAACTGACCTTTGTCACCATTCTTATCATTTATCATTCTTATCATTTATCATCTTTCCATCCCCTGACTTGTCTAAAGAAAACTGGCAATAAAACTGATTATTATTTACAGGATTTATCCAGTTTTAGAGATTTGCTTTCAGTTTGAGTTTGAGGAAGATAATTTTAGAATTTTTTATTCTTTATTTTTTGTTTTTCTTGTATTTAAAATGGCATAAACAAATTAAAATGTGTGAAATTCCAAGTGTTCCAATACTTTTGAAGGGCACAGTATCCTAACCTTATGATGAGTGAAAAATGAGTGTGGTATTATTACCGTTTTGTTGAATGTTTAATTTTCAGTGTTGCTGCACTTTGCGTCAAATCATAGTCATATCGTATATCATATTGATATGAAAATTCGGGAAGGTATGTCTTCTATTATACATTCCATATCTAAGGTGGAACTCTACTAGTGTTTACTAAGGTACACATAAATATCTTTAAAGAGAGAAAAAAAGAGAGTCGAGCCACTTAGGTGCCTGGTCTTGAGAACCAGGGATGGTAGGTTGAAAAGCTTTTTTATCCCTTGGGAACTCTCCCTACCCACCTTAGTGGCTCAAGAAAATGGACAACATGTATATAAGTGACATTTACATGACAATTTATATGAGAATATTGAGATATGATAATTTGGCCATATTGTACAGCCCTAGTGTCAACTAGCTGAACATTTTTAATATTAATTTACATTAAAAAAATGCTTAAAGTGGCAGGGGGTTAATAGGGTTGTAATTTGGGGGGGTCTTCAGACGGGGAGAAAAGAAAAAAATAGGGGGGTTAGCTGAAAAACAAAAAAAAAAAAAAAAAGAAGAAAAATGCTTAAAAAGGTGGGGGGTAAGCGGAAAGGTTTTTGCTATGCTAATGCTCTGCTGAAGCATTTACTAAAAATAAAGTCTAAAGGACCTAAATGACATGGTGAGATGCTGACAAGCTTTGCTCATTTATGTCCGCGACATATGCATATTAATCAGTGTGTATGATAATTGTCAGGTTTCAGCCCAGTTATGCTCCCTGTTATAATTTTCCCCTTTTCACTGTTTTATATTGTAGTCATTAGTTTTGTTTTCAGTTTATCATTTATTCTCTGGTCATCTTACTTTAGTCATGTGCCTATTTTCTGCCCAGTCTTTGTTTTTGGTTGTTGCTGTTTTTTCCCATTGTGTAATGCTTTTGTTACTGGTTTTATTTTCTGCTTATATTTGTGTAGTCATTAGTTGTAGCATCCCTTTTCTGTGTATTATGCTGTTGTTTAGTCTATAGGTTGCTTTGCCACTATGTCTTTATTACCATTTATACTTTAGCCATGACTTGAGTGTCATTCTAGCTTAGTTTCTGCTGTTATTTGCTTTCACCATTATTATTTCATTCAGATACACTCTTACACCTGCCTGTTTCATCTTTCTCTCTGTCTGCTACGATCACTCTCTCTCTTGCCTCTCTTCCCAACTCTTGGATTCACCTGACCACGCCTCCCTTCCTGAACATTCCCTGACACCTGCATCTTGTTTCCCTAATTACTGCACCTCTGTTATATAAGCCCTTCACTTTCCTCCACTCCCCTGCCAGCTCGTTGATCTCTGTATCCTCATTCCAGTCGTATTTCATAGTCTTGTTTTGCCACGTTGTGTTTTCACCTTGGTTTGTTTTACAGACCTCACCTTTTGCTTCAGCCCATGTAACTGTGTCTCTTTGTGCCATTGAACCCAGCCTGTTTTTTGACCACGCCTTTGCCTCATACCTACCTGTACCTCTGCTACGCTGCCGGCCTTTCTGTGAACTGAACCCCAGCCTGTTTATATGATAAAGTCTTCTTCTTACCTCCAACACTTTTTCTACAAGTCTGAATATTGTGTCCTCCCTCTTTCTGTGCCACGCATGCACGTACCATGACAATAATAAGAAAATGAACAATTTATAAATACATATAAGAATGCTAGCAGCTGCAGGTTTGGTGATTAAAATGGCCGCCGTTTTTTCTCTTTTCTGCAAATATATGTACTTATGTCTCCATATACATTTCTACACGCTTTACTTTTTCTTGTTCCCCCCCTTTTTAATGTTATTTTATTTAAGTAAATATGGGAGGAGTGGGATACAATATACCTAACAGCTAACGTTAGCTTATCCGGCCTTACAAAATAGTGGTTCCTTTGTGTTTCATAACAATCTTCTCCTGTGATGTCTTATCCTTCTTATGTCTTATTACTTATTATATTATATATACCTTTTTCTTGAGCTGCTTAGGTGGGTAGGGGAGTTACCATGGGATAAAAAGCTTTTAACCTACCATCCCTGGTTTCTCAAGACCAGGCACCTAAGTGGCTCTTCTCTACTCTTTTCTCCTCTCCTATTTTACTCTTCCTTTTTAGATATTTAGATATACCTTTGTATACTGGCATAGTTCCACCTTAGATTGGAATATAATATATAAGATATACCTTACTGAATTTTCATTAAGACAGTAAATTAACATTAAAAATTAGGTAATTAACAGTAAATAAATGGGTTGAGTTCTTCCTCTAAAAAACTGTTCAGGTCTAAGGAAGTAAAAACATTCTGGACTCAACGCCATTCCAACTCATTATAGGAACTTTGCATAAATTTACAGTATTTCTACCCTTGAAAAAATGTCTTTATAAACACTACCAATCTAGAACCTGTGGATATTATTTCCATTGTACAAATGAAAAACTTTCATTATTTGGTTCATATGACATGTAAATAGATCTGCGTCATTTGAAATTTTACTTAAAATTAGACAGGTGTCTCTTCTAAGAGCAGAAGGTGAGGGCACCAGGACCTAGCAGTTCACTCCGCCCTGCGGGACAGTGACCATTGCAACAAGAACTTGTCTAATTCTTCTGTAACTAATAAGGTAACTCGTAATCTAACATGTTAATGTTGAGATTGAGTACTCAGCAAAGTAACTAATCAGCAAGTAAGTAATAGTTACGTTGCTGAGTACTCAGTCTTAAAAATAACTAAGTTAGATTACTAGTTACTTTATTAGTTACATTCAGCACCTGCCAACAAGGTGTCCGCAGCTGGTAATGAAGTAACTGTATAAACTGTAAAATATAACTGAACTAATAAAGTAACTTTTCAAAGTTACTTTGGCAACACTGCAGTATACATTGTATTTTTATTTTGCTGTACATGTCATTTTTGTTTTATAATTCCTGCATTTCCTATATATTTTTGTTTGTTCTCACGTGGCTGCTGAATAAATATGATTAATAAAGCATCTAGCTACCTAGCTAGCATGAACAGGTTGACATCAGCAGGTTTACTGACAAAATCTTTGTTGCAATATTCTCCAAACCTGCAGATGTCAGTAGAGAGACAATAATCCATGAACGTGCAATGGAGAGGAAGAAAAGGGAACCACTCATTGAAAAGCTGTGTTTTAAAATGCGCGTAATAAAGCTCTGCACATACAACTTTAATCAGGGTGCTTTGTGCTATTATAGAAATTTTCTAAATTTTGTTTAAGCTCTGCAATATTTTGCTTATTAAAGCTAATAAGGCTACTGTCCAGAATGAAGTACGTGTCTCAATTTGTTAATTCCACGTTGTTATCCAGCAGCCTTCTTTAACTTTGTTCTCAAAAGTGAATGCCAGTCACATATTTTCTTTGACGTCCTTGTGGTCCTTGTTGTCCTCTTGTCTCCTCCTTTGTCGACTGGTGCTGAAGGTCTGAGTGGTTTTAATCTCTGTGTCAGAGCCAGCTCTCCCTCCCGCTTGTCTTTATCATTTCATACTGGGAAAACTCAAGTGCTCAAGATAAACTTCTGTTGAAGACTGCGAGTCATGTTTGACCGCACTCTACAAACCCCCAATCACTTCACATCTTTTTGTTTCTTCACACAGATGCAACTCCGACCCGCTCACTGGTGAACTGTACTCATGCTCTTCTCACGTCTTTCTTTCTGCATTTCACCATTGTTTTTATTCACATATAAATTCAGTGTGCCGTGGTCTCACACCAAGTACTGCAGCATTTTATCACCTTACACGACAGTGCAGCTAACTTTTATCTGGACTGTAATTTTAATGCACACGTACAGAAATTTATTCAAGCACACATTTTTATGACATACAAGCAAACAGAAAGGCTGATAAAAATTAATATACTGTATATATGAGGAAAATCTGCTTGTCCAGGTCTCGCTGCTTTTTTGTTGTTTGGTTTTCAATGATATTGTTTTGGTTTTTATGTGCACTGCATGTAGTATCAATGGCATGACAATAGTAAGGAATATGACAACCTGACATTTAACCCTAGTGGCCTTGACCTTCACCCAAATAATTGACCTGTGGCTGACTTTGCCAGGGCAATAATAATAATAATAATAATAATAATAATTATTAATTTATATAGTGCCAAATCACGACTAATCGCCTCAAGACGCTTCACAAACATCATTTAAAGCAGAATAAAATGAAATAAGATTAAAACACAATAAAAAAATTTAAACATAAAAAGGGTAAAAGAAATAAAATAAATAAAATGAATAAAAAAGACACACAATCATATAAAATACTAATGATAAAACAGGGAGAACAAATGTGTCTTCAGCCTGGCTTTAAAAGTCTCCACAGAGTCCAACTGTCGTATCTTCACAGGCAGATCATTCCACAGAGCTGGGGCACAGTGATAGAAAGCTCTGTAACCCGCTGACTTTTTCTTCACCCTCGGGACACACAATAGTCCTGCACCCTGTGAACGCAGAGCCCTAGCCAGCACATAACCAGGCTGGCCAGATAGGGGGGTGCCAGACCGTGAACAATTTTATAGGCCAATAGTAATACTTTAAAATCCGATCTCAAAGAGACCGGAAGGAAGAAACAAAAGCATGAATCAGAGTCTCAGCATCAGCCATAGACAAGATGGGACGAATCTTTGCTATATTTCTTAGATGGAAGAAAGCAGTCCTCATAATGTCCCTAATGTGGTCAAAGGACAACGCAGGATCAAAAATTACCCCAAGGTTCCTCACTTTGTCAGTATGATGTATAACACATGAACCTAGGCTAAGCACCAGCTAATAGAATTGATGCTGATGTCTTGCTGGACCAAGAACCATCATTTCAATCTTATCAGAGTTCAAAAGTAGAAAGCTGCTAGACATCCAACTTCTCACTGCTGCAAGACAGTCCTGTAAAGATTTTATGTGGACAGGATTTCCAGCATCTATCGGCATATACAGTGTGTGAGTGTCATCAACACCATATACAGGGAAAAAAGACATACAAAAACATGGAATTCTGAAATCCACTTGCATGTGTGCCACATTTGGTCCAAATCCACTTGAAAATCAATTGTCATGACCAGAAGGCCAACAAACAGACAGCCACACATGACCTTGAAACTGTTAGACCCTGAGTTCTCTCTGTTACAGAAAGGACAATTCATTCATTTCATGTGAGGTTATTCATACCAGATCTGGTGTTCTCACTGTCCTGAGGTCACACAGGAGCTCGTTCAGGAATGAGACCCCAAACACAGTTTACAGTAAGGATTTATAGACATCTGCTGACATCATTGATAAAGAAGTGTGTGCTCATTTTTTGGCCATGTGGCTAACTAGGTCAAAACATTAAAGATGTAAGAACATGGCCTTGTGTTCGTAGAACCACTGGCTGTTTTTTCACATGATAACAAGATAATGGAAGATGCTAGTTTTTACAAGATATACTTTTGGTGCAGACAAATATCTTAACAAGAGTACAGTAACTTACTGTGCAGATATCAAGAACATATTGACCCAGTGCAAACTTGCTGACAGTCATCGCTCTTAACCGCACATACCCCCAGCAGAAACAATGTATTACCATGGGTTTAGAGAGTTTGAAATCAATAACATTATATGACATATGTATTTATTAATGAAAGCAATGATTGACCTTTGGAAAATCTGATCTTGTGTGGGCAAGTCCAGCACCCACCATCACATGTGTGCTAGGTTTGGTGCAAATCTGAAATTGCAAACTGAAATTTTGCCCTTGGACTCCAATCATCTTGACATCACTGACTGACATTTGGTAAATATGATCTTGCCTGAGCAAATCCAGATCCCAATTCATATATAGAACATGTTTGATGGACATTAGAGTAAAAATAAAAATTGTGACATTGGACCTTAATGACCTCGAGCTTTGCCAAAACAAGCCATTCAAGAACAATGTCAGGGTTAAATGTCATTCACATATAAAGTTTGGTCGAAACCAGCCAAAAAAACCTGTGAGGAGTAGGGGAACAAACACACAGATGTACCAAAATTTTGGCCTTTGACCTCAATAACATTGGCCTTTGCCAAAATAAACCCTCTAAGGGCAATTCCATGGTTACCATTTATTCATATGCCAAGTTTTGTAGGAATCCATCAAAGACCTGTGATGAGTCGGGGAACAAACAGACCATCATTTTTCGAATTGTAATGTAATTGTGAATTCTTGAATCACACGGTTTCTTTCCCCTGACAGTTCACAACCCACTATGTTACCGGCCACCTCTCCAAACTCATTTTTGTTCTGCTTACAATCTTGTTTTTGGTATCAAATTATTCCTTATGTGCCAAATCATGCAATGCAAACCACTGTCATGAATTGAAAGATAAACATTAAAATGTAATTTTTATTTGTTTGTCACTTCAGTGGAATAGCTTTGCTGGCACATTAATGACATACAGTAATGGATAACTTGACTGAGGTCACAGACCAAAAATGGCCTTTCAGCCAGAGAAGCCTATAACTTCTTCTGGTTTGTCTCTGTGTCTTGCTGGCTTTCTTCACTCTTCTCCTTCTTGCACAGTTCCTTAGTTCTTAAGAACTGTCTTTTCCACACAGGTTTACCATAGAGTACCATGCTGTTTGCATTTCTTCATAACCAATGTAAATAAAGTCCAAGACATAAGCAGTCTTGGAAATGTTCATGTATCCGTCCTCTGACATGTCTGAAGAAGACTGGATGTAAAAGTGATGGTTTACGAGGGCTGTCCATAAAGTATAGGTCCTTTTTATTTTTTTCAAAACTATATGGATTTCATTCATATGTTTTTACGTCAGACATGCTTGCACCCTCGTGCGCATGCGTGAGTTTTTCCACGCCTGTCGGTGACGTCATTCGCCTGTGAGCACTCCTTGTGGGAGGAGTCGTCCAGCCCCTCGTCGGAATTCCTTTGTCTGAGAAGTTGCTGAGAGACTGGCGCTTTGTTTGATCAAACTTTTTTCTAAACCTGTGAGACACATCGAAGTGGACACGGTTCGAAAAATTAAGCTGGTTTTCAGTGAAAATTTTAACAGCTGATGAGAAATTTGAGGTGATTCTGTCGCTTTAAGGACTTTTCACGGTGCGAGACGTCGCTCAGCGCTCTCAGCAGCGTCATCAGCCTGTTTCAAGCTTAAAACCTCCACATTTCAGGCTCTATTGATCCAGGACGTCGTGAGAGAACAGAGAAGTTTCAGAAGAAGTCGGTTTCAGCATTTTATCCGGATATTCCACTGTTAAAGGAGATTTTTTTAATGAAAGACGTGCGGACGGGTCCGCGCGTCGGGACGCAGCCGACGCGGCGGCACAGGAAAAACACCTCCGTGTTGATAACCATTTGTTAAATCCAGTTGGCTTTTGATGGCTTTCAGTGGAGTGAGTATATGAGAAATTGTTTATCAGCTGGAGATGTTCCAACTTGTCCTCAAGGCTTCCAACAGAGGTGTTTTTCCTGTGGCGGAGCGTCGCGGCGGCTGCGAGCCGACGCTGCAATCTGCCCGCACGTCTTTCATTAAAAAATCTCCTTTAACAGTGGAATATCCAGATAAAATGCTGAAACCGACTTCTTCTGAAACTTCTCTGTTCTCTCACGACGTCCTGGATCAACAGAGCCTGAAATGTGGAGGTTTTAAGCTTGAAACAGGCTGATGACGCCGCCTGAGAGCGCTGCGCGACGTCTCGCACCGTGAAAAGTCCTTAAAGCGACAGAATCACCTCAAAATCTCTCATCAGCTGTTAAAATTTTCACTGAAGACCAGCTTAATTTTTCAAACCATGTCCACTTCGATGTGTCTCACAAGTTTAGAAAACATTTTCATCAAACAAAGCGCCAGTCTCTCAGCAACTTCTCAGACAAAGGAATTCCGACGAGGGGCTGGACGACTCCTCCCACAAGGAGTGCTCACAGGCGAATGACGTCACCGAGAAGGCGTGGAAAAACTCACGCATGCGCACGAGGGTTCAAGCATGTCTGACGTAAAAACATATGAATGAAATCCATATAGTTTTTGAAAAAAATAAAAAGGACCTATACTTTACAGACAGACCTCGTATGTGTGTTATAGGGCCCCTTCACACATAGTACGAATTTGGTTGATTTGCGCATGAAGTGTGCATGAAGCAGGAAATGTATGCAAAACGTGTAGAATCGTAGCTGCTTCTAACACCTCGTACACCAGTGGCTGAAAGACGGAGCGTGTGCTGTGTGAGCCCATCGCACCCTCTTGTGGCAGGTGTCGGCCAAATTCCAACTGACACACACGAACATCTAACACCGCTCACATGACATTTTTGAAACATAGCAGAAGGTCTGAACATATTACACCCATTTTGGCATCTTTGCACTGCCTCCCTGTCTCTGTGAGAGCAGATTTTAAGGTTTTGTTATTGACTTATAAAGTTGTTCATGGACTGGCACCATCTTATCTGGCTGATCTGGTGGAACTTTACGTGCTGGCCCAGGCTTTGTGGTCGCAGAATGCGGGACTTCTCTGTGTTCCCAGGGTGAAGAAGAAGTCAGCAGGACAAAGCCTTTTTTCATCATGCACCCACCCTGTGGAACAGTGTTCCTGCGACCATGAGGCAGTCGGAGTCCGTGGACATTTTTAAGTCAAGACTGAAATCCCATTTTTATTCTCTTTCTTATGAATAGTTTTTTTTTATCTGTTTTATTCTTTTACTTCTATTTTTAATTATGTATTTGAATTTTTTATTTTTTAATTATTTATTTAAATTTTATGTTGAATTGTTCCATGTAAGGCACCTTGAGATGGCTTTTGCTGTGATTTGGTGCATTATAAGCTAATTAAATTGAAATAGTTTCTTTGTAACCTCCATTTCCAATAGGTGATTTCATTGATGAACTCATCCTGTCTTCTCATCCCATCTGCTGTCAACAAATAAATCTGCACCCTCTTTGCCCTTTCTGGAGTCAGATTGACACCTATGAACCAATGCCATCAGTATGTTTTGCAACAATAAGGTTCCAAAGATCTTAAGAGAGCTCATTGCTTTAACCCATCATGATATGTTGCTTGTGTGACACTTTGGTAATAAGACACCTTTTTGTAGGTCATCAGTTGGGACTGAACCAGCTGACATTAATTTGCACTGACAAAGGGCAGGATTGCTTCCTAATGGCTGATAAATTTCAGCTGTTGTCTTTCCATGCCTTTTTGCACATCCTTTTCCGCATGTGTTCATTACATTTTCCCTATGTCAGTTATTGCCCATAACTTAATTTCTTGACTTATTTGTTTTGATTTCTTTAAATGTGTATATTACGTGGGTTGTTACTGACATCTGGTCATAATTTCATGTAAACAGCACCTTTAGAAATATATTTACTGAGAAAAATGGTGACATGTTTAATACTTATTTTACCTGCTTTGTATATGTCACCAGATCTTTTTGGGATCTGGTAGATCTGTGGCTTTTTTGGGCTTGGATTGAACTTAGGTTGAGAGAAGAGGGAGTGAATTCTCAGCACAGAAAATTCATGAGAAAAATTGTCAAAATCCTGCAGTGATATTAAGAAAAGCTCAGTTCTGTCCTGAAGTAACTGGGTGAACAAAAAAATAAATCTTTTGAATTTTCCAATTTCATCTCTTTCCTGTAGGATTGCATGCTGTATGCCTGCCAATATTGAATAATATTTCAAAGAGAAGATTTACTGTCCTTGGCTATGAAGCCTGCAACAGAGCTGCCAGAAAACTGAAGCTCTCCCTTTCTCCCCATTCTTCTCCACTTTCCTTGTTTCCTCTACTTCATTCCAATCTACCTGTGCTTTTCAATGATCCCCTTTATTAGCTGCTTCTGTCATCTTAGACTTTTGCTGATCACACAATCTCTTTTGTAGTTATTGACAACACTCGCACAGTAATAGCCCACTCTTTATCACACAACATAAAACATGCTATGATCCCAGACAAGTCCCCACTGGAGCAGATAAACCTAAATACAAGTTCAGTCAGATCTGTGCTTGTTAGCTCAGCTGTGTGCGATGTGCCTGTCAGACAAACTATGACCGTGTCATCTGTGAGCAGCACTAATATGGAGACAGTTATCGCGCAGTGTATTCAAAGCACATCATATGACAGCACCAAAAGCAGGAATTGGACATGCAGAAAATCAACATGTGCACATCCTGAACATGCAGAGCTATTTTCATATGTTCGATTGCACAACTTATTTGTCTTTTATTATAAAACAAAATTAAATGGATCAAATTAAAAACCATATGCTACACTTGGAAAGAATCCTTTTTCTCTCATTTGAATTATTGTCTCTATCATTGTTTTTTTTTTTTTTTTTTTGTTTTTTGCCAGTGCTTGTACTCAGTATTAATGATATGAAGTTCCATATGCCATTTACTCAGTTTGCCTTTCAACTAAATTTAACTAATGGTTGTGTTGTTTCTCCATGGGACTTACATTCAGGTTGTTCAACAATAAAAGAAAATAAATTATAAGGGCACTTGGTAGAGTGTATACATGCAGCAAAACTCCATAGTTCCCTTTAAGGCTCAGATGACATTCTCTTCCTTAGGGTAGTATCTCACTGGGACGTGAGTGGTGACGAGTCGGTGGAGACACCAAATCGCGCCAAAACAGATGAATAGGCACTAACCTTTTCATGTGGAATCTCACTGAATTTCTCCCCCTGACACATTTGTGCATGACAGCTGACTGTTGGCTGGAGTGGCACCAAAAATATGGCCACAAATTTCAAGCAGTCCGCACACATATCACATACGAGCCACTGACATAACGTGTGGCACCCACGTGAAAGTCAAGCGGCACTGGCCTGGGCTTTTCAGGCAGAAGTGTGGATGGATGAATGCTGCCTGACACTCTCATGCATTGTGAGCGCCACTGGTGTGGCTGAAATGATGACACTTTTGCATACACAGCTGGCCTCTGTGTTCACAGCTGGGCCACGCATAAAACGTAGCTCCACTGGATGGCGTGGCTCCTCCCTGGCTGGGCGGGACGCCTCCAGCAGGCTGATGTGTGTGCACAGGCAGGTGAGTCCCCTCTTGAATGTCACCATGTTTATACAGTAGCCCTAAAGGAACATACATACTTATGCCACCTTTTCCATTTTGTTTTGTGGCTGGAAAACTGAAGTAAAGAGATGAGGAATCCGTGGATGCTCCCTTATACACTGTCTACTAGTTTCTAGTGCAGGCCAACAAGTTAGAGAACTCTCATTTTTGCAAAATGAAAGATCAATATATATTGCTTACTACAAGAGAAGGCAAAAGAGCATTCAGTACTTTAATATTTCCCATAATGCTTCTTCCCAGAATGCACCGCAGTGCCAGCAGCGTTCCGGTGTGTCACAGCCAGTGTTGCCACAGTTACTTTGAAAAAGTAATCCAGTTACTGATTACTGATTACTCCTTGAAAAAGTAACTTAGTTACTTTACTGATTACTCAATTGTAAAAGTAACTAAGTTAGATTACTAGTTACTTTTTTAGTTACTTTCCCCAGCTGCCGACAACAACCCTCTGCCACCTCAACATGACAATGATACCTGTTTTGCCAAAACTCACTTTATAGTCACCCTTTCTTGACTTCAATGAAAATAAATACTTGTTTTATAAAAAGTAAAATAAAGACCTCTTTCTTGACCTCATATTTAACTGTTGACAGCACTGTAACAGTAAAACATGCAATTTCTAACCTACATTGTTTATAAATGTAACTATTAAATTCTTTCTAGCATTTTTCTAACATTTAAATCCTGTCTAAACATTTTACTTGTCAAAATTATTATTATTATAAGTAGTATTAGTAGTTGTAGAAAAAAAAGGCTTCAAAACTTGGACCTTTACTCTAGGGGTGTTGTGGGGGGGCACATCCTTGCCCCACGCCTGCATTCCATCTGGATTCGCCCCTGCTTTGGCGTTTGAGCACAAAGAATGGACAACATTTATTTATGCAGAAAACATGACCAGATTTACAGGTAAGAAAGTTTTATTGTGTTTTCACATCATGCGTGGTTAGGTGCATTTGAGTCGGAAATAGTGTTAGTTGTTGTGTCGCGGAGGATCAGCTGTTTTTAGTGAGCAGATACAGAGCAGCTCAGCTCAGAATTCTAAATAAAGGAGAAAAAAGCATAAAAATGTCTTTGTAAAGCTCAGTGCAGGTGTGCTGTTGTCACCGCGCTTTAAGAGGTGAGGATGAGTTGTAGCTGCTGCAGAAACCACGGATGAAAAGCTCACAGCTCACTTAAAGTGGGCAGTGCAGTCGAACCACGACCTCCTGCCCACGGACCAAGTTTAATGCTGCTATCAACCCACAATGCAAAAATAATAGTAACGCACAGTGACTTGGAGAAGTAACTTTAATCTGATTACTGATTTGGAAAGATTAACGCTTTAGATTACTCATTACTAAACAAAGTGGTCAGATTAGAGTAACGCGTTACTAAGTAACACGTTACCGGCATCACTGCTCACAGCACATGTAAACAATGGCTCGCGAGGATGTGAATGTCATAGATTCAGTGACTTCACGAGTGATTACGATGATGACACATTCTCCCAAGCTGAGAGGGTTATCTAGAGGAGGTGTAGGACCTGTGATGGACTTCTGCTGTTCCCTCAATGTTGTCTTGTTGTCCATACTTTACGAGGTTTGTTTACATTGTGCTCTGAACCAGAACTCTGCTGAAACTGACCTCTCACGTGAGTCACGGACTGCAAGATGGCACGAGATTCACAACTGTGAAACAGCAAATGAATCACTACCACCAAAGATGCAAAAATGTGAAGGGAAACAAAATGAGTGATGGCACAATGTACTTTGCAACCTCACCACTAGATTACACTAAATCCTACTTACAATAACTTTAAGTGCAAAAACAGCCTGAGAGCCACGCTTTAGTTAATGTTTTAGTTTGATAGCTGTTTTATTTCTTTTATTTTTTTAATATTTCAACATTTTACATTCAAATTCTAATGTGTTAATGAATTGCTCTTTGGGCATAAATTAAGTTGTAGTTACCTTGATTACTGCTCAATTCATTCTTTTCATTCCTCCCTTTAAATGTTTAAAAAACATTTTTTGCTGAGATCAGCATTCAGAAGCTTTGTTGTTCACAGTGTTGACTGTGTTGTACAAAGTGAATATATTTGATAATTAGAGATTCTACATTCGCTGTGATTACACTGTACAACCCATACAGGGTTACAGAATGTGTGCATGTATAGATTGGCTGTAGTTCTCTGTGGCTTTCAACCAGACAAACATGTATAGATGGTGGCTGAGTAGAATAAAACCTGCCTCTGAATCCAGTACTGATAAAATCCATAATTATATAGAGGATTTAACTGAAGACCATAATATACGAGGTCTGTTAGAATAGTATTGGACCTTTTTATTTTTTGCAAAAACCTGATGGATTTGAATCATGTGTGCTTGCATGAGCAAACCTTGAACCTTCGTGCGCATGTTGTGAACTTTTTCACGCCTGTCGATTGCGTCATTTCCTGGTAAGCAGCCTTTGTGTGGGACGTGTGCAGTGCGCTCGGTGGATTTTCATTTCAAGGAAAAAGATGGAACGACTGGAGCAGCGGCGCATCAAATTTAGCCAGAAACTGGGAGACAGCCAGGTGGAAACCATTCTGATGATTCAGACGGCTTTCGGTGACGATGCTATGGGCATCACACAGATTAAGGAGCGGTACAACCGGTTTAAAGACGTCCGCACAACGGTGGAGAGTGAGCCACACTCCGGTCGGCCATCAACATGCTGAAATGACCAGATCATTTCCAAAGTGAATGCTGTGGTGATGCGGGACCATTGTGTGACTATCCGAGAAATTGCAGAAGAGGTGGACATCAGCACTTTTTTGGTACATTCCACTGTGACAGAAGATTTGGCCATGAAAAGAGTGGAGGTGAAATTCATGCTGCTGCTGATGGAGCAAAAGCGCCTTCGTGTTGAAGTCTCACACGACATGTTGTGACATGTCCACCTCTTCCACAATTTCTCGGATCGTCACATGACTGAAAAGTCACCGAAAGCCGTCTGAATCATCCGAATGGTTTCCACCTGGCTGTCGCCCAGTTTCTGGCAAAATGTGATGTGCCGCTGCTCCAGTCGTTCCGTCTTTTTCCTTGAAATGAAAATCCGCCGATCGCACTGCACACGTCCCACACAAAAGCAGCTTACCAGAAAATGATGCAATCGACAGGCGTGAAAAAGTTCACGCATGCGCACGAAGGTTCAAAGTTGGCTCATGCAAGCACACTTGATTCAAATCCATCAGGTTTTGCAAAAAATAAAAAGGTCCGATACTTTTCTAACAGACCTCGTATATGGCATAAATCCGTCAACAACTGTTCACTCACCCAGGTAGGAGGTATGTAGTGTATACATCATACACATCAACAACAGTAATTTTTGTTGGTTTTCATGATGTTTGCCACTTTTCCAACAGACAAGTGATGGTGTCGTATGCCCAATATGTGCCCTTTGGCCAAAATATATATTTGCTTTTTACTTACATATTGACCACACAACTTCTTTGAATCTGTCTCTCAGTAAATTTCTGTGATATTTTTTATTAATTCATTTATTTTTGCTGCTTATCATTCCAAAACTACCATGATTATGTATTTTTATATTTGATCTTGCAGATGTGTAGCATTAATTTCTAAGCATGTGCATGACTGATAAACCACCAAATGTACCAGAATGCAAGGGGCAGCTATCATGGGGATGCAGAAACAGTATGTAAAACTTTTGAATAAGAGATGCTAAGTCCATAAGTCAGGCTGGTTTCACAGTGAAACTTTAGTATTAAGAAACATATGAGCAGACAGCCGGTAAATACAGAGGTGGTGGTTCAGGACCTGTCCAAAGGAACGTTGGATGTTCTCTCCCAAACAGATGTGTGAGGTATTATTAATCTTCCTGGGGAATGATGAAAGGACCCAACTATAAGTGGCAGACAGATGGTGTCTTTGACACCCCCACCTCCACCCCCACATCCTGCCATTTCACATAGGTCACTTTTTTCCGCTACCTCTCTCAAACCATTGATCATCTCAGTTGAAAATATACACCTTGTTGTCCTCAAAAGTGTGTCCCTTATCTTTTAGATGAAGGTTAGCTGTAGGGTCCTGACCTGAGCTATTGCTCTTGGTTTGGACCTTTGGCAACAGAGTAAACTTCTAGGTTAAACAGGAAAAACCAAACTGTAACATAATTAATTAAGGAGTGACATTTAGAAAGAATTCAGTACTTGTAAAATAAATTAATCGGCCGTGTGTGTGTGTGTGTGTGTGTGTGTGTGTGTGTGTGTGTGTGTGTGTGTGTGTGTGTGTGTCGGGAGAATGGAAATGACAATTTCCAGTTGATGGAAGCCACCAACAAGGTTATTGAAGGTTATTCCTTTTATTTATAACAGCAATTTAACAGCCAGGTCAAAAGTTAAATCAATGTCTTCATATCAAGAGCGCCAATGGAGCCAAAATGAAAAAGATAGGGTCATGACATCTACCATTTGATCTCTTTTCATCCTGTCTGTGAAGAAGAATCCCAATAAAACACTAAGCCAAAGTGAGTCACCAGGACTTTTCATCATAAGGCTGATATTTGTGTGTGTGTGTGTGTGTGTGTGTGAGACTGGGGCAGATGAAGACTTCAGACTGCAATCTGTGACTTTCTGTCTGCAATGGCAGGAGAAGAGCGTACGTATCTGAAAGATTTCTTGTGAATGAAGTTAATTGATGCAGCTCTCATCTGCATGCATGAGCAGTGCCCATAAAGTAACAACACGTATCAATCCTGCACCGCGTGACTCGCCGTTTGGCAGAACTCACGACCTTCAACGGGATTCCACTGGCAAAATGCAGCACAAATGCACATGGACATGAAACATGTTGATAGGTGCACAAGCACAAGCGCCCACTCTCATTTGTTCTTTCAGTTGCGGACACACACACACACAAACTCACTTCTCGGCACTTTGTCAACCTGTCACTGTGTTTCAACATGAGCTCCCCGTCTCATCATTAGTTTTTGTGAGAGATGTCCTGTCTGTTCAACAAAAACAAACACGGCAGGAGCTGACGAATCAATTAATCAGGCGAGGCATTTGCCGATAGTTATGTTTCACTTACAACTAATATGCACTAAATGTTCCTGAAAGTTTCCAATAATGCACAAGCAACACTTTCGATCAGCATCCCCTGGAACACTTCTGATCGATGAACCATCTGATCCAGATATACTGCTGTCAAACCTATAGCTTTCTGTGATTGATGATCATCTAGCACTGTTGTCGTGTGTTACCTGTGCTGCTCCACAGCCTGTCCAGTGGATTTTTATTTTATTTTTTAGCACTGTTGTCGTACCTGTGCTGCTCCACAGCCTGTCCAGTGGATTTTTATTTTATTTTAGCACCGTTGTCGTGTGTTACCTGTGCTGCTCCACAGCCTGTCCAGTGGATTTTTATTTTATTTTACCACTGTTGTCGTGCGTTACCTGTGCTGCTCCGCAGCCTGTCTAGTGGATTTTTATTTTATTTTTTACCACTGTTGTCGTGCGTTACCTGTGCTGCTCCACAGCCTGTCTAGTGGATTTTTATTTTATTTTTTACCACTGTTGTCGTGCGTTACCTGTGCTGCTCCACAGCCTGTCTAGTGGATTTTTATTTTATTTTTTACCACTGTTGTCGTGCGTTACCTGTGCTGCTCCACAGCCTGTCTAGTGGATTTTTATTTTATTTTACCACTGTTGTCGTGCGTTACCTGTGCTGCTCCGCAGCCTGTCTAGTGGATTTTTATTTTATTTTTTACCACTGTTGTCGTGTGTTACCTGTGCTGCTCCACAGCCTGTCTAGTGGATTTTATTTTATTTTTTACCACTGTTGTCGTGCGTTACCTGTGCTGCTCCACAGCCTGTCTAGTGGATTTTTATTTTATTTTACCACTGTTGTCGTGCGTTACCTGTGCTGCTCCGCAGCCTGTCTAGTGGATTTTTATTTTATTTTTTACCACTGTTGTCGTGCGTTACCTGTGCTGCTCCGCAGCCTGTCTAGTGGATTTTTATTTTATTTTTTACCACTGTTGTCGTGCGTTACCTGTGCTGCTCCACAGCCTGTCTAGTGGATTTTTATTTTGTTTTTTGCCACCGTTGTCGTGCGTTGCCTGTGCTGCTCCGCAGCCTGTCTAGTGGATTTTTATTTTATTTTTTGCCGCCGTTGTCGTGCGTTGCCTGTGCTGCTCCGCAGCCTGTCTAGTGGATTTTTATTTTATTTTTTGCCGCCGTTGTCGTGCGTTACCTGTGCTGCTCCACGGCCTGTCTAGTGGATTTTTATTTTATTTTTTACCACTGTTGTCGTGCGTTACCTGTGCTGCTCCACAGCCTGTCTAGTGGATTTTTATTTTATTTTTTTTTTTACCACCGTTGTCGTGCGTTACCTGTGCTGCTCCACAGCCTGTCTAGTGGATTTTTATTTTATTTTTGCACCGTTGTCGTGCGTTCGCTGTTGCCGTGCGTTACTTGTGCTGCTTCATGGCCTGTCTGGTGCCTTAACTAAAGCACTCCTTCTGCTAAATCACCTCTAAATTATTTACACATTATTCACTTTGCGTGTTTTTAGGAATCCACTAGGTTGCGTAGCTACTAGCTTTTAGCCGATTTAGCATGGCGGCTTCTCCTGTCTCTCCCGCACTTTTCTGCTCTGGGTGTGAAATGTTTAGTTATTCCTCGGCCTCCTTTAGCAGTAACGGTACTTGTAATAAGTGCAGCTTATTCGTAGCTTTGGAGGCCAGGCTGGGCGAATTGGAGACTCGGCTCCGCACCGTGGAAAATTCTACAGCTAGCCAGGCCCCTGTAGTCGGTGCGGACCAAGGTGGCTTAGCCACCGTTAGTTCCCTCCTGGCAGATCCCGTGCAGTCGGGAAAGCAGGCCGACTGGGTGACTGTGAGGAGGAAGCGTAGCCCTAAACAGAAGCCCCGTGTACACCGTCAACCCGTGCACATCTCTAACCGTTTTTCCCCACTCGACGACACACTCGCCGAGGATCAAACTCTGGTTATTGGCGACTCTGTTTTGAGAAATGTGAAGTTAGCGACACCAGCAACCATTGTCAATTGTCTTCCGGGGGCCAGAGCAGGCGACATTGAAGGAAATTTGAAATTGCTGGCTAAGGCTAAGCGTAAATTTGGTAAGATTGTAATTCACGTCGGCAGTAATGACACTCGGTTACGCCAATCGGAGGTCACTAAAATTAACATTAAATCGGTGTGTAACTTTGCAAAAACAATGTCGGACTCTGTTGTTTTCTCTGGGCCCCTCCCCAATCAGACCGGGAGTGACATGTTTAGCCGCATGTTCTCCTTGAATTGCTGGCTGTCTGAGTGGTGTCCAAAAAATGAGGTGGGCTTCATTGATAATTGGCAAAGCTTCTGGGGAAAACCTGGTCTTGTTAGGAGAGACGGCATCCATCCCACTTTAGATGGAGCAGCTCTCATTTCTAGAAATCTGGCCAATTTTCTTGGATCTTCCAAACTGTGACTGTCTAGCGTTGGGACCAGGAGGCAGAGCTGTGGTCTTATACACCTTTCTGCAGCTTCTCTCCCCCTGCCATCCCCTCATTACCCCATCCCCGTAGAGACGGTGCCTGCTTCCAGACCACCAATAACCAGCAAAAATCTATTTAAGCAAAAAAATTCAAAAAGAAAAAATAATATAGCACCTTCAACTGCACCACAGACTAAAACAGTTAAATGTGGTCTATTAAACATTAGGTCTCTCTCTTCTAAGTCCCTGTTGGTAAATGATATAATAATTGATCAACGTATTGATTTATTCTGCCTAACAGAAACCTGGTTACAGCAGGATGAATATGTTAGTTTAAATGAGTCAACACCCCCGAGTCACACTAACTGTCAGAATGCTCGTAGTACGGGCCGGGGCGGAGGATTAGCAGCAATCTTCCATTCCAGCTTATTAATTAATCAAAAACCTAGACAGAGCTTTAATTCATTTGAAAGCTTGTCTCTTAGTCTTTTCCATCCAAATTGGAAGTCCCAAAAACCAGTTTTATTTGTTATTATCTATCGTCCACCTGGTCGTTACTGTGAGTTTCTCTGTGAATTTTCAGACCTTCTGTCTGACTTAGTGCTTAGCTCAGATAAGATACTTATAGTGGGCGATTTTAACATCCACACAGATGCTGAGAATGACAGCCTCAACACTGCATTTAATCTATTATTAGACTCTACTGGCTTTGCTCAAAAAGTAAATGAGTCCACCCACCACTTTAATCATATCTTAGATCTTGTTTTGACTTATGGTATGGAAATAGAAGACTTAACAGTATTCCCTGAAAACTCCCTTCTGTCTGATCATTTTTTAATAACATTTACATTTACCCTGATGGACTACCCTGCAGTGGGGAATAAGTTTCATTACACTAGAAGTCTTTCAGAAAGTGCTGTAACTAGGTTTAAGGATATGATTCCTTCTTTATGTTCTCTATTGTCATATACCAACACAGAGCAGAGTAGCTACCTAAACTCTGTAAGAGAGTTAGAGTATCTCGTCAATAGTTTTACATCCTCATTGAAGACAACTTTGGATGCTGTAGCTCCTCTGAAAAAGAGAGCTTTAAATCAGAAGTGTCTGACTCCGTGGTATAACTCACAAACTCGTAGCTTAAAGCAGATAACCCGTAAGTTGGAGAGGAAATGGCGTCTCACTAATTTAGAAGATCTTCACTTAGCCTGGAAAAAGAGTTTGTTGCTCTATAAAAAAGCCCTCCGTAAAGCTAGGACATCTTTCTACTCATCACTAATTGAAGAAAATAAGAACAACCTCAGGTTTCTTTTCAGCACTGTAGCCAGGCTGACAAAGAGTCAGAGCTCTATTGAGCTGAGTATTCCATTAACTTTAACTAGTAATGACTTCATGACTTTCTTTGCTAACAAAATTTTGACTATTAGAGAAAAAATTACTCATAACCATCCCAAAGATGTATCGTTATCTTTGGCTGCTTTCAGTGATGCCGGTATTTGGTTAGACTCTTTCTCTCCGATTGTTCTGTCTGAGTTATTTTCATTAGTTACTTCATCCAAACCATCAACATGTTTATTAGACCCCATTCCTGCCAGGCTGCTTAAGGAAGTCCTACCATTATTTAATGCTTCAATCTTAAATATGATCAACTTATCTTTGTTAGTTGGCTATGTACCACAGGCTTTTAAGGTGGCAGTAATTAAACCATTACTTAAAAAGCCATCACTTGACCCAGCTATTTTAGCTAATTATAGGCCAATCTCCAACCTTCCTTTTCTCTCAAAGATTCTTGAGAGGGTAGTTGTAAAACAGCTAACTGATCACCTGCAGAGGAATGGTCTATTTGAAGAGGTTCAGTCAGGTTTTAGAATTCATCATAGTACAGAAACAGCATTAGTGAAGGTTACAAATGATCTTCTTATGGCTTCGGACAGTGGACTTATCTCTGTGCTTGTTCTGTTGGACCTCAGTGCTGCTTTTGATACTGTTGACCATAAAATTTTATTACAGAGATTAGAGCATGTCATAGGTATTAAAGGCACTGCGCTGCGGTGGTTTGAATCATATTTGTCTAATAGATTACAGTTTGTTCATGTAAATGGGGAATCTTCTTCACAGACTAAAGTTAATTATGGAGTTCCACAAGGTTCTGTGCTAGGACCAATTTTATTCACTTTATACATGCTTCCCTTAGGCAGTATTATTAGACGGTATTGCTTAAATTTTCATTGTTACGCAGATGATACCCAGCTTTATCTATCCATGAAGCCAGAGGACACACACCAATTAGCTAAACTGCAGGATTGTCTTACAGACATAAAGACATGGATGACCTCTAATTTCCTGCTTTTAAACTCAGATAAAACTGAAGTTATTGTACTTGGCCCCACAAATCTTAGAAGCATGGTGTCTAACCAGATCTTTACTCTGGATGGCATTTCCCTGACCTCTAGTAATACTGTGAGAAATCTTGGAGTCATTTTTGATCAGGATATGTCATTCAAAGCGCATATTAAACAAATATGTAGGACTGCCTTTTTGCATTTACGCAATATCTCTAAAATCAGAAAGGTCTTGTCTCAGAGTGATGCTGAAAAACTAATTCATGCATTTATTTCCTCTAGGCTGGACTATTGTAATTCTTTATTATCAGGTTGTTCTAAAAGTTCCCTAAAAAGCCTTCAGTTAATTCAAAATGCTGCAGCTAGAGTACTGACGGGGACTAGCAGGAGAGAGCATATCTCACCCGTGTTGGCCTCTCTTCATTGGCTTCCTGTTAATTCTAGAATAGAATTTAAAATTCTTCTTCTTACTTATAAGGTTTTGAATAATCAGGTCCCATCTTATCTTAGGGACCTCGTAGTACCATATCACCCTAATAGAGCGCTTCGCTCTCAGACTGCAGGCTTACTTGTAGTTCCTAGGGTTTGTAAGAGTAGAATGGGAGGCAGAGCCTTCAGCTTTCAGGCTCCTCTCCTGTGGAACCAGCTCCCAATTCAGATCAGGGAGACAGATACCCTCTCTACTTTTAAGATTAGGCTTAAAACTTTCCTTTTCGCTAAGGCTTATAGTTAGGGCTGGATCGGGTGACCCTGGACTATCCCTTGGTTATGCTGCTTTAGACGTAGACTGTGGGGGGGTTCCCATGATGCACTGTTTCTTTCTCTTTTTGCTCTGTATGCATCACTCCGCATTTAATCATTAGTGATCGATCTCTGCCCCCCTCCACAGCATGTCTTTTTCCTGGTTCTTTCCCTCAGCCCCAACCAGTCTCAGCAGAAGACTGCCCCTCCCTGAGCCTGGTTCTGCTGGAGGTTTCTTCCTGTTAAGAGGGAGTTTTTCCTTCCCACTGTTGCCAAGTGCTTGCTCACAGGGGGTCGTTTTGACCGTTGGGGTTTTTCATAATTATTGTATGGCCTTGCCTTACAATATAAAGCGCCTTGGGGCAACTGTTTGTTGTGATTTGGCGCTATATAAAAAAAAAAGTTGATTGATTGATTGATTGATCTTTCATATGAGCTGAATTGTTGAAGCTCTGAGTGTTGCAGCACACAGCCTGTTTGTGTTAGTATTTTTATTTTTTTACAGTTATTCACAAACGTGACAAAGTACTAACAAGTCTGCATTCTCAAAACTTCACTCAGTCAGCAAACACCAGCTGTTATGTGATGATGTTTGCAGTGATTTCAAACAAAGAGCATTCAGTGAAGATGGCTTTCAAATTTCCTGAATGTTTCTCTCATTTCACACTCAAGCAACCAACCAAGTGTCAGCAGATATGATATGCATCGAAACTGTTCAAATTTTAATACTATATTTACTGCAACACAGAATTGTTTTATTTGTTCTTCTTTTTCTGTAAGCTGTTCCCATTAGCAGTCACCATAGCAGATCAATCATTGCCATCTCATCCTGTCCTCTGTATCTTCTGTCACACCAACCAGCTGCATGTCTTATCTCAGCACATCCATAAACCTTCTCTTTGGCCTCCCTCTTCACCTCCTGCCTGGTGGCTCCATCCTCAGCATCCTTCTCTCTATATACCCCGGGGTCCTTCCTCTGCACATATCCAAACCATCGCAGTCTCACCTCTCTGACTTTGTCTGCAAACCGTCCCATTTGAGCTGTCCTCTGATATGTTCACTAATCCTGTCCATTCTCATCACTCCCAAAGAGAATCGCAGTGAGATGAGAAATGAGATGAAATGTCAGACTTATGGAAACAAATACGCACCTGTCTATAAACATCCTGTGCAGTATCACACCATGTGTGCAGTTCTGCGCACTGAACCATCGCGTGTACATTTTACATACTTATGTGTGTGTGTGTGTGTGTGTATATATATATATATATATATATATATATATATATATATACACACGAGATCTGTTAGAAAAGTATCCGACCTTTTTATTTTTTTCAAAAACCATATGGATTTGAATCACGTGTGATTGCATCAGCCAAGCTTGAACCTTCGTGTGCATGCGTGAGTTTTTTCACGCCTGT
Source organism: Thalassophryne amazonica (assembly GCF_902500255.1). Lineage (NCBI taxonomy): Eukaryota > Metazoa > Chordata > Actinopteri > Batrachoidiformes > Batrachoididae > Thalassophryne > Thalassophryne amazonica. The sequence continues at coordinate 78,655,932 of NC_047104.1, forward strand.
CACGTTGGATTTTTATTGCGAATAAATGTCTGAACGATTTGGAGCTTTGCTGCATCAATTTTTTCCAGAGACTGTGAGAGACCTCCAGGTGGTAACCATTCGGAAAATTTAAATGGCTTTGAGGGATGATTTTATGGGGATTACACGGATTAAGGAGTGCTCCAGCCGGTTTAAAGACCGCCCACAGCTACTGAGAGTGCGCCACGCTCCGAGCGCCGATCGACAGGCTCAAACCCCGCTGAAACAACAAGATCATTTCCAACGTGAAGGCTTTGTTGAGCCGGGACGTCGTCTGACTTAAGCCCCGTTTACACATAGACAGTAAGAGCTCCCGGAAGAAAAGAAAAGAAAAGCGGATGGATGCGCCACCGTGCCGCTCATGGCGCAGCACAAAACCACCTCCGTGTTGGTCTCACAGTACAGCTTTGAGATGGCTTTCAGACAGCTGTCGGTGGGTTTTCAGTCGTGTGACTAACCGAGAAATTGTGGATGAGCCTGGACATGCCAGAACATGTTCTGTGAGGCTTTATCACGGCATTGCTTTGCGCCATGCGGCACCGCCGCGACACGCGGAATTGCTCCGCTCCTCTTTCCATGACAAAAACTCCTGTAACAATGGAATGTGCCGTTCATTTCCAAACTGGACGCTGTGTTTTATCCGGGACATCCTCTGACTAGCACAGGAATTGTGGAAGACGTGGACATCAGCACTTTTTCGGCACATTGAGACAGACGTGCGGAGGAATTCCGCGTGTCGCCGTGGAGCCGCATGGCGCAAAGCAACACCATGATGAAGCCTCACAGGACATGTTCTGGCATGTCCAGGCTCATCCACAATTTCTCGGTTAGTCACACGACTGAAAACCCACCGACAGCCGTCTGAAAGCCATCTCAAAGCTGTCCTGTGAGACCAACACAGAGGTGGTTTTGTGCTGCGCCATGAGTGCGGTGGCGCATCCGTCCGCTTTTCTTTCCATGAAAAAAACTCCTGTAACAGTGGAATGTGCCGAAAAAGTACTGATGTCCATGTCTCCTGCCATTTTTGTGTAAGTCAGACAAAGCCTTCACGTTGGAAATGATCTGCTTGTTTCAGCGGGGTTTCAGCCTGTCGATCGGCGCTCGGAGCGCGGCGCGCTCTCAGCAGCTGTGGGCGGTCTTTAAACCGGCTGGAGCACTCCTTAATCTGTGTAATCCCCATAAAATCGTCCCTCAAAGCCATTTGAATTTTCAGAATGGTTACCACCTGGAAGTCTCTCACAGGTTCTGGAAAAAATTGATGCAGCAAAGCTCCAAATCGTTCAGACATTTATTCGCAATAAAAATCCACCGAGAGGGGTGGACCACTGCTCACACAAAACCTGCTCACAGGCGAATGACGCAACCGACAGGTGTGAAAAAACTCATGCATGCGCATGAAGGTTCAAGCTTGGCTGATGCAATCACACGTGATTCAAATCCATATGGTTTTGAAAAAAATAAAAAGGTCGGATACTTTTCTAACAGACCTCGTATATATTCACAGCCCCAATTCCAATGAAGTTGGGATGTTGTGTGAAATGTAAATAAAAGCAGAATACAATGATTTGCAATTCTTCTTCAACCTATATTCAGTTGAATACACCACAAAGACAAGATACGAGGTCTATTAGACAATAAACCGACCCTTTTATTTTTTTTTTAACTATATGGATTTGAATGACGTGCGATTCCACCAATCATGCTTGAACCCTCGTGCGCATGCGTGAGGTTTTTCACGTGTGTCGGTGACATCATTTCCCTGTAGGCAGGCCTTGAGTAAGATGTGGTCCCGCCCTCTCGGCTGAATTCCTTTGTTTCACACACTGCTCCAGACGGCGCGCGTTGCTTTATCAAAATTTTTTCTGGACCTGTGAGGAATATCCGAATGGATACTATTCGAGAAATGAAGCTGGTTTTCGGTGAAAAGTTTAACGGCTGTTGAGAGATTATGGGGTGTTTCTGTCGGTGTAAGGACTTCCCACAGAGCGGGACGTCCTGCAGTGCTTCCAGGCGCCATCGTCGGCCTGTTTCGACCTGAAAACATCCTAATTTAAGGCTTAATTCACCCAGGACGTCGTGAGAGAACAGATTCAGAAGAGGCCGGCATGAGGACTTTATGCGGACATTCCACTGTTTAAGGACATTTTTTAATGAAAGACGTGCGCGCAGATTCGCCGAGTCGTTTCTGTGACGACTCGACGAATCTGCGCTGTGTGCGCCGTGACAGGAAAAACACCTCCGTGTTGAAAACCATTTGTAAAATTCAGGCGGCTTTTGATGGTTTTCAACAAGTGAGTAACTGAGAAATTGTTTAACAGCTTGGGCATGTTCCAACTTGCCCGTTAAGGTTTCCAACGGAGGTGTTTTTCCTGTCGCGACCCCCCACGGTTGGGTCCGGCCCGACATGTGACTCTCCACACGTTCTTTCATTACAAAATGTCCCTTAACAATGGAATGTCTGAATAAACTCCTCATGCCAACTTCTTCTGAAAGTTCTCTGTTCTCTGACGACTTCCTGGGTCAACATAGCCTGAAATGTGGAAGTTTTCAACTTGAAACGGCGAGACGCTGCCGCCTCGAAGCGCAGATCGCCGTCAGGCACCGTGGGCCGTCCTTACGGCGACACTACCAGACCAAAATCTCTCATCAGCCGTTAAAATTTTACAGAAAACCAACTGAATTTATCGACTGGTGTCCACTCAGTTGTGTCTTACAGTTTTGAAAAAATTTTGATCAAATAAAGCAGCAGTCTCTGAGCCATTCCTAAACAATGAAAAAAACGACGAGAGGGTGGGCGACTCCTCACTCAAAGACTGCCCACAGGCGAATGACGTAACCGACAGGCGTGAAAAAACTCTCGCATGCCCACGAGGGTTCAAGCATGTCTGATGTAATCACACGTGATTCAAATCAATATGGTTTTTGAAAAAAATAATAAGGTCGGATACTTTTCTAATAGACCTCGTATTTAATGTTCAAACTCATGTTCAAACTATTGTTTTTGTGCAAATATTGCCTCATTTGAAATGGATGCCTGCAACATGTTTCAAAAAAGGTGGGATAGTGGTATGTTTTCCATTGTGTTACATCACCTTTCCTTCTAACAACACTCAATAAGTGTTAGTGCCCATAGCATGGGCAACTTACACACCTGTGATGGCATCATCAATGCCGAAAGGTACATCCAGGTTTTGGAGCAACACATGCTGCCATCCAAGTAACGTCTTTTTCAGGGACATCCCTGCTTAATTCAGCAAGACAATGCCAAGCCACATTCTGCACATGTTACAACAGCGTGGCTTCCTAATGAAGGAGTGCGGGTACTGGACTGGCCTGCCTGCAGTCCAGACCTGTCACCCATTGAAAATGTGTGGTGCATTATGAAATGCAAAATACGACAACGGAGACCCTAGTCTATTGAACACCTGAAGTCGTACATCAATTCCACCTACAAAGCTTCAACAATGAGTGGCCTCAGTTCCCAAACGCTTACTGAGTGTTGTCAAAAGGAAAGGTAATTGGGGTTGTATATACACTGGATGTTCTGTCACTGTGCTGTTGTCTTGTTTTAACCATGTTGTGAGTTTTCAAGATGTTTGAAAATTCCTTCATCCTGTCAAGAATGTTGGCATGCTTTGGTAATTCCTTGAATTTCTGTTGAACCCATAACATTATTGTACATGTCGTGACATAAGTGGAAGCTTCTCCAGAACAGCTAAGGCTGTTTTTGTGTTACAACATAATACTGTGCGCTAAAGGACATTTTTTGGAGACCGTGATCACCACATTCCAGTTTGTCATGTATTAGGGCTCCACATAGTACAGATGTGGCTGAATTGTGCACAAAGCAGGAATTGTATGCAATACGTGTAAAATCGTAGCTGCCTCCAACGCCTCGTACACCTGTTGCTACAACTATTTGGGCATACCAGCGGCTGAAAAACAGAGTGTGCCCTGTTAGAGCCCATTCGATCTCTCTCGCGGCAGGTGTTGGCCAAATTCCAGGTGACACACACAAACATCTAACACCGTTTGCTGGGTACTTAAAAAATGTGTGGCAATTTGTGCTCTCAGCACAGAAATAGCGAGCAGACAATCACTTTTGAGCTGGATGTGAAATTTGTCTAAGTGCCCCCATGACTGTGGCTTTGCAAAACAGCAACGCACATGTGGCGTGCCAGAGTGTCAGCTCCCTCCGCAACACATGTGCCGTGCGTGTACATTGCACATGTGTTGCGACCCCCCCCATCCGCAACACGTGCCAGATGTGTTGCGGATGAGGGGGGGAGATTACTAAATAGCAGTAAAAATAACTAAAAAGAAATGATCACATAGACACAGAGTGACATGGTGTGTGCGCTGAACTGACAGGGGGCGTGTCCACTTACAGCCACAGCTGTTGAGATCTCTCGTTCTGGACATCACCACTGGGGAACGTACCGTGTTTGGACAGACATGAACTTACAACTGTCCACTGTGATGCACCTGTGTCTGCTTTCTATCTTCACGTGGACATACGTACATAAAAACATATCGTTGTTGTGACAGGGTGCAGCGAGTGAGTGCCCGGCATGGACATTGACAGAGTACCCCAGGTGAAACGGACCGTCAGATCAGAACATGCAGCGGGCAATCTGAATGACATGTCACCCACGTGAGCTCTGTTCCACATGATGTGGTGTCTGTCCTGCGCCGCGCCATCCACAGGACACGTGTGTCGGACCTGCCAGGCCAGTAGATGTGGACATAAGAGTGCACTGCATCATTCATGTCATTACATGACTGTACGTCTGTAAGCATGAAAGGAACAGACGTATCATACTTATATTGTCCGCTCGATAAGAGGGATTCACTAAAATGAGGGATTCACTAAAATGCGGTGTTGTTTTTATAGTATGTGGTTTTACTTTTTAAAATACATTAACTTTATGTGGTGTGATCGTTTTAGACAATGAAATTGATAATTACAACTGTAGTGTTGTCATTCCCTTCGCCTGTGCTGCAATCAGGTTTTGTTTTCTCCATTTGTTTGTTACAATAAAATAAATAAAGAAATACATTTTAAAAATAAAGACATCTGAAAAATTAAGCGTTTCTTATTAATTGAGTGAGCAAATATCCACATGTCAAGAATTATTGACATGTGAAAAGAGAATACAATGGTCCGTCGCTATAACACGGTTCACCTTTTGCGGCCTCGCAGTTTCGCGGACTTTTTAGTCCAATTTTGCATGCTTTTTTTTTTTACAGTGTTCTGTGTTCTGCGTGTCTGTTTATAAGAATCTTCTCGCCCAGAACAAAAAAGAGCGCCAACAACTACTCATAACTGTGTTTGTCACTCGGAAAAAGACACTTGCAGCCAGGTGTGAGTGGAAAAAGGCACAGCGTCAGGACGCAGAGGCGCGATCTGTGAAATACTGGTCAGTCACTATTAATAATTTCTTATGTGTCCAACCTCGTACGTTGATCGTTAAAATTAAATTTGTTAGTTCTAAAAGCCATCATAATTATTTATAGGAAAACGTTGTATTATTATTTCTCAAACAATTGTTTGGGCCTGAAAACAGTTTGGTCTTATTTTTCTACTAAGGTTTGAACTTTGAGAGTGTTTACACACGAGAGAAAAGTGAGAAAATGTTCATGCCTGATTGAGAAAGTGTATAAAGTGGTTTTACAGCTTTAAAACGTCTATAATAATTGTAAAAAATAACGCTGACTATGTCGCAGTTTCACGTATTACGGGCTATTTTTAGAATGCAAGTCCCGCGATAAACGAGGGACCACTGTAACACTTTTTTGATTATACTACAACACAATTTATACGACGACCGCTTTTGACACTCTATTGGCACGCGTCGTGATTGGTGGAGTTCTTTTTCTTTGCCGTCTTCCTGGCTTCCATGTCGTAAAATGAGGGTGTGTCTGAAGCGGAGTCTGAATATTTATGGGCGTGTTTATTATAATTACGATTGTTTTCACCCGCCGCATTTATCACGGTCACGTCGGGCGTACGCCGGAAGTGGGCAGGTGCGCACTGCTTGATACATGTCACGGCAACTTTGGTGTACTTCAAATTTACACTGTAAATTTACGCCACCAGTGCGCAACGTTGATACATGAGGCCCACTGTGTTCCCACTGCGATGGGAGCGGGATTGTTCATGCCTGCCCGACCACGTGTCCCTCCTGACATTTGCTCAATGTTGTCGTGGTTTTGTGGTTCATACAAGCTGTTTCGCTGTGATTCGCAATGATTTGTACTTATTCGTACTATGTGTGAAGGGATTCTTAGAACTTGTCCAGGTTGCTTTTCCGTGAAAGAGAGAACAGGGCTGAAGTTTTGGTTTGGCTTTGGCATTTAGTGTTATGCTGTCTTTTTACTGATGGATTTTTAATAATAGTTCCTTTGAATTCTAATTTATTAAGTGCATTTAACTTAAAAATGAAAACAATAAAACAGCATTTTAATTGTTTTTGTTTTTTATTTTCATCTACCCTTGGGTAATGGGTGAATAAAGATACAAACAGGTGAATAAGAGACCTGTTGTGATTTCAGTGTCTTCTTAGGCAACTGTGTGAGTAAATTGGCTCACTTTTACTTTACTGATATGTATGTGGGAGTAGAGCAGAAAGATTACAAGTATGTAGCTGAACAGCTTTCATTTCCCTGCTTTGGTTGCATCACTCTTGTGCTGTCTTGCCCTTGTCAGGTGCCTGAATCTCTTCTTTATCTTTTTTTCTGTGCCTTATCTCTGTGTATTCTCACCTTATAGTTTTCACCGGTTTACACCCCTTTATTTAACCTTAAGAACCTCTTGCCATTGATCTCCTTTCACCAGCCTGATCAGATTGGTGGTTACATTAATTTGTCTCTTTGCTCTTGCTTCCTCTTCTTGTCTTCCTCTCACCTTGTCTTTATTCTGTGTCTCCCTTGTTTTTCTTCTTCTGTCTGTTTTCAGTTTGGTTGCTCTCCACTTTCCGTACCGTTCTGCTGTCTTACCATTGCTATATTCATCTTTTTTCTTGTTGCATTCCCTCGCTCTCTCTTTCCTCCCGCCTCTTTCCACTTTTCATCTGCTGTTTTCTGTCTCTCCTCCTTCTCTGCATCCTCTCTCTCACTTCTGCTTCATTCTTAGTCTCCTTTTTGCAAGTTGAACAGACAGTTGAAGTAGCCAAGCTGCCGGAGGCAAGAGCAGACAGAGGAGCTGCTCTGTCCGACCTCCCTCTCTGGAGAGCCAGGAGAATGCCGGCACACCAATGAGCTTTAAGGAGACAATTATTCACCATTTATATCAGTCTGTCTGAGTTAGCCTGCAACACCTCGGGAACTCAGTTCTTCAAACCCGCTAAGTGTTTTGTGCACTTTTATCCTTTCATGAGGTTATTACCTTGTGCTACCTTTGGCGCTCATGTTTGTCTCACTGCGGACAAAATTGCTCAGAAATAGGTGAGGTGATTTTCACCAGACTTTGTAGGAATTAGAGATTGCACAGACCAGATGATCAGTCATCATTCAGCTTTACTGGCTCTTTAAGCTTGAATTTGACTGCTCACTGACCAAGGTTGGGTAGGATTACTTTGAAAGAATACATGTGGTTTACATGTATGTATGTACATACATTTGGATTACTTATAATCTGATTACTTTTGGATTACATTTCAAAGTAATCCTACCCAACCCTGTCACTGACCATGTAGGCACTAACCCTCTCTGTGAGACCTCCCCTAATGAGAGAGTTGTGATAAATGCCGCTCTACACATGCAAACAGTCATCTTGTGTTTTTCAACAACAACAACAAAATGCAAACAATTGTGACTGGAAGGACACCTGTCACTACAATTATTCGCACACACCAGCGGCTGAAAGACAGAGTGTTCCCTGTGAGAGCCCATTCAATCCCTCTCACAGTAGGCATCTGCCAAATTCTGGTTGACACACACGAACATCCAGCACCGCTCGCTTGACACTTAGAAAATGCATGGCCATTTGCACTGTTAGCATGAAAACAGTAAGCAGATGATCACTTTCGAGTTGGATGTGAAATTTGTCTGAGTGCCCCTATGAGTGTGGCATTGCAAAAAACAACACACGTGGCATGCATGTGTGCACATGTGGCACTCCCCCCACTCCCCCGAAATACATGCGGTGTATATGTGTTTTCCCATAAAATGCAGATATGTATGTACATACAGACATGATCACATGGGGGGCCGGACAGCCACATCTGAGCACACACAGCACTGGGAAGTGCCTTTCAGCTGATCGGAGCACACTGACAGCTGGAATCTCCTTTTTATTTTTAGCATTTCACGCTCCTGTTATAAGACAGCAATTGTAGTGCAGTGGTAAACTTTCCGTCTGTTAATTTGTAAATTGCAGGTTCAAATCCCACGAGTGGCATTTAATTTTTTTTTATTTAATTAGTGTTACTTAAAGTGGAGATGACACCTCAAAAAAATAGGGAAAACTGATATAAGTAGCAAAATATACATATTTTATAGTAAGTTGAAAGTAATTATACTCATTATCACTGAAAAATAAAGTTTGTACAGCTTTTCAAAAGTATGTTAATTGGACAGCGCGCTTTCAGCGCGCCTTCAGCAGTCACATGATGCCGTGACAACACAGGCTGGAGAGTTCCATCTTTGTCTGTTCGATCGACAACAGGAACAGATGGACCTCAGACTGTGACAAGATCAAGAACTTTTCTGACTCCTCTTCAAGTGTGGATTATTTCTGACTCAGATCCTGAGGATGTTGCAGCAGTGATTAGACCCTATAGATTGGAGCCGTATCTTTCGGACGAACATTCAAACCAGGAGTATTCTGGCAGCGAAAATAATGCCAACAGTGTTTATGGTGGAGCTGAAGCAGAGGTAAGAGACGTGCCAATTCCGATGGATTTTGAAAGGCTACAGAATATGGAATGGTAAGGGAGACTTTGATTTTTGTTGCTGCTGTTTATAACACTCTAATTACTCTAATTATGTCATGTTTACATGCTGCCGTCGTGTTTACCCTCCGCCGCCGTGTTTACGGTGCCGGGTTTACGCCGTCGGGTTTACGCCGTCGGGTTTACGCCGCCGGTTTTACGCCGCTGGGTTTACGCTGCCGGGTTTACACCGCCGTCTTGCCGCCGTCGTGTTTACATGCCGCTGCCCTGTTTTCATGCCACCGCCGTGTTGCTGCGCCGTGTTGCCGCCGCCGTGTTGCTGCCGCCGTGTTGCCTCCGCCGTGTTGCTGCCGTCGTGTTTTCATGCCGCTGCCGTGTTTACGCCACCGTGTTTTCATGTCGCTGCCGTGTATTCATGCCGCTGCTGTGTTTTCATGTCGCTGCCGTGTTTTCATGCCGCTGCCGTGTTTTCATGTCGCTGCCGTGTTTTCATGCCGCTGCTGTGTTTTCATGTCGCTGCCGTGTTTTCATGTCGCTGCCGTGTTTTCATGCCGCTGCTGTGTTGTCATGTCGTTGCTGTGTTTACATGCCGCTGCCGTGTTTACGCTGCCGTGTTTTCATGCCGCCGTCGTGTTTACATGCCGCTGTCGTGTTTACCCTCCGCCGCCGTGTTTACACCGCCGTGTTGCCGCCATAGTGTTTACATGCCGCTGCCCTGTTTTCATGCCGCCGTCGTGTTTACCCTCCGCCGCCGTGTTACGCTGCCGTGTTGCTGCCGCCGTGTTGCTGCCGCCGTGTTGCTGCCGTTGTGTTTTCATGCCGCTGCCGTGTTTACGCTGCCGTGTTTTCATGCCGCTGCCGTGTTTACATGCTGCAAGATTATTGTGAACATATTATTTGGGGTTGACATTTTATGTGTTCCTGTGAGCAGTGAGAACATGGAGACGGTAGAGGAAAGTGTCTGCTGTTTGGAGCAAATGTGGGTGTGCGAGCGGAGGGAGCGGCAGCCGGACATTTCGTGCATCACACAACACCGCAGCTTTCGATCAATCTGCCTGGACTTGAAAAGGCTAAAACCTTTCGCCCTTGTGTTTGTGCAATATGCTGCGACACACTGGTCAGGCATATCGACAAACAAGTCCCTGAGAGCTGTGTTTAATCAAAGTTTCTGCCGCTAAAAAAAAAGTGTAAACAACGGCCGCCAGGCACACGAGTTGATACGGTCTACAGCCTGTGACGTATTTTCAGCTTGGTGCTCAGCGGCAAGCTGTTCAGGGGGTTTGCACATTTTTCAGTGGCGGGATGTTCAAATGTTATATATAACGGGAGAACTGCATCCATTTTCCCAAAACGCTTAGGTTGACCGAATTATATAACCTTTGTTACATGTAATAAGACTATGTTGTCTTTAAGTGTCATATCCACTTTAACTGCAGGGTTCTGTATTGGGTCCCCTTTTATTTATTTTTTATATCAACCCAGTGATTTTCACTAATTATACACCAGTATCTCATCTATCAGTGTCCAGTGATTGTATTAATTATTTATATAGCCAGCTGGACATAATAAGACATATTGAGAGTGCACTGCTTCATTCATGTCATTTCATGACTGTACATCTGTGACCATGGGTCATCTACAGAGGAACAGACGGTTCATAATTGTATTGTCCGCTCAATAAGAGGGATTTAATAAAATGCTGTGTTTTTTATAGTGTGCTTTTTTTTTTCTCTACAGCAGAGGTAACACATTCTAGCTGCTCGTACTGTGTTCACGCACATGCAGGACCGTACATATATATATATATATATATATATATATATATATATATATATATATATATATATATATATATATATATATATATATATATATACAAGCTTTCACATTTTGGCCATATGGGCTGTTTCTTTGGGCATGATCCAGCGTGCAGGTGCCTGAGTATTGAGCACCCCAGTAGTTGAAGGATAAGGGGATGCCCAATTTTCACCTGGCTGTGGCAGCTAGATGGTTATTTTGAGATTTGGGAATGGACCGGTTGTCGGCTTGGGTAGTTGCCATCCAGGACCCAAGGTGGTTTTGTAATGTCTTGGATGTGACAAAGCGCAGCACCAGCGCATGCCACCAGACTTGATTAACTATATATGTTAGAGTATGTACTGGCCCTCTGCTGCCTTTCACATCTCATTTGCACAGGCAAAGCGGTATCATGGAGGTTACAGTTTTTTTCATGTTTTATGTGTTGCGGGACGTCGGTGGAAAGGTGCTTTGCTTCTGCCCACACCCTTTCGGACTCACAGGCTTGTTTATATAACATTCATATTATTGGTATGTTTCTGTTCTTTCGGATTTGTGTGTGTGCGCCGAATAAATCCATTCATTCACAAATAAAAAGAAAGTCTGATGTGTGACAGCAAGACGATACACATAAAATGGGTGAGGTGGAGGAGGTGCATTCAACTCATTTGCATTCTCCTTATGTTTCCATTGGTGTTGTGTGGGCCACCAGAAGAGGAGGTACTGCTGGCCCACCAACAGAGGGCGCCCTGCCTGAAGTGCGGGCTTCAGGCACGAGAGGGCGCTGCCGCCACGGACACAGCCGGGGGTGACAGCTGTCACTCATCATCTCATGACAGCTGTCACCCATCTACACTTCATCATGCTACTCCATAAAACCCGGACGTCATCTACACCTCGTTGCCGATATATCTTCGACCTGTGAAGGTAAACTGCTCAGCCGACCTGTGAAGGTAAACTGCTCCTTACCACTTATACTGGATTTGTGAGGGAGTTCAGAACAGTTTTTGATCACCCTAACAGAGGAGAGACTGCTTCAACAGTGCTGCTGTCAATGAGACAGAGGCGCCGAATATGCAGTCGACTTCTTGCATCGCGGCTGCGAGGTCCGGCTGGAATAATGTTGCGCTCCGCGCCGCCTTCATAAACGGACTGTTGTCGGTCCTGAAGGAGCACCTGGTAGCGACGGAAGAACCGTGGGATTTAGATGGGCTTATTGATCTCGTTATACGGTTAGACAATCGGTTGGAGGAACGCCGTCGGGAGCGAGACGAAGGACGTGGCCGGGCACGCGCCGTCCCTCTCCCTTCCGGGTCCGAAAAGGTTCCGCCCTCCCCACGCTCCACAGCCTCAACGCTCCGTGTGGCTACAGCTTCCCCTGCTGACGAAGCTATGGACACGAGCAGGGCCACATTTAGACCACCTAACAGACAGAGGAGGCTGGCCCGCGGGGAGTGCTTTGTCTGCTGCTCAAGTGAGCATCTGCAGAGAGACTGCCCCAAGCGGTTAACACCAACGCCCGCCCTTAGAAACTGGGCTTAGGGTGGGCCAAGACATTCACGTGGGACACACACATATTTCCACATGACTCCCAGTTACAATCCTGAGCGGGGATTTAACCCTTCAAGCCCCAGCACTGGTGGACACGGGGTCAGAAGGGAATCTGCTAGACAGCAGATGGGCTACGGAGGTAGGGCTCCCTCTGGTGGCGCTTCCTTCGCCATTGCAGGTGCGGGCACTAGATGGCACCCTTCTCCCTTTAATCACGCACAAGACACACCTGTAACTCTGGTGGTGTCTGGAAATCATCGGGAGGAGATTGAGTTTTTTGTGACTCCTTCTACCTCCTGCGTGATTTTGGGTTTCCCGTGGATGTTGAAACACAATCCCCGGATTGATTGGCCGTCTGGGGTGGTGGTTCAGTGGAGCGAAACCTGCCATTGGATGTGTTTAGGTTCCTCGGTTCCTCCCGGTTTACAGGCTAAACAGGAGGTCAAAGTTCCTCCCAATCTGACGGCGGTGCCGGTTGAGTACCACGACCTTGCTGAAGACGTCAGCAAGGATCTGGCACTCACCCTTCCCCCGCACCGTCCGTACGATTGTGCCATTGATTTGATTCCAGGCGTGGAGTTCCCGTCCAGCAGGCTGTACAACCTCTCACGACCTGAGCGCGAATCAATGGAGACCTACATCCGGGACTCATTAGCTGCCGGGCTGATCCAGAATTCCACCTCCCCGATGGTGCAGGTTTCTTTTTTGTGGGCAAGAAAGATGGCGGACTCCGTAATGCATGTAATCATGCATTGATTACAGGGGGCTGAATGAAATCACAGTTCGTAATCGATACCCGTTGCCCTTGCTAGATTCCGTGTTCACCCCCCTGCATGGAGCCAAATCTTTACAAAGTTGGATCTTAGGAATGCATATCACCTGGTTCGGGTCTGGAAGGGAGACGAGTGGAAGACGGCATTTAACACCCCTTTAGGTCATTTTGAGTACCTGGTCATGCCGTTCGGCCTCACTAACGCCCCCGCGACGTTCCAAGCTTTGGTTAATGACGTCTTGCGGGACTTCCTGCACCGATTCGTCTTCGTATATCTGGACGATATACTCATCTTTTTTCCTGACCCTGAGACTCATGTCCAGCATGTACATCAGGTCCTGCAGCGGTTGTTGGAGAACCGGCTGTTGTGAAGGGCGAGAAGTGCGAGTTCCACCGCGCTTCTTTGTCCTTCCTGGGGTTTATCATCTCCTCCAACTCCATCACCCCTGATCCGGCCATGGTTGCGGCGGTGAGAGATTGGCCCCAACCAAAAAGCCGTAGGAAGCTGCAACAGTTCCTCGGCTTTGCAAATTTCTACAGGAGGTTCATTAAGGGCTACAGTCAGGTAGTTAGCCCCCTGACAGCCCTGACCTCTCCAAAAGTCCCCTTCACCTGTCGGATTGGTGCGAAGCCGCGTTCAAGGAGTTGAAACGACGGTTCTCGATTGCACCAGTTCTGGTGCAAGCCCGACCCTAGCCGCCAGTTTGTGTTGAAGTGGACGCCTCTGACTCAGGGATAGGAGCCGTGCTATCCCAGAGCGGAGAGACCGATAAGGTTCTTCACCCGTGTGCCTACTTTTCTCGCAGGTTGACCCCGGCTGAACGGAACTATGACGTCGGTAATCGAGAACTCCTTGCGGTGAAAGAGGGCTCTTGAGGAGTGAGCGTCTGTGCCGTTCACGGTTTTCAATGACCATCGGAACCTGGAGTATATCAGGATCGCCAAGCGGCCTGAACCCCAGGTAAGCCCGCTGGTCACTGTTCTTCGGACGTATTTTGACTTCCGGATCACCTATCGCCCGCGGACCAAGAACCAGAAGATCGGATGCCTTGTCCCGGGTACCGAAGACGAAGTCAAAACTGTGCTGTCGGATCCACCATAGCCCATCATTCCGGAGTCCACTATCGTGGCCACCCTCACCTGGGACGTGGAGCAGACCGTCCGGGAGGCCTGACACGGAAGCCCGGACCCGTGGGACAGGTCCGAAGGACAAGTTGTAACATCCCACCAGAGGGCCAGGGCTGCGGTCCTAGATTCTGTCACGGTTCCAAGCTCTCCTGTCATCCAGGGTGCGATGGCCGTGGCAGTTGTCCGGCAGCGCTTCTGGTGGCGTCTATGGAGGCCAACGTCTGGGAGTACATCCGGCCTGCACCACCTGTGCCAGGTGGCAAGGCAGACCACAAAGAGGTCCCAAGGACTTCTCCAGCCGCTTCCTGTGCCTCATCGCCCTGCGTCCCATATCGCCTGGATTTTCATCACGGGCCTCCTGCTGTCGCCAGGCACACCTCCATCCTCACGATAGTGGACCGATTCTCAAGGCAGCCCCACTTCGTGGCCCTCCCGAAGCTCCCAACGGCCCAGGAGACAGCGGACCTCCTGGTCCACCACGTCATCCGTCTGCATGGGATACCAACTGACGTATCTCGGATCGTGGTCCCCAGTTTTCCTCTCAAGTCTGGAGAGTGTTTCTGCAGAGAACTGGGTGCCACCATGAGCGTCTCGTCCGGGTACAACCCACAGACGAACGGACAGGCAGAACAGGCCAACCAAGATTGGAACAGACCCTCCACCGGCCTCTCCCCATTTGAGTGTGTCCAGGTACCAGCCCCCATTTGTTCCCGTGGTGGAGGAGAGGTCGGTGTGCCCTCGGTCCGGGCCCACCTGTGGAGGTGCTGTCAGGTGTGGTGCACCGCCTGTTCTGCCTTGTTAAAGGCCCAGAAGAGGGCTAAGCCCATGCAGACCCGCCGCGGTCCCCGGCCCCTGCATACCAGCCCGGCAGGAGGTGTGGTTATCGACAAAGGACATCCCCATCCAAGTGACTCTCCTAAATTGATGGACATACATCGGACCATTCAAATCCTCAAGATCCTCAGCCCTGCCGCAGTGAAGCTCCAACTCCAGCTTCAATGCGGATCCATCCTGTTTTCCATGTGTCCAGACTGAAACCACACCACACCTCACCCCTCTGTGCTCCCGGCGCCGGACCGGGAGCACAGAGGGGTGCCCGGATCATTGACGGGGAGCCGGCTTGGACAGTGCGCCTGCTCCTGGACATCCGTCGAATGGGCTGGGGGTTCCAGTATTTGGTGGACTGGGAGGGGTATGGACCCGAAGAATGCTCCTGGGTGAAGAGGAGCTTCATCCTGGACCCGGCCCTCCTGGCCGATTTCTACCGCCGACACCCGGATAAACCTGGTGGCGCCCGTTGAGGGGGGGGTCCTGTTGTGTGGGCCGCCAGAAGAGGAGGTACTGCTGGCCCACCACCAGAGGGCGCCCTGCCTGAAGTGCGGGCTTCAGGCACAAGAGGGCGCTGCCGCCACGGACACAGCCGGGGGTGACAGCTGTCACTCATCATCTCATGACAGCTGTCACCCATCTACACTTCATCATGCTACTCCATAAAACCCGGACGTCATCTCCACCTCGTTGCCGAGATATCTTCGACCTGTGAAGGTAAACTGCTCAGCCATTTGTTTTGTCTTTCACAGACAGTTTTTGCTTTTGTGTTGTTTGCAGTCGGTTCTGTGAGTGCTTGCAGCTGGAGGCTGAGTTTGTGGTACGTGGAGGGCTGACATCTTTGCTCCCCACACCAAACTTTGATAAGTACTCACTAACACTGCACGTGCCAGGGTTCTGGATTTGAGGTGGAGGTGGAATCTCCACCTTTGTTGTTACTGGGTGTACACACACCCACATCTTATGGTTTCTGCTCCTCGCCAGCAGTACCAGATCTGACATTCGGAGACGGTGGCCACCTGGGGACTCAGGACTTGGCGGCTCCAGTATTCCCAGGTTCAGTGGTGGAGGAAATCGTGTGGTTCCGGTTCTTCTCAGGACAGACGTCTTCTATCCTCGAGCCTGCCCACATGTCACCTTTGTGATTGACTGTTTGCAAAATTCTATATTCCTCTGTATTGTGGTTGTGCTCATTCACAACAGTAAAGTGTTCATATTTGACTCTTTCATTGTCCGTTCATTTACGCCCCCTGTTGTAGGTCCGTGTCACTACACTTTCCCAACATTTGGGATATATAAGGAGAGAGACAGACAGACAAACAAATCTAAGCATGGAATTGTTATTAAAAATATGAGAAAACTGAAAAACGGAGTGTTAATCTTTACATAGGCCCCTATTTTAATGAATGGGAAAAGGACTTGTGTATGTGACACCATTTTCAAGGTGTGTCCCAGCCAAGTGGCAAAACTTGAGCCTGAATTTTGGCCCTAAAGCAGAAGTCATTTTTCTTATAAGGCCCTGTCACACCTTGACAATTTAACCTGAGTATGCTGACTGCATTAAAAACACATCTAATAAATGAATGCTGCTGTCACACCTTCACAATTGTACAGTGTATGTCGACAGCCCCGTTTACACCCAGTGGTTCATGTACTGCACCGTGTGGTGCACGTCAGAAACAGAGTAATTTAACATTATTTTATTTTTTATTTTCATTTTTTCTTCTTGTGGACCACTTTCATTATGTACAGAATGCTGATGAGTGGACTGGCTGGCTGGACTGACTCTTTTAACTTTTAAAGCGCCGAGAGGCTGCTTCCTGATCAGCAGATCTGATCAGGTCATCACAGACCTGTATAATGAAACGCTGTGATTTAAACTTTAAGCACCATCAACCACAATCAGGTGTGATCTGAAGGAATGCTGTGTGAGCTGTCGGTGTGGTGATCACCGACAGCAACGGTGCTTTAAATGTTTAAACAACGCATTAATCGGCATGATCACTCTTGTTAGGAGAGACGGCATCCATCCCACTTTAGATGGAGCAGCTCTCATTTCTAGAAATCTGGCCAATTTTCTTGGATCTTCCAAACTGTGACTGTCTAGCGTTGGACCAGGAGGCAGAGCTGTGGTCTTATACACCTTTCTGCAGCTTCTCTCCCCCTGCCATCCCCTCATTACCCCATCCCCGTAGAGACGGTGCCTGCTTCCAGACCACCAATAACCAGCAAAAATCTATTTAAGCAAAAAATTCAAAAAGAAAAATATAGCACCTTCAACTGCACCACAGACTAAAACAGTTAAATGTGGTCTATTAAACATTAGGTCTCTCTCTTCTAAGTCCCTGTTGGTAATGATATATAATTGATCAACGTATTGATTTATTCTGCCTAACAGAAACCTGGTTACAGCAGGATGAATATGTTAGTTTAAATGAGTCAACACCCCCGAGTCACACTAACTGTCAGAATGCTCGTAGTACGGGCCGGGGCGGAGGATTAGCAGCAATCTTCCATTCCAGCTTATTAATTAATCAAAAACCTAGACAGAGCTTTAATTCATTTGAAAGCTTGTCTCTTAGTCTTTTCCATCCAAATTGGAAGTCCCAAAAACCAGTTTTATTTGTTATTATCTATCGTCCACCTGGTCGTTACTGTGAGTTTTCTCTGTGAATTTTCAGACCTTCTGTCTGACTTAGTGCTTAGCTCAGATAAGATACTTATAGTGGGCGATTTTAACATCCACACAGATGCTGAGAATGACAGCCTCAACACTGCATTTAATCTATTATTAGACTCTACTGGCTTTGCTCAAAAAGTAAATGAGTCCACCCACCACTTTATCAATCTTAGATCTTGTTTTGACTTATGGTATGGAAATAAGACTTAACAGTATTCCCTGAAAACTCCCTTCTGTCTGATCATTTTTTAATAACATTTACATTTACCCTGATGGACTACCCTGCAGTGGGAATAAGTTTCATTACACTAGAAGTCTTTCAGAAAGCGCTGTAACTAGGTTTAAGGATATGATTCCTTCTTTATGTTCTCTATTGTCATATACCAACACAGAGCAGAGTAGCTACCTAAACTCTGTAGAGAGTAGAGTATCTCGTCAATAGTTTTACATCCTCATTGAAGACAACTTTGGATGCTGTAGCTCCTCTGAAAAAGAGAGCTTTAAATCAGAAGTGTCTGACTCCGTGGTATAACTCACAAACTCGTAGCTTAAAGCAGATAACCCTAAGTTGGAGAGGAAATGGCGTCTCACTAATTTAGAAGATCTTCACTTAGCCTGGAAAAAGAGTTTGTTGCTCTATAAAAAAGCCCTCCGTAAAGCTAGGACATCTTTCTACTCACTAATTGAAGAAAATAAGAACAACCTCAGGTTTCTTTTCAGCACTGTAGCCAGGCTGACAAGAGTCAGAGCTCTATTGAGCTGAGTATTCCATTAACTTTAACTAGTAATGACTTCATGACTTTCTTTGCTAACAAAATTTTGACTATTAGAAAAAAATTACTCATAACCATCCCAAAGATGTATCGTTATCTTTGGCTGCTTTCAGTGATGCCGTATTTGGTTAGACTCTTTCTCTCCGATTGTTCTGTCTGAGTTATTTTCATTAGTTACTTCATCCAAACCATCAACATGTTTATTAGACCCCATTCCTGCCAGGCTGCTTAAGGAAGTCCTACCATTATTTAATGCTTCAATCTTAAATATGATCAACTTATCTTTGTTAGTTGGCTATGTACCACAGGCTTTTAAGGTGGCAGTAATTAAACCATTACTTAAAAAGCCATCACTTGACCCAGCTATTTTAGCTAATTATAGGCCAATCTCCAACCTTCCTTTTCTCTCAAAGATTCTTGAGAGGGTAGTTGTAAAACAGCTAACTGATCACCTGCAGAGGAATGGTCTATTTGAAGAGGTTCAGTCAGGTTTTAGAATTCATCATAGTACAGAAACAGCATTAGTGAAGGTTACAAATGATCTTCTTATGGCTTCGGACAGTGGACTTATCTCTGTGCTTGTTCTGTTGGACCTCAGTGCTGCTTTTGATACTGTTGACCATAAAATTTTATTACAGAGATTAGAGCATGTCATAGGTATTAAAGGCACTGCGCTGCGGTGGTTTGAATCATATTTGTCTAATAGATTACAGTTTGTTCATGTAAATGGGGAATCTTCTTCACAGACTAAAGTTAATTAGGAGTTCCACAAGGTTCTGTGCTAGGACCAATTTTATTCACTTTATACATGCTCCCCTTAGGCAGTATTATTAGACGGTATTGCTTAAATTTTCATTGTTACGCAGATGATACCCAGCTTTATCTATCCATGAAGCCAGAGGACACACACCAATTAGCTAAACTGCAGGATTGTCTTACAGACATAAAGACATGGATGACCTCTAATTTCCTGCTTTTAACTCAGATAAAACTGAAGTTATTGTACTTGGCCCCACAAATCTTAGAAGCATGGTGTCTAACCAGATCTTTACTCTGGATGGCATTTCCCTGACCTCTAGTAATACTGTGAGAAATCTTGGAGTCATTTTTGATCAGGATATGTCATTCAAAGCGCATATTAAACAAATATGTAGGACTGCCTTTTTGCATTTACGCAATATCTCTAAAATCAGAAAGGTCTTGTCTCAGAGTGATGCTGAAAAACTAATTCATGCATTTATTTCCTCTAGGCTGGACTATTGTAATTCTTTATTATCAGGTTGTTCTAAAAGTTCCCTAAAAAGCCTTCAGTTAATTCAAAATGCTGCAGCTAGAGTACTGACGGGACTAGCAGGAGAGAGCATATCTCACCCGTGTTGGCCTCTCTTCATTGGCTTCCTGTTAATTCTAGAATAGAATTTAAAATTCTTCTTCTTACTTATAAGGTTTTGAATAATCAGGTCCCATCTTATCTTAGGGACCTCGTAGTACCATATCACCCTAATAGAGCGCTTCGCTCTCAGACTGCAGGCTTACTTGTAGTTCCTAGGGTTTGTAAGAGTAGAATGGGAGGCAGAGCCTTCAGCTTTCAGGCTCCTCTCCTGTGGAACCAGCTCCCAATTCAGATCAGGGAGACAGATACCCTCTCTACTTTTAAGATTAGGCTTAAAACTTTCCTTTTCGCTAAGGCTTATAGTTAGGGCTGGATCGGGTGACCCTGGACTATCCCTTGGTTATGCTGCTTTAGACGTAGACTGTGGGGGGGTTCCCATGATGCACTGTTTCTTTCTCTTTCTCTGTATGCATCACTCCGCATTTAATCATTAGTGATCGATCTCTGCCCCCCTCCACAGCATGTCTTTTTCCTGGTTCTTTCCCTCAGCCCAACCAGTCTCAGCAGAAGACTGCCCCTCCCTGAGCCTGGTTCTGCTGGAGGTTTCTTCCTGTTAAGAGGGAGTTTTTCCTTCCCACTGTTGCCGAGTGCTTGCTCACAGGGGGTCGTTTTGACCGTTGGGGTTTTTCATAATTATTGTATGGCCTTGCTTACAATTAAAAGCGCCTTGGGGCAACTGTTTGTTGTTATTGGCGCTATATAAAAAAAAAAGTTGATTGATTGATTGATTGATCTTTCATATGAGCTGAATTGTTGAAGCTCTGAGTGTTGCAGCACACAGCCTGTTTGTGTTAGTATTTTTATTTTTTTACAGTTATTCACAAACGTGACAAAGTACTAACAAGTCTGCATTCTCAAAACTTCACTCAGTCAGCAAACACCAGCTGTTATGTGATGATGTTTGCAGTGATTTCAAACAAAGAGCATTCAGTGAAGATGGCTTTCAAATTTCCTGAATGTTTCTCTCATTTCACACTCAAGCAACCAACCAAGTGTCAGCAGATATGATATGCATCGAAACTGTTCAAATTTTAATACTATATTTACTGCAACACAGAATTGTTTTATTTGTTCTTCTTTTTCTGTAAGCTTCCCATTAGCAGTCACCATAGCAGATCAATCATTGCCATCTCATCCTGTCCTCTGTATCTTCTGTCACACCAACCAGCTGCATGTCTTATCTCAGCACATCCATAAACCTTCTCTTTGGCCTCCCTCTTCACCTCCTGCCTGGTGGCTCCATCCTCAGCATCCTTCTCTCTATATACCCCGGGGTCCTTCCTCTGCACATATCCAAACCATCGCAGTCTCACCTCTCTGACTTTGTCTGCAAACCGTCCCATTTGAGCTGTCCTCTGATATGTTCACTAATCCTGTCCATTCTCATCACTCCCAAAGAGAATCGCAGTGAGATGAGAAATGAGATGAAATGTCAGACTTATGGAAACAAATACGCACCTGTCTATAAACATCCTGTGCAGTATCACACCATGTGTGCAGTTCTGCGCACTGAACCATCGCGTGTACATTTTACATACTTATGTGTGTGTGTGTGTGTGTATATATATATATATATATATATATATAATATATACACACGAGATCTGTTAGAAAAGTATCCGACCTTTTTATTTTTTTCAAAAACCATATGGATTTGAATCACGTGTGATTGCATCAGCCAAGCTTGAACCTTCGTGTGCATGCGTGAGTTTTTTCACGCCTGTCACGTTGGATTTTTATTGCGAATAAATGTCTGAACGATTTGGAGCTTTGCTGCATCAATTTTTTCCAGAGACTGTGAGAGACCTCCAGGTGGTAACCATTCGGAAATTTAAATGGCTTTGAGGGATGATTTTATGGGGATTACACGGATTAAGGAGTGCTCCAGCCGGTTTAAAGACCGCCCACAGCTACTGAGAGTGCGCCACGCTCCGAGCGCCGATCGACAGGCTCAAACCCCCTGAAACAACAAGATCATTTCCAACGTGAAGGCTTTGTTGAGCCGGGACGTCGTCTGACTTAAGCCCCGTTTACACATAGACAGTAAGAGCTCCCGGAAGAAAAGAAAGAAAAGCGGATGGATGCGCCACCGTGCCGCTCATGGCGCAGCACAAAACCACCTCCGTGTTGGTCTCACAGTACAGCTTTGAGATGGCTTTCAGACAGCTGTCGGTGGGTTTTCAGTCGTGTGACTAACCGAGAAATTGTGGATGAGCCTGGACATGCCAGAACATGTTCTGTGAGGCTTTATCACGGCATTGCTTTGCGCCATGCGGCACCGCCGCGACACGCGGAATTGCTCCGCTCCTCTTTCCATGACAAAACTCCTGTAACAATGGAATGTGCCGTTCATTTCCAAACTGGACGCTGTGTTTTATCCGGGACATCCTCTGACTAGCACAGGAATTGTGGAAGACGTGGACATCAGCACTTTTTCGGCACATTGAGACAGACGTGCGGAGGAATTCCGCGTGTCGCCGTGGAGCCGCATGGCGCAAAGCAACACCATGATGAAGCCTCACAGGACATGTTCTGGCATGTCCAGGCTCATCCACAATTTCTCGGTTAGTCACACGACTGAAAACCCACCGACAGCCGTCTGAAAGCCATCTCAAAGCTGTCCTGTGAGACCAACACAGAGGTGGTTTTGTGCTGGCGCCATGAGTGCGGTGGCGCATTCCTTCCGCTTTTCTTTCCATGAAAAAAAACTCCTGTAACAGTGGAATGTGCCGAAAAAGTACTGATGTCCATGTCTCCGGCCATTTTTGTGTAAGTCAGACAAAGCCTTCACGTTGGCAATGATCTGCTTGTTTCAGCGGGGTTTCAGCCTGTCGATCGGCTCGCTCGGAGGCGCGGCGCGCTCTCAGCAGCTGTGGGCGGTCTTTAAACCGGCTGGAGCACTCCTTAATCTGTGTAATCCCCATAACAAGTCGTCCCTCAAAGCCATTTGAATTTCAGAATGGTTTACCACCTGGAAGTCTCTCACAGGTTCTGGAAACAATTGATGCAGCAAAGCTCCAAATCGTTCAGACATTTATTCGCAATAAAAATCCACCGAGAGGGGTGGACCACTGCTCACACAAAACCTGCTCACAGGCGAATGACGCAACCGACAGGTGTGAAAAAACTCATGCATGCGCATGAAGGTTCAAGCTTGGCTGATGCAATCACACGTGATTCAAATCCATATGGTTTTGAAAAAAATAAAAAGGTCGGATACTTTTCTAACAGACCTCGTATATATTCACAGCCCCAATTCCAATGAAGTTGGGATGTTGTGTGAAATGTAAATAAAGCAGAATACAATGATTTGCAATTCTTCTTCAACCTATATTCAGTTGAAATACACCACAAAGACAAGATACGAGGTCTATTAGACAATAAACCGACCCTTTTATTTTTTTTTAACGATATGGATTTGAATGACGTGCGATTCCACCAATCATGCTTGAACCCTCCGTGCGCATGCGTGAGGTTTTTCACAGTTGTCGGTGACATCATTTCCCTGTAGGCAGGCCTTGAGTAAGATGTGGGTCCCGCCCTCTCGCTGAATTCCTTTGTTTCACACACTGCTCCAGACTGCGCGCGTTGCTTTATCAAATTTTTTCTGGACCTGTGAGGAATATCCGAATGGAATACTATTCGAGAAATTAAGCTGGTTTTCGGTGAAAAAGTTTAACGCTGTTGAGAGATTATGGGGGTGTTTCTGTCGGTGTAAGGAATTCCCACAGAGCGGGAGTCCTGCAGTGCTTCCAGGCGCCATCGTCGGCCTGTTTCGACCTGAAAACATCCTAATTAAGGCTTAATTTCACCCAGGACGTCGTGAGAGAACAGATTCAGAAGAGGCCGCATGAGGACTTTATGCTGACCTTCCACTGTTTAAGGACATTTTTTAATGAAGACGTGCGCGCAGATTCGCCGAGTCGTTTCTGTGACGACTCGGCGAATCTGCGCTGTGTGCGCCGTGACAGGAAAAACCCTCCGTGTTGAAACCATTTGTAAAATTCAGGCGGCTTTGATGGTTTTCAACAAGTGAGTAACTGAGAAATTGTTAACAGCTTGGGCATGTTCCAACTTGCCCGTTAAGGTTTCCAACGGAGGTGTTTTTCCTGTCGCGACCCCCCCACGGTTGGGTCCGGCCCGACATGTGACTCTCCACACTTCTTCATTACAAATGTCCCTTAACAATGGAATGTCCTGAATAAACTCCTCATGCCAACTTCTTCTGAAAGTTCTCTGTTCTCTGACGACTTCCTGGGTCAACATAGCCTGAAATGTGGAAGTTTTCAACTTGAAACGGCGAGACGCTGCCGCCTCGAAGCGCAGATCGCCGTCAGGCACCGTGGGCCGTCCTTACGGCGACACTACCAGACCAAATCTCTCATCAGCCGTTAAATTTTACAGAAAACCAACTGAATTTATCGACTGGTGTCCACTCAGTGTGTCTTACAGTTTTGAAAAAATTTTGATCAAATAAAGCAGCAGTCTCTGAGCCATTCCTAAACAATGAAAAAACACGAGAGGGTGGGCGACTCCTCACTCAAAGACTGCCCACAGGCGAATGACTAACCGACAGGCGTGAAAAAACTCTCGCATGCCCACGAGGGTTCAAGCATGTCTGATGTAATCACACGTGATTCAAATCAATATGGTTTTTGAAAAAAAATAATAAGGTCGGATACTTTTCTAATAGACCTCGTATTTAATGTTCAAACTCATGTTCAAACTATTGTTTTTGTGCAAATATTGCCTCATTTGAAATGGATGCCTGCAACATGTTTCAAAAAAGGTGGGATAGTGGTATGTTTCCATTGTGTTACATCACCTTCCTTCTAACAACACTCAATAAGTGTTAGTGCCCATAGCATGGGCAACTACACACCTGTGATGGCATCATCAATGCCGAAAGGTACATCCAGGTTTGGAGCAACACATGCTGCCATCCAAGTAACCTCTTTTTCAGGGACATCCCTGCTTAATTCAGCAAGACAATGCCAAGCCACATTCTGCACATGTTACAACAGCGTGGCTTCCTAATGAAGGAGTGCGGGTACTGGAACTGGCCTGCCTGCAGTCCAGACCTGTCACCCATTGAAAATGTGTGGTGCATTATGAAATGCAAAATACGACAACGGAGACCCTAGTCTATTGAACACCTGAAGTCGTACATCAATTCCACCTACAAAGCTTCAACAATGAGTGGCCTCAGTTCCCAACGCTTACTGAGTGTTGTCAAAAGGAAAGGTAATTGGGGTTGTATATACACTGGATGTTCTGTCACTGTGCTGTTGTCTTGTTTTAACCATGTTGTGAGTTTTCAAGATGTTTGAAAATTCCTTCATCCTGTCAAGAATGTTGGCATGCTTTGGTAATTCCTTGAATTTCTGTTGAACCCATAACATTATTGTACATGTCGTGACATAAGTGGAAGCTTCTCCAGAACAGCTAAGGCTGTTTTTGTGTTACAACATAATACTGTGCGCTAAAGGACATTTTTTTGGAGACCGTGATCACCACATTCCAGTTTGTCATGTATTAGGGCTCCACATAGTACAGATGTGGCTGAATTGTGCACAAAGCAGGAATTGTATGCAATACGTGTAAAATCATAGCTGCCTCCAACGCCTCGTACACCTGTTGCTACAACTATTTGGGCATACCAGCGGCTGAAAAACAGAGTGTGCCCTGTTAGAGCCCATTCGATCTCTCTCGCGGCAGGTGTTGGCCAAATTCCAGGTGAACACACACAAACATCTAACACCGTTTGCTGGGTACTTAAAAAATGTGTGGCAATTTGTGCTCTCAGCACAGAAATAGCGAGCAGACAATCACTTTTGAGCTGGATGTGAAATTTGTCTAAGTGCCCCCATGACTGTGGCTTTGCAAAACAGCAACGCACATGTGGCGTGCCAGAGTGTCAGCTCCCTCCTGCAACACATGTGCCGTGCGTGTACATTGCACATGTGTTGCGACCCCCCCCATCCGCAACACGTGCCAGATGTGTTGCGGATGAGGGGGGAGATTACTAAATAGCAGTAAAAATAACTAAAAAGAAATGATCACATAGACACAGAGTGACATGGTGTGTGCGCTGAACTGACAGGGGCGTGTCCACTTACAGCCACAGCTGTTGAGATCTCTCGTTCTGGACATCACCACTGGGGAACGTACCGTGTTTGGACAGACATGAACTTACAAACTGTCCACTGTGATGCACCTGTGTCTGCTTTCTATCTTCACGTGGACATACGTACATAAAAACATATCGTTGTTGTGACAGGGTGCAGCGAGTGAGTGCCCGGCATGGACATTGACAGAGTACCCCAGGTGAAACGGACCGTCAGATCAGAACATGCAGCGGGCAATCTGAATGACATGTCACCCACGTGAGCTCTGTTCCACATGATGTGGTGTCTGTCCTGCGCCGCGCCATCCACAGGACACGTGTGTCGGACCTGCCAGGCCAGTAGATGTGACATAAGAGTGCACTGCATCATTCATGTCATTACATGACTGTACGTCTGTAAGCATGAAGGAACAGACGTATCATACTTATATTGTCCGCTCGATAAGAGGGATTCACTAAAATGAGGGATTCACTAAAATGCGGTGTTGTTTTTATAGTATGTGGTTTTACTTTTTAAAATACATTAAACTTTATGTGGTGTGATCGTTTTAGACAATGAAATTGATAATTACAACTGTAGTGTTGTCAGTCCCTTCGCCTGTGCTGCAATCAGGTTTGTTTTCTCCATTTGTTTGTTACAATAAAATAATAAAGAAAATACATTTAAAAATAAAGACATCTGAAAAATTAAGCGTTTCTTATTAATTGAGTTGAGCAAATATCCACATGTCAAGAATTATTGACATGTGAAAAGAGAATACAATGGTCCGTCGCTATAACACGGTTCACCTTTTGCGGCCTCGCAGTTTCGCGGACTTTTTAGTCCAATTTTGCATGCTTTTTTTTTTTTACAGTGTTCTGTGTTCTGCGTGTCTGTTTATAAGAATCTTCTCGCCCAGAACAAAAAAGAGCGCCAACAACTACTCATAACTGTGTTTGTCACTCGGAAAAAGACACTTGCAGCCAGGTGTGAGTGGAAAAAGGCACAGCGTCAGGACGCAGAGGCGTGATCTGTGAAATACTGGTCAGTCACTATTAATAATTTCTTATGTGTCCAACCTCGTACGTTGATCGTTAAAATTAAATTTGTTAGTTCTAAAAGCCATCATAATTATTTATAGGAAAACGTTGTATTATTATTTCTCAAACAATTGTTTGGGCCTGAAAACAGTTTGGTCTTATTTTTCTACTAAGGTTTGAACTTTGAGAGTGTTTACACACGAGAGAAAAGTGAGAAAATGTTCATGCCTGATTGAGAAAGTGTATAAAGTGGTTTTACAGCTTTAAAACGTCTATAATAATTGTAAAAAATAACGCTGACTATGTCGCAGTTTCACGTATTACGGGCTATTTTTAGAATGCAAGTCCCGCGATAAACGAGGGACCACTGTAACACTTTTTTGATTATACTACAACACAATTTATACGACGACCGCTTTTGACACTCTATTGGCACGCGTCGTGATTGGTGGAGTTCTTTTTCTTTGCCGTCTTCCTGGCTTCCATGTCGTAAAATGAGGGTGTGTCTGAAGCGGAGTCTGAATATTTATGGGCGTGTTTATTATAATTACGATTGTTTTCACCACCCGCCGCATTTATCACGGGTCACGTCGGGCGTACGCCGGAAGTGGGCAGGTGCGCACTGCTTGATACATGTCACGGCAACTTGGTGTACTTCAAATTTACACTGTAAATTTACGCCACCAGTGCGCAACGTTGATACATGAGGCCCACTGTGTTCCCACTGCGATGGGAGCGGGATTGTTCATGCCTGCCCGACCACGTGTCCCTCCTGACATTTGCTCAATGTTGTCGTGGTTTTGTGGTTCATACAAGCTGTTTCGCTGTGATTCGCAATGATTTGTACTTATTCGTACTATGTGTGAAGGGATTCTTAGAACTTGTCCAGGTTGCTTTTCCGTGAAAGAGAGAACAGGGCTGAAGTTTTGGTTTGGCTTTGGCATTTAGTGTTATGCTGTCTTTTTACTGATGGATTTTTAATAATAGTTCCTTTGAATTCTAATTTATTAAGTGCATTTAACTTAAAAATGAAAACAATAAAACAGCATTTTAATTGTTTTTGTTTTTTATTTTCATCTACCCTTGGGTAATGGGTGAATAAAGATACAAACAGGTGAATAAGAGACCTGTTGTGATTTCAGTGTCTTCTTAGGCAACTGTGTGAGTAAATTGGCTCACTTTTACTTTGCTGATGTGTATGTGGGAGTAGAGCAGAAAGATTACAAGTATGTAGCTGAACAGCTTTCATTTCCCTGCTTTGGTTGCATCACTCTTGTGCTGTCTTGCCCTTGTCAGGTGCCTGAATCTCTTCTTTATCTTTTTTTTCTGTGCCTTATCTCTGTGTATTCTCACCTTATAGTTTTCACCGGTTTACACCCCTTTATTTAACCTTAAGAACCTCTTGCCATTGATCTCCTTTCACCAGCCTGATCAGATTGGTGGTTACATTAATTTGTCTCTTTGCTCTTGCTTCCTCTTCTTGTCTTCCTCTCACCTTGTCTTTATTCTGTGTCTCCCTTGTTTTTCTTCTTCTGTCTGTTTTCAGTTTGGTTGCTCTCCACTTTCCGTACCGTTCTGCTGTCTTACCATTGCTATATTCATCTTTTTTCTTGTTGCATTCCCTCGCTCTCTCTTTCCTCCCGCCTCTTTCCACTTTTCATCTGCTGTTTTCTGTCTCTCCTCCTTCTCTGCATCCTCTCTCTCACTTCTGCTTCATTCTTAGTCTCCTTTTTGCAAGTTGAACAGACAGTTGAAGTAGCCAAGCTGCCGGAGGCAAGAGCAGACAGAGGAGCTGCTCTGTCCGACCTCCCTCTCTGGAGAGCCAGGAGAATGCCGGCACACCAATGAGCTTTAAGGAGACAATTATTCACCATTTATATCAGTCTGTCTGAGTTAGCCTGCAACACCTCGGGAACTCAGTTCTTCAAACCCGCTAAGTGTTTTGTGCACTTTTATCCTTTCATGAGGTTATTACCTTGTGCTACCTTTGGCGCTCATGTTTGTCTCACTGCGGACAAAATTGCTCAGAAATAGGTGAGGTGATTTTCACCAGACTTTGTAGGAATTAGAGATTGCACAGACCAGATGATCAGTCATCATTCAGCTTTACTGGCTCTTTAAGCTTGAATTTGACTGCTCACTGACCAAGGTTGGGTAGGATTACTTTGAAAGAATACATGTGGTTTACATGTATGTATGTACATACATTTGGATTACTTATAATCTGATTACTTTTGGATTACATTTCAAAGTAATCCTACCCAACCCTGTCACTGACCATGTAGGCACTAACCCTCTCTGTGAGACCTCCCCTAATGAGAGAGTTGTGATAAATGCCGCTCTACACATGCAAACAGTCATCTTGTGTTTTTCAACAACAACAACAAAATGCAAACAATTGTGACTGGAAGGACACCTGTCACTACAATTATTCGCACACACCAGCGGCTGAAAGACAGAGTGTTCCCTGTGAGAGCCCATTCAATCCCTCTCACAGTAGGCATCTGCCAAATTCTGGTTGACACACACGAACATCCAGCACCGCTCGCTTGACACTTAGAAAATGCATGGCCATTTGCACTGTTAGCATGAAAACAGTAAGCAGATGATCACTTTCGAGTTGGATGTGAAATTTGTCTGAGTGCCCCTATGAGTGTGGCATTGCAAAAAACAACACACGTGGCATGCATGTGTGCACATGTGGCACTCCCCCCACTCCCCCGAAATACATGCGGTGTATATGTGTTTTCCCATAAAATGCAGATATGTATGTACATACAGACATGATCACATGGGGGGCCGGACAGCCACATCTGAGCACACACAGCACTGGGAAGTGCCTTTCAGCTGATCGGAGCACACTGACAGCTGGAATCTCCTTTTTATTTTTAGCATTTCACGCTCCTGTTATAAGACAGCAATTGTAGTGCAGTGGTAAACTTTCCGTCTGTTAATTTGTAAATTGCAGGTTCAAATCCCACGAGTGGCATTTAATTTTTTTTATTTAATTAGTGTTACTTAAAGTGGAGATGACACCTCAAAAAAATAGGGAAAACTGATATAAGTAGCAAAATATACATATTTTATAGTAAGTTGAAAGTAATTATACTCATTATCACTGAAAAATAAAGTTTGTACAGCTTTTCAAAAGTATGTTAATTGGACAGCGCGCTTTCAGCGCGCCTTCAGCAGTCACATGATGCCGTGACAACACAGGCTGGAGAGTTCCATCTTTGTCTGTTTCGATCGACAACAGGAACAGATGGACCTCAGACTGTGACAAGATCAAGAACTTTTCTGACTCCTCTTCAAGTGTGGATTATTTCTGACTCAGATCCTGAGGATGTTGCAGCAGTGATTAGACCCTATAGATTGGAGCCGTATCTTTCGGACGAACATTCAAACCAGGAGTATTCTGGCAGCGAAAATAATGCCAACAGTGTTTATGGTGGAGCTGAAGCAGAGGTAAGAGACGTGCCAATTCCGATGGATTTTGAAAGGCTACAGAATATGGAATGGTAAGGGAGACTTTGATTTTTGTTGCTGCTGTTTATAACACTCTAATTACTCTAATTATGTCATGTTTACATGCTGCCGTCGTGTTTACCCTCCGCCGCCGTGTTTACGGTGCCGGGTTTACGCCGTCGGGTTTACGCCGTCGGGTTTACGCCGCCGGTTTTACGCCGCTGGGTTTACGCTGCCGGGTTTACACCGCCGTCTTGCCGCCGTCGTGTTTACATGCCGCTGCCCTGTTTTCATGCCACCGCCGTGTTGCTGCGCCGTGTTGCCGCCGCCGTGTTGCTGCCGCCGTGTTGCCTCCGCCGTGTTGCTGCCGTCGTGTTTTCATGCCGCTGCCGTGTTTACGCCACCGTGTTTTCATGTCGCTGCCGTGTATTCATGCCGCTGCTGTGTTTTCATGTCGCTGCCGTGTTTTCATGCCGCTGCCGTGTTTTCATGTCGCTGCCGTGTTTTCATGCCGCTGCTGTGTTTTCATGTCGCTGCCGTGTTTTCATGTCGCTGCCGTGTTTTCATGCCGCTGCTGTGTTGTCATGTCGTTGCTGTGTTTACATGCCGCTGCCGTGTTTACGCTGCCGTGTTTTCATGCCGCCGTCGTGTTTACATGCCGCTGTCGTGTTTACCCTCCGCCGCCGTGTTTACACCGCCGTGTTGCCGCCATAGTGTTTACATGCCGCTGCCCTGTTTTCATGCCGCCGTCGTGTTTACCCTCCGCCGCCGTGTTTACGCTGCCGTGTTGCTGCCGCCGTGTTGCTGCCGCCGTGTTGCTGCCGTTGTGTTTTCATGCCGCTGCCGTGTTTACGCTGCCGTGTTTTCATGCCGCTGCCGTGTTTACATGCTGCAAGATTATTGTGAACATATTATTTGGGGTTGACATTTTATGTGTTCCTGTGAGCAGTGAGAACATGGAGAAGGTAGAGGAAAGTGTCTGCTGTTTGGAGCAAATGTGGGTGTGCGAGCGGAGGGAGCGGCAGCCGGACATTTCGTGCATCACACAACACCGCAGCTTTCGATCAATCTGACTGGACTTGAAAAGGCTAAAACCTTTCGCCCTTGTGTTTGTGCAATATGCTGCGACACACTGGTCAGGCATATCGACAAACAAGTCCCTGAGAGCTGTGTTTAATCAAAGTTTCTGCCGCTAAAAAAAAGTGTAAACAACGGCCGCCAGGCACACGAGTTGATACGGTCTACAGCCTGTGACGTATTTTCAGCTTGGTGCTCAGCGGCAAGCTGTTCAGGGGGTTTGCACATTTTTCAGTGGCGGGATGTTCAAATGTTATATATAACGGGAGAACTGCATCCATTTTCCCAAAACGCTTAGGTTGACCGAATTATATAACCTTTGTTACATGTAATAAGACTATGTTGTCTTTAAGTGTCATATCCACTTTAACTGCAGGGTTCTGTATTGGGTCCCCTTTTATTTATTTTTTATATCAACCCAGTGATTTTCACTAATTATACACCAGTATCTCATCTATCAGTGTCCAGTGATTGTATTAATTATTTATATAGCCAGCTGGACATAATAAGACATATTGAGAGTGCACTGCTTCATTCATGTCATTTCATGACTGTACATCTGTGACCATGGGTCATCTACAGAGGAACAGACGGTTCATAATTGTATTGTCCGCTCAATAAGAGGGATTTAATAAAATGCTGTGTTTTTTATAGTGTGCTTTTTTTTTCTCTACAGCAGAGGTAACACATTCTAGCTGCTCGTACTGTGTTCACGCACATGCAGGACCGTACATATATATATATATATATATATATATATATATATATATATATATATATATATATATATATATATATATATACAAGCTTTCACATTTTGGCCATATGGGCTGTTTCTTTGGGCATGATCCAGCGTGCAGGTGCCTGAGTATTGAGCACCCCAGTAGTTGAAGGATAAGGGGATGCCCAATTTTCACCTGGCTGTGGCAGCTAGATGGTTATTTTTGAGATTTGGGAATGGACCGGTTGTCGGCTTGGGTAGTTGCCATCCAGGACCCAAGGTGGTTTTGTAATGTCTTGGATGTGACAAAGCGCAGCACCAGCGCATGCCACCAGACTTGATTAACTATATATGTTAGAGTATGTACTGGCCCTCTGCTGCCTTTCACATCTCATTTGCACAGGCAAAGCGGTATCATGGAGGTTACAGTTTTTTTCATGTTTTATGTGTTGCGGGACGTCGGTGGAAAGGTGCTTTGCTTCTGCCCACACCCTTTCGGACTCACAGGCTTGTTTATATAACATTCATATTATTGGTATGTTTCTGTTCTTTCGGATTTGTGTGTGTGCGCCGAATAAATCCATTCATTCACAAATAAAAAGAAAGTCTGATGTGTGACAGCAAAGACGATACACATAAAATGGGTGAGGTGGAGGAGGTGCATTCAACTCATTTGCATTCTCCTTATGTTTCCATTTGGTGTTGTGTGGGCCACCAGAAGAGGAGGTACTGCTGGCCCACCACCAGAGGGCGCCCTGCCTGAAGTGCGGGCTTCAGGCACGAGAGGGCGCTGCCGCCACGGACACAGCCGGGGGTGACAGCTGTCACTCATCATCTCATGACAGCTGTCACCCATCTACACTTCATCATGCTACTCCATAAAACCCGGACGTCATCTACACCTCGTTGCCGATATATCTTCGACCTGTGAAGGTAAACTGCTCAGCCGACCTGTGAAGGTAAACTGCTCCTTACCACTTATACTGGATTTGTGAGGGAGTTCAGAACAGTTTTTGATCACCCTAACAGAGGAGAGACTGCTTCAACAGTGCTGCTGTCAATGAGACAGAGGCGCCGAATATGCAGTCGACTTCTGCATCGCGGCTGCGAGGTCCGGCTGGAATAATGTTGCGCTCCGCGCCGCCTTCATAAACGGACTGTTGTCGGTCCTGAAGGAGCACCTGGTAGCGACGGAAGAACCGTGGGATTTAGATGGGCTTATTGATCTCGTTATACGGTTAGACAATCGGTTGGAGGAACGCCGTCGGGAGCGAGACGAAGGACGTGGCCGGGCACGCGCCGTCCCTCTCCCTTCCGGGTCCGAAAAGGTTCCGCCCTCCCCACGCTCCACAGCCTCAACGCTCCGTGTGGCTACAGCTTCCCCTGCTGACGAAGCTATGGACACGAGCAGGGCCACATTTAGACCACCTAACAGACAGAGGAGGCTGGCCCGCGGGGAGTGCTTTGTCTGCTGCTCAAGTGAGCATCTGCAGAGAGACTGCCCCAAGCGGTTAAACACCAACGCCCGCCCTTAGAAACTGGGCTTAGGGTGGGCCAAGACATTCACGTGGGACACACACATATTTCCACATGACTCCCAGTTACAATCCTGAGCGGGGATTTAACCCTTCAAGCCCCAGCACTGGTGGACACGGGGTCAGAAGGGAATCTGCTAGACAGCAGATGGGCTACGGAGGTAGGGCTCCCTCTGGTGGCGCTTCCTTCGCCATTGCAGGTGCGGGCACTAGATGGCACCCTTCTCCCTTTAATCACGCACAAGACACAACCTGTAACTCTGGTGGTGTCTGGAAATCATCGGGAGGAGATTGAGTTTTTTGTGACTCCTTCTACCTCCTGCGTGATTTTGGGTTTCCCGTGGATGTTGAAACACAATCCCCGGATTGATTGGCCGTCTGGGGTGGTGGTTCAGTGGAGCGAAACCTGCCATTGGATGTGTTTAGGTTCCTCGGTTCCTCCCGGTTTACAGGCTAAACAGGAGGTCAAAGTTCCTCCCAATCTGACGGCGGTGCCGGTTGAGTACCACGACCTTGCTGATGTCTTCAGCAAGGATCTGGCACTCACCCTTCCCCCGCACCGTCCGTACGATTGTGCCATTGATTTGATTCCAGGCGTGGAGTTCCCGTCCAGCAGGCTGTACAACCTCTCACGACCTGAGCGCGAATCAATGGAGACCTACATCCGGGACTCATTAGCTGCCGGGCTGATCCAGAATTCCACCTCCCCGATGGGTGCAGGTTTCTTTTTTGTGGGCAAGAAAGATGGCGGACTCCGTAATGCATGTAATCATGCATTGATTACAGGGGGCTGAATGAAATCACAGTTCGTAATCGATACCCGTTGCCCTTGCTAGATTCCGTGTTCACCCCCCTGCATGGAGCCAAAATCTTTACAAAGTTGGATCTTAGGAATGCATATCACCTGGTTCGGGTCTGGAAGGGAGACGAGTGGAAGACGGCATTTAACACCCCTTTAGGTCATTTTGAGTACCTGGTCATGCCGTTCGGCCTCACTAACGCCCCCGCGACGTTCCAAGCTTTGGTTAATGACGTCTTGCGGGACTTCCTGCACCGATTCGTCTTCGTATATCTGGACGATATACTCATCTTTTTTCCTGACCCTGAGACTCATGTCCAGCATGTACATCAGGTCCTGCAGCGGTTGTTGGAGAACCGGCTGTTTGTGAAGGGCGAGAAGTGCGAGTTCCACCGCGCTTCTTTGTCCTTCCTGGGGTTTATCATCTCCTCCAACTCCATCACCCCTGATCCGGCCATGGTTGCGGCGGTGAGAGATTGGCCCCAACCAACAAGCCGTAGGAAGCTGCAACAGTTCCTCGGCTTTGCAAATTTCTACAGGAGGTTCATTAAGGGCTACAGTCAGGTAGTTAGCCCCCTGACAGCCCTGACCTCTCCAAAAGTCCCCTTCACCTGGTCGGATTGGTGCGAAGCCGCGTTCAAGGAGTTGAAACGACGGTTCTCGATTGCACCAGTTCTGGTGCAGCCCGACCCTAGCCGCCAGTTTGTGGTTGAAGTGGACGCCTCTGACTCAGGGATAGGAGCCGTGCTATCCCAGAGCGGAGAGACCGATAAGGTTCTTCACCCGTGTGCCTACTTTTCTCGCAGGTTGACCCCGGCTGAACGGAACTATGACGTCGGTAATCGAGAACTCCTTGCGGTGAAAGAGGCTCTTGAGGAGTGAGCGTCTGTGCCGTTCACGGTTTTCACTGACCATCGGAACCTGGAGTATATCAGGATCGCCAAGCGGCTGAACCCCAGGTAAGCCCGCTGGTCACTGTTCTTCGGACGTTTTGACTTCCGGATCACCTATCGCCCCGGGACCAAGAACCAGAGATCGGATGCCTTGTCCCGGGTACACGAAGACGAAGTCAAAACTGTGCTGTCGGATCCACCATAGCCCATCATTCCGGAGTCCACTATCGTGGCCACCCTCACCTGGGACGTGGAGCAGACCGTCCGGGAGGCCATGACACGGAGCCCGGACCCGGGGACAGGTCCGAAGGACAAGTTGTACATCCCACCAGAGGCCAGGGCTGCGGTCCTAGACTTCTGTCACGGTTCCAAGCTCTCCTGTCATCCAGGGGTGCGATGGACCGTGGCAGTTGTCCGGCAGCGCTTCTGGTGGGCGTCTATGGAGGCCAACGTCTGGGAGTACATCCAGGCCTGCACCACCTGTGCCAGGGGCAAGGCAGACCACAAAAGGTCCCAAGGACTTCTCCAGCCGCTTCCTGTGCCTCATCGCCCCTGGTCCCATATCGGCCTGGATTTCATCACGGGCCTCCTGCTGTCCCAGGGCAACACCTCCATCCTCACGATAGTGGACCGATTCTCCAAGGCAGCCCACTTCGTGGCCCTCCCGAAGCTCCCAACGGCCCAGGAGACAGCGGACCTCCTGGTCCACCACGTCATCCGTCTGCATGGGATACCAACTGACGTAGTCTCGGATCGTGGTCCCCAGTTTTCCTCTCAAGTCTGGAGGAGTTTCTGCAGAGAACTGGGTGCCACCATGAGCGTCTCGTCCGGGTACAACCCACAGACGAACGGACAGGCAGAACAGGCCAACCAAGAGTTGGAACAGACCCTCCACCGGCCTCTCCCCATTTGAGGTGTGTCTAGGGTACCAGCCCCCATTGTTTCCCGTGGTGGAGGGAGAGGTCGGTGTGCCCTCGGTCCGGGCCCACCTGTGGAGGTGCTGTCAGGTGTGGTGCACCGCCTGTTCTGCCTTGTTAAAGGCCCAGAAGAGGGCTAAGGCCCATGCAGACCGCCGGCGGTCCCCGGCCCCTGCATACCAGCCCGGGCAGGAGGTGTGGTTATCGACAAAGGACATCCCCATCCAAGTGGACTCTCCTAAATTGATGGACAGGTACATCGGACCATTCAAAATCCTCAAGATCCTCAGCCCTGCCGCAGTGAAGCTCCAACTCCCAGCTTCAATGCGGATCCATCCTGTTTTCCATGTGTCCAGACTGAAACCACACCACACCTCACCCCTCTGTGCTCCCGGCGCCGGACCGGGAGCACAGAGGGGTGCCCGGATCATTGACGGGGAGCCGGCTTGGACAGTGCGCCTGCTCCTGGACATCCGTCGAATGGGCTGGGGGTTCCAGTATTTGGTGGACTGGGAGGGGTATGGACCCGAAGAATGCTCCTGGGTGAAGAGGAGCTTCATCCTGGACCCGGCCCTCCTGGCCGATTTCTACCGCCGACACCCGGATAAACCTGGTGGCGCCCGTTGAGGGGGGGGTCCTGTTGTGTGGGCCGCCAGAAGAGGAGGTACTGCTGGCCCACCACCAGAGGGCGCCCTGCCTGAAGTGCGGGCTTCAGGCACAAGAGGGCGCTGCCGCCACGGACACAGCCGGGGGTGACAGCTGTCACTCATCATCTCATGACAGCTGTCACCCATCTACACTTCATCATGCTACTCCATAAAACCCGGACGTCATCTCCACCTCGTTGCCGAGATATCTTCGACCTGTGAAGGTAAACTGCTCAGCCATTTGTTTTGTCTTTCACAGACAGTTTTTGCTTTTGTGTTGTTTGCAGTCGGTTCTGTGAGTGCTTGCAGCTGGAGGCTGAGTTTGTGGTACGTGGAGGGCTGACATCTTTGCTCCCCACACCAAACTTTGATAAGTACTCACTAACACTGCACGTGCCAGGGTTCTGGATTTGAGGTGGAGGTGGAATCTCCACCTTTGTTGTTACTGGGTGTACACACACCCACATCTTATGGTTTCTGCTCCTCGCCAGCAGTACCAGATCTGACATTCGGAGACGGTGGCCACCTGGGGACTCAGGACTTGGCGGCTCCAGTATTCTCCAGGTTCAGTGGTGGAGGAAATCGTGTGGTTCCGGTTCTTCTCAGGACAGACGTCTTCTATCCTCGAGCCTGCCCACATGTCACCTTTGTGATTGACTGTTTGCAAAATTCTATATTCCTCTGTATTGTGGTTGTGCTCATTCACAACAGTAAAGTGTTCATATTTGACTCTTTCATTGTCCGTTCATTTACGCCCCCTGTTGTAGGTCCGTGTCACTACACTTTCCCAACATTTGGGATATATAAGGAGAGAGACAGACAGACAAACAAAATCTAAGCATGGAATTGTTATTAAAAATATGAGAAAACTGAAAAACGGAGTGTTAATCTTTACATAGGCCCCTATTTTAATGAATGGGAAAAGGACTTGTGTAGTATGTGACACCATTTTCAAGGTGTGTCCCAGCCAAGTGGCAAAACTTGAGCCTGAATTTTGGCCCTAAAGCAGAAGTCATTTTTCTTATAAGGCCCTGTCACACCTTGACAATTTAACCTGAGTATGCTGACTGCATTAAAAACACATCTAATAAATGAATGCTGCTGTCACACCTTCACAATTGTACAGTGTATGTCGACAGCCCCGTTTACACCCAGTGGTTCATGTACTGCACCGTGTGGTGCACGTCAGAAACAGAGTAATTTAACATTATTTTATTTTTTATTTTCATTTTTTATCTTGGTGGACCACTTTCATTATGTACAGAATGCTGATGAGTGGACTGGCTGGCTGGACTGACTCTTTTAACTTTTAAAGCGCCGAGAGGCTGCTTCCTGATCAGCAGATCTGATCAGGTCATCACAGACCTGTATAATGAAACGCTGTGATGATTTAAACTTTAAAGCACCAGTCAACCACAATCAGGTGTGATCTGAAGGAAGTGCTGTGTGAGCTGTCGGTGTGGTGATCACCGACAGCAACGGTGCTTTAAATGTTTAAACAACGCATTAATCAGGCATGATCACCCTGAACGATCGATCAGGTCATCTGATGATCACACCACAGCGACTGCAATTTAAAGAGTTTAAATCGCTTTAAAGGTTTCACCATCACAGCACTTCTGTGTGTTCAGAGTACGACACGGGCATCATCTGAGAAACCCACTTGCAGCATAAAAACCACAGAGGGACTTGCTTTAAAACGCTGCGTTTCCAGACATGATTTAAATTATTTTCAGATGTCATTTTCAAAAATCAGGAACTTTATGTGGATTCACGTCCGTCTGTGATGGTGAAGATGACTAGAAATGAACAGGTCAGACTTTATATTTTTTCCATGTGTGAATGAAACAGCTTTTAGCCAATCAGTGGCCAGAATTAATGGACAAATTTAGACTTATGAGTAAATTACAAGAAATGTGTGACAACAATCACATAACTTGCCTACAACTTATGTCCAGCATGTGCGGGACGTGCGAGTCACACCCTGGCATGCGTTGAAAATTTTCAGCATGCTCAAAATTTTTGAGGAGCTCAGCTTATCAGGACGTACATCAACAAGCTTCAGCATGTTTCAACATGCTTCAACTTGCTCTTAACTTATATAAAAAACTTACCCTTAACTTATTGGACTTCTGACAGCTTTTTTTAATACAGTCAGCATACGCTGGCTAAATTGTCAAGGTGTGACAGGGCCTTTAGTTCCTTGACTGGTCCCTTGAGGGTGGATTCAAAACACAGCACTTTCCCATAGGAGTGTGTTAAAACATCCAATTTTAGATCAGAAATAAACACATTTACAGCCTGCTACAAAAGCAGTTTTGGTCTCTATAAATAGTTTCCACCTTCACGACAACTGTACGGGGGTGATTTTTTTTTTCTAACTTACTAGTTTCTATGTAATTGTGGGTGTGGTTACTTTGAGTGACATTTGCTGAGTTCTGTGACTCCTCCTCCTCTTGTAGTCTCCAGCCATAACCCAGCGGCCACCAATGTTGTCAACTTGGCAAGTTTCTTGCTAAATCTGGTGACTTTTCAAACCCTCTTGA